>NC_140532.1:61134302-62334302 GCF_057382185.1 Mchenga conophoros | reverse complement strand
AAGACAAACCAATCTGAAGATTTTTTCTTTTTTAAACATAAAAGATACAGAAATGTTGCAATTACATATGTTCAGCAGAGTGCCTCAGATTCTGGTTTTTTTGTTTTTTTTTAACACAAATCTCTCAGCATTATTAGAAGCGCATGTACATGACAATGATCTGGAGTCGGATGGTGTCTTTACAGTAAGAGATTTATTTTTCCTGTACTGGCTTCTCTTTATTGACTCCCCGTTATATCCAGACTCAATTTTAAAATCCTTCTCCTCACATACAAGATGTTGAATAATCAGGGCCCATCTTAAAGACCTCATAGTACCATATCACCTCAATAGAGCACTTCACTCTCAGACTGCTGGTTTTCGTGGTTCCTATCATTTTTTTTTTAAAGTAGAACGGAGACAGAGCCTCAGTTTTCGTGCCTCTCTCCAGTGGAATCAGCTCCCACCTTGGATTTAGGAAACACACACCCTCTTTAAGAGGGAGAGGGACTTTTGATAAAGCATTTAGTTAGGGATGGATCAGTTGACCTGAATTTTCCCTCATTTCTTCTTAACTCACTATATTTTAATACATCACTCTGCACTTAGTCATCAATTACTATTAATCTCTGGTTTACTTCCACAGTGTGTCTTTTATCCCTGTCTCACTCCCCTTACCCCCAACTGGTTGTGGTAGATGGATGCCCCTCCCTAAGCCTGGTTCTGCCTGAAGTTTTTTCCTGAGTTCTTCCTTTGCCAACATTGCCAACAGGGTGTTGTTCTTTTGTTCTGGTTTTCTCTGTATTATTGTAGGACCTTCACCCAGCAATCACTTTGAAGTGACTGCTGTTGTAATTTGGGGCTATATCAATAGACTGAATTGAATTAAATTGAATTATTTTCTATTACCCATGGTATTTCTTGAAGAAAACAAACCATAAAAAAGGACCTAAAAGTAACTTAAAATGTTTTGGTGACTTGCATTTATGCAATGCAGCCAGGGGGCTAAAAATTAAAAATTAAACTGTCTTCTGTAACCCAGCAGTATAAATCCAGCTCAAGATGACACAGACAGAAGGTACAGAGCATGAACTAATCGAAGATTAAATGGAGGAGTTTATCAAAAACAGACCTGTGTGGTAGCCGTTATCTGAAGTGTAGAAGATGTAGGTGTTGTTTAGCTCCTTTATACTGTCAAGTTTCTTCACTAGCTTCTCCACCATGTCATCCACAGATAACAGGGTCTGCCACCTGCCAGAGACATCAGAAGTTTTTGGATGTACATGCTAGGTGGAGAAATATTTGGATGTTGATATGATTTTCATAATTTTGGATCTATACACAAACAAAATGGATTTTAAAGAAATCAATAAAGATGCAGTTAAAGTGCAGACATAGGCTTTAATATGTCAGACTGAACACAAATACTGATTTTACCACTGAGGAACTGCAGATAACTGCAATTACTCCTATGATTCAGGGATTTTGTTTTCTAAATTGTTTAGACTGGTTTAATATCTCCAGTTGTTTGCAAGTGTGGAATTTTGCTTTCCTGAACCCATTGGAACAAATTTTATTCATAACTTTTAGTCATTTGCAATTTTTTTTCAAGCAATTAAAATTAATTGTTTATTTGTTATGTAATTTCAGACCAAAAAGGACCAAACAATGAGTACCCATTCTAATTTCTTCTATTTTACTTCAGTTTCAAGAAAGGCTTTGTCCTTCCTAAGTCAATTTCTAATATTTCTTATCTATGGGGGAAAAAAAAAAAAAAAAAAAAAAAAAAAAAAAAGCTCTGGTGTTGACCTCAACAACCCCAATGAAGACAAATAGGGAGGATGATCACAGGATCCTTTCCATATTTTTAAAAATACAATACCATAAAATTCAAAAGCATCATGCAGAAAACTCTGAGGTAGTTGAATAAATAATTGATTAAAAAAAAAAAAAAAAAAAAAAGAACTTTGTAAATCAGAGGATGCAGCAAAGAGTGATTTCCAGAATTCTAACAGCTAAAATATATTAATGCTTTATCCCTGCTGGCTCATGAGGTTAAAACTACAATTCGATTCAATTCTGTGTCAAATTACAACAACGCTTGCCTCAAGGTGCTTTATATTGTAAGGTACAGACTCTACAATAATGCAAAGGAAACAGAGAGAAAACCCTAACAATCAGATGATCCTCTATGAACAAGCACTTTGGCAACAGTGGAAAGGAAAAACTCCCTTTTAACAGGAAGAAACCTCTGGCAGAACAAGGCTGCGGTGAGGGGAGGAGGAAGACAGAAGAAAATAAACAAAAACAAAACTAGTTTTACCATTTTTTTTTTACATTTTCTTGTTTGACAGTGGTGACACTATTCTGACTTTGTCTTCTACGAACTATGCGCTTTCATGCAAAAAGAGACGTACGCTTAACAATTGTACCTTTTCCTGTATGCATTATCCAGGAAAGTGATTGAGCTGTTTGGCATCGGATTAGGAGGTTGGCGCAGCAGCCAGTGTTTATCCTAAAGCATTCACAAAAATAAAAGATTCATTAGAAACAAAATTAAAAACCACCATCATCATCAACTTTATTTATAAAGCACTTTAAAACAACCACAGCTGACACAAAGTGCTGTACATTGGAACTGTAAAATAAAATTACATGAGATATAAATAAAACACAAATAAAAGAAGAGTGAAATCATTAATTAAATAACTACTTCAATTAAAAGAGAAACTAAGTCTCACTGAGGTTAAAAGCCAAGGAATAAAAGTGGGTTTTAAGACGTGATTTAAAAGTGGACAGTGAAGGGGCCTCTCTAACATGCATGGGCAAATTATTCCATAATTTTGGAGCCACAATAGAGAAGGCCCCGTCCCCTCTGAGCTTCCTCCTGGATCTCGGTACCTCCAGGAGCAGCTGGTCAGCTGACCTGAGAGACCGACAGGGTATGTGGGGATGAAGAAGCTCAGAGAGGTAAGGCGGGGCAAGACTGTGAAGGCATTTAAAAACAAACATAAGAATTTTAAAATTAACTCTAAAAGACACAGGCAGCCAGTGCAGAGAGGCCAGCACGGGGGTTATATGCTCTCTTTTTCGAGTTCCTGTTAGGAGTCATGCAGCCGCATTTTGAACCAGCTGCAGACGTGAGAGCAACGACTGACTGACCCCCACATAAAGTGAGTTACAGTAGTCCAGGCGGGAAGAAATAAAAGCATGGATCACTGTTTCAAGGTGCTGCCTCGAAAAAAAAGATTTTACTCTTGCCAGTCGCCTTAAATGATTAAAACTGGACTTCACCAGACACATAGCATAACATTCTTGAAAAGGCATACCTTCCCTGGCTTGTTAAAGCTGCCATCTCGAGGGGCCTGGACATCCTTGAACTCTTTCTGGTACTGAGGCGCTGCAGTCCAGGGGGAGTGACAAGCTGGAGGGGACAGCATCAGGAAGAACGGATGTTGAGGGCTCCTGTCATCCAGGAAGTGAAGAGACCGGTTCAGCTGGATTGACAAACAGGCACAGACTTATTACATGACTGCTGCAAAACTTACATTTCTTTAAAAGCTTAGCTTAGGCAAAAACAAGCAGACTTGTAAAGAAATGAACACCAACTGTATAAATGTATGATGTAAGCTACAAAAGTGCCATCTGAAAGTCATTATCACCCAGGGATGTAAAAATACAGTTGGTCAAAAGCCACAGTGGACCGTTCTAGGCTGTTACTCTCTTTTTCCCCAATTTGAAATGTAATTTTGATTTTAGTTTTTGGTTTTTGCCATCTAAGTTTAAGATTTATAGATCAGTTAGTATGAGAGCCCATATATACACATAAACTACTGCTTTCTTTGGCCAGTGGGACAGCAGCTGCACAACAGAACCAACTTCGAGTCAAAATGAAAGTGAAATATTAACCAGCAAGGGTTTGCAAAAATTCAAATGACTCTAAGGGTGCAAATTACTTATTTTGTTAACCATATAAAATATGGACAAACTGTAAAATTCAAGGATAACAGTCAATTTCAATGACATCTTTTCCTGTTAATTAAGTTTCATTTACGTTTTCCCTTTTGTGTCATAAAAGAAAACTGTTTTCAAGACTTCCATCTCATCATCTTTAAACAGAAGCACAAAACTGATGTAACACATCAACAAAAGCTGAATGTCAAATATCACTCACATGTCAGCTTACTAGCCAGTGGGGCAGCGGTGGTTAGCAAGGCTAAAAAAATGCTCCCTCCCTGTTTTACAGAATAGAATTTTATAAAGAAAAAAAAGACACCAAGCCTATCTATGTGGGAGTATTTTTATAATAAGAGCTATTTATGTTCGGTCACAGACATGAAACTTGATTGGAAAACAGAAGTTCTCATGCTGAATCTCAGCTTTTCCCTGTTGTGTGGATGAATGTGTCAGCAAATCACTGACATTTCGAACCTGCCTTGATGGCTTACAGACATTAAAACTAGGACTACTATCATCTTTCTTCATGAAATGAAGCCACACCTTGGACCAATTCTTTCTCTCCACCGTTATTCTTTGTTGCAAGCAATCATGACAACAGCACATGTGACAAAGATCATTCAGCTCTCATAAACTAAATTTAGAGTAAGATAAACAAATTCTTTGAGTCACCTGATAAGCAGCAAGTGCGTGAAATTTAAACCTTAAATATAAACACAAAGAAACCAAACATTTTTACCAAAACTTGAATGTAATGTAATGCGTCCCACAGAAACTAAATAGCCCTTTCTAATATTAGCTTCTTTCTTGCAACCCTTTTATCGCCAGCTACTGCATTAGCTGATGATTAACCTGTCACAATGCTGACTGGCAGAAAAACACCACATTTTATGTTTCTATGCCAGCAGCTGACTGACTGCAGAGGTGAACAACCATACCCTCTTTTGTAAATTCACCCTCAAATGTCCCAAAACACACAATATTTCCCACATACTGTTACTGCCACATTTCCACAGTGTGGCAGTAATAAATAGAAAGCATATCCATGTGCATGCACAAGCATGTGTGTTCACCATATAATAAATAAAATAAAATAAAAACCCACACAGGCACCAGCCACCAATGACTTCAACAAACCGCACAGAGGCATACCTGCTCATTTTTGCAAAGTATCAGTAATAAAATATTAGAATTTCAGCCACCAAAACGTCTTGGATAGTCTTTACCAGACAGCAGTTCATATTATTTTCAGATAATTTAATTAAAAATGAGGTCCAGTTTAGTGACATGAATCAGTATATGTGAAGCTGAGCTGATGGCTGGCAGCTATAGCCAACAAGTTGTTAAAGCAACCATGACCCTACTGCCAATACTTAGAAGTTCCACCAAAATTCACCACCATATAATTGTTGTAAAGTAGGGAGCTATCCACACTTCCTTAAACTATTCCATAAGTACATTATGACACTAATTAAAATGCAATCAGCTTCATGTTCAGCACAGCAAAGCCAGCTGAAGTATGAGGCAACAGATTCAATTCAATTCAATTTTATTTATATAGCGCCAAATCACAACAAAAGTCGCCTCAAGGCGAGATCAAGGCAGATCTCAGTCTGCTCCATGTCCTCCAGCTCAAAGATAATCTCTGGACAAAACAAGGTCTCCAATGACAAGAGACTCAAGACGGCTGAATGATATCAAGTAATATCACACATGATGTCAAGGACAGCACCTAGCTGGAAAGCATTGAATGCTCAAAATAAGAGTCAGGTAAATCAACCACCAAAGATAAATGAACCACATAAACCACGTAATGAACTCCCTCCACTTCAAATCTGAGGGTCTGATTACTACTCACTATGAGGTCTGTGAGGTAGTCGTCCTCGTAACTGTCACCGTGCTTTTCTTCTTTCCCATTGACTGACAGAGTGTAGTTGTAGTACTGAGAGTTTCCCACCTGTAAGTGCAGCAAAAGGTGTCATGACAGAAGTACTTAGGAGAAATTGTGCATGTACATGTTACTTGTGACTCACCAGTGCATGCCACTGGTCCCAGCCAGGTGGAATATGGCCAACACTTCCTGCTGCTTTGCTACCATACTGAAAGTAGAAGGTACAGTTAGCTCAGTCGGCTTCAAGAGAAATGATGTAACAAGCATCTTCAGGGCTTCATACTGACAGTCCTGCAGAATACTGTTTTGTAATGAGTCAGCGATCACTGCTGAGTCACCTTGTGGGACGTGTGTATCTCCATTAGCTGTATCTGCTGACTGTGATATGTCACAGTCTCTGCCAAATACGTGAGTGAATAAAATGAAAACACAACACAAACACTGTTGGGCTCCCAACAATATTTCAACATTTAGAACAGAAAAAATCAGTCATAAGCACGGTGTATTCATTGTACTGCCTGTGTGTTTTGAAGTTTGGAAGCATTTGGACGTGTATAATGCTTATAAAAGTATATACATGTACAAACCTGGTTAAGATATTTCCCAGAAAAGAATGTCTGGTATTTCAGTTTGTTGAGGTAGGTGGGGAAGGCCTCTGCCTCGGGGCCTTTCTGCCACTGAAGGCTGGAGCAGTTCCCGTTGAGGGAGTTGTTTCTCACCTCGTGATTGTGAGGGTATCGACCTGTCAAAATACTGCTCCTGCTGGGGCAGCACAGTGGCGTGACTGTGAACTTCGCAGGAGGAAGAAGTGAGAACAGGGAGAAAGGGGGAGGGAGAGAAGCGTGACAGCAGAAAGGAGGATATGAGACTCATTTATTGTGTAATCACTGGTGCAAACAGTGCTTCAAGAACATTTGAGTTTTGCTTTCATACACACATCTTGTGCCATATCTTTGATTATTGTCTTGCAATGTATGTGGTTTTGCAGATTTGATGTATCTGATTCATTATTATCATAATATCTTCGTTACCATGGGCAACATATCAGAATATTATATATTGTATTTGTCTGTGATTCCCACCAATTGCTCTGACACTTCAAGAAAAGAATTTTTCTTTCTTAGTCAAACTGCTCACATCTGAAAAATGACAGGATTCCCCAAGTAGACACTTGTAAAAGGAAGTCATAATAAGTACGTTTGGGAACCAGTGGTTTAATTTTCACCAACATATATTGTTTCATAAACTTGTAATGTGATTTATTGTGTGACACTTCAATCTACAAGTAATTACAACTGTCGGAAAATATAACGTAATAAAATAAATGTCTCCCTGTGAAATGTAGTCTAGTAAAAGTATATGTACTGCATAAGATACTCACAGAATTCACAAATGTTGCTCCTTCGTCTCCTATATAGGCTTTTGCCTTCTTCATTGGTGTCTGTGCAATAGAAACAGACAAAGTGACTCACACCATAATGACAGTACTGGAGAAGTAATAGATGCTACAAGCACAAACTCAAAACATTATGACAGTATTAGCTATTGTCGAAACATCTACTAGAAAGGCACATAAAGTAATCTCTTTTAGCTAAACACTTGATCAGCTGACCATTTTTCTGTGAATGGATCTTTGTGGATTATTCAAATATCTGGTGGTTCCAAACATCTGGTAAAGAATTTCACAGGACCTAATAAGAACAGGTACCAGCTTTTGAAAATACATTAAGTGCATTCCAGATTTCTCCTTTTTTTTAAAAAAAAAAAAAATGCTTTCAATTCTGAGCAAAATATTGCAAACATAAATGTGCTTATACTGGAGAGACCTTTAAGGTTGCACGTCACTTATAAGCAAAAATACACACAGGAACAGATGTAGGACTTGAAACAGGAATAGAGTTAACTGAGCAATTGTTTCAGAACCCATCTGCTTTCCAAGCATGTTAGAAGCTGAACTTAACATTTAGGTTAAAAACACTTGTCGTAACTTCCAGAGTTTCAAATAGATTAATTCCAAAACCAAGTAGGTCCTAACAAAATTTCATTAAAAAAATGCTATTATTTCATGTAGAAAACATCCGCATGTTGTGTAGAATAGATATCAACTGAAGGTCCTAGGCCCTCGGGCCTGGCTGTAGTTTCGTGTAATACAAACTTGTACCACAAGATACTGTAGCCATAATTTAACGCTGCAACTCATAAAAACACGTTGTTTTTTCCAATGACGCCTGACAAATGAAAAAAAAAAAAAAGTATGAAGAGCGTGGGTGGCACACTCGTGCACTGTCGCCTCACACCAGCCCAGCAAGCACCTTTGATGAAACTTTTAGTTAACACATATGTACAAACTAATCACAAAAATGACCTTTAAGTTCAGTCTCAGATCAATACTGTGACCGCACATTTGTATCTTTAATAAATTCGCATATATTGCATTTTTAATTGTTAGTTTTATTTGCTCAATTTTATTATTTTTTATATATCCAGCCTGTCTTTCTCAAAAGTCATAAACTTCCCACAATTCTTGTAATTCTTTCATCATCTGACAGTTCAGCTATTCAACTAACTGATTAACAGGTTCAAAGCACCGAGGAGGTTAAATCTGAGAGCTAGCCCGCAAAACAGAAAGAAAATAGAGCGTGTGTTTGTCTAAACTCAGTATCAGGTGACCATAAACAGGACGTTTCAAACAGTATGAGCACTGCATGACCTCACTACAGAAACTGTCAAGTCTCTGAGGAACCGACACGAATGACAGGCTGTATATTTCTAGAGTGAATTCACTCACCATCCCACCTATCTGAACATCCTGGTCGTCGACAAGCACGAGGATAATGTTGCTCGGTTTGTCGCTTTCTGCACACCTGACGCCGCAGGTGAGCAGCGCAGACAGCAGCGTGACCAGGGACAAGGCAGCGGAGTGTCCGCCTCCTCTCTGTGGGCTTCTGGTCGCACCAGCTCTGATCCTCAGGTCTGCCATTGAGACACCACAGCGCCGGGCCTGGTGCTACACGAAGCCACCGCTGCCGTTCAGCAGCTTTGCTTTCCTGCACAGGGGAGGCTTGCTGGAAAATGAGCGTGATCCGGCTGGACCGGACACACTGGTAGTTTTAAAGTTTGAGGAAGTGGATTAAGAGTCTGCGATCATATGATCACACTGAGTGGGAGGAGAGAGGACTGAGAACACCGTGTACAGCACGGCTTCAGAGTGCTTTTATTACTTTAGTTTGCATTTATTTAAGTTTAATAGTGACATTAAGTCACCAAGCATAACAAAACCAATCCTGAAATATTACGAGATAAAATATCCTTTACTAATCCCGCATCTTGAAAATATTTTGATGCTAACATGTTTGCACCGTTAAGCTATTTAAGTATTAAGGATTTCTATTCAAAAATCTAAATTATTTTTATTATCTTTGCCATGGCAGGGACGCCATCTCCCTTAAACAAAACAGCAGAGTGATCCATGTTTAGCAGACATAACAACAGGATGAGGATCCAGGTGTGCAACTGGCCTCCCTCCTGAACTTTTTTAGGTGGATTATGAAACTAAAACATACAACAAAGACAGTCCAGAAATATGAATAAAATGAGTGCTATGCTTTCAGAACTAACAGCTAACAGTTGTAACAACTAACCTAAACCTAAACACTGGTATTCGTATCTATGTGCAAAATCACGCTGTCACATTAAAATCCCATAAAATGGTGACATGATCAAATAAACTCATATAGTAACTCAATCTACGTTCCTCTGTTTTTGTTTTTTGTTTTTTTACTTATGAAAAGAGATTTCTCTACTGATTGCTCTATGTATCTAATCAATCAAATCTTTGCGCTTCCTTTTGCTGTAGCCTGAGCTACAACTGATAAACGAAATGATTCGGCAGCTAATTGTAGTTTTTATTTCTTTTGGTTGGTTTTACTTTTTTGTTTTCACACTGGATTGAGCAAATACAACAATAGTATCACAAAATAATAAAAAAAATATCAGTAGATATAGTTTAATCCAAATAAAACACAATTCTGAAGTTTGTAGAAGGTACTAGAGGGAAGGGAGAAAATAATATTGATAAATTGATGCATGTTTTTCATTTTCGAGACTTAGGCCACTCTATCTCAAATAATCAAATAAGTCTTTTAGAGCATTTTCAGTTAAACCTTCTCTAATTTCATACGAACTATATAAATGTATGTTATTTTGAAGTATTGTGAAATTTAAATGAACTGTGAAAATTCATTTAATAGAGAAATTCAACCCACTATTTTGTTACTGCAATTTTTTTTATTAGTGTGTGCTCAATTATGGGACAGGACTGCTTGATTTATTTATTTATTTTCATATTCTGACTAGCCAGTATATGTCCAAAATTACAGATTCAGATTCATTCTGATGGTAATAAAGACCAGTGAAATTTTCAGACTTTTATTTTCAGACTTTTACCCTAGATTTCTTAGGACTATGGAGGCACAACAAAACAAAACAGTTTAGTTTATTTAGCAGTCATTAAAATGGATTCAGAAGTTGCAAATTGTTGAAGACTTACTTCATAAATCATATCAAACTGATGTCTCCTATATAAACAGCCTTTATGCGTTAAAAGCGCCGGTAAGTATCAACAATGCTGTACCTGTACTTACTTGATACTGGACTGATACCAAATTTTTTAGTATCGTACACCACTAAGGTTTATGGATGTAGTAAAGGAGGATATGGAAAGAGCTGGTGTAAAAGAAGAATATTCTTCTAATGTTCTTCTAATATCCATCTCACCCTATCTGTTCTATATAGAACAGATAGGGTGAGATGGATACACACTGCGTAACCAAGTAATAATAATAATAATAATAATAATAATAATAATAATAATAATAATAATAATAATAATTGACGTGGAGGTCTTATAAATAAAATAAAACCTTCCGATCATTTCCAGTCGGAATTATTTTGGTAGTGCACAGGAGGAGTGACGAGACACCGGTGCAGCAGCTACACAGCTGCATCCGGTCGCAGTCATTCACGTTTGTTACTGAAATTGGGGATCTTTCCCCACAAACCTACCTCACAGCTTAAACCTCACCCAGTGAGTCAGGTTCATTCATGTAGGTTACAGTGTCGTATGTTTAGAAATTGTAATTTTATCAAAAATAGTTAAAGAAAAAGACAAGCTAGGAGAACAAACGTCATGAACTTGTGACTAAAGTGAACCGGACCTGGTGTCAAACTACCCAGTGAGTTCTATTAAATAGTTTTGTTGTGTACCATGGTGCCACTAAAACGAAGAAAAACTCTCCCCTCGGATGCTGGGAATACTGTGAGTAACAGCAGTGGACATAAGGTACCAAACAAGTTCTCTCAAGTTGTTTTGTTCCTGTTGGAAAGAAAAATGGGAGCCAGCCGAAGATTTTTCCTCTCTCAACTCGGACGAAATAAAGGCTTTCAGGTGGCGGACGTGTTCAGGTGAGAAGTGTCACAAATCCACTGATACAAATGTCACGGGAAAGCAAGTATAACTTGGAAAATGTAGGTTTCGCGGAAGCCTAAAATGAAATGTATTAAGGTAAATCTGTCTTCAAACCCTCCTTCACAGAATCCAAAGTGTATGAGTCATTCTACTTTTAATCTGCTGTTTCTCCACAGTGAAAGCGTCACACATGTTATTTCTGAGAATAACTGTGGCACTGAGGTCAGGACGTGGCTAGAGTCTCAGGGAAGGGGTCAGAGCCTTAGAGTTCACCTCCTGGACGTCAGCTGGTACACAGAGAGCATGCGTGCTGGTCATCCTGTGGAGATAACACATAGACATAAACTACAGGTACATTTTCATTTTACACATCCATGATATCAAAACCGAAAATCTGAGGCTTTGTTTTGTAGTAATAGGTGTTTTCACTGACTGTAAATATGTACTAAATAAATACAAGCAGTTTATAGTAATAGTAACCTATAGAGCAACTCTCTGATGATAAAGTGACAAATCACATATCATGCGTAAAATGCTTTTACTTGCCATTAGGGAGTAATTGCACACTGACACCATCAGTCTTTATACAGCTTTATTTGTCTATTGACACTAAATTGCCAAAAATGACTTTTTGTTTCATTGATCTGTGATCAGTAACTATGAGGTCTATTAAGTTTTTCATCATTAGCTGAGTGAACTCCTAGAAGATGGTAAGTTATAATTAGAATTTAGAAAGGCTCACATCTATTTTTTATGTCAGGACAAAAAGCAGTGAGATGGTAAAATTACTTTCAGTGAAGGCCTTGCATAGTTCACATTCGACTGCTAAACAACATACTGCATCAGTTACAGCAGCATGGCTATGAACTGATCTGCCTGCAGTCAAGACCTTTCACCGGTTGAAAACATTTTCACATGAAACGAATCTAAAACCTGAGACTGTTGAGTCGGTAGAATCCTATGTCACACAACAATACAACAACACTCCTCTTACAAAAGTCCATCGGCTGGTCTTTTGCTGGAAGAGGTTAACACAGCCCTGTCCAAATTTTTTTTGACATATGTTGCTGCCATCAAATTCAAAATGAGCAGAAACTGGTACATCTAGTGACCACTCCTGACAAAGCTACTTTTAATAAACCGCATTCATTAAAAAGGCTTCCATCTGCATTGAAGTTTACTATTACACTTATTTGTTAAAAAATAACTGTAGCGAGTTTCCCGTCTCAGACTGACAGATGTGTTTTTTCTTGTCCTCCACTTATGCCTATCATCTGGCATTCTCTTTTACTCATTCACTAACTCGAGGCAACTACTGTTGTGATGCTAAATAAAACTGAATTGAATTGAAGGAAAATTGAATCAACTGTTTCTTGCTTTTCTTGCTTTCTTTGTCACTCCTGGGGACTTCCCTGGTTTCCTCCTCAGAAACTGTTGTAAGTTTCCTCAGTCAGAAATTGCAATGCTTTCTGGTTTAGCAGTGCAGGCAGGTAATTGCGTTTCCCAACAGAGTACAAGCCTCTTAACTTTGTATGTCTCTGATGCACTCACTCATTTTTGTTTCTTCCACGTATGATGGTAAGAAGAAATTGGGCAAGTGTGCATGTTTGAGAAACTCTGTAGGCCTCAGCCAGGGGAGGCTCAGGTCAAGGTGAGAATTTCCAAAGTTGTGAGTGTTCTGGGAGCGCAATGGGAACAATAGCTCGGAACCACAAAGAATTTTTACTCTCAGACCACAGTGAATAATGGAGCAAGAAAATGGTCTGTCAGAAAACCCTATACTTGGTTAAATGTCCCTCACCAATTTGGTTTGATAATTTGGTTTATTAGCCAATGAGTTTTTGGTATAATCCTAAAATGTATTTTTGGTAAGAGTTTGACATTTTAGGCTTGGTTTAAACATGAAGCTGGCTTTTCCTGACATGAAGCCTAGCACATACCACAGATTTGAGGTTCGGCTTTTGCAAAAGTTTAACATCACCCTGCTGTAATCATTCCTGCTCTATCCATTCCAAAGCTAGCTTTAAGTTAACCAACATGTATTTTAAACCAAATAGGCATTGGTTTCAGGTTATACTGAAGACTTTAAGTCCTTATGTTTGTCTTCCAGGAGCAGCAGATCAGTGAAGCAGAGGTTGCTTTGTTCTCAGTATCCAGCTATGCCTGTCAGAGACGAACCACTCTGGACAACCATAACAGCAACTTGACTGTAAGCCCTCTACCCCCCACCCCAAGCAAACACAGAAGTCTGATTTTAGGTGCCATGTTAGCTAACACATATGTCAGAACTGCATTTTCTGCCTCAGGATGCTTTGTCGCTTTTAGCTGAAAACGCTGAGCTCAATAATGAGGACGGACGAGGCGTTGCCTTTCGACGAGCTGCTGCCTTGATGAAGGCGCTCCCCACACAGGTGATAAGCATGTCACAGCTCAGGGGTCTGCCTTGTCTTGGAGAACACTCGCTTAGAGTTATAAAAGTAAGTGAAAATTTTTAGCATTCCATGTTCACCCCCTAACAAGATGTAGTTTAAATTCATTTAAATTCTCTGGTCTTGCAGGATGTTTTGGAGAATGGAGTGTCAAGTGAGGTTGAATCCACCAAGCAGTCAAAGCGGTACAAAGCACTAAAGGTATCTCAGGCATTTTAAAATCTGCTGCAGGTGTGTCCCCTTGTTCAAAAGCAGCTGTTAAAAATCTAAAGGGAATAGGTCCAACTTAGCTATCACTAGGAAATAAAATTATTCTTCTCCTTTCTAACTTAATACTTTTTAACTCAAGCTCCCAAAAGGTTGTTTCTGTTCATTCGGACTCATCCAATTGACTCAAAAAGTCAACCTTACAAACAATACATTTGCACAGTACCTGAAACTAGCACCACTGGCAAACAATGGGCTCTCTTGATAATTATTATTCAAACTGTCATGACAGGTCATGACAGTTTGAATAACCCTTAGCCCCCCTCCTCGATTCAGAGATGGTTCTTCCCTTTTCACGTAAATGGCCTCCTTGACTCCCCGCTCAAACCAGCATTCCTCCCTGTCCAAGATGTGTACATCCTCATCATTGAAACAATGTCCACTGGTCTGTAGGTGTGAATAGACTGCAGAGTCCTGGCCTGACGAGTTAGCTCTTCTGTTTGTGTCATCTGCTTAGCCAGAAGTTGTTTGGTTTCTCAGAATCATGGCAAACCTTTCTGGCACTTAACAGTGTAGACTATTTTACTCTGTTTGTGTCGGGGGACCCAATCCTTGGGGTGGACCAGTTTCTGGCGCAGGCAGGAGCTTTCTTTAGACAACATTCCAGCTTTGACAAATGTCCAGCTGGGCTAACCACATTTAATCAGGGCTTTCTTGGTATGATGTTCTTCTGCTTCCCTGGCCGCTTGTCTGTGGTGATGGCGTTTGCTCTGTGTTTTAGCGTCCTGTAATAATAATACTAATACTAATAATACTACTAATAATAACATCATCAACTGGAGCACCAACGAGGTGCTCCAGTTGATGATGAGAGTCAAAGCTTAAATACTGATCTGTTTGCGTTGGTTTATGATACACATCAACTTTTAAATGTCCCCCATTACTGATGGAAATCTTACAGTCTAAGAAGGCTAACCTGTCATTTTTCATATCCTACCCGGTGATCTGCCTACCAATGGGTTGAGGATTGAGACCAGAAAATTTGAGATGTTACAAGTGACCGAGTTGATCATACAGACAATTGATCTTAAATGTATATCCTGTTTAGTATCTTCAGTAAACCATACAGACTGCATAGCTTGCCCTTGGCAACCTGTGGTATGATGTCTGGTCAAAAGCATTCTCTTGTTCTAACCGCTTCAGACAGTCTATCACCCTCTTCCTGTAACCACTTCCTGGGTCTTGTTTCAGAGGCTCATAAGTTTCTTATGATAGTCTTTCTGGTTCAGCAAAACCATGCATGCACCCTTTTCTACTGGAAGGATGATAATGCTGTTGTCATAACTAAGCAATATAAGTGCCTTCATCCCTGCCATGCTGATGTTGGATGCTGGGGGCTTTGCTTGCTGAGACAGGCATCGGCAGTTGCTTTGCTGCAAACTTGTTTGTTTGGGGTTTTTTTTTCTTGCTTTACCGGAGTAGCTTTGAATAATTCAGATTTCTCACTTATCATTGAATGTTTTATACTTGATTCTCTGCCAAAAAAACCCCAGTTTTATCTCCTGTAGACCAACTTTCTTCTTATTGGCTGTCCCTCACAAAGAAGGTTTGAACAGCAGGAGGATGGGGCTTCAGCAGTGCTCATAGCCAGAGCTGTGTGCTTGAGATGACAATATTATGGAATTTGTTACTGTAATTGTATGCTTTTATGACAGAAAAGGAAAAGCTTAATAGACCCCACTTTGAAGGAAAATATAGTTATTTCATTTTCTAATGAAATGATATCAACTGTTTTACTGCTTTCACTGTACAGTTTTGCTTAATGTACACAGATCATGAATTTGGCTTGTAATCGCAAGCAAAAATCTATCTAATGACTAACATTCTTAGTTTTATTTATGCAACCTGTAACACAACATGTTATCCACTATTTAAAGATTTTGTATCAAGCAACTCAAATCTAGGAAATACTGATTTGCTCTAAACTTTCCTGCTCTTATCACTGTTCTATGATCAGGAGTTAGCAATGACATGACACACACCATAAGTATGTCCTGTAAACTTTGAATCTCTTACGTGCAAGATGGTGACAGAGCCTTCTGTTGTTCTTTGGAGGGGCTGTAAATAAGAATAACGTTTACTATAAAACTGTGTTTAGCTCATCAGTGTGCTATGGGTCATGTGCAAACACATAGGTGGAGGGCGATTTAGGCCCTGCGCCAAAGTGGTACAAATGTACTGTTGTCCTTAATGTTTTTAAATAAATGTATTTCAGATTTTGACTGGTATCTTTGGAGTTGGAGCCAAAACTGCTGACCGATGGATTAGAGAGGGAATATACAACCTTGAGCAGTTACGACATTCAGGACAAACACTTAATCGAGCACAAAAATCAGGTTTGTTAGCTTTGTTTTTCTTGGCATTCTTGAATGAGGATGATTTTCTTACTATAATGATCAGAGCAGGCGTATGTATGCTGTCTCCTCTTTAACTGGTGTCCAAGTTAAAGCATGTCAGGTGAGTTCTTGTGTCTTTGTGTGTCTGTCTCTCTTTTGAATGGGCCTTAAAAAAGTCATCACATGTCTTTTCAAAATAAAAAACTATTTAGCCTCATTGGAGGGTTTGCAAGCATGTGCGGCCTGTCTTAAGGTCAAGCCAGAATTTCTCAATCTGACTTGAGTCCAGACTTTGACTAGGACACTCCTTTTTTTAAATTTTTTTATCCAGCTGCATAACCCAACTGACCTTGAGCTGCAGGGCATGACACTGTGTGGCTAGACATTCTTCCAAGGGTTGACCGAGTGGTGGAGGCAGCAATATGTTGTTCTGAAAGCTGACAGTCCAGTCTTTTTATTCTTTCTTTCACATCTGTGATCTAATGTGTCACAAATACAGTACAGCCAACTAAATAAAAACTCAAACTAGAAAGACTTTACTGAGAAACAAATAACACCTGAAATATGATCCTAATCTAAATAGAAACAACTCTGCAGTGGGCTAAACTACTGTAACGACGGCCCCTGATGTAAGCCACTATGGTCCACTCTCCATCGTGACTCGGCACACGACTAAATAACCAGTGGCTCCTCCCACTCCTTGAATTAAATAGCAATTAAGAATTAAACAAATTAATAACGATGCTCAATCTGTCATTCAAATATAATGATGATAAGTTAACAGTGAGAACATTAACACAAATATATTTAGAAAATTCCCCAACTCTGTAAACGTTCAACATCAACAGATTCTTTAACCTCATGAAACCCCACCCCCACTTCACACTACACCTGGCACATTCCCTCCCAGGAACTTTACCATAAAAGGAGGCCAAAAAGAGCCAGACTTGTTTGGAAGTTCCTGTCTGGCCAGCTGGAGGCTTGGTGCAATCTGGAGGAGAGGTGAGAAACAAATTAAACATTAATCTTAAAACAAAAAGCAATTCTTTGCATGATTTAAAAAAAAAAAAAAAAAAATCTGGTAGCAATTTACACAATAGTTGGATTGAAGGCACTGCAGCATGCTTAGAGTTCACAGACTTGCTGTCATAATTATCTTTAAGGGTTTTCTGGTAGAGAGCAGAATTCATGTTCCATCAATTTTGGTCAGTCCAGGTCCTGGAGAAGCAAAGCAGCCCCATACCGTCACACTATCACCTCCATGTTTGACTGATCTTTTTATGAAAACCCCCAAACAGTTCAGCTCATCAGTCCACATAATATTGCCTTAAAAGTCTTGGGGATCATCAAAATTGACAAAATGAGATGGGTCTAATATTAAAGATTTTTGACAGTCGCAATCACCTGTTAATGATAAATATGAAAAAAAGATATCTGAGAAAGTGTGGAAGTTGGGAAATACTTTTTAATGACATTGTGTAGCATTAAAAAAAATAATGTGTTCACTTGGTTGCTTGGTAATTCGCCTTTCCTCGTGTCCTATATAAAATAAAATTGTTAAAAAATAATAAATACACTCTCATCATCAAGGTCTTGAGCACTACGATGACCTCAACGAGCCGGTCACTAAAGCAGAAGCAGATGCCATCGGGGAGATTGTGCAGAAAGCTGTCGATTCTGTGCTAACAGGATCACAAGTTGCTCTGACCGGAGGATTCAGGAGGTGAAAGCACAAATATTCGCACACAGTACATCTGATAGCACATTCAAAATCTTCACAGCCTAAAATATCTCAATGAGCTCTATATTGTCAAAATTATTGTTTATACATGCGGTTTAAAGAAAATTTTACATGAGCAACAAGTAAACACTTCTTGAACCAAATCAAATTTTAAACTTGCCCTCTGCAATTTAATAGAAATATGAACTGTGGTATTTTCACAGAGGGAAGCTGACGGGCCACGATGTTGACTTTCTGATAACGCACCCAGAGGAAGGCAAAGAGGTGGGACTGATGCCTAAAGTGGTCGCCTGGTTGGAATCACAGGTAACTTTTGAGACAATTGATATTTATTAAATCCTTTGAAACAAATCAACACAGTTTCCTCTGGGGTTAAACTATTCTGATTCAGATTTTTACTTCTCAGTGGTAAAGGGCTGTTGGGATATTGTTGTCACCCTGGTGTGCAGGCGGCGTACACACCCAAGTCTGAATGTGATAACTTGATAATGAGGTGACATATGAGTATCAAATTGATGTTAAAGGTGCATCTGCTAAATATCTGGGACATGTTTGAATCCTGGTGACCTTGAACCCAAGGTCAGAGGTCAGCTGTTTCCAGTGAATGACAGGGTTGAGCCTTAGTGGTTTCTGGATTGTTCCTAATCATCCTAAACAGTTTCCTCCCATCTCAGGGTGACAGTTTGGCTCTTTTCCAGATCTTGGAAAAGTGGTGACACGCCTGAAAATTTGTACTTGCATACAGTTGTTTGAACTGATGACCTTGGAATCTGCCATTATTCAGAAATGGCTCTAAAAGACCTTCACAATCTGTGGAAATCTACACTCTCCATTCAGAGTTTATATTACTTTCAGGTTGTTCTCACTGTTTTCAGTCCAATGAATACTGTTAAACAAGAACTTTTTTATGCTTCCAAAGAGAAAGTATCAGTTGTAGTTAAGTCATGAAAAGAAATTGTATAACCTTCAGCGCCACTTATTTAAAGCTTTAAGTGACTGTATGTGTGTATATATTGAGTCTGTATATGTAATTTTTGTCCCTCTGGATTTTAGAAAATTCAAAATGCATTTAAACTTGTGCATCCAATGCATGCTATGCAATCATTCACCCTGGAAAAAGAATATTTCAAAGCAGTAATTGAAAGCTGTAAATTGCAGTGAATTCAGGTCCATGATGAGTTCATATAAACTTTCCTCACAACTCTATATGACATATGTTTCTGATCTGAACTGGTTGTTGTCTATTCAGGGATTTCTGTTGTACCAGAAAACTACCAGAAACTCATACCTGGAGTCGAAGGATGGCCCTGCTCGGCCTGCCTCCAACATGGACCGCTTTGAAAGGTGTTTCTCCATCTTTAAACTGACCAAAGGGAAGGAACAAGAAAGCACGCAGCCAGAGGAGCAAAATGATCTGAAAACCAAGGATGTTCTCAGACCTCACATGCAGGCGGACACAGATCAACAATTATGTGAGCTCAGTAAGAATTACCAGATGGAAGCTGCATCACACAAAATATGGAGAGCTGTGAGGGTGGACCTGGTGGTCTCTCCGATCAGTCAATTTGCTTTTGCTGTGCTGGGCTGGACCGGATCCAAGGTGATCGCTCACGCCTGACCTTTGTCCTCTTTCAAAAATCTATTGCCTCCTTCTTTTTCCCTGCTTTTCTATGTTATATTGTTTAATGTTCCTTCTGTCTGTGCAGTTGTTTGAGAGGGAGCTGCGACGTTGGGCTGGGCACGAGAAGAACATGTCTCTGAGCAGTCACGCCCTATTTGATAATACACAGGTAAATCGAAAAAAGAAAAATAAAGCCTTTTTTTTTTGTAGTGTTAGCGATTAGAGAGTCTATTTTTAAGATATACTTTATTAGTTTTGCTCACTGTTGAAGCCGGGAGCAGAAGTGCTCTTGAGGTACTGTTGAGGCAAGGCAGTACTCTGAGCACTAAGAAACACATTTGGATTTCAGCAGGAAGTTTGTCCCATGCTCTTTACACAGAAATCACTCCACAAACTGTTAGAAGCAACAGATATTTTGCTTCTAACAGGAAAGTCTTTTAAGTTAAAAGTGGCTGCGTGAGTGATTGGGTCTGTTGTGGAGGGCCACAACAATAAGTGGGACTCAGTTCTGTTCAGTATTAATTTTCTCTTTTCTCTTAAACGCATTAACCCTTCACTACACTTCCAGTTTCTCATGTGAACCCTTGAGAAAAGAATAGCTCCCCCCCCCCTTTTTTTTCCCATGCCAACTACTTCTACTTCTTCCTTTAAGTGCATATTATACCTGCCATATTTCAGCTTAATTAAATGAAGATGGCGTGATGGAATCATACTTGTTTTCCTTTTGTACAGAATAAATATCTGAGAGCTACATCAGAGGAGGAGATATTTGCTTATCTTGGTCTGGAGTACATCCCTCCATCAGAGAGAAATGCTTGAAGTGGCCTGATCAGCTGCTACACTGCATGCAAGCAAGAGCTGGAGGGCAGAATAAATGCGTCTGTTGGAAGGGCGGCCTCATGGCATGGAGTTGCTGTGTAACTACTAAAGAAATATTATATGATTGAACTCAACGAGGACACCCACTCAGCTGACTGAAATCTTCTTATTACATGAATACAGAATTTTATTTATTAATGAAATCCACTGACCAGAACTGAGCCTGTTTAGTTTTTTTAATAAATGTGAAATTTATAACTGAAAGAGTGAAAACAAACCTTGCTTCCAGTCACAGTGTAATTTCAGAAATTTTACAGACTTCCTATTTACATATAATTTATGAATTTTTGGGCCACAAAACGCACACAAACAACTGATATGCGATAAGGAACATATGATTATAGAATTTTATAGATTTTATGAGTGCAGGAGCCATCAAGTGGCTTTATAGTTATTTCAACCATGTGCAGTGGTACAGTACACAGTGAAACGAGACAGTGCGCCTCCAACACTATGCTGCTACATATAACTTATAAGGCACAATCAACACAGGACTACATAACGTGCAACACCAGATACAACACATTGCAGACACAACAGTGCAATAGAAAGGTGCAACAATGACAGTAGGTTGTGCAAAAAAACCTTGATGTATGAAAGTCTGTGTGTACATGACACTGTACAGATAAATGCTTGAGGTAGTGACATGTATAAACGTGTGTGTGTGTGTGTGTCAGTCCAGTCACTGATTTTTTTAGGAGTCTGACGGCTTGGGGGAGGAAACTTTTTTTGCAGTCTGGCAGTGAGGGCCCAAATGCTCCGGTACCTCTTGCCACATGGCAGCAGGGTGAAGAAGCTTTTACAACAGGGCAATAGGGGCCTAATCAATGCTAACAGCTGATCTTATTGGCTACCTCCCTGGACTTTTTTGGGGGGGCAATAACAATAATAATAATAACGATATGCAATAATGCTGCATTTTATCACACATCTTGTATTTTTGTGCCGCTCACATAAACCTTACTCAGAGGATTGAAAACTGTTATGTTTTATGTAAAGACAAAATGGCTGTTAGGTTTATTTCACCACATCCACACCTGTGTCACGATGACCTACATTCAGCAGCATCCTTATCACCTTATCTGTACATATAGCTGAAAAGAAACCTACTCAGCTGTTCTGAGAATATACAGTGTGAGATCTCGCATGTGAATTAAACATTTGCGTTGGAGTGTTTCCATATCAGTTCTTCTTCTGTTCAACCACACTAAAGATAGACTGCAGTTTTTAGTGCAATACATTGTGCACTACTGATAGATATAAAAGGTTCAGGAAGACCTGCTTGTTTTTATTTTCTGATATACAATATATACTGTTACAGTAATGCTTCTCATGATAAATATGTCTTGATGCATTTTCAATCATTCAGGTAAAGAAATTCCAACTCTGTTCGAAACGTTTGATTAGCACTGTTGCCTCACAGCAAAAAGGTCCTGACGTGCGCTTAGTGGGGTTTGGTTAATTGGTGATTCTAAATCACCCATAGGCGCGAAAGGTTGCCTGTTTCTCTGTGCGACATACTTGTGGTCTGTCCAGGTTGTACCCTGCCTCTCACACTATGGGAAGCTGTTCCAGATGTCACTGACAACGGTTATCTCCAGTATTGTAATCTCAGAAACATATCTCTAACTGTGAGCAGGAAAGTCCCACCCACCTGCTGTTTGAAACCACATGTTTGTGAGGAATCATAAGAAGGTTGGCTTAAAGAGGAGCTAACAGAGCTCTTTCTGGATAGTGGATGAGATGGGAGTGGAGAAGGGTTTGACAGCAGGCTTTGTTTCTATTTCTACTTTTTGAAACTCCCGGAACGACAATTAAGCCTGTATTTTTTAGAGGCCTGCAATAAAAAAAATACGTTGTTTTAAATCTAAGAACCAGATTTTCAGCATCACACTGAGGCAGAATGTTTCTCATTAAAAAAAAAATTCCACTTAAAGAAGGAAATCCTGGGTATTTGTTTAATGAGCATGCTGAAAGTCATATCCCGGTCAAAAGTTACTCCAAACTTTCTCAGTGTTCTTGCAAACCAAGGTAATGTCACCCACAGTAAGTGTGTTGTGGAACCTCTTTACACAGGTACTCTGTAACCTACACCCTAACCCAGGGGTGGGCAACTCCAGGCCTCGAGGGCCAGTGTCCTGTGGGTTTTAGATATCACCGTGGGTCAACACAACTGAATCAAATGATTAGTTCATTACCAGGCCTCTGCAGAACTACAAGAAATGCTGTGGAGGTAATTTAGCCATTTGAATCATCTGTTATTTTGGATAACACCGGCCCTCGAGGCCTGGAGTTCCCCACCCCTGCCTTAACCTGATATGGACCTCCCTTGTATTGTAACTGCACTTTTCATCATTTCCTGCTAGTTTTTCACAAAACCTTTGGAACGGATTAGCGAGAGTATACAATAATCACCATCTCAATATAAAGATTTGTCTCAAAATAAGGACTCACAGATATCAGCAAATTCCTGGAGAGAGACTGCTGAAACTATTGGAATGAATGTGAATGTGTGTTATAAAAAAGCCAACAAAGGATGTGGCCAAGGGGGGGAAACGGTCCCAATATTTGTTTCTATAAAAACGTATAAAACATCTGGATGTAACCACAAGGTAATTGACGCATAAGAATTCACAAGAAACGATGATACACAAGGATACAGGTGAGGTTCATTCAAATTCAAAACAGAAAATGAACCACGAGAGGTCACACAAATAAAACTATGCTTTAAAATATACAAAAAACAAAGATTCAAAAGCAAAAGAAAGAACCAGCTGAATGTAAAATGTATGTTAACACAAAATCTAAACAATATACTTTGGAAAGAAAAATTCAACATTCATTATATTAACTAAAATGAGACAAAACCCACTGCAACACTATGGAGCAATTTATGTGAAGACTTTCTGCAAAAATCCAAATAATGTGACTTTTATGTAGAATAAAAATGATCAATACTTCAGTGAAATTACTCATTTATAATAACAGCACCACCCACTGTACTTGCTACAGTGGGTAGCTAAATAAGGACTTTGACTGAACCTCCTGAGTTTGCGAACTCAGTTTATCCTTTGTCCCTAAATGTTATTTTGATGGGTGATTAATATACATATGGACACTATCACTAATACTAATACTATAATACTATACAAGGGTCCTTGCATCATGTCTTGATAACTCTAATGAGAAACTCTAATGTTCTCGATCTTATCTGTTGTTCTAGCGTTATTCCTCAACATTAAGAACACTGATATAACTGGCTTCTTCAGTGAAGTTGACAGTCTTCCTGATGATAGACAGGAATAGGTAAATGATTCTCCATCACAGGGTTTTACTACTAGAATGGAATAAACAGTCTGCTGGATGCTTTTGCACCTTTGAAAACTTCTCACTGTTTTACTTCAGAATTGCACCAACATAAAGAAAAGGAAATCACCCTTTTCTCTAAACAGCATCCTTCAACTACCTGACATTTTTTCCACCTCTGTTTTACTGCCCTGAGCAGTGTAACAATTTTAGGGTTTTAATAATATTCACTGTGTGATGAACGATCTGGATTTATTAAGAAATCTAAACCTTCTGCTGCATGTAACCCTGACCCACTTTCATGTGGTTAAGTTCTGCTTATTCTCTCTCGCTCCTTTAATAATTAACATTATACAGTCTTCTCTAATCTCTGGCTTTGTCTTTCTAGAAAAACAAACAGTTGCAGTACAAATTTACAAATTCACTCTCACCTTACATCATCCCCGTCAGTCGTTTTTGCATTTGAACAACTTGAGTCTCTTTTTTTTTTTCACAGTACACAGTATTATTATTTCAGTGCTAATTTAAAAACTCACATCCATCCATCCATTCGCTTCCGCTTATCCTTTTTCAGGGTCGCGGGGGGCGCTGGAGCCTATCCCAGCTGTCATAGGGCGAGAGGCGGATTACACCCTGGACAGGTCGCCAGTCTGTCGCAGGGCCAACAGGCAGGGACAGACAACCATTCACACTCACATTCACTCCTAGTGGCAATTTGGTTTATCCAATTAACCTATCCCCACAAGCTGCATGACTTTGGACGGTGGGAGGAAGCCGGAGTACCCGGAGGGAACCCACGCAAACACGGGGAGAACATGCAAACTCCACACAGAAAGACCCCGGCCTGATGGTGGAATTGAACTCAGGACCTTCTTGCTGTGCGGCAACAGTGCTAACCACCGTGCCACCGTGCTGCCAAAAAAAAAAAACCTCACATATTTGGACAATTTATATTCTTCTACCACAAAAACATACAAGTGTTCACTGAAGTAAATACACAGCGTAGTAGTGGATTTTTTAAAAATGTGTTTATTTTATATTTATATATAAAATAAACACACATTTGTATATTTTATCTTTATTTTGATTTGCCGCTAACTGCCTTGCTTTTATTTGTGGTTTTTGTAGTAGGGAGAACTAAAAAAAACTGCAATTTTCTTTTTTTTTAAAGCGCAGTTAACAAATGTAGTGCTCTCTACTATGTGAACCCATGACCTGAATTTTTAGGTTTTTAATTTCAAGTCAATTAAATTAAATCCGAAAAAAAAATCAAGTGATCTCCTAAGAGCAAGCACCAGGCAACAATGGAAAGGAAAAATTCCCTTTTAACAGGAAGAAACCTACGACAGAACCAGGCTCAGGAAGGGGCAGTCTTCTGCCATGACTGGTTGGGGGGTGAGGGGCAAAATAAAATTGAACATAAAGGAAAGCACAGCATATTTAAGACAGGTGGAAAACTGGAAACATTATTACTGCTTTTAAAAGGTAACTGGTCCACATCCACAATTACAGTAGGGCTGAAGTAGATAATAAGCATGATCCCACAGAGAACAGCAGGACATTCACTTCAGCCGAAAAGCTTTGAGATGGCCCAGCAAGCTGCAGGAACAACAATGGCCGCTGTGGCAAGACCTAAACCTACTTTAAGTAGGTATTTGTGACCATGACACCATGAACCACGGGCCTCAGCCTCCTCAGTATTGACATTTTTTTCAACTGTTATTTTATGCATGGTCTGATTTGGGCATTTAATTTGTTGTAAGGGGTGCTTACAAGATGAGTGCCTTGAGTGCCTTAAAAGGTGCCATTAAATAAAATGCATTATTATTATTATTATTAGTAGTAGTAGTAGTAGTAGTGGTAGTATCAGTAGTAGTAGTAGTAGTACTTATGTTGGACTTGTGGCAGATTGGAAGCCACACTGACTCACTACACCATCTTGTGGTTCTAAACAGAATTATAAGGATATTGCCCGTTCTACTACAACTTCAGTCTCTGCACCTCTCTGCAACACTGCAATACATATGATCTGATGGGCCCTAGTTTACTTTTCTTTTTTTTTTTTGGTCTTTTAAAATGTATTTCCTGGGTGGCTGTAATTCAGGAGGTAGAGAAGGCCAACTAGTATTTGATGTTCTAGCATAAGGGTATGAATGTTAGAAAGCGCTGGGACACAGAAAAAAAAGGTAAAAAATGTTTGTATATAAGAGATGTTGTGTAAAGTTCTTTGACTGCTTGAGCAGAGAAGCGTTATATAAAAACCAGTCCGTTCATCATTTATTGCCTCAACGTTCCTTTCTTCCTTTCGTGGAACAGAGAAGTATTCATATATGTGCCCACATACCTGTATACTTAAATTTGTTGCTACTTTCTAATTGTTACATAGAGATTTTTTTTTAATCCAACCCTTTTATGAGCTACAGAGGTGTGTGTGTGTGTGTGTGTGTGTGTGTGTGTGTGTGTGTGTGTGTGTGTGTGTGTGTGTGTGTGTGTGTGTGAGTGAAAGAGGCAGCAACAAAAAAAGCGAATATGTGGCATTTCCTTCACAGCCTCATTAACCTCTAAATACCATTTTAACATCAAAGGCCGTGTCATTGCTCACACCTCTATCTCTCTCAAGTCCACTCTCTCCACATGTGCACACTTCTCCAGGAACGGATATTTTATGCAAAAAAAAATAAATTTTAAAACAAGGGACCCATGAGAAGTATGATATACAAACACAGTTCTTTACAGCTTTGCTACTGCAAGCAAGAAAAGGCAGAAAGAGAGATGGGGAGGAGCAGGTTTAGTTTATGTTCCCATAAATCCTCGTTAACATGTGACTGCTGACACCGTATGTGTGAACCAAAAGGAGATATGACTTTGTCCTGCACTGAGGAGACTACAAGTCTGGGCTGCTGTGAGAACAGATGAGTTCATGCATTTGTGAATGTAAATGAATGAAACTGTGGATGTAGGAACAGCAGGAGTTGTGACTAGGAAAAAGCTAGAACAACAGTTCTGTTTCAGACTCTTTCTCAGTTACGAATCTATTTGTCTGTGAATTTTTTTAAAAAGCATCCTTTAAATATCCAATTTAACACAATTTGTGATAAAGTCACTGAAACAATTACTAAAACGTATTAATTGTTACTGTTACTACAACAAATTACTAAAACCATGAAAGTATTCCAACACATCAATTATTAGTTGCAGATTTAAATGATCTTTTTAATAGTGACTCATTAAAAGTGATCATTTCTCATTATGTAAACATTGTTTCCACTAGTAAAATTACTTATTTAATCAAGATAAAGAAATGGTCAGCTGTTCATATTATTAGTTATGCTTTTGTACTATAAGCTTAATTTTGGGCGATCAGCAAGACAATGTTAGAACTATGTAAACCACTGTTAGTTGTAGTTTGTTCTATCTATATATTTATCTTTTTTCTAACTTTTCTATGAGTGACGGTGATATCACAGCAGCATAAGCCACCTAATGATAGGCTTTATGATTTTAGGCATTATGACAAAGAATTTGTAACAGCAGCTGTCTCTGGATTAAATTGTTGTACACACATGGAATCCTCATCCTAGTTGGGATTTAGATAATAACATGTACAGGGAAAAATTGGGAATGAGGGGTGAAAGTTCTCTTTTAAAGAAAAAAATGCATTTATTTAGTTACTCACGTTTCTTCACTTTGTCACACAAGTATTTCACATGTAGCAGAAATGCCCAGTGAATTAACAGTGGACCTCATGAGAATGTGGCTGATCTGAAACAATACTGTCTCAGACAGTGTTTATTAAAGTTCCCGCGGAACACTGCACTCCTCTGATCTGCAGTTATGGGAAGCACTTCTAAAACATTTCCACCTGTGCTGCTGGTCTATAATGAGACCTTATCACAGACTTGAAAAATATTATTTTGTGTATTTTTGGCTTAAACCTATGACAGTCACTTTTGTTGTTTGTTTCACCACTCAGTACGGAGTTTATTTCAAAGGGCTCACATTGTTCTCTTTTACATTTCATGGTTGCAGGGATGTTCCCCACTAGCATTGCATAAAAGTCTCAAGTGTGCTTCATCGGAACACTGGCTCCAGCTCATAGATTTTTGGGAGAAATGAAAACTTGTCAGCCACGCTGCCCTGCATCCCCCGTTTGATAAGAAAAGTTGCAGTGCCTGCTCATCCACCAGGACCAGTCCTGCTGGTCCCTTCAAAGCTCCCAGAGCCTTTGATGGGGTTGATAGGGATCAATGGAACAGGGAAGGACACTTTAGTTGACTGTGCTACAGACAGGGCGGGGAACAACTGGAGACTGGCAGAAATAGAGTTCAGTGATTATTAGGTGTCATCACAGCCTTGAAGAATCCATTTACTACAAGAGGCAGAAATATAATGAGCCATTTTCTGCTGCACTCTATCTGTTATAAAGAACAATCAGTTATGGCTTATCAGTAATTTCCAAGAAACTATCAAAATTATTATTCAGTAAGTATGCTGTGTGTGCATAAAGCTCTTTATTCTCTGTTGTGATGCCTATGATCTTTACACCTGTGTTGTAGTTTTTGATTTGAAGTTTGAATCTTCAAAGCCTTGGTCCTGAAGATGAGTTTACTGGAGATTTGGCCGGGGATGATGAAGACTCATATATTTATTATAGAGATCTGAACAACAGCTCTGTTGGGACATGAGTCTCCCTCTGGTACTGCGGGGGAGGAGAGGATGGGAGTGGGAAGGTGGGTCGAGGTGTGTTTGTTTCCATAACAGAGCAGCAAACAGGCCCATTAGAGATGAAAGGGTCTGAATGGAGTCAATCAAAGACAGGGCCAGCAGGAGACTGTTCCCCAGCAGACATCAGTGGTCTGAGACTGGGGCCAGCAAGGATAACCAAGTCCTTCATCGTGGATAAGGAACACTGACAGACAATAAAACTTACTATCTGTTTCAGTTTGTTTAACATTTTATTCAGGTAGTGATGCTCCTTACAAACATGCTGCCACCTGTGTTTCAGGACAAAAAGCATGAACAGGTAAACAGAGACTGATGAGATCATGTAAAACCCCATGGAGCCAAAGTAAAAGAAGAAATAAGTAAAACTCTATTTACCATATTTATGACAAATACTTTGCCATAAATATCAAAAAGTTACATTTAAAACAAAAATGCTAAAAGACTGAAACAAAATGTTACCCAAGAGTTCTTTCCTTCTTTTCCCTCTGAGTCTATGGATCTCAAGCTCAAGCAGAGGCTTCCAGAGACTCGGGGCCACTGTTTGCTAAGGTACTTTCTCCTTTAGGTTTCAGACTCTTAGTGTGAAATATGAATACTCAGTCGGAAACCTTGTAAAATCCTGCCAGAGAAAAGAATTGTTTGCTCAGATATGACAAGAAACATTTCAAACACCCAGTCTCTGACCAATCACACCCAGTGATTGGTCAGCATCGTCAAAGGCAGATGTTGAGTCCAACATCAGCAGAACAGAATATTTTCCTGCATCACTTCATATTAAGATGGACTGGAGACTCCAAGAAGGGCTGTTTCATAGAACGAGATCTGTGAAGGTCAGAGCGAAAATGATCAAGAATCCAAAGGTTATTTACTGTAAAAGTTTTCCAAATCATATATGCAGATATATATGTTGTTCCTTTTTTCTTTTGATTAGTCGGGAAAGAGTAGGAAAGAAGAGAGTTGATTTTGTATTGTTGTGTCATTTTTTAATTGGGTAGATAATAATCTTGTTAAAATAAGCTGGGACCTGACTCAACACCAGTGAAGTTTTGATTAAAGTGAGCAAACAGAGACCAGTGGTCTTAAAGTTCAGAGAGCAGGAAGATGCTTTCATTGAATAAACTAATGTTACCTGTTAAAGAAACAAGTAGGGAAAAAACAGGCCCAGCTGAAGTTTGAACAGATAATAAAGATGAGTGACTTCACTGAAATATTAGAACACCCTTGTGGCCCTTAGAAATGCATATTGCAAAGTTGCATCTGGTCTGCAGATTGTTGCTAAAAAATTGAATGGGTTTAATCAGAATTTTGGCATTTATAGATTTAGCTTGGTATCATGTCAGATTTTCACATTATGATCATCATTGCCTAAAAAAGGGCAACACAGTGGTGGTGTGGACAATTCTGTCAGCTCACAGCAAGAAAGTCCTTTGTTCAAATCTGCGACGTGGTCATGACCTCTGTGTGGAGTGTGCATGTTCTCCCCATCTTTGTGAACACTCCAGCTTCCTCCCACAGTCCAAAGACTTGTACTTTGTGGGGTTAGTCTAACTGGTGATTTTAAATTGGTTGTCTGCATTAGCCCTGTGACATACCGGAAAATTAGAAAAACATAACAGCAATAATGTGACCATTCATTCGGAGGGGTCGCCAACAGTGGATCATCTGCCTCCATCCCACCCTATCCCACTGTCACATCAGCCCTCTGGATGGCCTCCTCCACTACATCCATGAACCTTCACTGATGTCTTCCTCCCCCCCCCCCCCCCCCCCCCCCTCCTTCCTGGCAGCTCCACATTTATCTTTTGTTCAGTATATACCCTACCCGTCCCCTGCACATCTGCCAAACATCTCAGCCTTGTGACTCCAAACCACACAACCGGAGCTGTCCCTCTAATCTTTTTCTAATTTCTAATCTGACCAAAAACAACAACAACAAACCAAAACATAAAACATACAAACATTAAGCCAAAACTAAAGACGGCTGTAAACAGGACACAGTCTGATGTGTTCCTGCTACTTTACTGACCTTAAAGTGCTCACAGTTCTCTCCCATTGACTGCATAGTTAATATCTCATAAGTAACTATGTAGTCAGACAGGTGTGTCTGTCATTGTTCTGACAGTCCTATGAATCATGTAATGAGTTTCTAAGTGCTGGAGTCACAGAAACACAGACTGTTGACATGTCTCGCTGTCTCTGCTTGCAGCTGTGTTTTCATCCCGTCTCCTAGCCTCTCATCTGCTTCTGGTCTGTCTGCCTCAGCAGGCCTCACATCAAAGAAGTCAAGCACTGCGTCCTGTGACAGATCAGGAGGGAGGTGACGAGGTGTAGCAAGCTGACACTGATACCCGGTCATATAGCATCCAGACAGACAGACGGGCAGCAGTGGAGAAAACAAATGACCAGCTCCCCTTTGAACTCCTAACAATACCAATCAGCCAGCTACAGTTTTTCTGTTGTTGCTGTTGTTATTGTTGTTGTTGTAATTTCCCCAAAAGATTTTTTCTCAAAACCTCTTCACAAAAACAACACACACAGTTTTAATCTCAGGATTGATGGTGCGTCGGAGAAATATTAATGTGATAAATACAAAACACTGTATGTTTTGACTTTATGGGGTCATGTTACATATTTAAATGCATACAACTGTTCTGTCCTTAAACATTTATAGTTCTACATGTGTACACAATAACAAATATTATTTATTTTGCTTCATATGTAGCAAAACTAAACAAATTTACACTGCAGAGAAAATCAGCGCACAGATACATGTAACAAAAGAAATATATGTAACTGTAAAACAGTGTTTAGCTGAACTGACAATAAATAAATGCACCTCAATCTGGCGTTTCGGTTCTGACATATGACTGGATTGTTCTTTGAACTAAGTTTGAAATGATGTAATGAGCTTCATGTTCTCAGAACCATGTGCATAGTCCCATTTTTTGTGAGTACTATAACATTTTTTCCCATTAATGATTTTTTAATTTTTACACTGCACCTTCACAGGGTGTCTCCTCCCTCTTGCCCTGTGGCAGCCTAGATAGACTCCAGCTCTCTCTTGGCCACACATTTTTCAGCTTCAAAAATTTAATGTCTGATGATTAAGGAACAAAAAGTAAATCTTTATAATATAGTAAATTACTCTTTGGACAGTGATACTCTTTGAAGTTGAAGGCCATAGATGGAGCTTTAACAGTGATTAGTTTTTAAATGATGTGATCAGGCTCATAAAGAGTTGATCCTGTGCTTTTAATGTAAAATAACATGCACATTTAAAGTCCTTTAAAAAAAAAAAAAAACCTGACTATATAATCAACCATTAAACAATAATCAGACTTACTCAGACCTCTATAAGCAAGAAGCACTTGGGATATGAAAGTAAAAGTGCTTAATGCAGGGAGGTAGTTCCAATTGATCTCTATATTACTGCAAATTAAATAATCAATGTGAATTAATCAGACTGACCAATTTTACTATTGTTTGACACTAGAACCAATTGTTTGTTAACCTTTGTATAATATGGGTTTTGGTTCTTTTTTTTAAATGAGTAAAACTTAAAGAATGTAAGGGAGGTTATGGCAGAGTGCGACCATGACAGCTTTAACAGGTATTTACATTATCGCGTGTGCAAATTTAAGACGACATTTTTAATTATAACCATTATTATTAATCCGAATATGAAAACTACGATACATATAAAGGATTAAAAAACACAGTATCACTTAAAAAAAAAGTAATGTAGAAGTATTTGAGTACATGGAACACCGGCATTACTTTACAGCACTGCAAAATACAACAGTACATTATACTGTTGCAGTAGTGTCGGAAGAATTACTCACATTATTCAGATAAGTAAAAGTGCACATGGAAATCGTTTTACTACTAATAAAAGTCCTCCATTCGAATACCTTTACACGACCACAGTCATTACAGAGAAGTTAAAGAGTTAAAGTGAAGGCATATTCGTGCTTGTTAGCGCCACTGACAGCACCATTACCCGAGTATGACTTTATTGGGTTTGAAAAGCCTCCAGAAGATATTAACAGGCTTTAAGGTGTTAGTTCTCTTTTGTTTCATGTTGGGTGTGTTGGTATCAAAGCATTGAGAGCCTTTGAAGTGTTCCAGTTTCAGTAGGTAATGAACTATTAGCACCGGCTCTCCCCTCCACTGCGCGCACAGACGGAGGGTCAGCTTGAGCGCACAGCCTCGAATCCATTCTGTGATCACCACCAGAGCTCACTGTCATTATCTTATCAATGGGAGTGCTACGTTATCGACTAAAACCTCTAAACAACACAAAATACTTAACATTTACACATAAAACATCCCCCCGCCCCCGACACACACCTCTTCCTCTCAGTCAGTCTCGGGGTCTATCAGGGCGGCGGGGCTGATGTTAACAGCCACTTCACAGCTGGGATCATAATTTTCAACTCATTATCAGCCACCTTAACTGATCCCCACATAGTTTGGTGTGATTTAAGGAGGTACAAAAGAGATGACCAACCAGTTTCTATCAGCAGGGGTGGAAAGTTACACTCTGCGTATCTGCATATTATGCTTTGTCAAATACGTGCATTTCCTCAAATATTTGCAAGTATTTTCTTGTTTGGTGACTTTACAAGACATTTCAGTGGGATATATCCCCAACTTTTAGCTACTCTCTTTTTATATGAGAGCTTATTTTTCACTCATCATTTGACAGTTGAAAGAGCGAATATTTTTAAATTAAACTTTTAAAATGGTCTAAAAACATTACAACATCAGTTCTTTATCAACTACAGATAAGTCATGATGAAATAAGCTATAAAAGGATCACTGTTAGTGCGCTGTGTGAACACTCTTTTATCTTGGGATCATCCCAGAAAAAGCCATTGTCCCCGTTTTCAGTCACTCACAGCTCATTGTCATGATTATTAACCTGAAACCTGAAAAGCTGCTTTTTAAACAAAGAAGTTAAATTGTTGGTGCTTCATCTGAAATTACTGGACACGATGAGCAGTTTAGCATACAACCTTTGAGGAGATTAAAGGCCATGAACGTTTCTTCGGAAAGAAAGAAAGAAAGAAAGAAAGAAAGAAAGAAAGAAAGAAAGAAAGAAAGAAAGAAAGAAAGAAAGAAAGAAAGAAAGAAAAAAAGAAAGAAAGAAAGAAAGAAATAAGCAAAGATTACAAAATTATTAGCAAAAACGGGATATTAATAATGCTCAAATATTTTGTTACATTTGGCAATTGTATTCTTCTTGTTTTTATTCAGCTTTGATCCAATTTTCTTGTTTTTTTTGTTCTTTTATCTTTTGATAAGTTGTTAGGCAGTCATTTCTTTCACTACGTTTATATGTGTAAGGAAGGTGCTCTGCAAATGGTAAATGCAGGAATGGGTAATATTTGGAGATACAAGCATATGTATACAATTGTTTGAATTTTAATCCAGCCTACATCCTTTATTTTTAGACTGAGATTGGCTGAGACAGACTGTTTTACACAATAAATCAAGATATTCAGAAAGCAGAAAATCCTTCAATTGTTACACTGCACACCATTGCCAAATGTGTCAAATTTACAGCTGCTAAGTCTTTGGATTTGCCTTGTTGCAAAAATATTGTTTTATGTCTGTCAAATTATGCTGTTTTGGGAATTCAGCTAAAGAAATGGGAACAAATGGTGTATTTTTGTGAGAAGCTGCCAGTAACAAAGTGCCTAAAGACAAAGTTGTCTATTGCAAAGTTGTCTTTTATATGTAGACAGAACACTGGTTCATCCCTTGAAGTAGGTGTCTTTTTAATGTTTGAAAGCCTTCAGAAAGCCTAGGTAATCTTTGATCAAGACCACTGTAAAGATTTACAACAATATCTTGCTTCTTGGGGAAAAATATAAAGAAATGAGGACTGACACTAGTATTTTAAAGTTCTTCACTCACCCCAAGTGGAAAAAAACGACTCCCTAAAAAACTGCAGAAGGTTAATTTTTTAATAGGGTGGATATGGTTGTGGAAGAGATGGAGACAGTTTGGGGCAAAGTGACTGTATTATCTATGTGAAGAGTGGGAAAGAGGGTGGGTAGGGGGTCCTTTCCAGACTCACTGGAGCCTTGTTGTAACAGCCTCATTGAGACTGAATGGGACGTCTTAATTACTCAAGTTGTGAAAACTAAAGGAGGGCTGGACTGCAGGGAGGGGAGGATGTGTGCTTTGATCTTTGGGTTGAGGGAGGTTGATATGAGGTGGGATGTCTTCTATAAATACAAGCAGGTTGTAGATGAGGTAGTAATAATTCTCCAAGCTTCAGGACAAACGGATTCCTCCTCAGCAGCCATGAATGGACATTTTTCTATTGAGTGGATGGCCCAGAGCAGCCAGCAAGAAGGATCAGAGACCAGCACCATAACTGTCTCCGGACCTACAGCCTGTGGGACGCTTTCTGAGAGTCTGCCTGGTTTTTATTGCAGGCAGAAGTCAGAGAATATCCCTAAGCAGAAAAAGCAAGAAAACAGGAGTCAGGCCCTTGAAGCATACAGCCAGAGTATTCTCCAGCAACAAACCGCTCCCAATAGCCAAGGTAAGAGTTCATAATGAGCCAAAATCCCAGACTCCAATTTCAATGTAAAGTCTATTTAAAAGTGAATTACAGAAAAAAGTGCATTTACATTAAAACAGCTATTAGTTCTGTGTAAATGTGCATTTTGAATTTTTTTCCTAAACATAACTTCACATTTAACTACATTTCAGCTGAATGCAAATATGAACATCTCAGAGAACATCGATCATTTTTTAAAATTTTTTTTTAATTTTAATTTTCTACGTTTTCATTGCATATTAGCGCTCCTGGGTACACAGTTACTTTAGTTGTCTTAATTATTTGATCTTTTTTTTTTTTTTTTTAAATCTTATTTACTTTAGTAGAAAAAAACCATTTATGCAGCTTTATTGTTATTAGAGTATTTTTTACCTAACTAATATTCGTGTATTAATTAGAAGAATATAAGTTGATCAGTGATGCAATGCAGATGTGTTTCGTAACCTATAAATAAACTGCAATAAAAACTTGGACATTTTTATAGCTGAATTTCCATCCAGTTAACAGTATGTGGTTAAATACTCTGAAATTAATAAAGTGCTTTGTAAACTACTCAAGTAAAATACCAGAATATGTCTAAATCGACGTAATGTGAAGAACAGATTTTAAGTTTCTTTCTTTCTCACTTTCTGTTTCCAGTGACTGAGGTTGGTTTCAGCAGTGGGACAGAGGAGGAGACCTCAGGATATGAGAGCGAAGGTGGACAGTCTCTCTCCCCTTCAGCTCAAGCCGTCTCAAAATCACCTCCATCTCCTCTAGTGGGTCGCAGGCCCCGGACAGCTTTCACAGCAGAGCAGATCAGTAGCCTGGAGAAGGCTTTCAGCATAAGTGCTTATCTGGGGACGCAATCTAAGGCAGAACTCCGCAAAAAACTCCACCTGTCTGATAAACAGGTAACCACCCCCAGTATCAATACTTGACATCATGAATTCATGAACCTGGTCCTGCTGGATATTCAATTTATGATAAATCTATAATAATCAGAAACAGCAGCAAATTTCAAAAAGAAACTGCCAAGAGATCAGTTCTCATGAGCACCTATTTGATAGCAGCTACTGACCTTCAAAACCATGTACTACTTTTAGCAGTTAAAAAAATAATTAGTACTCTAAAATAATCATGCTCTACTGTTCACTAACAGAAAATTAACATTACTTATGTTTTATTTCATTATGTCTTGTATTTTAAAAATGTTTCTTATATCTTAAATTTTCTGTTTTCATCACAGATCAGAAACTGGTTCCAGAACAGACGGATGAAGGTAAAGAGAACCATGCAGGATGCTCTGGCTCAGGCATGCCAGGCTAATGTCTGCCAGGCCAGTGTTGCCCCACAGTTCATTCATTACCCTGAGCTACAGGCATACAGGCCAGGGCCATACCCAAGATACCACTCAGCAGCAGCAGTAGCACCTGAGGGCCCGGCTGCCACCTCCTACATCTATCCACGCAGTCATGTGCAGTTCAGTTCCCCTCTGCCCAGTGTCGCCACTCTGCCCATGGACTCTTTCTACCAGTACAGCAGCCTCTCAGGAGTCATGGTGCCCTCTGCCACATCTCACCTCAGAGAGTCCTACCCAACTTATCCTCCATATTACTGAAAATCACATGCAGACATTCTTCTGTAATGTAATCTCAGCTGTGATATTTTAGACAAAGGGAGAAGTTTTTGATTTGATTTTTGAATAAAATAAAATGCGTTATTAGAAACATGGCAAAAATACTGCTTTGAAGCTTGAATCAAGAATCAAACAGGGCAGTGTGCAATAACGTCTGTTTGTAATTCATGTATAGTTTGAATGTAATTAAATGTCATTTTTTAAATTTCTGTTGTTATGTCACTGTTGGATTTATGTCAGTGTAAATATTATTCAAATAAATAATAATGATTAGATTCTTATCAGATTATCTGATCTTTTTTTCTCATCTAACAGTCAAACATTTAATTCAGTTTAATTTTGTGTATACAAAGCCACTTCACACCAACCATTTCATTTTCATTCAGTTTTATTTAAATAGGATGGCATGCAGTGGCTAGATTAAAATAAAAGACTCAAAGCAGACCTAAGTAACGAGGAGGACTCTCATTATAAGCACCAACAGTGACCTTCGAGGCACTTTATATTGTAGGGTAACATCCTATAATATTAGAACTATTTGATGACCAACAGTGACTTGGGGACAATAGGAAAGACATCCTGGCTGTTTCTCCCTGGTTAATCTTTGAGGTTCTTTCCTATGGATCTCAGCTGATTATTAAGTGGTATCTATTTGTGTGCGTGTTCCCCCTATTTTTACCCTCTGCCTTAGAGGGAACATTCTCTGCTCTGTGGGTTAAGTTCCTGATAACTCCAGGTTTGTGTTTCATTGTGTAGTGGGAGTTAAAGAATATGTACATGTCTTTTGTGAGTTTGTTTTGAATTGTATACAAAATGTATAGCAGGCAAGAGCAATATGTTAAGAGTTGTAAAATACTGAGCCCTTTGGATTTTTTGCTCTTTTTAAGTATTGATTTCTGAGCAGACCTTGGCTAAAATAGTCCTAGCCTATAGCCTATAACTATTTTATAGCCTATAGATATTTTAAGAGAGGATTCAGGGTCACTTGATGCAGCCTTAACTATATGCTTTGGCAAAATTTAAAGACACCACCAGAATTCCTACCCAGACTGTCAGAGTAGGGCCACTCCTACTGTACCCAAAATGGCAGACCTCCCACCCGACTGAGATTACTGAAGCCCTCCTTCTTTTCCACAGAAGTGGACTGTTTTGAGTCATTCATAAGAAAAACATTCTTTTCGCGTGCCTGACAGCACGATATTCCCTTGGATACCTTATGCTTTTGGATTTTTTTGCCAAAAGTATTGATTTCTGAGCATTGTGTTTAAGCAATTAGCTGACAGAAAGATAAGTTAATAGATGTGCTACGCTGCATGTTTATACAGCAGACAACAGCACATTATATGTCATTTATTTCTTGTTAAAGAACCTCAGACACCTATACAGAAACAAGATCAGATGCATTTATTTTCGCAAAGGGTTTAACATTCTAATGATGCTCCCTGGTGGCCGCGTTTTTAAAAACAAACCGGCAGAAACCTATCGTCCTTGACATCTTGATTGCTATCTTGCTATAATCCTTTTCTGACAGGCTCCACTGGCACAACTGTGATTTTATAAGTAAAGATTGAGGTGACATAAAAACAAACAAACAAACTATGGTTTACTTATTTCAAATGCTTAAGACTGCCACGACTTGGATGACTGAGACCCAGTTACAACAGGGATGTCAAACACATTTTACATAATGGGCCACATACAGCCAACTTTGATCGTGTCGTGAAATGATATGACAAATATGTAAGATTGCAGAAAAAGTTATGATAGTGCTTGCACAGGCCGTCCCGTGATTATAAAATATGAAGTTCATTTATTGAGAATTCACCAAAAAACAAACTGTTATTTACAACAACAAACATCTCTTAATCAATAACTTTGGCAAAGTATGAATGGCAATGCGGTGAACAGTTTTTATCTATAGAAAACGCCGTAAAACTTACGAAAATACAGTTAAAAGTTTCAAAATCTTTGCATCCGTTACCATTTTCTAAAGCTTTCCAGTGGGGTGGATTAGTCTTTATTTAGGATTTATACTGACATCTTCTGGCAGGTCCGGGAAATGCAATAACAATGGAGTAAATGAAACATTCAGACGTGACAAGCTGCTGTAGAGTAGAATTCACCATTATTATTTTCTTCTTATTCTCCATCTTCTCTCTGTTTTCTTTTCTTTTCACTCTCACCTCCCTCCTCTTAATTCTCCCCTTCATATTCTTTTCTCTTGTTCCCCAGCCTTCCGTTTATTCCTCTTCACCCCTTGTTTCTTCTTTCTTCCCCCCTTGTTTTCCAAAGTCATTCTTTGCTATTTTATTTTGTTGGTGTACATAAGTAAGAATGTGGATGTTGAACAGTTGTAATGAGGTATTGTTCATTTTATGTAAAATTGTGCACACAAAACATGTAATCTACTTATCAAGGGTAGTGTATTTTCACAGACTTGTTAAACAACATGAGATCCATCTCAACAAAGAACGATTATTATTATGTGGTGTACTGTACTAGTTTATCTAGCTATTTTTCACATATATAAATAGGTTGGAAATGTCCATTTCGAAATTTAACTAAAATGCAAAAGTATAATTGTGAAAAAAAACCCACCCAGATTTCATCATGTTCTAACCAAGACGATTTCACAATCGGGATTAAAAAAGTTTTACAAGACGTAAACGGAACTTCAGTCTGAACCAATAGCTAGAGAAAAATATTACAGGTGGGCACGGCTTACAATACCGGCGGACCAATAGGAATGCCGTAATCGTGTGAACTAGTGAAACAGGCAGTTAGTTGGACCAATCACAACGTCCCCCGAAGGGCACCCATGATGCACGGGAAGGAGGCCCGCGCTGGCTGAGTGCACGCAGAAAGCAGCTACGCAGGAGAGAGGGGCAGAAGCCGAATGGTGGAGCTGAAGATGGCGGATGGCGACAGCGGGAGTGAGCGCGGAGGTAGTAGCGGGGGAGGAGGTGGAGGTGGCTTCCAACACTTCCAGAGGGACCAGGAAACCCAAGAACTGGCGTCAAAGCGTCTGGACATCCAGAACAAGCGCTTCTATCTGGACGTCAAGCAGAACAACAAGGGCAGGTTCATTAAAATCGCCGAGGTCGGGGCTGGGGGCTCTAAAAGTCGCCTGACCCTCTCGCTGTCAGTTGCGGCGGAGTTCCGTGACTATCTCGGGGATTTCATCGAGCACTACGCCCAGCTGGGCCCTAGCAGTCCGGAGCAAATAGCACAAGCTACCGCGGGTGAAGACGGTGGGCCGAGGCGAGCTCTTAAGAGCGAGTTTCTTGTCCGGGAAAATCGCAAGTACTACCTGGACTTGAAAGAGAACCAGCGGGGGAGGTTCCTCCGGATACGGCAAACCGTAAACCGCGGACCTAGCTTTGGAGTGGGGGGCCCAGTGGGCGGCATGCTGGCCGGCCAGACCATAGCCCTTCCGGCACAGGGGTTAATAGAGTTTAGAGACGCCCTTGCTAAGCTCATAGATGATTACGGGGGAGACAACGAGGAGATGACCGGGGGCATGGCCGCCGGGGGCTACGGCGAGCTTCCCGAGGGCACCTCCATCATGGTGGACTCTAAACGGTTCTTTTTCGACGTTGGGTCCAACAAATACGGCGTGTTCCTGCGCGTGAGCGAGGTTAAGCCGAGCTACAGGAACTCTATCACCATCCCGTTCAAAGCCTGGAGCAAATTTGGAGGAGCTTTCTGCAGATATGCAGAGGAGATGAAGGAGATCCAGGAGAGGCAGAGGGATAAAATGTACGAGAAGAGAGACGAGTCCGAGGGGGACGATGTGGATGACGACTGAGAAAAGAAAAAGCTATCAGCCAAGTTACATGATGGCAGATCTACACTATAGGGTTATTTTGCGAAAAAACAAAAACAAAACAAAAAAGAAGCAGAAATGACAGATAAAGTGCATGACAAATCGTGCTGTAATAGCCTACTAAAGTATTGTGGAGTTTTAAAAAAAGAAGTACATGTGCAGGGAATTTTTGGTGTATTATCCTAAAGTTTGTTGGGCTTGAGGTTGAAGTGGTGGTTTGAATTTCTGAAAGTGAAAATGTATGGATGAGATGTATCTCATTGGCTGAAAAAAAAAGTGAGTTATGCTTTATTGTTGGAAAAAATAAGAGGAGCAAGTTGGTTTTTCATAACTAGAGGTGAAGCCATTGAATGCTTTCCTATGTGCAACATAGTTTCTATTTAAAGAGTGAAGACCTGTTCAAGATGTTTTCCCTTCTTGGTTAAAGGAGAGAGCTAGCATCCATCCTGTTCCAGTCCAGGACTCTCCTCTGTGGGAAGTTTGCGGGATTTTTGCAAGTCAGACAGGAAAAGCTGAGAGCAATGCAGAGACAGAACTGCTGTCACTCTATGGATTTTATTTGTTAGATATGTCAGCAGCTGGAGAGCTGTCAAACAACCGCACAACTGCTGCTGCAGCATCTGCAGGCTGTTAATCGAAAAGATTACCCAAAATGACCGGGGGGGGGGTTGTTACTAAGAGGATTATCTGTAAGCCCAAACAAAAAGGGCCTGGTGGACTAAATTAAATGCTTTGACTCCAGTAGTCAGTTACAGTGCAGAACAGCTGGGTTTTATGTTATACATATAATCTTAGCAAAGCGTACTTCTTATTGTTTTGAAGAAGATTCACTCTGTGAGGAAGGGTGGTGACTCTTCTCACACCAGAGCATCCTTGGTGTTTGAGAACAACCGCTTGGAACTGGGGAGCAGATGCCACCGGAGGAAACACAGATATTGTTTTATGGGACTTTTCAGACGATCATTTGCTAACAGGGGTCCAAATGTCTTGCAGTTGGAGGAGGAGTGCTGCATTACATGTAGCGACAAGTTTTCTCATCATCCTCGTGTTCAGAACTGGACAGCTGGCCTATTCAGCCACAGGCCATTCTCTGACAGCACCTTCCAACACATTATGAAGACCCTGGACAGAAACACATTGATGGATGTTTTCTTTTGTTTTTCCTTTTTTTGTTTCTTTCCCCCCCCAAAAAGAGCTATATTGAAATGAGATTCTACTTGTAGGAAAGATATTACCAAACAAACCAGCAAAAGATATTTTCAGATACTTATTAAGGAAAACATATTTCAATCCTAAAAATAAAAAGTTAATTTCTTAAAAGAGAATTGTGACTCGATCTCAAGGTAATTTTTTCATGTTCTTAGAGTGAAAGTATAACACTTCATTTATTAAACAATTTGAAATGAAAGACTCGATGTTGTGACTGTGTACTTGAAATCAGGTTATTCATTTTGCAGACTAATTGGGTGAATTGTTTATTTTCTTGGTTAAATATGTACAAGAACAGTCTGAGACTGCATACATCTTCCTGCAACATTTTACCTTTTCAAGTTATGTAAGTGTTATATTATTATATAATTATATAAAGATGTCCCAGACCAGCGTAAGAGTCCATGCGCAGCAGATGTCCATCTAGAGACCAGGCCACCAGGCTATGACTACACTATGCAGTTTCTCTTCCAGTGCCACACCGGTCTACCCACTCAGCTAGTTCTGCTGGATATTTTTTGTATATGGCAAAAAATGCCCACTTTTGCCTGATGTCACAATGGTGAAGAATCTTTCCACAAATCCAGGTCTGATTCATCCCCCAAAATGAATCATTTTAATACTAGTAAAACATTAAATTTCCCTGTCTTTTTATTTAGTTATTTATAATTTTAAGTAATTCTAAATCAAATAAGATTTTGCTTTATTATTTAGAATGCAATTTCTGGTCAATACTGTCAATATTCAAAATAATGAAAACGTGATTTAAAACAGAAAAATGCCAAAATAAAACCTTTTGGTTGATATATTGACCTTAAAGAGTATAATTCATTCCAGCAATATGACCTAATGCAGATGTGATATTGCTAGTGATTTATCAGTCCAGCAAGATACAGTTTGCATTCATTTAAGAGGTTCATGTGACTATTAAAGTGATGACACCTATTAGTTCTTTACTTATTAGGACTTAGTTCACATGTGCAGGTAATGTTTACTCTCATTATTTACTGGCATTTATTATATTATTATTAAACAGAAGTATCTATTTTAAAAAAGAAACAGCTCTGTAAATATCTGATTAATGTTCTGTCGATGAGTTTCACTTTTAAACTGTACTACTTGGCACCACTTTGAGCTTCATTTCATACATTTGGTTTCATTTGGTTAAAACCACATTTGACATTTAAGAGTACTTTTGAAATCCATATTTACTTTGGCGAACTTAAAACCTTTACTTCAGTCCCTTAAGTTACAAACTAACATACAACATGAACAATGTAATTATACAACTAGTTCCCATTTGCTATTTTACAGACATAAACCTTTGTAGGAGTTGGATGACCTACTACTCATTGGCATTTAGGTTTGATCACTGATGAATAATTCATCAAAAATATCTTCTGGTTCAAGCTGCTGATGTGACACTTTGGTTTCCTTTGTCATAAATGCAAAGGGTTAAAACATTTAGCACTTCTGACTGGTTAAAACACAGTCACTGAAGCTTAACCATATCAACTATTTTGTTCTTGGATGTTCAAAACTTAAACTTTGCTGCCTTTCAGACAAGAAAGAAAAGAGTTTAAGACAAACAGAAATGAAAAAATAAACATATTTCATCATTTAATTTAAATTAAATTTAAGGTACCGTATTTGCACTTATATAGCATTTCTAGTCTTACTGACCATTCAAAGCTCTTTAGACTTCAAGTCACATTTTTGACTATACAGCACTTTATCTAACTCACATCCATGGCTAATTCAAAGTCATCAGTTAATCTAACATATTTCTTTTGACTGTGGCAAAAACATGCATGATAGGTTAATGTAATTAGTATGTCCACATATTGGAAATGTGTATTAATGAGAAATGACACAGGTGAAAATGTCGTGATCCTTTATTTATTCAGGCAAAAGAGGGCAGCAGAAGTTACAACATATAACAAGTAGAAAACAAGCACATAAGTCTGTAAAGACAAGTGAACACAAACATGTGAATAAGATGCAATATAGATCATTACAAGCATGACATTAAAAACAGTCACACTGACCAAAAGAGATATTCTCTTGCTCTTTTTAAAAGGGATTTAAAAAATTCCATAAATCAAGTGTTCCCAAGGTTGGAGAGAGAAAAAAAATCTAAAAATCTAAATCTAAAAAAGAAACTTAGTTTAACCCCAAAATGATAGCTAGACACCTGTAAAATGTGACTATTTCAATTTCAGCCCCTTGAAGGGTTTTGAGTTTAGGATGTGTAGATAGGTGTCAATAGCACCTTTAGAAAATGATTTACTTTAAAAATTGGTGACATTTTCAATACTGATTGTACTTGCACTATGTGATTAAGTAATTGCACCCTTGTTAAATCACAAATGCACTATTTTGAAACTACTATCACTAAGGGTATCCACAGTAGGTTGCTACTGTTTCATTTGACAGTAATATGCCAGATGCCCTTCCAGACAGACAAAATCACTTAAATACAACCTGTCAGCTAAAAGATCTTAAAAAGTAACACATCATGCTGTGATATAAAAAAAAAAAACCCTCAAGAACAGATGAGAAAAGCTTTCTACAGCCTTGGGAATCCAACAAATCCAGGGAGAGAGCCAATGTTCCCTCTAATTTTTCATGTGTCTGAGCGAACACACAAACTCCCTGAGCGATCCCTTGGACCACTGTGAGCGACATCAGACGTGTGCACTGTGGTGATGCCAGCATCGAATCCATCCAAGTTACATGGTTTATTAAAATCAAATCAAATCACAGCAGTTACATTTATGTTAGACTACCTTTATTTAACTACTTTAGCCCACGTACAATGAAAATGTAAAAAAAAAATCTAGTCATTGACATGTTAAGACTATTGGAAGTAAAAATAACTTGAACTCCAATTTCGAAAACACAACTTTCTTTCTTTTTTCTTTCTCTCTGACTTGTATGAGTCTGAGTCTGTGGTCTGGGAGAGAGTCCTGTAACTCTGTCTGCAAAATACAGTATATAATGACCAATGTTGGGCAATTAATTATATAGTTACTTCTTCAAAAAAGTTACTGAGTTTAGCAAACAACAACGTTTTTTGCAGCTATTTTTTTTAAATGCAGCCAATGCATTTTTAAATAAACATTTCAAACTATTTACAGAACAATCAGCTGTTCTCCATCAAATCTGATGCCACACAAATTATTTGTGCCACTCCAAAAAAAATGAGATGAAGGAGAACAACAGCCTGATACCTGCAGGCCTGACAACAGGAGATGTATCACTGCTGTAACACCTGTAACATTCAGCAGTCGCCTCATTGTTCTGACACACACAACAAAACTATTGACTACGCTACACACTAACTACACAAGATTTGACAACTCTGGTTTTACGTGGCCTATCAACACAATTTAAAAACTGGTATAAAGTCCACACTTTTCCCGTCAATTGTTCCGTCTGTCCTGCTCACATCTCCAGTGGTTGTACACGTTGTCATTAAGTGGCTTCACTCCACATCAGCCACGCCGCTTTGCTCGCTAAAACACCGGTGTCGGCACATAAGGACGCTGTCATAGCCTGTCAACCACGTTGATTAGCTGCGTATATATGAATGTGAATCGCATCATTGGCTGGACTATGGGATAAGGTGGCATCGTTCTAATCCCATACGGGAGCAGCCTAAACAGAAATTGTTAAAGTATTAATTTTAATTTCAATTCAGGTTAGATTTTTTTTTTGTGCACAACGCAGATTTTCTGTGCGCAGAGACCGCGCCAGCAGTGCGCAATTGCGCACGTGCGCAGCTTAGAGGGAACATTGGTGAGAGCCATTATCCACAACCTTCCAGGCCTATAAAAGTACTCCAAAAACACATTAGTTCATCCAGGAGGTTAAAAACAAAACCAGAACAACATCCATAATACTGCTGAACTCATTCAATTTAAGGTCAGTATTTGTGATTCAATAATAAGAAAGAGACTGGGCAAAAATGGCATCCATAGAAGAGTTCAAAGACAAAAGGTGCAACTGACAGAAAAGAACATCTTACATTTCACAAAAACATCTTTATGATCCTGAAGACTTTTGGAAAAATACTCTGTGTCTGAACTTTTTTGAAGGTTGGATTCAGGGCATGGACCTGGACCTGGGTTATGTAGCAGGACAATTATCAAATGTATTACCTCCTCCCAAAAATGGGAGCACCCAGAAATGAGAGTTGGAAGCAGAGGTGCAGTCCTACAAGCCTCTCTGCAGCTTCTCTACTCCTATTGTCCCCCTAAAACCCAGTGTCCATAGAGACCAATAAAAAAAATCAGCATAAATGATTTAAGCATAAAGAACAATACATCTTCAACAGCAGTAAAGATTGGATTGTAAAACATTAAGTATCTCTCTTCTTTGTTAGTAAATTATATAATAATTGATCAACATATTGATATATTCTGCCTTACAGAGATCTGGGTTGAGCAAGATCATTATATTAATTTAATTGAAGCAACACTTCCAAGTCCAATAATGTAAATATGTAAGAAAAATTGTGTATGTTTCTGTTCTGTGTCCTGTGTACTGTTTGTTTGTATATGTGTCTTTTTGGCTGCTGTTACAACCAAATTTCCCCTTGTGGGACAATTAAAGGATTATTCTATTCTATTCTATTCTATTCTATTCTATTCTAAGTCTGCTGGAGGCTTCCCATAATGCACTTAGCATTTCTCCTCCAATCACTTTTCTTCACTGTCCATGTATTTATATATTACTTTGCATTTAACTATTAACTATTATAAATCTATGGCTCTCTTCCACAGTGTATCTTTTATCCTGTCTGTTTTACCTCACTCCTAACTCCTCATGGCAGATGGCTGCCCTTCCCTAAGCCTGGTTCTGCTGGAGGTTCTTCCTGTAGAGTTTTTCCACTTCGATGTTGCCAAGTGCGTGTCTTTATTAATCACTGTGTAAATCATAAGATTATTGTGTTGTGTAGAAGTATACAGCTGAATTTGTTGTCAGATGTAAATATTTTATTGATATGTGTGTATATAACAGCACCCCCCCCCCCCACAATTTTTGTTTCTGAGAAAAATGAGAGCCACATATAAGGATATTCATTTGAAATTTCGATAGAACAGTTGCAGTTTGATAGAACCCCAGTTGGACGCCAGGTCCTAGGAGGTTAAGCATCTGGGAATTTACCCAGATTTCTTTCTTTATTTAGACAGAGATCTTGACAGCACAAAGTTACGCCGATGGTACATAATTTAGTTTTTGGACTAGCCTTTGGCACTAAAATGCCTATGGAGTTCTTAACTGAAACCTGCAAAATGATTGGCAGTTGGGGAATGGGCCGCATGTGTTTTACAGTTGCTCTCCTCCTCCACACATATGGCTCTAAAGAGTGTTCAAAGGTAGCAGAACTTGTGTTTAAATGCACAACTAAACAAAGTCAAGATGTGCTTTTTGGTCATGTTCAATCCGCAGCAGCATCCCTTAGTTTTCCTTTTTTAAAAATTGATTAATACAATGTGTGGGCGTATACAGCTGAATTTGTTTCCTGGTGTGAAGATAAGAAAAGGAGAGACTTACAAGTAATCTGACTCCATCACCTCCTCCTCTTCAGGGATCTGTTCTCCTGTTGTCGTTTGCTGTTTCTTCAATGAGAAAATTTGGCAGCTGTTAGCCGCCTATGCGCATGCAGAGAGGGTATGCTGACAGGGCATGCTGGCTATTTTAATGTTGGAGGCCTTTACAGAGTTGGCATTCCAGGTCTAGGAGTCAGCTGTGCTATTAGGATTTCAGTGTCTGGGGATGGAGGCATACAATAGTTTGATTGTGATGAGCTCTGCTCACATGTGGTACACACAAGGTTCTCCTGCTGAAACATGCTGAGCTATGTGCAAGCAGGGATTGTTACTAGACAAATTGCCTTCTTCTCTTTGGTAATCCTTGTGTCTCAGCAACAGAGATAGTTAGATGGTCAATTTGAACAAAATGGCTCTTAGTGCCTCAGCACATAAGTATTAAAAAATGTAAATGTCATATAAGTGTTACCAGATCTGACAAACAAGAAGTTACCTAATCTTGGATTCAGTTATTCTTGCTTAATCACACTGTAATGGCATGTAATGCTACAGTCACACCAGGGAAAACAGTGTTTGAAGGATACAGCATGACCAAAATTATTGTCACAGTGTATAATGAACTTGGAAGTTTGTTGCCTTTGAAGTGGCTTCTTTGAAAATGGGAATCAGGTCAGTGATCACATCTTCAAAATGAATTTGGTACATCAATATTAAATCTCAAACCTATTCAATTGCAGACTGATATCAGTCTGTTTAAGATTTTAGTTGTGTGCAGTCTGGGCCATTACATCATGTTATGTGTCTCTCTTCATTCATTTGGCCAGTATTTATACTACATTTGATAATCACTGCAAACATACCTTTGTGGAGAGTTTAAATCAGCTCACTTTAGAACAGGCACCCCTTAAGTTGTTTTGTTTTTTTCAAATTTATCTTTCATTTAAGAAGTCTTGTGAGTCTATTATTAAAGCGCTTTTCCATATTCAGATGCTAGAGGGCATTGTGGGTTGGTGGTATAGAGTAGTGTTTCAGGGCAGAGAAAAACCTTTCTGTTGTGAGGTTATCTGTTGCAAACTCAGTGTGTGTACCTCTTCTAGTCTTAAACACTGCACCACATATTGATGACACAGGAGACCAGTTGCCCTCTGACTGCAGACTGAAAGAGCCAACCCCTTTATGATGCTGTTCCCTGTTTCTGTTGGTCTGTCACAAGTCAGGGATTCATTTCCAAACTGTAAAGTCAAACACTGCAGACTTTCTACATCCCCTCTTCCACATTATACTGTATGCTCCCAGTCCTACTATTTTGGTAAAGCGGACACATTATAAGAGTTCCACTATACAGGGAGTGCAGAATTATTAGGCAAATGAGTATTTTGTCCACATCATCCTCTTCATGCATGTTGTCTTACCCCAAGTATAGGCTCGAAAGCCTACTACCAATTAAGCATATTAGGTGATGTGCATCTCTGTAATGAGAAGGGGTGTGGTCTAATGACATCAACACCCTATATCAGGTGTGCATAATTATTAGGCAACGTCCTTTCCTTTGGCAAAATGGGTCAAAAGAAGGACTTGACAGGCTCAGAAAAGTCAAAAATAGTGAGATATCTTGCAGAGGGATGCAGCAGTCTCAAAATTGCAAAGCTTCTGAAGCGTGATCATCAAACAATCAAGCGTTTCATTCAAAATAGTCAACAGGGTCGCAAGAAGCGTGTGGAAAAACCAAGGCGCAAAATAACTGCCCATGAACTGAGAAAAGTCAAGCGTGCAGCTGCCAAGATGCCACTTGCCACCAGTTTGGCCATATTTCAGAGTTGCAACATCACTGGAGTGCCCAAAAGCACAAGGTGTGCAATACTCAGAGACATGGCCAAGGTAAGAAAGGCTGAAAGACGACCACCACTGAACAAGACACACAAGCTGAAACGTCAAGACTGGGCCAAGAAATATCTCAAGACTGATTTTTCTAAGGTTTTATGGACTGATGAAATGAGAGTGAGTCTTGATGGGCCAGATGGATGGGCCCGTGGCTGGATTGGTAAAGGGCAGAGAGCTCCAGTCCGACTCAGACGCCAGCAAGGTGGAGGTGCAGTACTGGTTTGGGCTGGTATCATCAAAGATGAGCTTGTGGGGCCTTTTCGGGTTGAGGATGGAGTCAAGCTCAACTCCCAGTCCTACTGCCAGTTTCTGGAAGACACCTTCTTCAAGCAGTGGTACAGGAAGAAGTCTGCATCCTTCAAGAAAAACATGATTTTCATGCAGGACAATGCTCCATCACACGCGTCCAAGTACTCCACAGCGTGGCTGGCAAGAAAGGGTATAAAAGAAGAAAAACTAATGACATGGCCTCCTTGTTCACCTGATCTGAACCCCATTGAGAACCTGTGGTCCATCATCAAATGTGAGATTTAAAGGAGGGAAAACAGTACACCTCTCTGAACAGTGTCTGGGAGGCTGTGGTTGCTGCTGCACGCAATGTTGATGGTGAACAGATCAAAACACTGACAGAATCCATGGATGGCAGGCTTTTGAGTGTCCTTGCAAAGAAAGGTGGCTATATTGGTCGCTGATTTGTTTTTGTTTTGTTTTTGAATGTCAGAAATGTATATTTGTGAATGTGGAGATGTTATATTGGTTTCACTGGTAAAAATAAATAATTGAAATGGGTATATATTTGTTTTTTGTTAAGTTGCCTAATAATTATGCACAGTAATAGTCACCTGCACACACAGATATCCCCCTAAAATAGCTAAAACTAAAAACAAACTAAAAACTACTTCCAAAAACATTCAGCTTTGATATTAATGAGTTTTTTGGGTTCATTGAGAACATGGTTGTTGTTCAATAATAAAATTATTCCTCAAAAATACAACTTGCCTAATAATTCTGCACTCCCTGTATGTGTAATGCAGACTAGAGTCGAACCCTCAGCCTTATAATTGGTAGATGCTAGCTGTGTTTCCATACAAAGCCCAGGTTGTAACTGATCTCAAAGGAGTGAAAGCTCAACCTAAATCATCAGTAGAAAAGCTGCTGACACACCCATATAACATAGAGAACCACAGCCTTCAATGAGTATGAAATGAGCACAGCTTTCAGCAACAATTGCCAACTGTGGCCACAAGATGGAGGCAATATAAAGGATGGAGGTGAACAGATGAGGAGCTGAAAGGAGAGATCAATTTACTTTGGTACATTTCAATTTATGTATATCTTTAGGTTTGTCTTGATGGAATGCCATTGCCTTGGTGGGTGGCTGTAGGTTCGGAGGTTATCTACCAATCGGAAGGTTGTTTGATCACTTGCTGCTCCGGTCTGAAGAAAGCAGAAAAAAGTGCTTGTATGAATGGGTGAATGAGGCAAGATGTAAGAGCGCTTTGAGTGCTCTGGTAGAATACCTCCGCTCTATTTATGATTCTAAAAAACTCACAATGAGGCATAAAAAAAAGGCAAATGAAGAAGGTTGGTGTGCAAAGTATCTGGCAGAGTAGCATATAAAGGCTCAAGCAGCTTACATAGCATATGAGATTTTACTTATACAATCTGAGAGTTATCAGCTATAGATATATATAATGTCAAAAGTCTTCCATAACATTAGAAAAAAATGTGTCCAGGGGTTTGGAAGTATCTATGCAGTAATGCATACAGAAAATTTACTTAAAAATCAGAATGGTGTCAACTTCTTTAGGACTCCATTTCCACAGAGATGCAGGCAACTGCACACAGCAATAAGTGGGTTATCAAAATGATCCCTTACCTTTTACTACAATTTGGATTTGCATGTCACTGCTCTGTCCTTGGATTAGGAAAGGAGTCTCCTCCAAAATATAATCAAAAAAGATCCAGAGTCCTGTTTGCAGGGTTTTCTGTGGTAGTATTAAGGATTTTATGTCCATATGTTGAACTTACCAACCCAGAGAGTGTGTCTCAGGACAATTACTGAAGTTCATTTACCTTTTTTGGTGATCACAGTTTCAAGCAACCCTTGCTGTGTGGAGAAACTGATGGCGTGCATTGCTCAGGTGTAATTTTGGTCCATTCTTCCAGACAACCAGTATTCAAATCCTGAAGGTTCAGTTGGCCCCTTCTATAAACTCTGCGCTGTAGAGAGCACAAAAGGGGCCAACTCAGCAACAGAAGTGGTTGGTTTTGCATAGTGCTTTTAGCAGTTCTAGTACTTTTAATTCCTTTCTCTGAAACCAATTGAGACTTTCTTTGGCTGTGTGTTTTGAGATTGTTGTTCTACCATGATCTTTGCCACTTTCAAAAAAGCTTCCTGTGCATGCAAATGTCTAAAAATATTTGTGAATTTCTCTCTCTGTCAAAGCATCCAAATCATCCAGATCCACAAATAGAGGATGCGTTAAAGCGTGAGTGTAAAGCTGGGGCATGTGGGCTTCCACTTGCGTTACCTATACGAAAACAGAACTTTTAGTTTCAAAGGAAAAGCAGAGATTTGAAAATCTATAAACTCTCTACAATACTGAATACATGCTAACAAATGATTATGGGCATATGGCTTAAAAAAGGTACTGGGTAATGGTGTGGTAGTTTATCTGCTGGGGAAACCATAGACCAAGGGTTCCCAACTCCAGTCCTCAAGAGCTAATTTCCTGCAGCTTTTAGATGCAGCATTACTCCAACACAGCTGGATCAAATGGTTAAATTGCCTCTTCAGCATGTCATCAAGGTTGGGGTTAGAGAGATGAAGGAGCAACCTCGGGGAATTAGGTGGATGGTGAAATTCAGGTGACCTAACAGTGAAAGCAGATACCATTTAGAGATAGAAGTGAGAAAGAGAAACGTGGATTCCTTTGCAGATGCCAACATGAAGCGCTCGGGAATCCTGGCTGTGCTTTTGCTCGTCTGTACTGAACGGAGCGGTTTCGGGATGTGTCATCCCAAACCGGCCTGTCGCTACCCTCCCTCCCAGTGGTGTAGGTCCCTGGAAATAGCGATAGAATGCAGGGTGGAGAAACAGTGTATGGAGGTTAATGCTACCAGGTCAAACCAGGCTGTCCCTGGAGTATCTGTCACACTGTACTATGAGAGTCTGTGTCCAGACTGCAGAGAATTTATCACTCAGCAGCTTTTCCCCACCTGGACAATGCTGCAGGACATCATGGCTGTCACACTGGTGCCCTATGGGAATGCTAAGGAGCTTCGCTCAGCAAACTCTCCCTTCACTTGTCAGCACGGAGAGTCTGAATGCAGAGGAAACATGATCGAGGCCTGCATCCTCAATTTAACCGAACACTCTCTTGCATTTCACATCATCTACTGCATGGAGTCATCTGCAGATGTTCTGAGCGCTGCGCAGTCTTGTCTCCGGCTCTATGCTCCCTCTGTGCCCTGGTCCAGAGTTGACTCGTGTGTCAAAGGAGATCTGGGATACCAGCTGATGCGTGCCAACGCTCTTATGACCAGAGCCCTGAACCCTGCACACACACATGTGCCCTGGATAACCTTCAATGGGGAATACACAGAAGAGAATGAAGACAAAGCAATGTTGTCCCTTTTCCAACTGGTTTGTCATCTCTACAAGGGGGTGAAACCTCCAGCCTGCACTGGAGCTCCCGTCCAGCTTGACAGAAGCTTCTGCTGAACATGAAAAATAAAGTTATATGTCAGTCCTACAGGCAAACAGCCAAATGTGACACGTTAAATTAGCCATACTAATGATTAGTTTGTTTCAGTGTTGTCGTTAATACTATGAAAATGTAAGCATATAGAGTATTATAACTTTCTTGTTTAACAGAGCAGATAACTAAGTTGTCTCTTAATTCAAATATATTTTATAATAACAAATGCAGCCAAACACAGGATAAAAATTTCCATATAATTAATTGGCATTTTCCACTTAAAACACCCTGAACTCCCAAGACTCTTTTGGCTTAAAATGCGAAACAAAAATATATTTAATTTCTCTGACAAAAACATTGGAGTGGCAGGTGGATACATACTTGTGAAGTATACTTGATTTTTAGGCTCCAGAACATAAAATCAGACATCCTATGTTACAGTACTTTGTATCGACAGACACATCTGAAGAATAAATATCTCTATAGAAGTTTGCACGACACAGAGGCTGAAAGAACAAGACTGCATGGACGTGGGTGGAGGCGGTGTCAGTGCAACATGGTCTCTGTGTAGAAGCGGGAACGCTCCCGCTCACCGACACAGATGGCGCTGTATGGCACTGACGTGTTCCTGCAAAGATCCCCGGTGCTGAGCTTAACCTGCTGTAACTCCTCAGACTGTTCAGTGCTGAGCAAATTACACCTGCTGTCAGAAAACTGTTGCTGTATATCTACTTAAAGTATCACACAGGATAAAAATATGAGCTTTTAATTTATTCATTTTTGTGTTACAATAAGAGAAAATAATGACTAACTGGAAACACATTATTTGTGTGCCAAAAAGAAGAAGAAAAAACAAAAAGAGAAAGAGAAATGACTCTATGTCCAAATAGATGCCACTGCAACAGAGATGAATGGGATGAAATATCTGTGAAATATCAAAAACTGTGGGTATCAAAAACTGAGCAATATGAGGAAAAATAAAACATTATAATGACAGATATTAGCCATAATGGTTACGTCAGCAATACACACAAATCACATTGCAAACACATGATGTTTTAGGGAAGCTCAAAGCATCTTTTTCGAAACTTCCTTCTATTAAAAGACACCATCAGCATTTGGGATGGAAGGCATGTGAGGAAACGCTTAGTTTAGTAAGTTTAGTGAGGAATGAGGCAAGAATACAATTCCTGCCTGTGAAATGTTAAATGAGGACAACAGATTTCACAGCGTAGTCAGATGAGAAGCTGTCGTGGTCTGCGGCTATCTGGCCTTTTTTCCCTTCATTATTTATAAAGACATCATGTGTCTCCTCAGGAAGAGAGAACGTCTTTATCATCCAAATTTACCAAATCCATAAAAAAAATGGATGACCAGCATTGAATGTCACAACTAAAATGTTTCATATCCTGACATTGCAGTGCGATCTGCCTTTTTAAAGTTAGTGTGAGCTGTGTGGAACACACATGTATTTACAGTACAATTAATGTGAAAAAAAGTGAAATACATTTTTAAAACGGCACAGTTTTTCATAGTACATCTCAAGCCATTCATACTCCGTGTTGTAAATGACGGTGCAGTGGTAAAAATATTATTGTGTTTTAGATAAAATAAAGGTGAGATTCAGTTATTTTTTAGTGCGGTCAAATGTCAAATATGGGGTCAGGGAGACACACTTTAATCCTTCAGGGCCTTTTAGGCAGTCAACAGTTGTACGACTGCCTCAGAGTGTCGGCGGTCATACATATATTGTTTCCAACTAAATCTAGTTGTTTGTCTTTAAGAAAATGAAGTGAGAGTTGCGCCTGTTCATCAACAAATAACACAGCACTTTCACATCAGACAACAAATACAATGTTAAAGAGACTCAATTAAAAGAAATACATAAATTCAAGTACAGGTGCTTCATTAACTGACAATGTTTCATGAATGTAAACAAATTTATTTACACTTGAGGTGTATATTATTATTATTATTATTATTATTATTATTATTAGTAGTAGTAGTAGTAGTAGTAGTAGTAGTAGTAGTAGTATATTATAATATTGTTATAATTGTTGCAGCCACATGACATTACTGGTCTTGTTCAAAGAGCCTTGTGTTGATGCCTGCATGTAACCTGTCTTTCTGTCTGTATCAAGAAGTTGTCGAAATTATTTTGTTGAAATGAAATATATTTTGGAAAAAGAATATCTGATTCTAAAGTGAGGCAACTTTAATTATAATGGCAAGCAAAAACTAAAAGAGCTTTTTCTTATCCTTTTTATTTTAACTAGGTCTTCCAAACTGGAAATGTACTCTCAGAAGTGGCCTTGTATCTTTTAAACTGTATGTCAGAAGAAAAATAACCGGATAGTTGGTTTTGAACAATAGCTGTAATCTCAGAAACACTGCCCAATCCTGTTTCCTCCTCTTAAAGAACATTTCCACATACACGTACTGCCTATTCAGAAGTGACCTTAAAAGACACATCCTCAATAATATAAGAATTAATTGTTTAAGTGACTTCTTAATATAAAAAGCCCTTAAACAATAACAATAAGACAATAACTTCTATCCTGTTTTTCATGTGTATCTGTGACATTTCATTTCAGTATTTGAGCACCATCTTTTGTAATACCTCTTCAATGGGTTTTGCATCCTGTTCAAATGTCTTCCTCAATCTTTAATTACTTCCATTTCCCTTTCCCATACCAATTGTTTTATTTATTTATTTATTTATAAGTTCCTGATAGCCCTGTGACAGACTGACAACCTGTCCAGGGTGTATCCTGCCTATCGCCCTATGGTGGCTGGGATAGGTTCCAGCCACCCTGCGACCCTGAGTTGGATAAAGAAAATGGAACGGTGGAAGTTCCCGATGTTTTCCACAAGATATCTGGTGAAACAACCCTGAACTATCAATTTGTTAAGTGTGAGGTCTTTAGTCATTTCCTCGTCCAAATTCTTAATTTTTCCAGAAGCACACTAAGAGTTACACCTTGAAGAGTTACACCTTTGTTGTAGTTTGCTGCTATAAAATTCTTTTACTTCCAATATAAAATTATCATTCTGGCTATTTTATTGTAATAAAACTACAACACTTCCATAATAAAGTTAAACGTTAACACTTACATTTGCTAGCTGGTTGACACGTAAATTAGTGTCCCCCATCAGAGTCAGAAAGGAAGATAAAACAGATTATACCTAATAATGAGACTGACAAGCCTGTGATAACATAAGCAGTATCAGTTTCACAGTCTGACTGCTCTTCATGTCCATTCTCAAAGCACCAGCATGGCAAGAGCAATAAAAGTCAACTTGAGCTTGACAAATGGACTTCAGGAACCAAAAACCGATGACCATGTATCTTTTACATACAGTGCATCCAGAAAGTATTCACAGCGCTTCATTTGTTCCACATTTTGTCATATTACAGCGTTATTCCAAAATGGATTAAATTAATTGTAACCTTAAAATATTAGACACAGTACGCCATAGGGACAACGTGAAAATGTTTGCTTAAAAACTCATTTAATAAATATGTTTATTTAATAAACAAACCAAAAAAGTATTCTAAAAAGTACATAAGTATTCACAGCCTTTTCCATGATACTAAGAATTAAGCTCAGGTGCATCCTGATTCCACTAATCACCTAGCGTAAAATGTTACGCTTTGGGAGTGAGAACGTGTTGAATCATCTGTCCGATGTTTCTACAACTTGATTGGAGTCCATCTCTGGTAATTTCAGTTGACTTGACATCATTTGGAAAGGCATAAACTGGTCCATCAGATGACAGTGCATGTCAAAGGACTAACCAAGCCATGAAGCCCAAAGAATTGCCTGTAGATGTCCAGGACAGGTTTGTATCAAGGCACAGATCTGGGGAAGGGTACAGAAAAAATTCTGCAGCATTGAGGGTCCCAATGAGCACATCGTTTTACGTTATCCATCAATGGATGATGTAGCTCCTCAGTAAAAGCACTTTGAGGTGAGTGTTATTGTGATTTGGTGCTATGTAAGTAAAATTTAATTGAACTGAAATACAAGGTACACGACAGCCTGCCTGGAGTTTGCCTAAAGGAACCTGAAAGGCTCTTAGACATAAGAAACAAAATTCTCTGGTCTGATGAACCAAACATTGAACTCTTTGACCTGAATACCAAACGTCATGCCTGAAGGAAACCAAGCACAGCAGCATTATGCCTTGGGAATGTTTTTCAGCAGCAGGAACGATGAGGGGAAAGATGAATGCAGCAATGCATAGCATTATGCTTGATACAACTTGCTCCAGAGCGCTTGGACTAAGGCAAAGGGTTATATTCCAACAGGACAATGATCCCACATAGCCAAGATAACAAAGGAGTGGCTTTGGGACCACTCTGTGAATGTCCTTCAGTGGCCAAGCCAGATGCTAGACTTGAACCTGATTTAACATATCAGGAGAAATCTGAAAACCAGTGCCCTCCATCCAACTTGATGGAGCTTGCTTGACAAGTGCTACAAAAAAGAATGTGAGAAACTGCCCAAAAATAGGTGTGCCAAACTTGAAGCATCATACTCAAAAAATACTTGTTGCTGTAATTGCTGCCAAAGGTGCTAGCAATGAGCCTAGGCTTTGAATACTTATGTACATGTTAGGGGTGGCTGTAGCTGGTCAATCCCTGGTTGCTCCAGTCTAATATCCTTGGGCAACATACTAACCCCAAATTGCTCTCCTATGTGTTCATCAGCGTATGAATGTGTGTGTGAATGTTAGATAGAAAGAACTTATGTAGAAAACACACAGAAAAAAGAGTATTGTATGTGTAAGTATGTATGAGGCAAGTTGCACTTTGAGTGCTCAGATGTCATAGTAAAGTAGTATATGGGAACCAGTCCATTTAACATGTTATATATTCTTTTCTTTTTAATAAAATTGCAAGAATTACAAACTTCAACTTTTTTCATTTGTCACTAGGGTAGAGTATTTTTTGCAGAATTGTGAGGTGAAATGGATTTAAACTATTTTGGAACAAGGCTGCAACATGGAAAAATGTGGAATGTGAAGTGCTGTCAATACTTTTGGGATGCACGGTATTTTTTGCATTTTTTTCCATATATTTTTTGTAGTTCTCTTAAAGTAGTGAAGATGTGCATATACAAGGAGGGGTGGGGTCTGCGGAGAATAAACTCAAGCTGTTCACTCAACTGCTATTTCCTTTGAATACATCACTACCAGTGGCTCGGCTTTAAAACACGACACACTCATTCAGCCTGTTGGCTTGCAGACTCAGAGGCAAGAGGAGCAGAACAGTGTCTTCTTTTATTATCAGACACCACTGATCATTGCTAAGAAGCAACCATGGCCATCAATAAATCCAAAGTAGCTGTTGGATTTATAGTGGCAGGCGGTCTGACTTTGATTTTTGGGGCAATTTCTGTAATTGTGGGACCAACAGTAATAAGCAACCAAGTTGTGAAGGTAAGTATTATCGTTATGTGAATACTTCAGAGTTTTATAATCAGGGTGCTCTGTTTATTTCCTGTTCCATTTTAATTTCTTTGTCTTTTTTCTTTTGCTTAAGCGAATATAAATTCTTGTTTTTCTTTATTTTGCATAAAGGCAAAGCTTCATCACAAAAGTTAGTTAGACTCATTCAGGTTGACATTTGCAGGTATAGCAACCATCTTATTGTATATGGAGTGTTTAAATAGCTTATCTATTATCTACAAAGAGCACTTGTCTTTGACTACATATTTATTGTGTCAGGTATTTGCATATGTAGTCTGTTTACTCCTATTAACATTTTATTTAACAAAAAAATAAAATACCAATGTTTCACCAATGATGAACCAATGATTCCAAGCATGAAGGTTGCAGACATCATGGCACTGACTTCTGATCTGTTAGCTGAATGTTCACATGTCCAGACTACAGTTATCTATTTTAGATACACATATGTGCAGGTATATGTGTATGTATATGTATACATATGTATATTTAGTGTGTACATGTGTGTGTGTCTGTGTGCGTATACATGTCTATACTTATAGATACTTATAGATATCTATTACTTACATAGCAGTAGAAGAGTTAAATTTCTTGCATATTTCCAGAACCCTCTATCCATAATCACATACTGTGTATGCTACCGTTGTATATAGTGTATCATCCTCCTTATTTTGTATTTGTTTGTATTTTATTTGTATTTTTGTATTTTTCTCCTGCTATTTGTACCTGAGCTGAGGTAGCGCACAAATTTCCCCGCCGTGGGATCAATAAAGTCTTATCTTATCTTATCTTATCTTATCTTATCTTATCCTATCCTATCTTATCTTATCTTATCTTATCTTATCTTATCTTATCTTATCTTATCTTATCTTATCCTATCCTATCCTATCCTATCCTATCCTATCCTATCCTATCCTATCTTATCTTATCTTATCTTATCTTATCTTATCTTATCTTATCTTATCTTATCCTATCCTATCCTATCCTATCCTATCCTATCCTATCTTATCTTATCTTATCTTATCTTATCTTATCTTATCTTATCTAGATGCAATGATATTTCCAGTAAAACCTCTGAAAACGAAACAAAGGAGGCTCTTAAGTGTTCTTAAAAACTGCTTCAAACACGTTCTTATATCTGGACCCATGCACTGCTTTATCTAAATGAGGCAGAAATCTTTTTGGCAGGAGATTGAACCTCATGTGAGCTTTTATAGACCATCCATTCATCCATTCTCTTCCGCTTATCCAACTCAGGTCAGGGTCGGGCCTGTCCCAGCTTCCATAGGGCGAGAAGCAGGGTACACTCTGCACAGGTTGCCAGCCTAACACATAAAAACAGCATCTGGTATTCCCGTGCGGTATCCCATCCATGTGCTGTCCAGGCCCGACGCTGCTTAATATTCAGGATAAGCCATAAGCCATAGCACCCTGTTGCCTCACAGCAGGAAGGTCCTGAGTTTGGTTAATAAAAAAAATCCCCAAATGCAATACTTGATCTGAATATTAAACTTTTAAAATTAAAGTAGAATTATAGATGAAAGGTGGCAAAAATATTTTTCCTTGAAGAATATCAAATAAATCAGAATAAAAGTATGTAACCACAGACTGTCTTTGAAATTGGACTTGAATGGTACAATAATATGGTTACTTCCGGCGCCCCTCTTGTGTGGCAGCCTGTTACAGGAGCTCTGCTCATTTCTGAGCCCTTTCCTATTTTCCTCCTTTAATACTAAAGTAAATTTAAGAATACACTATGCCTACAGCATACCAAAAGCTCTTGCCACTTGGGAGATATCTTGAAAGATCGGGCAATTACTTAAGCTTTTACTTATGGCCCGATATAGAGAGCGGGAACTCCATTTCCCAGAATCCTCGGTAGGCGTGTCAAACAGCGCAAATACAGCGACAATAAAAGCAGGTCAGAACGTCATCGATTAGAGAGATGAGCGACCCGCAGAGATCTCAGAGGAATGTACGTTTAATTATAAGTTTTGTTTCATGCCGAGACTCTGGTGGAGTCATTAAGCTGACTCCGTTTATCTTTACCGACAAAAAGTGCGGACACGGACAAAACAAAGCTACGAAGACTCACTGACAGCCTGTCAATATGGCAATTAAACGACCTAAAGTTGCTATTGGATTCATAGTGGCAGGTGTGCTGATGGTGCTTTTCGGCACAATTATGTGTTTTGTGGTGCCATTAGTCATCGACGACCAAATAGTAAAGGTAAGAAACGTCCTGACACGGATAGTTAGCATGTTTTACACATGTGCTTGTATGTGCTGAGTCAAGCAAGATTCACCTTTAATCGTACCCGAGGACTTAAGTACTTCAAAGAGCCTCCAGAGTTAACCAGTAAATGATAACAGGCGCGTGCAGATAAGCTAATCAGTAAATGCATGTAGTCAGATTAAGTAACAATGCTAATAGCTCCGGAAAAACTTCCTGAGGCTTTTAAAGAGTCAAGCATGTCCAATGTTAGTAAAATGATTTGATTAACTAACTAAACTGTTATTGGTAATGTCATTTATTTCCATATTAAAAATCACAACAGGCGGAGGTTTTTCAACTTTCCTTTCACTCAATATATCCCAGTAAAACGATACAAGTAATATTATTATTTAAATAATATGCAGAACAGGAAAAAATACGTGCAAAAGTATTGCCTACTTCCTTAGTTTGCTTTATTTCTGTTGTCAGTTCACAGTGCTGCTTTTTCCCGTTAGCAGCGAACTCTTTAAGTTGTAGTTGGTTCCCTTTTGAGTTGAACACATGCAGACACGCTGTCATCCTACCCTGTTTGAGCTAAATATGAGGCTACAAAACATAAACATGGTGAGAAATATAGCATTTCTACATACCAGGTGTTTGAACTGTACTGCACTATCAAAGACTGGATGTATTTAATAATTTTATTTTCATTTTTCACATAGAAAAATCCAGAAAGCATAGTTACATAGTGTTTTTACTTTCTAACTAATCACTCAATGTGCTCAATTTAGTAATTGCACAAGGAGCACCACAAAGAAGTATTCTTAAAAGGAATAGATTCATATCATATTTGTAGGAACATTTGTGACTATAACAAAAACCTAAATGTAAATAATAGATTAAAATTAGAATGAAATATAATGTTGTGTAACTTTTAAGATGATGAACCACAATCTCAGGATTTGGGACCTTTTAGGTAAATAAAATAAAATAAGAAAAAAGCACTTTAAAGGTGTCCCCTTGAATTTAGTTTTTTTTTTTTCTCTATTAGTTTGTGAAAATGTATAAAAACCTTAATGACGAAAATGCTCATTCTTTTGCTTTTGTTTTTTTTCCTCTCTTTCACATCAGCACACAGTAATTGATCCAAAGAATGATCTCACATACACCATGTGGAAAGACATCCCTGTGCCGTTCTTTATGTCAGTCTACTTCTTCAATGTCCTCAATCCTGCTGAGATACTGAAAGGAGAAAAGCCGATGGTGGAACAGAGAGGACCTTATGTTTACAGGTACACAATTTAACTCCTGAGGACTTGTGCTCAACCTTAACTATCAGTTAAAAACTTTAAATTGTTGGATACTTAAACTTCAATAAAGTTTGCTCCAGTAAAACTCCAAATGGACTTATTTTTTTGTAATAAAGTTAGATTCATAAAATTAATAATTTTATTAATAAATTAGAAATTTTATTAATGGTATAATACTCTGTATGTCCCAGAAAGCTCCTGTTTATAAAAAATGTAAAAGAATTAAAGATCCATTTTACTGGAAGGAACTTCATTGGTAAACTGGAGCTAAGTAAATGGTCTGTATTTATATAGCGCTTTTCTAGTCCCTAAGGACCCCAAAGCGCTTTACATATCCAGTCATCCACCCATTCACACACACATTCACACACTGGTGATGGCAAGCTACATTGTAGCCACAGCCACCCTGGGGCGCACTGACAGAGGCGAGGCTGCCGAACACTGGCACCACCGGGCCCTCTGACCACCACCAGTAGGCAATGGGTGAAGTGTCTTGCCCAAGGACACAACGACCAAGGCTGTCCAAGCCGGGGCTCGAACCGGCAACCTTCCAATTACAAGGCGAACTTCCAACTCTTGAGCCACGATCGCCCTTGACTATGATCATGATAGCATAGTGTACGGTGGCTAGATGACGCTGGGTCGAAGGTTGTTGTACAGGTTATTATGAAACTAGACTCAGTCAGTGCTCCAGCTGTTCATGTTTTGTGCATTGTTTCTGGATTTTAAATCTTTCTAGCTATTTTACTAATTCATGATATTGTTAATTTTGTGCATTAAGTAGACCTTGAGTGTTTTTTAAGACACCAGCAAAAGAAATGTATTATTAATGTCATTAATAGTGACTGCTTAACTGCTTTCTACAGACTTATTACTGTTCTAGGAGTTTACATCCTTTGCTACAATTTAAAAAAAAAATAAAATAAAAAAATAAAATAAAAAATTTTGTTTTAGATTGCAACAGGATCTCTTTTACAACTTCATCTTAAATAATCAATTTTTGCTCCTTTTTGCCCTTTAAGAAACTGGTTGACGAATCGGTGGTTCGATATTAATTGCAACTATTGCCACCTACAGATCTCGTTGAATGCCATTTATCAGTATAACAGATAACATTAAACTTAAGCCTAACCCAATTTAACCAAAACTTAATTTTTTTTTCTTCTAAACCTAGAACGTAGAAGTGAAAACTAATTTTAGAAGTAGAAGTGTAAACAATTTTAAACAAGTGTTATAAGCGTGAGCTACAATTTATATCCGTCCAAAAGGTGTTTAAGAATTAATTTTTTTTTAAATATATGGCTAAACTTGTTTTTTTTACATATTGTAATTGGACTGAAACATGCTCACTGTCATAAGTTTTGGTCATGTCCACAAGAGCATGTGTTCACCTTTTGGGATTTGAAAGGGAGGGGGGGGGGGAGAGGAAGCATTCTGGAAGGATGTGATTCTTATTTAAAGGAGAGAGGTTGCAAATGGTAGACCACTTCAGACTTTTCTATTGAAAACAACTATCAGGACATTCCAGAAATAAATTAAAATGATTTGGCTGCAACAACCTGAGACACCAGAAGAGCTTTTTATTTTTTATGGTTTGTTTTCTTTTTTGTGTCTGATGTTTTAAGGTCTGTCAATTTTTGACTTTCTCGTAAGGATAACTGAATCCATTAAACCAGGGGTCCCCAATCTCAGTCCACGAGGGCCGGTGTCCCTGCAGGTTTTAGATTTCACCCTGGGTCAACACACCTGAATCACATGATTAGTTCATTACCAGGCCTCTGGAGAACTTCAAGACATGTTGAGAAGGTAATTTATCCATTTAAATCAGCTGTGATGGATCAAGGAGACATCTAAAACCTGCAGGGACACCGGCCCTCGTGGACTGAGATTGGGGACCCCTGCATTAAACCCTTAAGATGTGTGTACAGAGGTGGACTTGAAGCACAGGTTTTGAGTGGACATATTACCTTTCTTCCAGAAAGCAGTGTCAGAAGGAAAACATTACATTCCATCCCAACGGTACAGTGTCCTACAGGGAATACAGACAGTACCACTTCGAGCCCTCCATGTCTGCTGGGAACGAGTCTGATGTTGTCACAATTCCAAACATGTTGGTGTTGGTAAGACATTGTTGCCACCTCCTCACTTCTTGATTGGTTCAATAATTTCCTCAGTTTTCTGCTTTTTCACAGCCTGTGGCTTCTGTAATTTTAGGGTGCATCAGTGATGATGGAAAACTTGCCCTATGTACTGCGCCTCATGATGAGTGCAACCTTTAAAACTTTTAAAGAAGGTCCCTTCCTGACCAAGCCTGTAGGGGAGCTTATGTGGGGTTATGACAGTGGACTAGTGGATTTTCTAAATCAATACCTGCCAGGAATGATTCCCACATCAGGAAAATTTGGCCTCTTTTCAGAAGTAAGTATTAGAAATGCTTCGTTATCCTCTCTATCTGATTACTATGAGCATAATAGGTTCAGTTTAAGGAACAGATTTGTCTCTTGCATGAAATTTCTTTGAGCAGGTAAAGAAAGGTGTCTGCCTTTTATGCTTTCTTTAGTTCAACAACTCCAACACTGGCCTGTTCACAGTCTTTACTGGAAAAGATGACATTAGAAAAGTCCACAGAGTCGACTCTTGGAATGGTCTGACTGAGGTATGATGCCAGCAGATTGTGTTTTGTTGCTGTTGTTTTTTGTTTTTTGTTTTTTTTTCCTTCCCCTCACACCATTTTATTTTTCACACTGTAACTGGCCTCTTTCTCTTTGGTGATAGCTGCCATACTGGAGGACTGCTCAGTCTAACATGATCAATGGAACAGCTGGGCAGATGTGGCCTCCTTTCATGACGAAACAGAGCACTTTGCCTTTCTACAGCCCTGACGCGTGCAGGTAAAATGCTTTGCAGAATTGTACTTTTTTTTTTTTTTTTTTTTTTTTTCCCCTCAGTTCTGCCTCTCCCATTATTCCTTCATATATTTACCCATTGTTTTTCCAGGTCTATGGAGCTGGTTTATCAGCGTCCTGGAGAGATGAACGGGATCCCTCTATATCGATATGTTGCACCCAAGACCCTTTTTGCCAATGGGACGGATTATGCTCCCAATGAAGGCTTCTGCCCCTGTAGACAGTCTGGACTCCTCAATGTTAGCAGTTGCCGCCACAGTGAGTAATGATGATCAGTGTAGGCGAAATAAATATTCAGTCCATCACAGCATTCCCAGAGGTTATTAGAAAGACCTACCACTACCCATTTCTTTATATTTTGAAAAAAATAAATAAAATGTGTACAATAGTTTTTGAAGTCTGGGGTGTTGAAATCCCAAATTTAGATTCATCATTCCATGAAACCTGCTGCCACTGATTTTCAGACAGCTCATGGTCCAGATGTATTTCTTAGGTCCCATGTAAGGTCTTTGCTGGATTTTCCTCCCCTATTTCATGGGGGCATGACTTTCAGATAATGATTGTCTGCTGTCGAGTCTTTTTTTTTTTTTTTTTTTTTTTTTTTTTTAAAAACCCTGATATTTTTTTTTTTCTTATTTTGTCCTCTGCCTGTCCAGTTTCCTTTATAGGAACTCACTACACTCAAGTTAGTATGCCAAGGCTTATTAACTTTTCAGTTAATACCACTTTGTGAATCACCTTGATGGCACAAAACTATGCACTGATAAAAATGCTAGACCTTTTGGAGTTTTTCATAGATTCATCTAAAGAAATTTCTGGAACAATTTATGTTATTTTTTTATTTTTTTTCACAAGCTCTTGGTAATAAAATTCTTAAAGATAGAATTTTAAAAAGAACGCAAAAATTTATTTATTTTTTGTCCACGAAAATAAAAACTGCCAGTTTTGAAACCCGAGGCAACAAGGGAAATGGCTACCAAAAACAACGCTGTGGTCCCGGAATCTGATCTAGCAGCAGGTGTATATAGTTGCCTTCACATCCACCTTCGTTGTAGCCTTTATGTCACATACTCATTATATCGCAGGACACTCAGCTGCGTTGCTATTATGATGGCCACGCACATTCGGTGGTACTCGATTGTAGTTGAAAATAGTCGATAAGAACAGGTACTAATGGAAAAGGGGCTAAAGCTAATCGTTCTGCTGTGCTTCAAAACAGTGTTACAACCATGTGAGCCGGCTTTTTCCGGTGGTTCTCAACAATTGGAGCAATTTCAAGCATTTTCATGCAAGGTTAGGCATTGCATGAAAATGCCTAACCTTTCCACAGGTGTGAAAACATCCTTAACTAAACCAATGCGATCTTAGAGACATGGCAGGGATTGCCAACAAGCCATGAGTTGTGAGTGTACTTGATAGATTTTTTTTTTTTTTTTTTTTTTTTTTTTCTCTCAATGGGCCAGTTTATTAATGTTGCCATTCTTTGAACATTTTAGACTCTCCAGTCTTCATCTCTCATCCTCACTTCTTTAATGCTGATCCTGTGCTGCTGGACTACGTGCAGGGTCTTAATCCCAGTGAGGAGAAGCACGGCCTCTTCATAGACATTCACCCAGTGAGTATACAGCACACACACCACAGTGTGTACCGTTGGTCATCATAATTTTGATTCAAAGCTCATAGGTTAGCAATGTTTTCTATTGATGCAGTAGTTATTTGTGGGCTTTTTTTTGTTTCTCTTTGTTCTGTTTTTTAAACGCATCTCTTCCCATTGCTTATTAGAAATGGTATATACTTAATTTATGCTTTCATGTTACTGTGAAGACTCCAACTTAAGCTGCAACTCTTTTTAAATTTTATTTTATTTTGGAACAGACCCACTTGCAAGACTCGCAAGTGAAAGTGCATTTGTGATCAATGAAAAGTGTGTAACATTTTGTAACTGGCTTATATTTAAAATGAATGTCATTAGTCTGCAATATTGTTGTAAGGATATTAGAAGTCAGCCCCATTGTCCTTGAAACCTGCTGTGATCATGAGTGTAGCTGGACTCTTGCATATCATAGACCTTCTGTTATTTGTCAAGTTTTATGGCACAGAGAGAAGCATGTAGGGTGCATTTTGACCTATAAGAGGCCATCCTGATGGCAAATTTGTGGAAGAATTTAGTTAAAGGTTGTATCGTACCATTATCACTTACATCCAACTGTTTTTGTTCTTTTCTACAATACAAGACCAAGTCTGTCACCTTCTCAGTCTTCCTCAAACACTTAAAGTTAGATTCCTTATCACATTGCAATCATTCAGTCATCACTAATGCAAAATAGCAGTGATAAAGCGGTAAGCTAAGGGGATGAGGTTTAAAGTTAATGTTTATTTTTCTGGATGGTAAAGCTATAGGAAAATTGATATGTAGTTTTATTACTGTACAGTCATGCAGTAACCTGTGTGCTACAGTACAGAAAAAGCCAATGACTGATAAGACTAAAAAGATATTCCCATGTGTCATTCCTTATGCAACTCTGCCTGTGTAAAAATCACATGCAGCATTTTTAGTGATAGCTGTGGTTGTGATAAGGTAATTGGAAATTTGATTATTTCTCCATGTTATCTATTGCTTCAATAAAAGAAAAAAATCTCAGTTGATACAGAAATGATTTTTGCTTCATAGATTAAACCTTACAACATTGTTCAGTCAATTCCATCAAGCCCACGTTGATATCAAGTTAATGATAAAGGGACATCAGTCGGCATGGGGTTCCATTAAGTATAGTGTTTAGTTTTTTTTTTTGTTGTGACTAAGAGTGTAAGTTTTGAAAACAAGAAACGGTACTTTCTTCATCTAAAGATGAATTTATATAAGAACAAAGACATTTATAGGCCATCTTCTGGGCTAAGACTGCGGTTTACTGGTAAAGTAGATCGGGAAAGGCAATACTGCACCTGTGAAGAGTCACTCTTTACTTAAGGCCCCATGTTATTTAAGAGCAAAGATAGTGATTTGATAAACATACAAAAAGTTATTTATTAAAATATCTTAATGAAAAAACAACAGTATATTGACAGGCAAAGAAGTCTGCAAGAGCTTGAAGTCTGCATTTTCACTGCTGAGTGATTCTCATGATTTGCGAGGTTTTGCTCAATTTGATGGATTCATTAGATAATTTGCATTTGTCACCATTTGCTGATGCTGATTACATTTTAATCAAAGACATAATTGAACTCTTCCTTATTAGAAAATATTGTTTTTATAATTTTGTAAGAAAATGACTTAATAGTTTACAATAAAAAAAAAGAGCATTTAATAAAACTAACTCTAAAGCATGTTTTCACTTTAAAAAAGTATGTTTTTCTTTTTTATTACTGATGAGAGATTTTTGCAAATCAGATTTGTATTTCATTCATTATGAAAAGATGTACACATTTTTACATTTGAAGTCATTTCCGCATTAAGTTATTATAATCAACTTTTAAAAATTGCATTGCCTTTAACCTTTATTGCTAATGTTAAATGTTGAGTTTGCTAAAACACCACCACTGGTACAGTTTGTTCTTGAATTCCTAATACAGTCTTTTTTCTATAACGGTCATTAAGATAAGGTAATTGGAAATTGGGCTATTCCTGTATAACTGCTGTTGTTTGTCAGTTAAAGGGTTATTAAAAACGTTCTATGATGCCAATAAAAAGTCAGTATTGATAGTGAAAGAGTTTTTACTGTCCGGATAAAAGCTCACAAGATGTTCAGTGGATTTCAGCAGGGCAACATTCACACTTAAGTTAATAATTAAGAAACATCAGATGGCTTGGGATTTTTATGGCTCTATCATACAATAGAGCCAAGTATCCTGACTCTTGAACATGGCACTGAGGACACTGGTTTTATCTCTTAGTTTTCTTCTCTTTCTCTCAGTGCCAGAAATTTGAATCTTTTTGGTACATTTAGTTTGTGCTGACATGAAATATCAAGGAAATGATAGGGAACTCGTGTGTGTGTGTGTGTGTGTGTGTGGTATTTTTACCAAAGTAATGTTACATGAGACACTTGACTTGACACTATAACTTGAGCATTACAATAAAATGTATGGCACTCATTTCTGTCATACATGTATTATGCACATTTTTCTTTTAGATCTTCTGTTCTGTTTTGGCTCTGCCAACAGCTGCATTCCTATTGTCTATCCTCAGCTGTCGTCTTTCTCCTGCCTTCAGCCCATATTAACTTTTTATCAGAGCCACATGTCTGGAAGTGAACTTTGTAGTTTGTTTTATGGACACATTGAGCTAAAATCTCTTGGAAAAAAAATGTCAATAAAAGATGAGAGAATTGTGTACAGCAGTAGATTAAAATATTTTAAAAGTTTAGCTAACTCACAAAATGTAATAGAAAAGCTGGACCATATTTATTTATTTTGCTTTTCAAAGCTGATTCGCTACAAATCACTGCAATCTGTCAGCTGTGCTGTTGAGCTAATTGTATTACACTTCTTTTAGTGAGGAGACTTTTTTCAGTGTGTATAGAACTATGGATTTTTTTTAAAGTGTAGCAGACATGTTTTCTCCTTTCAAGCACGTCTTTTCATGTAGAGTAAAGCAAGTCTGTGCCCAGGCTACATGTAATTTCCTGTGGGTTCAAAAAGTAAATGGTTGCTTTCAGCTTCAGGTTACTATGCAAAATGTCCTGTACTGGAAATGGCTTGTAGGCTCACCCACATTGAGTTCGGCAAAGCTTTTAAAGTTAAAATCACTTGAGGCCATTTTGTAGAGATAAAAAATAAATAATATGAAGCTAAAAGTGAACAGCAGTTATGTGCATCCTCCCTCAGATGAACCAGTCAAACAGAACATTTCCACCTTGAGTTTATTGTTAAAATTATGTGACCATATCTTTAATTGCTACCTGGAGATTTGCATGTTCCAGCACATTTATGGTGTTTGAGGTATACTTCCCTCCTTTTTTATTCCCAGTGTGAGATCTGTATATTTTTGTTGTCTTTTTGCAGCAAACGGGTGTCCCTCTGAATGTGTCCATCCGCCTGCAGCTCAACCTCTACATGAAAAAAGTCTCAGGAATTACGTAAAGAACTATTCCCTTAACTACTATCACGCCAGAGACATTGTCATGTATTGTTTTATATGTTGTGATCATTAAATATGAAAGGGTCTTGGATATTTCCTGCCTTTCTTACCATTTGCTATGTAACCTTGGAGTGTAAAGTTGAATGTCCTTGTCCTTCTAGTGAAACTGGAAAGATTTCTGATGTGGTGATGCCTATGATCTGGTTTGAGGAGGTGAGTTATTAATGATATAGATGATGTAGTGTCTTTACATCTATTCTTCTGCAATTTTTTTGCACAAACAGATTAAAATTCTACAGAATGGTTCTGTGTGGATTAAAATGTTGTAAGTGTTTTATTTATCCTCTTCAGAACGGATATATTGATGGCCCAATCGTCAATACGTTCCGTACAAACTTGGTTGTTCTACCTACTGTTTTGGAATACCTACAGTACATCCTCATAGGGCTTGGTCTGGCAACCATCATCATCGCTGCTGTAGTGTATCGCAAAGTGAAGGTAAAGCTGCCACACAGGATTCAGGCCAGCATGTTATCTTGTTTAACTGCACGTTGCATTTTGTTTTTTTTGTTTTTTTTTTTGTTTTTTTGTTTTTTTTTGTTTTTTTTGTTTTTTCTTCCCTACACCAATGAAAGAAAAGGAGTAGGGAGGCATGCCCTGAAGCTGCTCTCATTGAGTTTCAGGATTAAAATTTGTAAATTAGTCAATAAGTAAATAAACAGAGAAAAAGGTAAATTGGTAGTAATTAATAAAGTATCTCAATCAGTTGCACTCACTTCTGCTCCTTTCCTTGCATTCATGTGACAGAATCATTAACTTGGTATCTAACCCCCCCCTCAAACGGTAGTGCTTGTCAGTAAGTAAGTAAATTTTTTTTATATATATAGCACATTTCTAGATAAAAGATCACAAAGTGCTTCACAAGGTATAAAGCAAACAGTCAAAAGTTAAAAAAAAATGCAATTTTAAAAAGATGTGTTTTTAGCTGTTTTTTAAAAGTAATCACTGAGTCTGCAGATCTTAAGTTCTGAGGAAGAGAATTCCACAGTCTGGCGGCCACAGTAGCAAAAGCTCTATCACCCTTGGTTTTCAGTCTTGTATACTGCATAACAAGTAGGCCCTGATCACAAGACCTCAGGGACCTACTAGGGGCCATAGGGCTGTAAAAGTTCAATGATGTACGCTGGTGCTTGTTCTTGAAGAGCCTTAAATGTCAGAACCAGAATCTTAAAATGGACTCTGAATTCAACGGGGAGCCAGTGCAGCTGTATAAGCAATGGTGTTACATGAGAGTATTTCGATGTTTTTGTCAGAAGCCTTGCTGCAGCATTTTGGACAATCTGCAGACGCTCCAGGGAGTTTTTGTTTAGACATGTAAACAGTGAATTACAGTAGTCCAATCGTGATGAAAGCATAAGGAAAAAAGTCTTGTTGAGTCATCATGTTATATTGTCTTGTTTTTTTTAATAACAAAAGCCAAAAACAAGTAGTTTTTGGATTTGATCGCACATGAAAAGGTAGGTATTGTATTGCCAGATATAAAGCTGCAGCCATTTATACTAAGCTAATATTTATTTTTTGCTTGCCAATTAAATGTAGACATGGCAGTGTTATCTTACTATTCAACTGTCAGTATAAATTATCATTAATGGCAAGCCCCCCCAATTTCTTCATATATTGTATGTAAGTATTTATTTCTTATTTTACATTTAACAGTTTAGATAATTGTTTTCCCATTTTGTTAAGGTATGAAAATTGTCACTAGGCTTATGAGAGTCAAGAAGGTAGTAGCAACACTGGCCCCAAAACTTTTGTTTGAGCCAAAGTGTACTTACTGAGAAGTTATTAAGTGAGTAGTGGCAGCTGTTAATATCAAACTTAATTTTTTATGTTGTTGTTGTTGTTAATTAATTAATTTTTATTTATTTTGCAGCGGTCTAACTTAAATGTTTCACTGAGCTCCACATTTATCAAGAATGTTGGGGTGTGTAAAACCTTTCACTCATTCAAACCTAAATTGTTTTGCCAGATCAAATGATTATTTGATTTAAACTGTAGTAACTGAATTCATTTTTTGGAGTTTTTAAAGACTGATTAGAGTGGAGGGGAAAATATGTGTGGTTTATATCCTGAAATTGGAGAGATTTCCTGCTTTCAGGTTTTTGTTATTAGCATGAAAGTACACACTGAATATAATGGTGTTAACAATCCAAATTTCTTGAAACATTATTGGTTTGAGGTTCTCTGATACGAATACTATGGTTTTGATTTTACAACCTACTTTTTTTTACTTGGATCTTGAAAAAAATCTTTGCATTTGATAGTTTTTATTAAATTATTATTATTTATAATTCAATGCTACATAAAATTAGAATGATAATCTTCCATGTAAACAAGCTGACAGTGTCCATTTTCATAAGTATCATTTTAAAAAGACTAACGTAACCAACTGCATGTCCCTTTGATTAATTGCATGGAAATCAATTTATCACCTCAAATGACTCCCTGCATGAATCCTTACACTATCTCTCTACACAATCTCTAGCAGTCTAATATGAAAAACCCAAATGACTATCAAAATCCCGTTAGCAACCTTCTCTGTTTAAATTTTCGGATTGGCTGATTTTTTTTTAAGGCAATTTGGTCATCTTTTAGGCAGCCGAGAAAGAGCCAGTAAAAGGCTCACATGGCCTTGAAACAAAGAAGAAAAGTATCAGTACTTCAGGTGGGTGCACACATGCAGGTGAACACATGTACCCTATAAGAGTATTGTTCATTTATGTTCAGAGTTTTTTAAAACCTAGAACACCTTGGCAATAAAAGCACATTTTCTACCTAGACTGAAAAGTTAACTCAAACTATTGTTTTCGACTGATAGAGTATTTAGCCGTCCAGTTCAACCATGACAATATGGATGAACAACCACCTTTTTGGGCTTTTACTGCATTCTGATCAGTAAAATACTTCCTGGGTCTAGTTTAAGGAATGATTGTTTGTTTTTAAACCAGGTTTGCTATCAATGTAACCATTTTGTCTCTTACTAACTACAGATGTAAAGAAACCTGTGTGTGTCTTTGTACTTGTTTTAAGCATGTTCATGCGGACCAAAATTTGGCATGTCATTAAACTCTTTAAAGCTCTTTTTTTGGAAGAGGGAACACACATCCTCCTCACAGAGCTTTAGTAAGTAACGGGTCAGAGGAGAGAGGTGTGAGGGCTGCAGGTAGTCTTTTTGTGCAGGTATGAGCAGATGGGAGGTGTGAATGGTTGTCTTTGAAATTTGCAGTAGGTGTTAAGGTCATCAGGAAGCTGGGGATGGTAAATGGACATATTCTTAGGCTACGTCCACACTAGCCCGGATAGATTTGAAAACGGCGTTTTCGTCTGAAAATGCTCCTCGTCCACACTAGCGTTTCAGTCGTTTTCACAGAGTTGTGCGTCCACATTGAAACGGCCGAAAACGCTTACATCCCAGTCCTGCGCAAAAGTGAGTGAGATTTAAAGGATTGGAAAAAAAAAAAAGCTATCTGGAGCATGTACAAACTGATATTAATCTTTTTTTAGGGCTGTCAAAAGTGAGAGCAATCAAAACAACTGCTGTATAATGCCCTCCGCTATGTTTAATTGGTCACATGACTAAAATGCGTCATCCTTTTAGAAAGTCTGCATTTTCGAGCGTCCACACTGTGACGGGATAGCTCCATTTTGAAATGTATGCGTTTTCAAGAGTTTCTAAAACGCTGCGTTTTTCCTTGAGGAAAACGCCGTCTCAGTGTGGACGGAAGCCAAAACTGAGAGAAAGCTATGCGTTTTCAAACGAAAATGCATTAGTGTGGACGTAGCCTTATGTAGCACTTTTCTACTCTCCAGGAGTATTCAAAGTGCTCTATACACACCCATTCACACAAGCACTGTTATCTATACTTTCAGTGCTTTCTAACTGTCATTCATGGATGCATTGGAGAGCAAGTCGGGGTTAGTATCTTGCCCAAAGATATTTGGCATGCAAACTGGGGGAGCCAGGGGTCGAACCAACCTTCCAACCAGCAGCTGACCTGCTCTACCTCCTACAGACAGCTGCAGCCACAGGGGTGGCTGTAGCTGTCTGTCCCAAACTGGGGGCACAGATTTTTCTTAAGCAGAAAACTTATTGGAAGCAACTTGTGGTAAACAGAGATCGTAGAAAGTGCATGATGTTCAATGACTTAAAGCGACTACAGGTGAAATTTATGCTGGAGAAACTACCAATAAGAGCAAAGGATACTACTGATTGACATATGACCTGCTTGTAAATTCATTAAAGGGTCAGATAGGCAGCTTGACCCTGGAAACTCTGCAAGCTACCAGGTGGCAGATTCAAAGTAATCTGTAATTAGTGAATCTAGTGTGTGCAGGGATATGGAGTTCCTACCAGTGTTTGTTCAGGTACATGGCACAATGTTATGGAGCATAAAGGTATTTATTGGCATTTTTGATGTGTTTTATGTCTTCATTTGTGTTTTATTATAGTGTTACAGTGACTTTAATGAAAGTGAAAGGAATAAAAATCAAGTATTTATATTATGTTTTTCCCAACATTACTTATTTGAATCTTTTCCTGGAATTTTTGATTAGGAAAATGCAAAATGTGACCACACTTAGTTTCATTAACACTGTTTTATTTCCCAGTACTAGTACTATTATATTGATGTTTGACCTTATCCAATTTGCAAAATAATAATCCACATCACTGTAGCCGCAGCTACAGTGATGTGGATTATTATTTTGCATTATATTATAGAATATATTTCTTGTTTCCTCAGAATATCTCAGTGTGCTTGTCCCAAGCTAGAGGAGGTGGCAAGGGAGAGGAGAGCTGGATGGATAGATGGCAGTGTGTTTGTCAGATGGGGTTTTAACCCTTTGCAGTTGCAGTGGTTACTCTTTTCATATTACTGCTGCCTTGGACTATCCAGAAGAGTCTAAGCAGTCATTTATTGCCCAGTTATTGGGGCTGAATGTATACAGTGTCTGCTCAAATGCCACTGGATATTATAAAGTCTTTTATATGGAGTTTTTTTTTTTTTTTTCTTCATCCAACCAATTGACGAAATTGTTGATAAATCAAACTTCTAACCTTTTCAGGTTGGCCATGACTAGACCACAGGGTGATTTTATTATTCAACTAATAACCTTTTTTTATTTTTTATTTTGTTCCTAACACAGAGTAATCAACCTGACCACAGCAACCTATCGGATGGAATCAAATGTAGTTCAGCTGAAGAGAGGGACTCTCTGCTACAAGATGACATGAACTGAATGATGCGCAAATAAGCCCATCCAGCTGTTGTTGTGGACTTACCAGCATCCTCCAAGTATAATTTAACTGAAACACTGTCACAAGTGGTTTTGCAATTGTGTGTATTTATATACATATTAAGAAGTAAAGCAATAATGTAATCTTTTCATATAGAATAAGATTTATGGAACTCTATAACTCAGTATGTGTTTATGTTCTGGCTGCATGAGTTGAAACTGTTTTGTCTCTCAAGACAGAACAAGAGAAGATTTGGAAACCACCTTTTTTTTTTTTTTTTTTCCCTTTAGTTCAAATCTTCCAAAAAACAACAACAAATAGGCTATTCTTTCCAGTTGCCAGTCTAAACCCATTGAGCCTGTTATGATCATCATCACATTTGAAATGGAACAATTTATAATTTCATAATTTTATGCTTCAGCAGTAATTACTGTGGTGATTATTTATATGGTAACTTGAAAGAAATGTTTTGGTGAGTTAAAAAAAACAAAACAAAATAGAACCATCCAACATAACGGTCTTACCTTTTCCATGAAAGCATTTATCTGCATTAAGTTTTACATGCACTGAGGATTATAGAGAGATGTTGGAACTACTTGTCGAGGCTCAAGCTGTCAAACGTCTGACCACCTGTGAGTCAAGCAGAGCTGATGCACTCCTGTTTCTGTATCACTGTATTCTGTAAAGCTGTATTTCTTGAAATGTATGAGGATAATGCAGTTTGGTGCAAAGCACCTTCTTAAAAAAAGTTAATAAATTAAAAGAAACATGGCGGTTAAGTATAAATGTGTCCCTGTTGTCATTATGTGGTGTGTTTTTTGTTTTTCATATTTGAATTCCAGCTTTTTTTTTTTATTTTTTTTTTTAATTTATTTTTTGGATAGGTTATCTACAGTGGGGCAAAAAATTATTTAGTCAGCCACCGATTGTGCAAGTTCCCCCACTTAAAATGATGACAGAGGTCAGTAATTTGCACCAGAGGTACACTTCAACTGTGAGAGACAGAATGTGGAAAAAAAAATCCATGAATTCATATGGTAGGATTTTCTTCACAGTAGGTATGGTGTTCTTGGGATGCAACTCAGTATTCTTCCTCCAAACACGACGAGTTGAGTTTATACCAAAAAGTTCTACTTTGGTTTCATCTGACCACATGACATTCTCCCAATCCTCTGCTGTATCATCCATGTGCTCTCTGGCAAACTTCAGACGGGCCTGGACATGCACTGGCTTCAGCAGCGGAACACGTCTGGCACTGCGGGATTTGATTCCCTGCCGTTGTAGTGTGTTACTGATGGTGACCTTTGTTACTTTGGTCCCAGCTCTCTGCAGGTCATTCACCAGGTCCCCCCGTGTGGTTCTGGGATCTTTGCTCACCGTTCTCATGATCATTTTGACCCCACGGGATGAGATCTTGCGTGGAGCCCCAGATCGAGGGAGATTATCAGTGGTCTTGTATGTCTTCCACTTTCTGATGATTGCTCCCACAGTTGATTTTTTTCACACCAAGCTGCTTGCCTATTGTAGATTCACTCTTCCCAGTCTGGTGCAGGTCTACAATACTTTTCCTGGTGTCCTTCGAAAGCTCTTTGGTCTTGGCCATGGCGGAGTTTGGAGTCTGACTGTTTGAGGCTGTGGACAGGTGTCTTTTATACAGATGATGAGTTCAAACAGGTGCCATTCATACAGGTAACGAGTGGGGGACAGAAAAGCTTCTTACAGAAGACGTTACAGGTCTGTGAGAGCCAGAGATTTTCCTTGTTTGAGGTGACCAAATACTTATTTTCCACCCTAATTTACGAATAAATTCTTTACAAATCCTACCATGTGAATTCATGGATTTTTTTTTCACATTCTGTCTCTCACAGTTGAAGTGTACCTCTGGTGCAAATTACTGACCTCTGTCATCATTTTAAGTGGGGGAACTTGCACAATCGGTGGCTGACTAAATACTTTTTTGCCCCACTGTATGCTACATGTTGCATGCAAATAGAAAACATTGCCTGAAAAACTCTTAATTTGTCTGCTCCGAATCGCTCTGTTGTGACAGACCAGGTACACAAAGACAGAGCAACAGAAACAATAGGCCCAAAGGTCAGTGATAGCAGTTCTCCAAGAAACCAGTAAAGATTTGGGAATCTGGCTTGTAGTGGTGGACAAGTCAGGACTACCAGGTCCCTATACTATGAAGCTCATGCAACACATCCAGGTTATCTTTCTGTTATCTGAATTTATTTCCCCTAACATTGTTGATTGGAATAAACGGTCGCATGAAGCTGATTATCAAGTTGGTAAGTTAACCAAGGATTTTCCTGGCATGTTCCCCAAACAAGGGTGGTGTTGGCAGCATCGGACCAATCTACAAGAGAGATATTTTATGAATCATATGACTCTTCTTCCACAGGAAAGGACTGCTGCTACCTGTACGAGTGTGACTATTTAGACTTGAGTTTGTTTTAGAATTTAGATTTTATTATATTTATCCCCATTTATTGTTGTGATTTATTATTGCCTTTTTACTGCTCTTTTTAAACGTTTTCATTTGTACTGACTATTGCACTGTAGAGGCTGGTGAGAAACAGTATTTCATTTCAGTCTGTCATTTCGTATGGTATTACCCAAACTTCTTGAAGTTGAAGGAAATGGTTTCAGTGACACCTACAACAGAAACATTATCTAGACTGCATGAAAAGAAACACACCTACCTGTTCCTTAAGTTAGGGCAATGAGGGTCCTGGCAGTCCCTGCATCTGTCCTGGTCCCTAGGGTATCTAAGCCTGCACCTGTAGCCACTGACAGAGGGAGGGCAGATAGGGTCCCTATTCTCATGCCATTTCACTGGGAGGGGGTGACCAAGGTCTTTCTAGCTACTTGCATTCTAATATCATAGCTTTTTCCAAGATGAGGATGGCTAGGACCCAGCTTAGCCCCACTCCTGTACCTATTCCAAGGGCAAGGGTGGTTGAGTTCCAGCTCACTTTTGCCTTTTCCTAGAGTGAGGAGGGTTAAGACCCAGCTTAATCCCAAGCCCATACCAACTCCAAAGGTGGGCCAAGTAAGATCTGGCTTAAAGTTACCTGATTCCAGAGTGAGGACAGCTAAGATCCAGTCTTCCTCAGCACCCACATCTATTCAGTGAGGAAGACTAGACCCTAACAACAGCCCCAACTGACAGAGGAAATGGATGGATATTCCCACAGTCCTAACCCAGCCTCTAGAGTCAGCTATGAGCCCAGCAGAGCTCCAGCCTCCCCCAGATCTTCCTGAGTCTTCTCCAGAAGACTACTTCTTCCAGAGAATCCTCCAAAGTGCCCTCCAGCTCCTCCAGTGTCTCCAAAGAACCTCAAGCCCAAATCCAAGGGTTCTGAGCCTCTGGCCAAAGCCCTTGTTTTTCTTTCCCTCCTTTCTGGCCCCTTTCACCCTCCTGGATCAATGGGACTGTCCTGCTCCTTGTTTTGTATATCTCTGTCTCAGTGTTTGTTTTCTGTGTTATTTTGATGGTTAGGTTTAGGATTGGAGGTGAGGGAGAACCCAACTATGCTCCACCATCTCTGGCTTTATAACAGTGTGGTGAGGCTTCTGCAGCCAATCAGCACTAAAAATAAATCAGAAAAGGAGAGAGCACATTAATAAGAAAGATTAAGAACTTTTGTTTGACTAGAATTTAATAATAATGGATTGGATTTATATAGCGCTTTTCAAGGCACCCAAAGCGCTTAACAATGCCATTATTCATTCACTCTCACACACTGGTGGAGGCAGCTACAGTTGTAGCCACAGCTGCCCTGGGGCAGACTGACAGAAGCGAGGCTGCCATATCGCGCCATCGGCCCCTCTGGCCAACACCAGTAGGCAGTAAGGTAAAGTGTCTTGCCCAAGAACACAACGACCAGGACAGAGAGCCCGGGGATCGAACCGGCTACCTTCCGGTTACAGATACACTTCCCAACCCCCTGAGCCACGGTCGCCCAGGGGATGACACAATAACAAGGACTGACATGACGTGGCATGAGATAACTTGGTGTGGGGATGTGGCAACCAAGGCGTGGACCAAGAGGGGGATAATTGAACCAGAGGTGGGGGACTGGAGCGTGGCAGGTAATGTCTAGTGATCACACTGAGGAGAGAGAAGAAGGAAGAAAGGGGTTAGAGTGGCAATGGCTACTGAGTGCAGGAGATGGTGACTATAACTAAACTGACTGCTTACTTGCAGGTGGAGAGAGATGAGCTTTGAGGGGATGTGATATTAGTTCGGGTGAGCTGAATGGTACGAGAGGGCTGACCTCAGTTCCAAAGGTTCTGATAAGTGGTGGTGGCAGGAGGGCAGGCAGGTGAAGCACTGAGAGATTTCCAAGCGAGGCAGTCAATTATCTAGGAGTGCGGGAGGTGGGCTAGAGCCAGAGAAACAAGTCGAGTGAATTTCCAGGGAGCTACAGCACAAGAGAAGAAGGTTAGTAAACTTCATAACGACAAAAGCATAGGTCATAAGAGCCGGATACCAACATTGGATAGTTGACAAACTAGCCGTGAGGGGATGTCAACGTGGTATTTAAGTCTCCCGACCTGATTGTCTCAAAACCAACTCCATTTGTGGAGAACAGGTGAGGGGATGGTGGCCCTGCCCAGGAGCGGATACCAGGTGACTCAGGAGAAAAGTGGAATTTTCCAGCTACTCACCCAGACTGTGACACATAGAGGGTTTGTTTAACAGAGGAAGATTAGATGGACAGTTAAACGTACGTGGTAAATAAAACTCGACATAATCTGTATAGCAATGAAAATGAAAGCCTTGCTTTCAAGAATTTTAACATAGTAGGAGCAGTTTTAGAGAGAAATTAACCCAGTGTTTTATGTCCTCATGAAATGAAGAAGGCAATATAAACCAATTCTATAGGAGGCAGCTCTGCTTATTGGTCCCCATTAAAACAGCAAAGCAGATGCCTCTAATCCAGGGGTCGGCAACCCTAGGCACAAAGGGTTAACTAATGGCACAGCCATAGCTGGACTGGCCATCGGGCATACATGGCCCGATGATTTTTTATTTTTTTTGTAACGGTTTAGACAATGAAAAGTGGTGGATTGGCCAGATGCTGGCCAGTGTGTAAAAATAACTCAGTTGTTTGGTGGTGGCATCGCGGAGCTTCCACAGATTCAGTAACATTAACAAGTGGTGGAGGCCAGCAGGTGGATGAGGGAGATCGGAGGAAGGACGAGGAGAGAGCCGAGGGGGCCGCCGGTCAGAGCGTCAGGTGAACTGAACTTCAGGTAAGAAGTTATGACCTGCAGTCTATCTGGGTCAGATATAAACCAAGTTTAGGTGGAGTTTATTTTCGTTGTGCTGACCTTTTACAGTCAGTTACATTAACTCTACTGCGTACTAGCTAGCATGACCGAGTTTCTATACAGCTGGGTGGGTGCTATGATGTTACTAATGTTGAACTTTATTTAATTCATAAGGTTAGTTAGTAGAGTTGCCAACCGTCCAGTAAAAAGATGGAATCCTCCTGCATTCAGAGAAATTATTACGCGTTTCGTGTTGAGCTGAGAGGGGACGCAGTTGGTCCCGGACTTTAGCTAGAATGAAAAAGGCACAAAGGTTGAGTTATTCTTTGTCTTTGCTGCACAGCTGCCTCTTCTTCTCTCATCCTCTCACCCGCTCCCTCTCCTGTTGCTACTTTAATCATGAAACTGATCAATGATCAGCTGATCGGCTTTTCTCTCTTGTTCGTTTATCGCCCACTTTGCGCCAGAAAGAGGAAACCAGCGGATGTCGCGGTAAACAACAGCAGCACGTTTAAGCTTGATCAGCTGTTGTTAGAATTTATTTAATATTACTTTCTAGTACAGCTGATGTTTGCTGGAGCCACAGCTGTAAACCTGCTGGTCATGATATCGGTTTGGTTATGTGATGAGAGGGAAACATGAAGATGAAACCAGGAGATGTCCTTACTGAATCATCAGAGCTGAACAGGTGATGGAGAAACGGGTTTACCTTTTAGGTGACATGAATGAGTTGAAGGGAAGTTATGAACTGTTTCTGAGAGACAAATAACATCAGGATCCTTTTCTAAGTAGCTGACAGCTGGTAACTGTGCAGGGGCGGGTCTAGCAAAGTTTTGCCAGGTGGGCAGGTAGGGCATTAACAGGGAAAGGGGGGCACAAAGAAATACTTTCTTATTTTCATTTAAAAATGTCTGGCTGTTATTAAATAATTATCTGAAGCTTACAACCAAAGTTTTTATCTGATGTAAAATGTATAGAAATCATACATATACCAACAACATTGTACATCACTGTCACAAAATCGTTTGTTTTCATTCAAAGGCTTTATGGCTTTAATGCCTGGTGGGCTGGTCTCTAGTCAAAATGCCCGGGCTGTTTTTTTGTCCCAGTCCAGCCCTGGGCACGACACACAGTGAATTAATCTGAGAAGGTGCATCAAAAGATAAATGGCCGCGCCAGCGGTGCACATCGCAAATCAGCTCGCATAGACACATTAGTTGTGCCGCTTCTTAATGACAGTATCTTAACTAACAACCCCAAGTACCAGATTCAACTTGTAATTGGCTAAAAATAACTTAGCCTACTGGTGAGAGGGACGTTGTTAGCTTTCGACATTCCGACACTTCAAAAGCTTGAGGAGCTTTCCGCTCAGCGCAGCATCAGCACCACGGAAATACACGGATACATCCGTAGACTCGAGACACAATGCATTTTCGGAACTTTCCGGTGTTTGGACCAATGTTTTATTTTCTGATCAAACCAGAAATCTTTAATGAGTAGCTGGATTTGTCTCGCATTAACTGGCTGAGTTAATGCCAGTTAATGCAACATCGAAGCAGCTGTAATCCATAGCTGTGCGTGTTCATGCAGCTTGCATTTTCACCTGCTGGACATCACTACCTGACAAGTTTAACTGTCCTCAGAACATTGCAGAGGCCTTATTGACAGTATTTGGCTCTACATATCTGTGTGAGCAGATTTTCTCTCACATGAGTGTCCTCAGGTAGCCGTCTGAATGCTGGACACTCGGAGACCTGTGTCTCTGAGTGGGAGACCAGAGATCATATTAACATGTGTGTCTCTGTATTAACAGACATGCCATATTGGCTTAGTTCATTTTTCTTATCATCCTTGTGAGGAGAACTTAAATAGCATTTGTATTTTCTGTTGTACAGTTCATTTGCTGTTATGGAGTTTTTGTTATGGATAAAAAGTGTCTTTTTTTTTGTTTCAAAATAGCTGATAACTATTCGCTGATAGCTGCCAACATCTGCAAACAAATATAATTCTAGAAAGTTGTTCTATACAGTGTGTAACTGTTAAGATAGAGCGTTATTAAATTTATTGTTAATGCAATCATATGGCACACTGACCTCTGAGGAAATTTTAAATGGCACTCGCCATCAGAAAGGTTGCCTACCCCTACTCTAATCTTATTGGGTGTGCACTCGTTCAAACACACACACAAACACATACACACACTCGAGTCACATGTAATAGTCAATACTTAGATCATCTGTACATTCATTTACAGTCTGGTTGGGTGTAGTTGCAGCATTTTCCTTGACAGGCTCTATAGAGAATAGGACTGAAAAATTTTGGCATCTTGTAGTTTGTTACTCTTCCTTACAAAAGGCAATATAAATTTCTCTTCACGGGCAATCTCAGATTCAGCTTCTGTCACATCAGGTAAGAGAACATTAAAACACCATCTTTATCTAGATGGTTTTCATATTTGTCAGTGTATTTTGCTATTAAATTGATATTTTGATATTTACCTCTTTAGAATAATAAAACATTTTATATTCCATCTTAAGTAGCTTGAACATAAATTACAAATCATTTAGGGTTTAGTAGACAGCTGTCAGTTTTAAGAAGAAAGCGAAAGAATTATTGTGAATGCTTATTTGTTTTTTCTACTGCTTAGCCTTTTTTTTTAGATTAGATTAGATTAGATTAGATTAGATAGAACTTTATTAATCCCTTGGGTGGGTTCCTCTGGGAAATTCGATTTCCAAAAAAGCACAGCACCGACAGAAGTTACAGAGTTATACACACACACATATATATAAATACAGAGACAATATAAATAAAATATACGAAGGGGATAAATATAATAAATAGGAATAAAAATAAAAATACAAGTGAATTGCACATTTCAAGTATTGAGTCTATTGCACCGTTGACTATTTACAAAAGTATTGCACAATGATGATGATTACTTAGTTAAACTTTAAAGAAATTCAACAGAAAAAAGGAGTTAAACGGGTTGTAGAGCTTTTCTCTGTAACCTTTAAAGCTCAGTGAACATTTTAGCTATTAGCTCTAGGCTATACAGAAGTGTTTTGCTTTTGGCTCTAAGCTACCAGTAGCAAATTTCTCCTGCATCTATACAGCTGAATAAATGGATTGCATTGAAAAACAATGCATGCCAGGTTTTTGAGCATTGAAATGATAGCTCTGGTTCTGCTACATCTGCAGCAAAAGAACAAAAAAACAAATAAATCTATATGTGTTAAATCTAACGCTACAAATGCAGATTCTGTGGAAAACTGTTTTAAATTAACTCAGTCCCATATAAATCCTGTGACAAGTTGCATGTTGTCTCTGTCTATAGAATCATAAGTTTGTTATTGTACTACATAATTTGTTAAGTTAAGACTTGTAATGAGTAACTGGAAAACTCGTAAAAATCATAAAATTTGGTACTTTATTTTGCACAGCAAAAAAACATTTATTTACCTTTTACCAGTTGCTTCCCAATGGAAATTACAGTGTGAGGGTACAAACTAAAAGATTGATGGTAAGTGCAGGTTGCTTAGGATAAGTTCAACCATTGGCAACCACTGGCATGGTTGAGCTTATCTCAACCCAATGGTTCTCTCAACCATGAGCTTATCTCAAGAAAATAATGCACAGTTTTGCATTTTCAATTCATAACTGTACCCATGACTAGACAAAAGCATCAGTGAAATTAATTTGATGTAATACTGTGCAAAATAAAAAGCCTGTGTAAGAAAAATGGAATTAGAGGCTGCATGTATGAGCTGTACATGAGGTCAAGGATGCAGCAGTAGAACTTGGGGTGCCTACTTTAAATCTGGCAGAAAATATCTTAATCGGTGGCTTAACTGGAATTTCTGTGGTTATTGGTGTTCATGTATATTAAGAGTATGTGGAAACACATTTTCATTGAAATAGCCTAAATGTGTTAACATACGATCTTACCCCCAGCCGGTCACAGCAGATGGTTGCCCGTCCCTGAGCCTGGTTTTGCCAGAAATGTCTTCTTTTTAAAAGGGAGTTTCTCCTTCCCAAGTTTGCTAAAGTGCTTGCTTATAGGGGGTTGTCTGTTTGTTGGGGTTTCTCAGTATTATTGTGGGTCCTTTACCTTATAATATTAAGCACCTTGAGGCAACTGTTGTTGTGACACTATATAAATAAAATTAATTTGAACTGAATAGAGTACATGTAATTTTTGAAGACAAGCCTCTTTGAACCACACCCTAGCATTGCTATTTTCAGGGATTCTAGTCTAATCAAACCTTCAAATGTCTCTAATCAAAGCATCCCAACATGAACACAAAGTGATATTACCTTTATGAAGTAATAAAGTCAAAGTTTTTTACAACTGTTTCGTTTTTCCCAAACATGTAATCTGCTAAACAGATTCATAGTTTGGTTTAAAATTGATTCAAGGAGTAAACTCTGGCAACCATTAGCTGCTTTAAAATAATTTTGAAAGGTAGGCAAATTTGAAGCGGCAAGAACATTTCAACTCATGTTTGGCTAACGGGTGAGTGGCTTCACTACAGGAACATAACCAGGATCTCTGACAGGGAAGTGAGATAGTGTTGACAGAGGTCAAGATGAGGTTATTGTAGATCGAGTCTTGGTGTCACAAAGTAAGCTCAGGAGGAGCACTTGGTCCTCCTGGCAAACACTCAACAAAAACATATGGGTGGAGAATGGGCGAAAAGGTTGTGAACAGATAAGTCCTTTCATCTGCAAGTAACAGGGAAGATAGACTGGAGCTCAAAAGTGGCTGAAGGAGTTCACAGTCACCTAGTAAACTGAGCTCCAGAGAAAATGGTTTCTAGAACTCTGAAGAAATAACTGGAGAGATGACCAAGAATCTGGGTTAAACAAAGAAGAGCACAAATTCAAACAGGTAACAAAGAAGGCCTGGCAATCACAATGTTGGCACAATCTGGCAGAGAACTGTGACTCAGCCCAGCCTTAAAATATGCAACACTTGACTCTTCAAATCAGGACAGATGCCAAAAGGACAGCTCAAGTAGGATGACTCCAACCTGACATTTGTGTTTTAATTTGATTATGTGACAGTGATAATGCACAGATAACACAATTCAGCTATTTACTGTAACCTAATTGCGGTGTTCACCGTATGCACATATTACTAACAAGCTTGTGTGTGTGTGCATGAATCCACTCATGTGACTGTCCTTCACAGTCAGTGGTCAGGCTTCAGTAAGTAGTAAGTAATCACAAATGACATGTATTGATCAGCCTAGAAAACAGCCTAAAGCAATAGCTTTAGAAAGACAAACTTATGTCATCAGTGGAAAGAGACACCCAGTGATAGCTTCACCATGTACTAAAAGCAATGATATGTCTGGGCATCTAGGATTTTTATTTTTTATGTTTTTGTATTTTTTGCAATAATAAACTGACAGAACATTGTCAATGCACATAATGCTGAAATAATGATTAATACTTGTATGGGTTAAGTGTTTTTATATATGTAATAGGAAATGTTTTTATTAAACATTGTAATATTGTACATTGTAAATATTTTAATATGTAAGCACTTCATAGAAAACTCAATTTTGTAACATTGCAACCAAAATAGCTCATATAAATAGTTTATAAAGCTGGTAAACCAAATGTTTATTTGCCACTGATATCTGTTGTCCCACCTTTAGAGGGTAGGTGACTTATGATGATATTGTAAATAACTTGCAATCGAGAATTATTTGCAAAAAAAGTTGGGATCTTTTGCAGAGGAAATGATGAAGAGATTCATTCATAAGTTCCTACCGATCATAGCACAGAAAAGGCAATGAAGTTCAGACAATGGACTCATCTGCTAGATCTCAGTACAGAATTTGTTACTGCCTTTTACAAGATCTTACTGCAGTGACAAGTGTAGTCTGGACTGGTAGGGCTGCAGGTCTGATCCTGTGGTGTCCTCGGGATTCCCATATGCTTGTTTGCCATTCACCTTGGGACCATTTTTGATCCGAGGACACCACAAGGGTTACACAAGGTTGGCTTTTAACCTGAAGAGCTTTGAATGGTGCGCAAAACTAGCAGCCATCTGGCATTGATGGCCTGATTCTACTGGGAATTTTTCCTTCCTACTGTCGCAAAGTGCTCATAGGGGTTCACTTGTCATTTCCTCTCTAACGTTTTGCCAACAGCACCTTGAGTCCTGTGTGACCAAGCCCATTACATCTTAAAGACCTCATAGTACCACAGCATCCCAATAGAGCACTTCTCTGTAAGAGTGCAAGATTGTTGTGATTCTTGGACGTTCCAAAAGGACCATGGAAGCAGAACTTACAGGTACCAGGCCCCTCCCCACTGGATCCAGTTTCAAGTTTGGCTTTGGGAAGCAGACATGTTCTTTATAACTTCAAACTTTCAGTTTGAATAAAACGTTGATGGAAAAAAAAACCACATAGGGAATTGCCACCTGGTGCTTTTTCTCGTGCTTCAGTATTCGTATTTCCAAGGTAATCTTCTGTCATCTTGTTTCTGTTCCAGGATGGATCACCATGAATGGCAACAGGGAAGAAGTAGGGGTCATAGGCACTATGATGATGATGATGGTGAGTAAGAAAAAACACTAACTGAAAAAAAGTTTTGCCATGCGAGAGAAAACTGAGGAAGTGCCCTGATTTTTTTTAAACTCTGAGGTCTAAGTCATCTTCAGTGATGATCCCAACCCTTGCCCTGAACTATAAACCTTTGTTTTGGAGAAACACAAAAGGTACATGCTTCCTCACCCTCTTCCTGCCACTATCCCCTGTTTCTTCTGTCACTCCAGTTACTGCTAAATGTTTCTCCAGTGTCTTCAGAAATTTGTCAAGCATAGGTGACATCCTTACCTTCTACAATTACGTTGAACATTTTATTACTTTCTAACAGATTTTGCTCTATTATCCTTGACAACATAGCTCCACTTAATTAAAAAACCCAGAAAAAACTAATTTAGGTGGTATTCCCAGACTAAATACATCTACTTGTGAACTGTGTTTCTAGGAGGGCAGAGCACAAATTGAAAAACATATACATTTCATGTATGACATCTGATTTTTAAAACCTGTTAGATGCTGCATAATGCTGAAACCAGTCAGAAGTTTTTAGAATACGTTCCCATTTTCAGAGCACCCCTCAAGCTCTGACTGCATTGATCAGATCCAAATGAAATGTTTCTCTCTCCATCTCAGAGGCCCAGCCATTCTACATCGGTGTTCCAGTTTCCCACCGGCGGAAAAGGCGCAGACATCACTCCTATGCCAGCGATGCCAACCGTGATTCAAGACATACACACTATGATCACCATAACCAGCGAGAACACTCACATCGCGGATATTATAACAAAGACGAGCACTATAATAATGAAGAGGATGGCGAAGAGTGTCGTGAGCATGCCGATCCTACAGGTTAGAAATCAAAAGTTTTTCATAAAAGTATCCATAAGTGTTAAATAAAAGTGACTGTTTGCCTTTTTACCTTGTGATTTTTTAAGATTGACATACTTAATTTACTCTGTCATCCAGTAATTATATAATAATTACAATTATTGTATAACTAATAATAACAGTAATTAAACTGCAACATATAACCACTATGCACAAAAGATCAGAAAACAAGTTCATGCAAAAGTATCACTAGGCAAGATACTGAACCCTGAGTTGCTCCACTGCATTCATCAGAGTGTGAGTGTGTGTGACTGTTGGACAGAAATTACTTTGACATAGAAATAAGTGAATGGGTGAAAGAGTCTTGTGTTTCACAGTCTGTTCATCATATCCACCAGTGTGTGAATGCGAGAGTGAATGAATAGTGGCATTGTAAAGCGCTTTGGGTGCCTTGAAAAGCGCTATATAAATCCAATCCATCATTATTATTATTATTATTATACATTCATCATATATACAGTGTGTAAAACTGAACATGTCACCATGTCTCCATTCCTGAAGAAAAACTATATTGAAGCATTTAGACAAGCCTGTGAAATACTAGGAAAATCAAACTCTTTGGATGCCAAAATACACACCAAGTTTGAAGGTCAAAACGCACTGAACATCACCCCGGAAATATTATAGTGTTCTCCTGTGAAGTCTGGAGGTTGGAAAATCATGGTAGGTATAGGGGATAACATCTCTTTCATTTGGTAAGTTTTCCTGAAGCATTTGTTAACCACTGTGTTTATTGGATGGTACAACATCATTTTCACAAATGTAATGAGATTGATTGTTTTTCTGCCTATCAAGCTGGATGGATATGCTGGCTTGCTGTAAAGGCTGAAATTCATTAGCTGTGAGCTGATACTGGGCGATCGTGGCTCAAGAGTTGGGAGTTCGCCTTGTAATCGGAAGGTTGCCGGTTCGAGCCCCAGCTTGGACAGTCTCGGTCGTTGTGTCCTTGGGCAAGACACTTCACCCGTTGCCTACTGGTAGTGGTCAGAGGGCCTGGTGGCGCCAGTGTCCGGCAGCCTCGCCTCTGTCAGTGCGCCCCAGGGTGGCTGTGGCTACAATGTAGCTTACCATCACCAGTGTGTGAATGTGTGCGTGAATGGGTGGATGACTGGATATGTAAAGCGCTTTGGGGTCCTTAGGGACTAGAAAAGCGCTATATAAATACAGGCCATTTACCATTAACATTAGAAATCATTGCACTTGGCGTTCATACATTCATTATACTGCAGTTTGTGATGTCTTTTCAACCAGTTGAGTAAGTTAGTGTAGCTTTCCGGTGCAGACAACTCTTCAGCATGCATATGATTTATTTTGGTTATTATTAATGCTAAATATGAAGTATTTTGAAGTATGGTGATCTGCTTTAAGGGGCAGGCTCTTCACCTTCGGCTATGCCAGACTTTGATTTGTCACTAATCCAGACCAGAGATGAAAAGATCAACAGGTAATGAAATCACCACCTCTTGATCAATCAGTTCTCCAGAAAATAGACCCATCTTCTGTACTACAAGAACAATGGGGCTACATGGACACTGTGTGACTCTAACTCCCATGTTCAGCATTTCTACTAATTCCTTCTGAACAAATTTTCTTTTGTGTTTAGTTTATGCCAGGATGTGTTACAAAATGTTGCTCTCTGACATTGGTATAAGGGGGAGAACACATCTGCAAAACGCTGCAGCAACATCCGCTCTCTAGGCCTGTGTGAGATTGCCATTACAATGGAGGGAGGCAAGAATGGTTTCCTCTGTGGATAGTAGAAGCTGGTTTGAACAGATTTATTACAGAGTAATTTACACAGTTCTTTTAGTGTGTGAGACATGAATAATGAGCTCTGGTCAGTCAGTATCTCTTTCAAGATGCCGACTCGGGAGATTTCCTGAAACAGTGCCTGTGCCACACTCTTTACAGAAATGGTGTGCAGCGGCACTGTTTCGGGATAGCCTTCATAATATTGTTGTGATTTGGCGCTACATAAATAAAACTGAATTGAACTGAATTGATATTGCATTCCATAATCTACCAGAAAGAAGATATATCCCTATGCACCTCGGTTAAATGACATATGAGGTCCAAGCTGATGCCCTCAAACAGAACCTCAATTAATAGTTAAGCACAAAGACACTTTTAGAATTCCCCAAATGGCTGGCCAATAAAATTGGACCATTATTTGCTCCAAAGTTTTGTCATAACCCATATGACCTCTTATCCCATATTCATAGAATAACGTCAGTGTACTTTTGATCCGTGTGTGATCAGTTTTTATCACTTAGTCAAATGATAACTATAGAAGTGTCGTCACCAAACTACTTTAGTGGGAATCTCCTGTGGACAAGATAGCTGGAGCTGACAGAGCTTCCAGAGAAGGCCCTTCTGTCTCCTCCTCCTCGGAGAACTGGGCGGCTTCCAGCCGATGTTGTGACTCCCACCACCTCCCTCAGCTGTGCTGAAAGGTGATCCTTGGGCAGGGTCACAACAACATCTAGCCTGCCCAGTCAGTGGCAGTGGACCCACTATCAGTATCTGCGAGGAGCCCCACTCGCTGATTTGGTGGTGCGAGGCCTAATTGGTCCACTACCAGCCAACGGCCATCTTCTCTAAGTTGAGAGTCACCGCCTGGGCACCGGGAGTAGTCTCAGCCTTTACTTTTTCTCAGGTCTTTCTGCTGTGGCCTGAAAGAAATCTGAGAAAGCCTGAAGATCATCTCCTTTCCCCATCAACTCTAGTGGTGTCATTGAGGAACAAGCAGAGCAACCACTCTCCAACTCCTTTATGTGGCTCTTTGACTGGACTTGTAGCTGTTCTAATTGCCAATGATGCACCACCACCTGCTCCCAATGCATGGCCACCAGCTCAACCACCATCAGGGCCAGCACCTCAATTGGCTGGGCCAGTCACAGGTCCACCATACCACAGCCCAGGTTTTGGCACCACTGTTATAAAAAGACCCACTATACACAGTTTTGAAAGGTAAGTATGTGTTTATTCATGATGCTTTTCACTTTTGTGACCTCTCTGCAGCTTCCAGCCACTTCCTTCACCTCCAAACACCAGCTCTCCCACAGGGCCCTGGCAGCTGCTGAAATAGGGAAGGCATGGTTAAAGTGATGGCTATCAGCAGTCCTGGCCAGCATTCCCTGGCACTGTCCCCTGAACCCACCGCTCCACCCCTCCACTGCAGCTGAGCCTAGTTGCTTTTACTTTGCATTTTAAAGAGAGTGTATTTTCATTTATTTTACATATCGCTCACTCATTTAATTTTGGGAAGGCTAAATTTTATTAATTTAATTAATTGGGTCGCCCTACAGCCTAGTGTGGTTGTTTTTCCACATAGTTTTCTCTCATAGTCTGTTAGTAGCAATAGGAAAAGGGTGCTTTTTCTGCATTGCGTTGTGGATTACTGCCTCAAGTGAAGGGCTTCACGGATCTCAAGGGGCTGGACAGACTGGATGCTTTAGTAGTTTTTAGCGGTAAAGAAAGTGAAGCTTGAAGCATGAAGCTTTAAATTAAATGTCAATCTAGATGATCTTCACACATCACTCTAAAGTTAGGATAATTACTGAAAAACATTGATTTGTGTCCTGGTTACCTCCTGGTGGAGATATGTACATGCATGTTTATTATCTGATTATCAGGCTTGGATAATTTGTAGAAAGTAGATGGAACTTATATGAATGCATTGAAAAAAATCATTTTGCCCTTCAAACTGTGCTGGTTTTTTTCTTTCCCCTTTTCGGCAACAAGGTATGGGGCGATCGTGGCTCAAGAGTTAGGAGTTCGCCTTGTAATCGGAAGGTTGCCGGTTCGAGCCCCGGCTCGGACAGTCTCGGTCGTTGTGTCCTTGGGCAAGACACTTCACCCGTTGCCTACTGGTGGTGGTCAGAGGGCCCGGTGGCGCCAGTGTTCGGCAGCCTCGCCTCTGTCAGTGCGCCCCAGGGTGGCTGTGGCTACAATGTAGCTTGCCATCACCTGTGTGTGAATGGGTGGATGACTGGATATGTAAAGCGCTTTGGGGTCCTTACAGACTAGTAAAAGCGCTATATAAATACAGGCCATTTACCATTTAAGGTATTTTTTCTGCTGCAGTACCATTAGTGGCCACTGTGTGCCACAAATTAACAACAAGACTCACTGGCAAACATCCACAACTTTTTTTTTTTTTGATTTTTTTACTTTTTTTGCATGTCCACATAAACAACAGAAAAACCTCAAGACCAAATTGCATGTATGAAATTGAATTTGAAAAATAACTTCTAATTTGACATTTTCACATTCATACAAACACTTTTTTCTATGCCTAATTGCTTTCTTAGTGTGTTGTTACAGTCTGCAGATAATGCAGACTAAGTTTATTGTAAAGCTGAGGACCCAAAAAAAGCAGATGGAGTTCATCAAATGGCAAGGCATTCTGCAGCCTAACATAGCATAAAAGGTTATGTTAATTCAGGGTCACCTGATCAGCCCTAACTAAGTTTTGTCAAAAAAGAAAGTCTTAAGACAGGCTGTTTCTATTTTAAGAGTATGCGAATATGGAAGAAAGCCACCCTACATATATTTTTAACAGGCACATTATCTTGGTCAAAAAATGGCTTCAAGATTCCCCACAGTGTTACTGGAGGCCTAGGTAATCCCATCCAGATCAAGCATCTGGTTAGACACCATATTTCTAAGCTTTTTAGGGCCCAATACAATAAACTTAGTTTTATCTGAACTTAGAAGCAGAAAATTAGATGTCATCCACGTCTACAGGAACCCTGTAGAACTCCATAATTAATTTTAGTGTGTGAAAAGGACACTTCATTTACATGAAGAAATTGGAGTCTATTGGAAGTACATATGATTCAAACCACTGCAGCGCAGTAGCTTTAATATCTACAACAAGCTCTAATTGTTGCAATAAAATATCATGGTCAACAATGAGGTATATCAGCTCAAGCACAGAGATGAGTCCACTGTCAGAGGCCTTAATCATTTGTAACCTTATATCATATTTACGATTGAAGCATTAATTAAATTACATAGAGCTATTTTGCTTTACCTAGGCACTCAAATACATTCCATACAACGTGTCTCATTGAAACCATTCACACCCATTCAAAAAAAAACACTTTTTCTATGCTTAAGTGCTTTCTGTCTAAAATTCACACTCTGATAAACACATTGGAGAGCAACTTGGGGTTGGTATCTTGCCCGGGGAAACACAGCACTATAAATACACACAGAAGAGCAATTAGTCACAGAATCAGATGACAGAACCAATCAGCAGCTGCCAGCTCTCCAATCAGGAAGGACCTGCAGAGACTCCAAAAGGCAGAGGACACACACAGAACAAAATCTAGCCACCGTGATCCAAAATATGGCCAGGGCTGTACCATCAAGTAAAACCTTATTCTCCCACAGCGGCGCAGCAATAGCACGCAGTGGCCACCAAAATGGTGTTGTTTTAGTGCTTTCTATGGCTTTTTCATTGGGACTTCTGAGCCACATGGACACCATAACAAGTGGTCTTCATGTTTACTAACGGCAAATACTCCTAAATTACAAGCATCATATTCAGTTACATGGACTCACCTTATTTCGTGCCAATAGAAATGCAGCTCTGTTCAGTAAGAATCCCGGTGGTGGCTTCTGTGTCTACATCAACATGAAATGGCGCAAGAACTCTGTACTAGTTTCCAATTACTGCTCATCGCTGGTAGAGTTTATCACTGTTAGATGCAGGCCTTTTTATTTACCTTGGGAATTCACTACTGTGCTCATTACAGCAGTATACATCCCACCCAGCGCTAACACTAAAGAGGCGCTCTGCGAGCTGTATAGGGTGATCAGCAAGCTGCAGAACTCCAGCCCCAATGGACCGTTTATTATCGCTGGAGATTTCAACCATGCAAATCTCAAGTCAGTGCTTCCGAAATTTCATCATTATGTAGACTTTGTGACGAGAAAGGCAAACGCACTGGATCATGTTTACACAAATATTCCCAGTGCGTACCAAGCGAAGCCCTGCCCCCACATTGGTTACTCAGACCCCTTGTCTGTCATGCTAATTCTGGCTTACAGATTGCCCATCAAACGCTGCAAACCGGTTCTGAGACAAGTGAGAACCTGGCCTGCAGGAGCTCTCTCTGCTCTTCAGGACTGTTTTGAACACACTGACTGTGACATGTTCAGGGAGGCTGCAACACCACATCAACACATCTGTGACCAGCTACATCAGTAAGTGCATTGATGATGTCACTGTCTCCAAGACTATCCTAATATTCTCCAACCAGAAACTGTGGATGACTTCAGAGGTGCGTGAACTGCTAAATTCTTGAGACTCCGCCTTCAGAGCAGACGGCAAGGGGGTCCTAGAAACAGTGAGGGCCACACTGAGCACTGGAGCCCCTCAGGGATGTGTGCTCAGCCCACTCCTGTTCACTCTGCAGACTCACGACTGTGCAGCAAAGCACAGCTCGAACCACATCATCAAGTTCGACAAGACTGTTTTGGGTCTCATCAACAAGAATGGTGAGTCAGCATACAGAGAGGAGGTACAACAGCTAAAGGACTGATGCAGAGTCAACAACCTGTGTCTGAACATGGACAAAACAAAACAGATGATTGCTAACTTCAGTAGAGCACGGAGAGATCACTGACCACTTAACATTAATGGATCCTCTGTGGAGGTCGCAAGAGCACCAAATTCCTTGGTGTTCACCTGACGGAGAACCTCTCCTGGTCCCTAAACACCAGCTCCATAACTAAGAAGGGCCAACAGCGTTTCTACTTCCTGTGGAAGCTGAGAAAAAACTATCGAGAGTTTCCTAAGCAGCTTCATCACTGTGTGGTATGGTAACTCCACCGTATTGGATCACAAGACGGATGGTGAAAGTGAGAACAGCTGAGAAGATCATTGGAACCACTCTTCCCTCCATCACAGACACCTATTGCATCCACTGCATCTGCAAAGCCACCAGCGATGTGGAGGACCCCACACATCCCTCACACACTTTTTTACCTTGCTGCCTTCTCGCAAGTGGTACCGGAGCATTCGGGCCCTCACTGCCAGACTGCGAAACAGTTTCTTCCCCCAAGCCGCCAGACTACATCAGTGACTGGTCTACACACACACACACACACACACACCTCACTACCTCAAGCACTTATCTGGACATTTTCATGCACACACGCACGCACGCAAACCTTCAAACATCACGTTATGTGTTGCACAATGCTCAGTCTTTTGCACAACACACTGTAATTGTTGCACTTCTCTAATTCACTGTTGTGTCTGCAGTGTCTTATGTCTGCACTGTCTTGTGTCTGTATCATTCTGTTCTGTCTGGTGTTGCCGTGTATTTGTTTAGGTTTTTTTTTAATTTAATTTAATTTAATTTATTTTTACAATTTTTGCACACGTGCACTTTATGTAGCCCTGTGTTGATTGTCTGTTATTAGGGCTGCCACAAACGATTATTTTGATAGTCGACTAGTCACCGATTATTTTTGCGATTAGTCGACTAATCAGATCATCATCCATTGGACATAAAACGTACAGCTTATTGCACCAGCAGCATCTGCTCTTATATAACTATCATTACCTTACAGCTTTAAGTGTTTAAGGTCTGTGCTAACTAAAAATAAAGAAAGACAAGATGATAGTTTATTAAATTTGAATGAAATTTGCAGATTGTTTTGGTGAAGTTTAATAAACTCCTTGCTATCTAAAATATAACAGGACACTGGAGTATATTCTGGAGCATCTCACACTTCTGATAATCAGCTGTCTGCTTGACTTTATTCAGCTGTGTAAAAACTATAACTTTAATCTCAGACAAACTGATTTACTCAGGAACAAATAAAATACAAAAAAAGCCAAACAATAACATTTTTAAGTTATCTAAATGACTTATATATCATGTTTAACCTGAGTAGCGAAAGACGGCGGTGGGTTTGAAAACGATTTGCCGGGAGTCCGGTGTTCTCACGGCTCTAGTTAGCCTAGCCCCCGGCTAGCTATCGAGCTAGTGGGTAACAGACGTCTCCGAAAACGTCGGAGCACTTTTGAAAATATGCGGTGTCTTGATAAACTGAGCAGATATTTGAGGTTTACACAGCTACATTCTCGCCTGAAAATATGTTAAATGTTTATTTTGTGACCCAGAAAGAATAACAAGAGTAATAGTAAAACTAAGTAGCTGCCGCCATTGTTGGAAACTGAGCTGGGCTGCGTTATGAATTCTGGGACAGAGCTACTTCTTCTTCGGGGTTTAACGGCAGCTGCCATCTTCTGTTTCAGTCCGTTATTACACTCTTAAATCCTGCTACTTATTCCTGCGTCTTTTGTGATCTTACAAAGCTTCAAACAACGCGTCGACTATTAAATCAGTCGTCGACGGTTTTGATAGTCGACGTAATCGTGACTAGTCGACTAATCGTGGCAGCCCTATCTGTTATATGTAATATGTAGCACTATGGTCTTTAAGGAATGTTGTCTCGCTTCACTGTGTACTGTACCACTGCACATGGTTGAAATGACAGTAAAGCCACATGACTTGACTTGTCTAAAGCAAGGCACAAGGGATGAAACTAGCAGAAAATACAGAAAAAGAAAATACATAAATACATGAAAGAAACATACACACCAAATACAGACTAAACAAACCAAGAAACAACATAAGATATTTAAATTAACAAAACCTGAGAGTACATTAACTTAAAGACCCAGGAGCATGACATGTGTAGTTGAAAAAAAATGCCCTAAAACAAAAAAATCCTCAGTTCCAACCTTAAGTGGGTTATAGCAATCTGGCTAGTATTTAGAAAATAAGTAACACAGAAACATATTAGACTTTGCTGGTATTTTAACAACACAGCTAAATATATACACAGCAGTGGTGGAGGCACAAGATCTGGCCTTATCTATGCTATTAGCTAGATAATCCAAAGTTTCACCTGCATGAACAGAATTTAATTACGTAGTTGGAGTATATATGCCACAGTATGTGATGAATGTTTTTGCAGCATGGTCCTGATCCCAAGCGGCCATGAAGTCTGAAGCCTGTAAGCTGATTAGAGCTGAGGAACTTAAAACTGTGTGCGCATGCATGCATGCGTGTATTATTTGGTGTGACTGTAAGTGTGTGTGGTATGCAGATCACCTGCTCCTATCAGGATTCATAATAATGTAGAGCAAACGCAAGGTCTGAGATAGATAGGTTAAGGCACTGATGCAGTAATCGGAGACAAAAAGAAGAAGTTACGTTGGGGGCAATGTCCTTGTTTTTCTTGCATCTGAGTGTGTTTGTATTTGTGTTCAGGAGCAGAGTACTAGAAGGCTCTCTGGTGTGTATCAGCCCTCTTAAAGCCTCTGGCTCTTTGCTGATTTGGGGATTTTAGTGGAATTCTATCACAGCTTACAGAAACCTTTTTGTAGCTGCTTGACTGGTGCAGGTCTGCTCACCAAAACATTTGCAGCTAACTGAAATACCAAAAGACAAGCTGAAAAGACATATGAAAAAAGTGTGAATGTATGTCACTTGTCTCCACTCAAACAGTGTTGAGCCAAGGACAGTCAACTTAAACAAGAATAAGTTGGAGGGCTACATTTTTTTTCTGAGCGCAAAGTTTAAGGATATCTTACCCGTTACTTTTGGGATTTTGGCGTCTCTGGATTTAGTGAGCATGGAAAACTCTGGGCTCTTTTCCCCATCAATTACAACCTCCCAGTGGACATTGCCAGGCTCCCAAATAGGTAAAGTTGAATAAATGAATAAAAAAGTAATACTAAAAAAAATACCGTATTAACCTGAAATAAATAAGCACAAGCTGCAAGCTAACTACTTTTATCTTTAGTATAATAGCATTCCCTTACATTTTATATTGCTTAGATAGTGTGCACTTTCTTAGCTTTGGAGATAATACAAAGATTTTGATTATTCTGAAAGGGCATTAATGGCTGATAACATCATTGAATCAATAAAGTAGCCCATCACAACCACAAGTATGCCCCATTATTTTAAATTAAGCACAAATCACGGCAACTGAAGGAACAAGATTCTATTTTAAGATTTTAACAAATTCAGAATTCTGAGTAGATTTATTACAACCTCATTATGTAGTATTTAGAACTAAAAGAAAACATTTACACCTATTCAACTATGTTCATGAAGACTATGATACAAAGAGCTAATGTTTATCTAAAGTTTTAGTTATTTGTTTTGTGATTTATGAATCGAAATTTTCTTTATCTATGATTTTTGTCTGTTAAGTCAGCTTCTGGCTTGAGGGTATTTGTCCTTTTGTCCAGTGGTCCAAATTGATCTTTAACATTGCAATCATAATTCACCATGACCAACCTCTGTGGAGTTATACTGGCTGTTAGAGATTAACATAATCAAATCTCTAATGTGGCCCGACCAATAGTGATAGAACTCAGTAATGGAAACTTCTGTTGGTTGCACCGTGGAACATTTTATTGTATTTTCATTATACACCACACTGTAACACAGATTACATAATTTTAATAAAAAGATAACTGAAATGATCAACATCGCTGTCGCAAAAGATCTGTGAAACTTGTGCTTATAATAGGAACTTCTCAGATTTATCACTTTGTATGAGTTATTGATTTTTGACTATTTTTTTACTTCTTTGTAAGGAGGAATAAACGAAGACCAGTGCCCCCACCCCCACCACGCACCGCCCACACACCCACACACCCACACACAAACGGTGGGATGCAAATGAGTAGTGCCTCTAGGCTAAGGATGTTAATAGAGATTGATCTGTTCAGGGTAAAATTAGAAAATAGTGCACATTACTCTCAAATAGTCATTAGAGAACTGACTCATGTGTTTTGCTTTTTGAGATAACTGATGGGGATTGTTTATATAACATATAATTATTTACAGTTAAAAGAAAAGAAAAAAGGAAGTGCTATAAGAATCTAAAGTCCTCATCAGAATCTAGCAAACCTACAGCCAAGTCAGATTGAATACCAGCCCTAGTATGTTTATTTTATATTATATATATATATATATATATATATATATATATATATATATATATATATATTCTATTCTCTGTGGCAGTGAACCAACACCTGAAGCAAGATATTTAACCCCTGGATGGTGTTGTAATCAATTGGGAGCTTCCAATACTCAGGAAAATACTGGATTTAAATCCTCCAGAAGCAGAAAAAAACTCCCTTAAAACTCCTTTAAAAACATGATGACAACAGAAAAAAATAAGAATTTAATGAAAATATTGTTCCCAATTCTGTTCATCTGGATGTAGCGTTTTCAGTGGGAGAAATGTTTCATCACTCATCCAAGTGACTTCTTCACTCCCTGAAGTCGCATGAAAATATTGTTGTTATGTATTTATGTAATGTTATGTAATTTGCCTAGACACACCCTTCAATGGAAATTTTATATAATTTCTGTATATGATGAACATAAATCCATCTTAAACTGGCTGACTGGGATATACTGGATATCTGAAGCTAACTTTGTCTCTTGTTTGACCTCTGTTTGTAGTGTCCCCTGCTGCTGAAAGGCTGCGCCACATACTGGGAGAGGATGATAGCACTCCAACACCAACAATATTCACTGAGATGGATACATTACAGCAGGAGGGTGGTGAATTAGAGTGGAAAGAGTCTGCAAGGTACACACACACACAGTAAGGTAACAATTTCTTGAATTCGGGAATTAAAACTTAATTTTCCCTCCTTGTTGTAGATGGGTGAAGTTTGAGGAGAAGGTGGAGGAGGGAGGAGAAAGATGGAGCAAGCCTCATGTTTCCACACTCACCCTCCATAGTCTGTTTGAGCTGAGAACCTGCCTGCAGACAGGAAGTATTCTGCTCGACCTAGAAGGCTACTCACTGCCACAGATCGTGGGTGAGTCATACAGAATATATAAATCTATATAGATATATAGATTTAATTTGTTGATATTCTAAAAATATTCTTATTTTATTCTTGATAATCCCATATTGTTTAACTAATCTGTCAGAAAACTCTTTTCCTTCGATTATATGTTCCAAGTATTTCATTCGTTTCTCAGAATCAGCACCAGAATACTTGATTAATCCCTAAGGAAATTTACAACTCCAAACTGGGAAGTTTATCATATTATTGTTCTGTAGTATATCAGGATTGTTCCAAATATGTGTACGTTCCCATGGTATTAGTGAAGACTCATTTAATTTAATTCACTCTAGAAAGATTGGCACCTAGTTCAGTCTTTTATTCCGTGATTGCAGATGCCGTGCAGCGCGTCCGCCTCCGCTGCAGCAGCTCTGCAGACCTTGCCCCGACACATACCCCTATGCCCGACTGAGGCCGGGTAGCCATCTGCCCAAACGCGCAGAACCCCACCACAAGCTGGCGTCTGGTGGAGATGGGTGACATTCTCAGAGATTTGACCGACTGAGTCCCATAGCGAGGCTTTTACTGCAGCAAGTGATTCCACTTCCTGATGGCTGAATTTCAGAGATTCCCTCAGGGATTTAAATTCTCGGTGTAAAATCTCCATTAAGGACAACCTTGCGTTGAAGCGGGACAATCGCTTATCGATTTAATTCAGGATGTTGGCAAAGTCTTTGCCGGCCAGCGATGTTGTACCAGGGGGTCAGCTGGGTGACTTGGAGGATGGCATCTCATTCTTGGTTAGGGAAGATGTGCTCTGGGCCTTGGAGATCTTGGAGAGTGTTCAAATTCTCATTGACGTCCTCCAGCGTATTGGAAATAATTAAGCAGATATGGATAGTTATTTGTCAAAGGTTTGGTATACTTTGGTATAAATGAAGGTTAAAAAATGCTTGTTTAATTCTGAGCTACCACTCAGTTCTGACCTACCATTCTATTTTTTCTGCCAAGTCTCTGGAAGTCTCACTTACAGTATTTCCTTTCTGTCACTTACTTTTACGTCACTTCTGTCACTTACCTCTCCTTCCGTCACTCCATTTTTTGTCTTCATCCATTTGATGGACAAGGATGTTTTTCTTATATGTTTTCTTTCTTATCTTATCCTGGCTTAATTCCAGTTTCTTCAAGGCTCTGCCTGTTCAGAGCCTAACCACAGTTCAGAAGTCTGGTGTATTCCTTGGCCATTTGGGCTCCTGGTAGCTAAAATTAGAAGGGACGCAACTTCTTGATTCCCCTTTTCATTTTCATGAAAATGCCCTATACTGCTGGGGCACTGACAATACAAAATACCAGTCGGCTGTACTGATATAGGCCTTGGTGAGTGTTTATCACCAGATATTTCCTGGATGTCTCTTCTATTTCCATCTGAAGGTAAGTCTGGGTGAGATCAATTTTTTGTGTTTGCCACCTGCCACCGCTGTGAATATGACTTCTATCCGCTGAAGTGGGTACTTACAGCACAAGGTACAGGACATGCCTTGTGAAATCTTGGTTATGCGTTGTCCTCCAGTATATAATATTTTTCAGAGTGCCAATTCCTTCTTTGAACATCTGAGCGTGTTTTATTAAGTATCTGTTTCAGTCTTTGAGCCACAGAATGTACACTGCCAATCTCATTGACTTAATTTATTTCAAGTTGAGTTGGATGTGTTTCAACCAGTCACGCCCAAATAATGGCACACCTCATTGCCAGTTTGTTATGTTCTCTTATATAACTTAACAATGTAGTTTGCCATCACCAGTGTGTGAATGTGTGTGTGAATGGGTGGATGACTGAACGTGTAAAGCGCTTTGGGGTCCTTAGGGACTAAATAAAGCGCTATACAAATACAGACCATTTACCATTTTACCATTTAACTACTTAGACACATTGCAAACCTTTTAGGCAAATGTGACTTACTTTATTAAACATGTTGTGGAATTGCATAAGCAGATCATCTGCACATGCACCACATTTGGTATTGTTCTGCGAAGAACAATGTGTTGCTATTGCTAAATACATAACACACTGTATTCCTCCTTTTGAAGGCTGATGTGCAGATATCCTCTCTGACCCACAGACATCATGACCCATGCCTCTGAAGCCATTATTTCACAACCCCTGAGGTGGCAGCCTGGCGGGCCTCTAGGATGACCTTCTGCTGCTCCTACATCAGTTTCCGATGCACCCCCGTGTTTATATATCCCAATTTCTTGGCTGGTGCCTCCCTTGATGTGGGTTTGGAAGGCTTTGCTTCTTTATCTCGAGGTTTTGTCTCTGTAGCAGTGATTTCCCCAGCTGGATTTTTGGGTTGACATCCGGTTGGCTGCATACCTTCTCTTGGCTGTAGCTGTTGTCTACCACATTTCTGGAACATAATGTTGAAGGGTCTCTGATCTGGATCTGGGTAATGGCACCAAATGTTGAATTTTTGACCAGGCACCCCGAATACAGGGAAGTCTGGAACTGACTCCCTGTTTAAAGAGTCTCTGATTCTTTGAGTATTACCCACTAGGCAAACAGTGCTTAGATGGAGCCAGGGATGAGACTTGCCAAGCTCTAACTGCTTCTCAGCCTTTAAGATATTGATATTGATCCCATGTTTGGCCGGGTGGCCTTGTGGTCAAACCCGAGCCCCCTCAGTCACACTAGTTATCAGATTTATCTTCTCTATTTATGTACATTTGATAACTAAGTAAGTTAGAATTCAGTGGTCTTGAAAAATACTGTCTTACAAGGGGTTAAAAGGGAATGTCCACAATCGCCACGCTTCATGTATTTGTATATACATTTCACCTCTTAACATTCACCAGGTAACTGGCAGACAGTTAAATGGTTTCAATTTGTCACACACTAAAAAGTATGGATTCAGAAAGTGGATTATGTTGAATTTTAAATAAATTATAAGAGTGATAAGCAGTGATAAGGCTTCCATTTGGATATACCAAATTGATGAGAAGATGTGAGTATAATGTTAACATATTAACTGGGCTGGAATCTTTCTGTTTCAGAGGAGATTGTGGAACAACAGATAACTGATGGTCTCATTCCTCCTGATCTTAAGGAGAAGATTATATTTGTGTTGCTCAGGAAGCATCGTCATCAGACCAAGAAGCCAATCCACCGCTCTCTGGCAGACATGGGAAAATCATCCAATACTGCGTCTAGTAAGCATGTGTATTCTGTGTGTATGCCTTTTTATGTACCAATTAGTAGTTATGAAAGAAAGTAATCTAACCTTCTAATCAACTCCTGACAACCTTTGTTTTCTCCACCATGTTGCTCACTACCTGTTTCACCTTCCCTCACAAAATCACTGCTGTTGCTGCTGCTCTGTCAGGCCGTAGTCCTCAGGTTAATCTGAGTCGTAGCACTAGTTCAGCTTCTGGGATCCACCACTCTACAGAAGACCTACGTTCTCGGCAGTCAAGCAGCCTTGGCCGCCTGCGTGAGTCACACAAACACACACATGTAATACATGCACCACTACACAAGGATACATAAGTTTACAAGATTGACTTTTACTTCTAAATAGGTTCTCATTGGTGTATTAGTACACCATGACATTCAAGTACTGAGAACTTGTTAGTATTTCCAGTTGGTGGCCAGATTTTAAATTCTTAGCTCTTCCTTTCTTAATATCTATGCTTTTCATCTTTTTTTTGATGAGAAAAATTATCCCAGCCAACTCCCAGCTGTTGCATGATTTCAACACCTGTGATGGCTTTGTGTGTGTGTATATATGTGAAATGTGTTAAGCATAAAGTGTGTTTACTTGAGAGATTATTGGTCCTATTGTGTGCACCTTTGCTGATTTCTTATGTGCAGCCATCTGCGTGAAAGGGATTAGTAAAGGATTTGTGTAGTATGTTCTTATTATTTTGCTTTGATTGTATTTGTTCCCAAATCTCCTTCGGGAAAAAAGAGAAGCAAATAATTAAAATATAATCCCCAACAGAAAAGGCTGTTCATGATTAAGTTCATGCTCTTTCTGTTGCTCAAAGGACCATTTATTGGGGTTTATTTACAATTTTCACTAAATGAAACAAAATGTTCTTGATGGGAACATCACTCAAGCATTAAAACCTATTTTCCTTTTATTTTTATCTAATCCAAAAGGTCTCATTTGCTCCATTTACAGATCATGCTCAGAGTAGAAGCATGAATGATATTTCAGACACACCAAGCACTGATCAGGTAACTTATTTTTCAATATTTTACATGTGTGCTACTCTCTATTTTTTATCTACATGTGTCTCTTACATCAGCGGTCCCCAACCCCCGGGCCTCGCACCGGTACCGGTCCGTGAGTCGTTTGGTACCGGGCCGCGAGAGTTGAGGCTCAGATGTGAAATGTATGGTTTTCAGGGTTTTTTTGGTTTTCAGCGTTATTTTGTTATCGTTTTTATCGTTAACTCGGTTCTCCTGGGTCTTTTCAGTGTGTTATGAATAAATCTTCTTTTTTTCAGTACCGGTACTAGTTTTATTTTGTTGTATTTATCTGCGACACCTTAAAGGCCGGTCCATGAAAATATTGTCGGGCATGAACCGGTCCGTGGCGCAAAAAAAGGTTGGGGACTGCTGTCTTACATGTTTGTTCATGCTATACATCAGGGTCATTCTATATAAAATCATTCAAATACGGAAACAATCTGAAAAAGCTTTTTGACCCACTGTTGTACTTTAAGGAGCCTATAACTCCAAGTTTTGGATACTTTCGTTAAATAAAGCCATTGCATAATAAATGACTGTTTTTAAGGAGGTCAGGTGGGAGGAGCGGATTATATGCAAAGTATGGCAGAACAGAGAAGGCATTGGTGATAAGAATACGATATTAAATCTGAAATAGGAGAGCTAAGGAGGAGGTGCTTGCAAGGGTACAGCAATTGTAGGCATGCTACAGCCAAATGGATGCCAGCCGGGATTGTGGAAACTTGGCATTATGTCCTTCTGAACTAACACTAAGCTCATATAATTTGCTCATTTACAAATTCAAAATTCGTGAACCTGCATGAGGTTTATAAAGAGTTGTAGAGTGCCATTTAGCTTTAACCCATCCTTGGTGTGTTGTTGAGTTACAGCAGGCAACTTTTTTTCTTTTCAATTGAAAAGCTTGAAAACAAAGGCTATTTTACACTCTGCTTAGCTGAAACCAACATTACCCAGAGCAGCTGGTGATCATAGGCATTTAAATCTAATGAGTTCCAACATGATAGGTGTTATATTGAGAAATAAGGCTGCCATAGAGCTTAGAAAGAGAGGTAGCATTTTTATTAGCAAAGAAAAGTATTAAACTAGGAGGACTGGAGTTGGAGATACCTGATCTACACAGACAGGAACCCAACACAAAGCTACTCAAGAACCCAAATCAACAAGTAACAAACTGATGGACATTTAGGCTTGAAACCTGTTGTCACGGGTGGGGTGCCAAGAGTGAGAGGACCCTAATGCAGAGATAGTTTAACAAAAAGTGAGCTGTTAATTTGGCCGACAACATGGTATAAAATACAAAACACGAAGAACAGAAGAAATATATAACGTCAAATTACAAAACTGGGTGTGAACCAGGAGACACCAGGGAAAAAGTGAGCTGACACTCTGATCAGGGACAAAGAGAGACTCAGACAACAGATACACATAGCAGGGTGATTAGGAAAGTGGAGACGGCAGGGGAAAATTAGGAGTAACAAGTGAGGCATAACTGCATATAATGGACAGGACACACTGGCCCCCAAAATAAAACAGAAGCGTAACCACTGAAACAGAGACAAAAACACACAAACTTGACATAGACGAAAGGTAAAGAGAGACACCACTGGCTGCACAAGGAGACATAAAAAGCCGAAAGACAGGAAATAGTCAAAGGAAGTGGAAAGGGAAATAAAAGAGAACATATTAACATGAATAGACTAAACAGAAGGGAACTCGCAAAGGAGGAAGGGAACATAGAAAGTAACAGATTTTAACCGAACACAAGGTACACAAAACAAGGCACTGGCAAAATAAGACTGGAAGTATAGAATGCAGAGAGGCAACCTTGACACACAGAAAGGGAAACAACCACAGAGACAAGACTGACTACACAAGAAGGCACAGGCAACACAGGGGAGCATGATAGAAAAAAATTAAAGAACAAAACCAATCTGAAAACTATATAACCAAACTAAGAGCCTAAAATATAAATACTAAGTGTGAATGCAAGACCCATACACAACAATATTTTATTTACTGCTTCAGTCCATGCATGTTATCTAGGGGTAGCTTTTCAGCTGCTCAGAAGCCGTGATGCCTCACTTGTGCTCTGTACTCTGTATCCTCCACACATGCCTCCTCAGTACCTGACATATTACTGAAATAGGGAGAAAAAATAGAAACAGCTGTGGCGTCCAGCCTCCTGTAATCACTTATCACTCATGACCGGGTTCAGAGACAAACAGGAAGACTCCGCTCAGGTGGGTCTGCTGGCCCAGACAGGATGAGTCCCCACAATAGCGGTCATTAGTGAGGGTGGTGAGATGGAATACCGAGCTGTGATTGACTGCTAAGTGACAAAGACCAAAGAATTGATTGTGGACTTTAGGAGGACAAGGAAACCCTTGACCTCTGTTTCAATCTAGGGGGTCGATGTGGACATTGTACACGACTATAAATACCTCGGAGTACACATAGAAAATAAAATGGACTGGGGTAAAAACACATATGCACTCTACAGGAAGGGCCAAAGGCATCAACATCTGTCGGACAATGCTCAGGATTGTTTAAGAGTCTGTTGTGGACAGTGCCATCCTCTATGCTATTGCATGATGGAGCAGCAAGTTACGGGTCGCAGACGGCAACACACTCAATAAACTGATTCGCAAGGCCAGTAATGTTGTGGGGACAGAGCTGTACTCCCTTAGGGTGGTGTTGGAGAGGCGGCTGTTGTCCAATCCATGATGTTGTTCAATAAGGACAATGCTGGATAATACCTCCCACCTACTCCATGACGTGCTGGCCAGTCACAGGAGCACATTCGGTGAGAAACTGAGATTACCCAAATGCACCACTGAATGACACAGGAAGTCATTCCTGCCTGTGGCTATCTCCCTGCACATCTCCGCCATCTAATGCACAGCACGCACTGCAGTAGTTACACCCTTTTGCAGATGCGCTACAGTAAAATGAAACAGGTTAGAGTTAAATGTCAATAATATATATTTCACCTCTGTAATATTCTTGATATTTAAATTGAGCTGCTTGTATATACAGGGAGTGCAGAATTATTAGGCAAGTTGTATTTTTGAGGAATAATTTTATTATTGAACAACAACCATGTTCTCAATGAACCCAAAAAACTCATTAATATCAAAGCTGAATGTTTTTGGAAGTAGTTTTTAGTTTGTTTTTAGTTTTAGCTATTTTAGGGGGATATCTGTGTGTGCAGGTGACTATTACTGTGCATAATTATTAGGCAGCTTAACAAAAAACAAATATATACCCATTTCAATTATTTATTTTTACCAGTGAAACCAATATAACATCTCCACATTCACAAATATACGTTTCTGACATTCAAAAACAAAACAAAAACAAATCAGCGACCAATATAGCCACCTTTCTTTGCAAGGACACTCAAAAGCCTGCCATCCATGGATTCTGTCAGTGTTTTGATCTGTTCACCATCAACATTGCGTGTTCAGAGAGGTGTACTGTTTTCCCTCCTTGTAAATCTCACATTTGATGATGGACCACAGGTTCTCAATGGGGTTCAGATCAGGTGAACAAGGAGGCCATGTCATTAGTTTTTCTTCTTTTACACCCTTTCTTGCCAGCCACGCTGTGGAGTACTTGGACGCGTGTGATGGAGCATTGTCCTGCATGAAAATCATGTTTTTCTTGAAGGATGCAGACTTCTTCCTGTACCACTGCTTGAAGAAGGTGTCTTCCAGAAACTGGCAGTAGGACTGGGAGTTGAGCTTGACTCCATCCTCAACCCGAAAAGGCCCCACAAGCTCATCTTTGATGATACCAGCCCAAACCAGTACTCCACCTCCACCTTGCTGGTGTCTGAGTCAGACTGGAGCTCTCTGCCCTTTACCAATCCAGCCACGGGCCCATCCATCTGGCCCATCAAGACTCACTCTCATTTCATCAGTCCATAAAACCTTAGAAAAACCAGTCTTGAGATATTTCTTGGCCCAGTCTTGACGTTTCAGCTTGTGTGTCTTGTTCAGTGGTGGTCGTCTTTCAGCCTTTCTTACCTTGGCCATGTCTCTGAGTATTGCACACCTTGTGCTTTTGGGCACTCCAGTGATGTTGCAGCTCTGAAATATGGCCAAACTGGTGGCAAGTGGCATCTTGGCAGCTGCACGCTTGACTTTTCTCAGTTCATGGGCAGTTATTTGGCGCCTTGGTTTTTCCACACGCTTCTTGCGACCCTGTTGACTATTTTGAATGAAACGCTTGATTGTTCGATGATCACGCTTCAGAAGCTTTGCAATTTTGAGACTGCTGCATCCCTCTGCAAGATATCTCACTATTTTTGACTTTTCTGAGCCTGTCAAGTCCTTCTTTTGACCCATTTTGCCAAAGGAAAGGAAGTTGCCTAATAATTATGCACACCTGATATAGGGTGTTGATGTCATTAGACCACACCCCTTCTCATTACAGAGATGCACATCACCTAATATGCTTAATTGGTAGTAGGCTTTCGAGCCTATACAGCTTGGAGTAAGACAACATGCACGAAGAGGATGATGTGGACAAAATACTCATTTGCCTAATAATTCTGCACTCCCTGTATATTAGAGCTATCTCTTATATTTTGTAAACTTTGTAATATATTGTATTATTTAATCAATTTAGTCTGTTACTGTTATTGTCTTGGAGCAACTGTAACCCACATAATTCATGATTCATGATTTTGATTCTGAACCCTGACAAGGCAACCCTGTAAAATGAAAACCATTTCAGGTGACTACATCATGAAGCTCATTGAGAGAAGGCAAAGGGTTTGTAGCACTGTCAACAAAGCAAAGTGTGGCTACTTAATATAAGAGATATTTCCACATGTCAGCACTGGTACAGATGTGTCTGCTGGGCATGCTTTCTGTTTAGGACAAAGCAGAGTGTACTCAAGAATTGTCAGAGATAACATAGTTATTGAAACAACAAGAAAATAAGGCAGGCTATGCAAGTTTTAAGACACCCAGCCTGTAGAAGCTCAGGTAAAGTAACTACAAGTTTAACTTGGCTGTTTTGCTCAGATGAAGCAGACAAGTCATGTTTTTGCTACCTTTCTGTGTGTCTTTCTTAAGGCTGTGCATTCCAGTACACTACTGCACAATTAGAGCGTGATTAGGCCAGACAAACCACATGTACTAACTAGACTCCCTTTCTCTGACCTTTTCCCTGAATGACTCAAACTAATATTACCTCCTGCAGCTGAGCTTAACCAAACCCCTCTACAACACCATAACAACTGAAAGAAGGAGAATAATAAGTGAACTGTGAACAGTATGACTGCCAAAGGCAACTAAAACTCTGGAATGTGTGACGTGGCTTTGAAATGTGTCGTTTATAGTTTCTTAGTGTCAAGAAGTTAGGAGCAGTATTAGCAGATTATGAAGAGATTTTAGTTTAAGCAACATCATTCCAAGACCAAGTGTTTCTGCTTTAGAATAAACTACTGTAATCACAGAGAAAGAAGAGTAAACAGCAGGGTTTCAGTGCTTGAGCTGTTCCAGCGATCATCATAGGGAATGTGAGGCACTCGAACAGTAATACGCTAATTAGGACCACGGTGAGTTTAATTTTATGCGCTTGCTATAGAAATGTGAAGGGGTTATACCAATCTAAATCTGGGCTAGTTCAGGACACGTTACTCTGAAGGAAAACTTCTCTTAATTTTAACTATTAGCCATGGCAATGCATCTATGTTACTTCCCAAGAAACTTTTCAATGCTGCTGCTGGTGGAATTTAGTTTAAGCCAACACACAGTTTAGAATTCCTTCATCAGCTGATGCAGAAGTAATCCAAATGAGTGTGGCTGTGGTGAATGGCTGTGGATGATTTTATCAGTGGATTCTGACTATCCTCTGTATCCATATAAAGTCCAAATTTTATGTATCCACAATGCTGTCACAAGGCCAGATAGAAAAAGTTTTACAATCTCATACCAAAATTTCTGCATTTATTTTAAGCTCCTTATTGTATTATATTTAGATTTTGATTTAATGCTTCACTTTTTTGTATTTTGTTCAGTTGAGCTCCTTCTGTAGTGTTTTTTCTACCTCCCTGAGCTATTTTTATTTTGTGATATTATTAATTTTTTTGAGCTAAGTTGTTTTTTGATTATTTTTTTTTTGGTGCTGTAACATTGTTATTTTCCAACATTTGGGACAGATAAAGTACTTTTCATTCTCCATCATCATCTTCTTATTGGTGTTGTCTCAAGTGAAAATGGTAAATGCTCAAGGGGATAGAGGAAACTCTAGGACTCAGCCTCTATAGATCCTGAATGTTTACATCTGTGTACCATATTATCATATTACTTGTTCAAATCTGTCCCAAGAAATATCATTGCAGGAGGACCACAGGACACTATCTGCCAAAATGTTTTACTGAGGAGTTCCCTCAATAAAAAAGAAGTCAATAAGAACGTTTTTTGAGCTTTGTTGTTGTCCAGCTGCTGTTGCATTTTGTTTAACTTAGCTCATGCGACCTGATTAGCTACTGACAGACATGATTAAGCAAGCTGATTATGATATGCATAAGCAACTATAAAATGTCAGCTATGTTGAAACACAAATTACACTCCTGCATTTATCCCAAAGGTTTCATTTCTTTGCATTAATCTTTTGTTTGACAGCTTAAGAATAAGTTCATGAAGAAGATACCTCGTGATGCTGAAGCATCCAATGTCCTGATTGGTGAAGTTGATTTTCTGGATAAACCCTTTGTCTCCTTTGTACGCTTGGCTCAAGCTACAACTCTGGGGGGGCTTACTGAAGTTCCTGTACCAACCAGGTAGGTCCTTTCAGCTTCACTGTCAGCTGGGTGTGTCTTTGAATTGATCAATTTATCAACATTTCCCCCCTCTGTTCCCCCTCTGGCAGATTTCTCTTCATTCTTCTGGGTCCTCATGGCAAAACCAAATCCTACAACGAGATTGGCAGAGCTATTGCTACACTCATGGTGGATGATGTAAGTGACTAGCACTAACCCAACAGGATATGCATGCATCAAATATATTTTATGAGTTATCTCTTTTTCTTTTTTTCAGTTGTTTAGCGATGTTGCCTATAAGGCAAGGGACCGTGAAGACTTGATTGCAGGTGTTGATGAGTTTCTGGATGAAGTGATTGTCCTTCCTCCAGGAGAATGGGACCCCAAGATCCGTATTGAACCACCCAAAAAGGTTCCATCTGCAGAAACGAGGCATGTGCTTTTAATAACGTTTTAATTTTGATCTCAGGTATATTACTGTTGGGTTATATTTTAGCTAAATGCCAAATAGGACGGTTGCTAACCAGTCCAAACAATACCCCTAATCCTAGATTGGGTGCCAGTGATCTGGTGCATGTTAGGAATGTCCACTTCTTCATGTTCTCTCAAAGCTCTTTCTTTAGATAAAGCAGCTTTATTATTTGTACATTAAAAACCATAATGGACTTTAAAAAAATAATATGTATAATGACAGTATGTCAAAACTGGAGATTTAACATTCCAGAGTTGAATTAAAACCTGCTTCCTCTATCGCATTTATCCCAGAAAGTCAGTGCTGAACTTGAATGAGCTGGGTCAGGTGAATGGTTTAGCTGGCGGAGCAGCTGGAGGTGAAGATGAGGAGCTTCCAGCCCCACATGAGTTGGGAGAGGAGCTGAAATTCACTGGGAGGTATATAACTGAAAAGGATTATACCACTCCAGTTACAGTATGTTTAATTCTGCATTTCTAAATGAGCACCCCACTCTGTTTAAACAGGATTGGTGGTGGATTATGGCTGGATATCAAAAGGAAGATCCCATGGTATTGCAGTGATATTTATGATGGTTTCCATATCCAGTCCATCTCTGCTGTGCTATTCATCTACCTAGGCTGCATTACCAATGCTATCACCTTTGGAGGACTACTAGGGGATGCTACTGACAATTACCAGGTCAGAGAGGTCCAAAGTAATACATAGCACATAGCACAAAACATGACATATTATGATCTGTTCCCTATTTTTCTCATAGGGAGTGATGGAGAGTTTTCTTGGCACTGCTTTAGCAGGAAGTGTCTTTTGCTTGTTTGGAGGACAGCCTCTCATCATTTTGAGTTCAACTGGGCCCATTCTCATCTTTGAAAAACTGCTTTATGAGTTCAGCAAGTAAGATGCACTAGAACACAGTTGAATTCTATATAAAAAAAAAACAAACGTAAACATAAACATCTCTACCTTATATCATTGTCAATACAGAAACAATGATGTGGACTATATGGAGCTTCGTCTGTGGATTGGCCTTCACTCGTGTCTGCAGTGTTTTTTACTGGTTTTTTCAGATGCTAGCTACATCATCAAATATATGACCCGATTCACAGAGGAGGGTTTCTCCAGCCTCATTTCTTTTATATTCATTTCTGATGCAATCAAGAAGATGGTAGGTAATATTTTTTAATCTAATATGGTTAAGCATCCAATGTTTTTTGCTTTTATCGTACACTCTGCAAACATTTCACACAACAGAGACACAACACTTATGATGCACCATAGTACACTGCCCATAAAGTCCAGTAAGCTGACATTGAAAAAAAAAAATCTGGCACACACTAGATAATTATCTTGTAGGAAAAAAAAATCTCACAAGATAAGTTTCTTACAGGAAAACAGATGATCTTGTGCATAAAAATTATTATTTTATGCATACAAGTTATAATCCAATCTTCTGTGTAGAAGAATATACATTTGTGCAAAAATATCTTGTGCAAGGAAAAAAATGGCGATGGGAATTTAGGTGTTACACAAAGAGAAAAATGGTTTGTTCTTCGCAGGTCGGAGCCTTTAAATATTACCCAATCAACCGTGGCTTCAAACCTGATTACATTACAGCTTATAAGTGTGAATGCATCGCTCCAGACCAGGGTGAGTCTTCAAACTATTTTTTTAAATTATTTTATGTTAATATTTTATTTTATTTTATTTTCTGTTATTGTTGGGGTGGGGTGGACATGGCAATGACCAGGTTCAGATTACAGAAATGAGCTTGTTAATACATGAGCATCAGCGGATTTGATTGGTGTGTCTTTGAACTCTGGAAATATAGAGGGTTACCTGTTTCTTCCTGCTTCCACTCCATTTGCAATTCTGAGCTCCTTTTATTGTATGTTGATATATCTAATTATATCATAAATCCCCAGGAGATTGATATTGGTCTTTCCATGTCAGTATGGAAAAGGGGCGAGCAATGAGATGATGTCGTACAAAACATAGAAGATGATGTCTTCTATGCTTTGTATGGTGGCCCACAAATAAAATTTATTATTATTACTATGTGACACACACTTAATGGCCACAAGTATCAGATCACATCCCTTAGTTTTTGAATCCAGTTGTTTTTGGTCCCATTGCCACAGGTGTATAAAATCAGGGACCTAGCCATGCAGTCTGCCTGGCTCTGGGTTGTTCTAATGAGTTCACTGAATTTGGGGATTATAACAGGATTCCACTGGCACAACAATTCAGCCTGTGAAATTTCATCCTTTCCAAGAATAAATTTCATAATCATTTATAGATGATCGTGGAATATCCAATATCATCTATAAATTATATTTATTGCAAAGTGGAAGCATTTAGAAACCACAGCAAATCTGACATAAAGTGACAAACCATGTACATTTACAGAGTGTGGTCATAGGTGCAGTTCACATTAAATAATAGTTCCCAGCACTGACTGCAGCGTCCTAAACTCCTTCCTTCTCCTTCAGTTAACATCAGCACAGTGCACCAAGAGCTTTGTTGTATGGGTTTTCGAGCAGCCCCTGTAGGCAATGTGTATTTTTGTCCATGTATTTATACAGTGTGTATGTAAGGTGTTTGGAATCAATTTTGGATACATTTAATTAAGTTACTTTTTAGCATCATTAATAGACTTAGGAAGTCCCTCTACCTTTTTAAATGCATTGCAAAGAAAATATTAGGATACTGTGAAAAACTATTTGCTCCCTTCCTGATTTCATTTGTACTTTTTTCCCCTATTTGTCACTGTTGCATGTTTCAGATCATCAAACAAATTTTAACATTAGACAAAGATAACCTGAGTAAATGCAGTTCTTAAATGATTATTTCACATGCTAAGGCAAAAAAGATTAATCAATATCATCCGTGAAAAAGTAATTGCCCCCTCATAACTGGTTGTGCTACCTTGGCAGCAAGAAGTGCCATCAAGCATTTGCAATAACTGCCAGAGAATCTTTCTTATGGCTCTGGATCTGAATCCAAAGCATCTAAATCAGATTTAAGTTCACATTGTATCAGGTAGGTTTGGATATTTTTTTCCTTAAGGAATGAAATCATCATTTTAAAAACTGTATTTGTATTTATTTATTTTATCTTTGTCTAATATTAAAACATGTTTGGTTGTCTGTGTTCCTGATGGACATATTTGATTGCATAAGAAGCATGTGTTTAGTTTGTACTCTGTCATGATTTTGTGTACTTTTGTTTCTGCTTCATATTTGAATGCTCACTAAAAAAGTGAGTACACATCTAAATATCTCTTGTAAACATTCCAATATAATGAAAAAATTGTGATTGAACTGGGATATAGAAAGTTATATTGCATTATTAACACTATTACGCAAAGCTTTACATTTTATATTATCCATCATTCATTCTTTTTTTCTTTCTCTTCTTCAACTTATGCCTTTTCCTCTTCAGCACCTGCACTGGGCTTGAATGCTTCAGCTCCACTTGCAGATGATAATATGACTCTGCTGGTAAGTGACAGAAGACCACAAAGAGTTACATTAGCGTCACTTTCATGAATTTTCATTATTCCCATTGGTGAAAATAATTTGTATCTCAGTTTATTTGGCTGTTTTGATCTGCACATGGTATGATATGAACAAATTTGAACTAAAGACTAAGTGAAGTAATTGAGGCCCCTATTTATCAAGCATTTTAGTGAAGGAAGTTAGCCTGGGACAATAATTCTTTAGCTGCGCCAACTTTAAACACTTTTTCAGCTTTCTTAAATTATGTAATGAATCCTAATTTAATTTAATTTTAATCATAATTAATTTTCATTTATCTTTTCTTGTCATTTACTAAACAAAACTGAACCCTTTTGATTTAGAAAAAATGGCTGTCATCCATTTTTAACAAATTGCTTTGGCTTTTTTTCAGACAAAATGGTTTATATTTAATGCATTTAGAATTATGATGTTGTGTGCATAAACTCTATGTTGTTACTAAAATATCTCACATTGATTTGCAAAGCCAAGTTTTAATTAAATGTTGTTTGTGTTGCAATCTTTGCTCTTCACTGGAGTGAGGGGAGGCTCTGGACAGTGCATGCTCAATCAGTAGCAACCTGTCACTAACTGTCAAGGAAGGCCCACCCATTTCACCATCCTTCTGGACACTCCTAAGGATCATAATTTTAAAAATGAATATCACATTGTATTCAAAACAACTTGAAATGGAGTCCATTAACTCACTCTAAAGTGTTTACTGACATTAGAGAATTAAGGAAACCAAAATCTGTTTTTTCCATTGACTCCTCACCTGGCTATTAGAAAGAACTGCTGAGGCTTAAGACACTTCAACTTTGGCTTTAATTTTTAGACTTTAGAAGCTACACCTAGATGTCTCTTTTTTTTCCAGCCACAAAATGCTATGCTGGCCAGTATAACTCTATTTTACCAGATCTAAAACTGTACCTCCTTTTATACTACATGTCATAGTCATACAGGAATTTTATGGCTGAGACTAAACAACTTTTCATCGTAAGTATATTACACAGAGAGATTACGATGTAGACAGGAACAGCCACAGTTTTAATGACAATCTTAGATAGTGGACAACCTCCTGAATGACACTCATAGCATTCATTAGTGTTAAAAGGCAAAAACATGAACTGTTATATTTTGCTCTATATTCACAAGAGAAAAAAAATATGACCAGTAAAGTTCCCCTACAGATGGCAGATACTACTACTAAAGAGTTTTGGGGTTGTTACTGTAAGAGTGATACATACATATATACAGACTGATGAATTTTGATTGATCAGTCCATAATACCTTCTTCCAGTCTTCAGTAGTCCAATGGCGATGTTTCATGTCCCAGGAAAGCCTCTTTGTCTTATTCTGACTTTTTACCAATGGCTTTCTTGCTGCAGCTCATCCTGTCAAACCTGAGCTCGAAGTCTACTCTTCACAGTTGAAACTGAGGCTTGCTTGATGACCACTGTTAAGCTGTGCTTCAAGCTGTTGTCCTGCAAGCTGCCTATCACGCAAGCTGTTAACTCCCAGAAACTTGTCCTCTGATTCGGTTTTGGCTCGCATCAACATCTCCAGCATGGTCAGTGGCTGGAGGGTTCCCCCTCTGTTGTCAGAGACAACATGAAATAGAGCCGGTTTGCAGATTTGCAATCCTCTGAGTGAAGAGATTGCTGCACTTCACAGGATTATATATGGCTGTTAGCACACGCCATGTAGCGTACGCACTCTCCCCCTGGGCCCAGCTACTCATAAACTTGTGCAGAGAGCTGGACATCCTGTATTGAACAATGATAGTGTGTGATTAGATCCTCAAAGCTTCACAATTCTTGGATGAAATTTTGCTCTGTTATTAACCTACATCAAATGAATAGCTTCAGCTGACTTGTGTTTAAAGATGGTTATTTTAGAGTGTTTAAATACTCAGATTCAGTGTACTGATACTGACTGCAGGTGACCTCGGCTGGCTGGAAGTCAAGCATTGTTTTTCAAGCAGATTTTTCTGATGGCTACTCTGATTATTATACAGCTTTTAAAAAACTGTATAATGCCATTAAGCGTTATTTAAAAGTGTTAGTCTATTCCTCAGAAAGCAGCAGGAAAAGCATACAAATTCCATCCTGATTTTTAATTTGCAACTCTAAATTTCATAAAGCTGGGATACAATGCTTTCTCCTATGTGGCAACATTTTTAAAAAATAATGTAAAGGTCCAAAATGAAGTTCAGTGTGATTCCTATAATTGAGTCCACTTGCTTGATAAATATGGGCCAAGACAGCGGCGTTAATCCAGCCATCAGAAAGCACTGTGGCTTTCAGTTATATGTGTTGTGTTTTTTTCTTTTGTTATTGCTTGGTTTTTTTTCTCTTTCTTGTGTCTGCTTTTTCTCCACTCCGCTACCTATCCATCAATTTTCCCTTCTCTGCTATGCTTCTTCCTTCCTCATCCCTTCGATTCTCTACTTTTGCTTCTCCTTCTGCCGTTGTCGTTTTTAGTTTAACTTAACAGATCTGGACTGGAGTCAGCTGAGTAAGAAAGAATGTGTCAAGTATGGTGGTATGCTGGTGGGGAACTCCTGTAAGTATGTTCCTGACCTGGCCCTCATGTCCTTCATCCTCTTCTTTGGCACCTACTCCATGACAGTGTCTCTTAAGAAGTTCAAGTTTAGCCGCTACTTCCCAACAAAGGTAAGTAAATCCTTATACTCAATAACTGCAGGAAGAAAACTCTCCCAGGCTGCCTTTAATTCCTGCATGTGAAATGCTGGTTTCCTTTAATTTGATGTTATGCCTATAATTACAGCATCAAAGTAGTGGCATTTAAAGAACAACGCTGGTGATGTTCCTTTTAAGGTCAAAAAGATCTACCAAGTAGGCTATTGTAAAACTCATTTTTACAATAATAGTCACTTAGACTAAAAGGCTAGTTTTAGAGCCTCTTTAAGTGGGATGATCTGCTTGTTTAGCTATTTTAGCATCTGAATGGTTCAGTTTTCAGTTTTCATGCAAGCACTTAGGCTTCACAGAGGACTGAAAACATCCAAACTTGTATACTTCTGTAATGTTGCATGATGAAAATGAAGAGCAACACCTAAATACTAATGAGACTATGGAACAGATGAGAAATAATGATTTGAACACATAAAGCTAGCTTTAAGGTATTGTTTGGCTACTATAAACAGAAGCACTTTCAATTTCTCACAAGATTTAGAGTGAGTGTTAAATTGTTCTCAATAAAATGACACATCAAGGGAAGTGCCTAATAGGCAAAGACAAATGCCATCATAGAAGAAGACATCCAAACGTCTGCCAAGAGATTTCTGGCATGGCATAATTATATGTACTTTGTCTACTTACTTACGTAGTCCATCTAAATATACTCATTAGAAATGTAGAATATTGCCAGTGTTTTACTTTAAAACTTCACCTACACAGTATGTGCTCGTTATCCAGACAACCAACCTTACACTTCCCTATGTTTACCAGAATGTTCTCTCCATGTTGTTCCCCCCCCCCCCTCCCCCCCTCCACTGCTTTCCACGTATGTGCTCCAGCTTCGCACACTGATCAGTGATTTTGCCATCATCATTTCTATCCTGGTCTTCTGTGGGTTGGATTGTCTGTTGGCGCTGGACACACCCAAACTGCACGTACCCACTGAACTCAAGGTCCACCCTTTCCTAAATACCTCTCTCATCTTGTCAGACCTTGTTCTTAGGACACTGCTGGCCACTCAATTCTTTCCTCAGCAATGTAGTTGTTTACGCATCTAAACAGGATTTGGAGTGTGTGGATTGATCAATTTTACACTTTAACTGAGTAAATAATCTCTTTTCTCTTTTCACTGTCTTGCTTTCCTCATGTATCTACCACTTTCTTATACTTAAACGTATGTCTCCCGTCATCACTTTTACTGTGCACATTTGTCTTTGCCCTTCTTTTGTCCTGTGTAATTGTATATGGGCTGACCTATAGCTGAGGAAGCTAATCAGTGACTTTGCCATCTTCATGTCAATCATGTCCTTTGTGGGTCTCGATATGCTGATGGGGTTAGACACACCCAAACTTATCGTGCCAACAGAGTTCAAGGTATTTGATTTTTCACAAAATTTTTAAAATATATATATATATATTCTGTCACTTCAAAGAATAATTATACTTCTAACAAGAGCACTCAATGAGCCCAACTCTCCCCAAGCAGCAAGAGCTATACTAAAACTTATATTGATGTCAGCATTGGTAATGTGGAAATCCCCAATTATGACATTGCTTTCGTAGATCATTTTTGCTGATGTCAGAACAATATGGAAATCTTTTGCAGTATATTCATCTCTTTGTGTCATTATGAAGTCATAATGTTGTATTGGAAAAGAAAAAAGTTTTTGAAGAGCTCAAAAAGAAAATGTTTATGTTTATCTTTAAAGTTTGGAAGTGATTCAATGGAAACTTAGGCTTTTCCCCTAATTTGTGGGACCCTGACTTTATATTTTGTTATCTTTACCTATATGTTTGGACCAGAATTGGCTAAAATCGTTGGCTTCTACAAGCTGTAAAAAATTGATATTTTAATATATACTGAAAGCAGTCTAAAGTACATTGTTGTATAAAGCACTTTGAATGCTCAGGTAGAGTAAAAAAGTACAAGATAAGAACCAGTCTATTTACCATTTACCATGCAGTGTGTGATTTTTGCAAAACTTCATGGCATTATTCTGATGTCATAGGTCATCGCATAGAAAAAATAGAAATACATCGCTCTCCATGCCGTTTCATATAAAAAATTACTCAATGTTTCCTTGAATTTTTTTTCTCCCAGTATCAACTTCGATCTTGAGCCTTAACTGTGAAGATCAAATAGTGCTCTGCATCAAATGGTACTCATGTCCACTGAGGCCTAGTATATTAATGTGAATTTTAAAAACCATAAAATAGAGGTTTATATAACATTTTTACTGATTTCCACATGTGCTGTGTCCTTGACCCAATTTTCACCTAAGTTAAATCAGCTCAAACTGTTACTGGTATTGACCATTACACAAAGTCTGAAAATGATATCTTGAATACTGTCCCTAAGACATATATATGTGTTTAATTTCAGGTTTTTTCCCTCCTTAATTCTGGGTGCATGCTAGCAATGGTTAGAAAATAACTTTTAATGTAGTTGCTGTTATATTGTTGTTATCATATTGGAAGTTTTTATACTTCTAACATGATATGAATTATGCTTCCAATATCGCCACCTATGTATAGCTCTTTAAAGGGAACTATTTCAGGTTTACATTCACTGGACACTTTATTAGATATGCCTTGTAATGTAAACCCCATTTTAGCTTTAGTCTTAATGCTTTGTAGGATAGATTGAACAAGTTGGTGGAAAATATGTTTATGTAGGTTCTCATTCATCCAACTCATGGTAGGCTAAGAAAATTGGACTTTAAGCTTTTGGAATATGTTTCAACTCACAGGCTTCTTCAGTTTTAAAACTGAAAGGTGACGAGTTCCAGGTATTTAAGCCATACTGGAGGCTGTCTCTTAGAAGGTAGTCATTGGCCCACTATTAATGATGTGCAGACACACTTTCTGCTTTTAAGTTTAGGCTTAAAACTTTTCTTTTTGACAAAGCTTATTATTAGCAGGGGATCAGGTGACCCCGAATCCTTCCTTTGTTATGCTGCAATTAGGTTAAGCTGCTGGGGGCTTCGCTGAACGTTTCTCCTTCTCTCACCTCTTTTCACTCACTGTTATACACCACTCTGCATTTACTCATGAGTTATTAATCTCTGGCTCTCATCCACAGTGCGTCTTTTGCCCTGTCTTCTTCCCATCAACCAGTCGTGGCAGATGGCTGTCCCTCCTTGAGCCTTGTTTTGCCGGAGGTTTCTTCCTGTTAAAAGGGAGTTTTTCCTTCCCACTCTTACTAAGTCGTTGCTCAAATGAGATCATTTAATTGTGGGATTTTTTCTGTATTGTTGTAGAGTCCTTGCAATATAAAGCGTCTTGAGGTGATTATATAAATAAAATTGAATTGAAGATGTCTGACATTTTGTGTCGTAAGCCAATAAGTGATGAATGATGGTCATTTGAAGTGGATATAGATTGCTTCTTTTATTCCTGTTTCAAACCGTCCATTTTTTTAGTCCAAAATGTGGACATTAGCCATGTAGACCAACCTACAACCACCACCTTTACCCCGGGGGATGCTATACCCTGTATATGTGCCCTCAAAAGATCTACAAAGGAGTCCCAGTTAGACCTATTATTATCAGTATGAAATCAGCCACCTACAGAATTTACAAGCACCTAAGCGGCAGTAGCACCTAGCTACTGGATGGCATCAGGTAGAGCGGGTAACCTACTAATCGGAAGGCTGGTAGTTTGATCCCTGGCTCCTCCAGTCTGCATGTCAAGTATGCAAGTTATGCATCCATCAGAGTGTGAATGTGTGTGAATGTAGTTAGAAAGCACTCAGTTTAGAGAAAGTGCTTGTGAGAATGGGTGTGATTGGGTGAATGTGGCATATTGTATAGAACCCTTTGAGTACTCCAGGAGAGTAGAAAAGTGCTACAGTGGCTTGCAAAAGAATTCGGCCCCCTTGAACTTTTCCACATTTTGTCACATTACAGCCACAAACATGAATCAATTTTATTGGAATTCCACGTGAAAGACCAACACAAAGTGGTGCACACGTGAGAAGTGGAACGAAAATCATACATGATTCCAAATATTTTTTACAAATAAATAACTGAAAAGTGGGGAGTGCATAATTATTCGGCCCCCGGAGTCAATACTTTGTAGAACCACCTTTTGCTGCAATTACAGCTGCCAGTCTTTTAGGGTCTGTCTCTACCAGCTTTGCACATCTAGAGACTGAAATCTTTGCCCATTCTTCTTTGCAAAACAGCTCCAGCTCAGTCAGATTAGATGGACAGCGTTTGTGAACAGCAGTTTTCAGATCTTGCCACAGATTCTCGATTGGACTTAGATCTGGACTTTGACTGGGCCATTCTAACACATGGATATGTTTTCTTTTAAACCATAATATTCCCTTTCCCAGGAGGAAAGATTTATAGACTACACATTGGAATATCCCATCCCATTTCAGCACATCTGAAAGGTGCTCTATTGGATTGACATGCGATGCTGGAGGCCATTTGAGTCCAGTGAACACACTGTCACAAAGAAACTAGTTTGACATGAGCTGGGTTTTATGACATGGAGAGTTATCATGCTGGTAGCAGGTGCTACCAGCTCATGCTACTAGGATACAGTACACTGTGGTCCTAAAGGGATGGACAAGGTCAGCAATAATACTCAGGTAGGCTGTCAGGTAGTGCCCAAAATGTGCCAGGAAGCGATCACCAGCAGCAACCTGAACCACTGATGCAAGGCAAGAGTGAATCATGCTTTCATGTTGTTTGGGCCAAATTCTGATCAAAGGAGAATAATCACTCATCATACCAGGGAACATTTTCCAATCTCACTTTGAACATCAGCAGGTCTTTTTGACTAAGTCTATAATCTTAACTCAACTGAGTTATGGCATAGTCAGAAGTAATTTGTGCTTGTATCTGTCACATTTTCACACAAATTGCATTTTCAAATGCTTATACTATAGAGCTTGTTCTACACTCAAATCATTTGTTATTTTCTGGAAGAAAATTTGATTAGATATTTGTGCTAGATATGTGTGCATTTTAACAGGTATACCTAAACAACCAATGAGTGTGTATGGCAACTGTAGTTACTTTTTAAAATAATTTAATATCAAAAAGAAAAGACTTAAATAGTCCAGTTCAATTAAGGCAGGGGTGTCAAACTCAAATACACAGTGGGCCAAAATTCAAAACTGGAACAAAGTCGCGGGCTAACGTTAATATTTATTGAAATATTCCTCCAGATATAAGAATGAATCTTTTCTTATGGACTCAAACACATTTTGCTGAAAAACTGAATATAGAACAAGCAAAGCTTAATACTAAACAATATAAATATTAGCTGTATAATACCAGTAGGCCAGCTCCAATAGTAATTTGGTATGGCTTCGCGGGCCAAATGTAATTAGGCTGCGGGCCAAATTTGGCCCGCGGGCCAGAGTTTGACACCTATACACCTATGAATTAAGGTAAGGCACTCGCCCACTTAGAATGGAATTTTACAAACCCATAGAAATTATCCAAGCTATATAAATATGCTATCGTTGTGCAGCTCAACATGTACATGTTTATAAAACATTCAGAGATAAAATGTGCAATTCTTTTTTAGTGTCTAAAATAACAATTTGGCCGATAGCCAATTTTGTTGCTTTTTTTTTTCCCATGTTCCCCTTTTTGTGTCCAGAAAACATATCTCTTTATTATTAAAAACTGATTATTTAAAAATCTCTGTTCTTTAATGCAAAAGTAATATGGCATACTAGACAAATATCATTCATTCAGTAAATGGCATCTTAATTGCTATCATCAGGTCAACATCTGATAAAAGGTGAATCCTCACTGTTCTACCCCTGAAAAAGTAAAATGGCCAAATGGCAGATTAATGGGTTTAAAATGGTAGTGTAGAAAGAAATGGACATAATCACAGTGGCTGAGACGAGCGTTTTCTAGCATATGCATGACTTTTACTTAATAAATGATCTGCACAATTTTTATTTTGCCATTGCAACCTAACACAATTCTCTGATTTCCTCTTTCACTATTTTCTGCTAGTATGGTAGTTTCACTGTATTTATATAGGTTTGAAATATAAAATATTTAACAGATGATTACCTAATGCTTAATAGTGTGCACTTATTATAAAGTGTTACCAATATTTCTTCTTTGTTGTTATACAGCCTACACGTAGTGACCGCGGCTGGCTGGTGATGCCCTTTGGTAAGAACCCCTGGTGGTGGTGTGTGGCCAGTTTCGTTCCTGCTCTTCTGGTCACCATCCTCATCTTCATGGACCAGCAGATTAGTGCTGTCATTGTCAACCGCAAGGAAAACAAATTAAAGGTCTGCAAACACCGAAGATGAAATGGTCACAGAACAGATAAATATATAGAGTATATTAAAAAGTATTCTGCCTAAATGTTAACAGTTATACAGGGAGTGCAGAATTATTAGGCAAGTTGTATTTTTGAGGAATAATTTTATTATTGAACAACAACCATGTTCTCAATGAACCCAAAAAACTCATTAATATCAAAGCTGAATGTTTTTGGAAGTAGTTTTTAGTTTGTTTTTAGTTTTAGCTATTTTAGGGGGATACCTGTGTGTGCAGGTGACTATTACTGTGCATAATTATTAGGCAACTTAACAAAAAACAAATATATACCCATTTCAATTATTTATTTTTACCAGTGAAACCAATATAACATCTCCACATTCACAAATATACGTTTCTGACATTCAAAAACAAAACAAAAACAAATCAGCGACCAATATAGCCACCTTTCTTTGCAAGGACACTCAAAAGCCTGCCATCCATGGATTCTGTCAGTGTTTTGATCTGTTCACCATCAACATTGCATGCAGCAGCAACCACAGCCTCCCAGACACTGTTCAGAGAGGTGTACTGTTTTCCCTCCTTGTAAATCTCACATTTAATGATGGACCACAGGTTCTCAATGGGGTTCAGATCAGGTGAACAAGGAGGCCATGTCATTAGTTTTTCTTCTTTTATACCCTTTCTTGCCAGCCACGCTGTGGAGTACTTGGACGCGTGTGATGGAGCATTGTCCTGCATGAAAATCATGTTTTTCTTGAAGGATGCAGACTTCTTCCTGTACCACTGCTTGAAGAAGGTGTCTTCCAGAAACTGGCAGTAGGACTGGGAGTTGAGCTTGACTCCATCCTCAACCCGAAAAGGCCCCACAAGCTCATCTTTGATGATACCAGCCCAAACCAGTACTCCACCTCCACCTTGCTGGTGTCTGAGTCGGACTGGAGCTCTCTGCCCTTTACCAATCCAGCCACGGGCCCATCCATCTGGCCCATCAAGACTCACTCTCATTTCATCAGTCCATAAAACCTTAGAAAAACCAGTCTTGAGATATTTCTTGGCCCAGTCTTGACGTTTCAGCTTGTGTGTCTTGTTCAGTGGTGGTCGTCTTTCAGCCTTTCTTACCTTGGCCATGTCTCTGAGTATTGCACACCTTGTGCTTTTGGGCACTCCAGTGATGTTGCAGCTCTGAAATATGGCCAAACTGGTGGCAAGTGGCATCTTGGCAGCTGCACGCTTGACTTTTCTCAGTTCATGGGCAGTTATTTTGCACCTTGGTTTTTCCACACGCTTCTTGCGACCCTGTTGACTATTTTGAATGAAACGCTTGATTGTTCGATGATCACGCTTCAGAAGCTTTGCAATTTTGAGACTGCTGCATCCCTCTGCAAGATATCTCACTATTTTTGACTTTTCTGAGCCTGTCAAGTCCTTCTTTTGACCCATTTTGCCAAAGGAAAGGACGTTGCCTAATAATTATGCACACTTGATATAGGGTGTTGATGTCATTAGACCACACCCCTTCTCATTACAGAGATGCACATCACCTAATATGCTTAATTGATAGTAGGCTTTCGAGCCTATACAGCTTGGAGTAAGACAACATGCATGAAGAGGATGATGTGGACAAAATACTCATTTGCCTAATAATTCTGCACTCCCTGTAGTTATAGATATTATCTGGGAAAGGTAATGAGAAGAAAAAATACCATGTTTACAACTTGAACAATTGTAACTTGAATTGTAACAGTACTGCACTACTGCTTCAATACATTACTATACTAAAGCAATGAAAGTGCCATGATGCTTTGTGATACTCAAATTTAAAGCAAATGTATTTTTTGTGTTTTTGGTAATTTTTGAACTGTTTACACAGTTCAGGATTACATGGGGAGTGGATCTTCTGGGTAATTTCCCGTTATTGCACCCAATTTCAGAAAAGCTGTGGCTACCACTTGGACCTGTTCTGGGTAGGTGTGCTGATGGCTGTGTGTTCTTTCATGGGCATGCCATGGTATGTAGCAGCCACTGTCATCTCCATTGCTCATATCGACTCACTGAAGATGGAGAGTGAATCTAGTGCCCCTGGAGAACAACCACAGTTCCTTGGAGTCAGGTGGGACCCCCCCCCAGAAAAAAAAAGCTAACCATCATACCATCATCAGCTTGGTGTTCTGAACCGTTGCATGCTCATAGGCTGGTAATATATCAATTGGGGGACAAAGTGGGGGGAATAAATTCTATAAAACGTATTTTTGGAACCAGAGGAGTGTCCCCTGCTGGCGTAAGGAAGGCTTAAGATGGTGAAAAGTGAAAATGCTTACTTCACTTTTGAGATCTTAAAGATAGACTGCATAGAAAAGAGAGTCCTTATTTCAGATTAAGGTCTGTTTGTTTTCTGATTGCCTAAATCATCTTTTTGTGTGGACCTAGAATAAAGTTTTATGCTATGCTTTTGATTCTTCACTTCCAGAGAGCAGAGGTTGACAGGCATTTTAGTGTTTGTCCTAACAGGACTCTCAGTCTTTCTTGCCCCTATACTTCAGGTAAGTTCGTAGATGAGACTGATGTGGTGTCAGTAGAAAGTTTATATTGGTTTTATTTTAAAATGTATGTTCTGTTCAATTCAGTACATCCCCATGCCTGTCCTTTATGGAGTCTTCCTCTACATGGGAGTGGCTTCACTGAGTGGCATCCAGGTATACTACAAAAAAATACATATATATATTTTTTTTTCTCCATATTTTTCTTCATGGAAACTATAATCTATATGCCAATATATATGAAAAGAAAATGGTGCATAGATGAAAAATCAGACACAAGCAGAAAACAGGAATAACAAAAATCCAGTCTTTTTCAGTATAAACATATTCATTTTCAAACACCATGTGTTTTTTCTCAGAGGGCCAGATTGTACAAGCTTAAGGAAATGAATGAGTTTATAATAACATATAATATAATATAATTGACAGATCAATTAAAGCACTTAAACTCAATTCAGTTTTATTTATATAGCACCAAATCACAACAAGAGTTGCTTCAAGGTTCTTTATATTATAAGGTAAAGACCCTACAATATTAGAGAGAAAACAGAAAGAATGGATAGGATTGGATCCATCAAGACTAAGTATCTGGTTATACAGTATGTTTCTAAGATTTTTAGGGCTGAGTAAAATTACCTCAGTTTTATCTGAATTTTGAAGTAAAAAATTAGATCATCATCAATGAGTCTTTATATTTTTAAGATATTTCTGCAGGTTAACCATTTGGTGTGTTTCATCTGGCTTTATGTATAGACAATGCTATGGTATCATCTGTGTAGCAGTGAAATTGTATGTTATGCCTTCTAATGATACTGCCTAGGGGAAGCATATATAATGTGCACATGATATGCAGTCCTTGCACTGAACCCTGTGGAACATATGGCATAGAAATAGAATATTTAACAGTATTCTCTGAAATTCCTCATTTCTCTTATCACTTCCTAATAACATTTAAATTTACTCTATTAGTTCTCTGTTCTCTATTAATCAGCTATGTGCGACAGGCCTTCAAAGACGGCAGTAATTAAACCGTTACTTGAAAAGCCATTATCACTTGACACAGATGTCTAAGCTAATTAAAGGTCAATCTCAAATCTCTGAAAAAATCTTCAACTGCAGAGTAATGGTTTATTTAAAGAGTTTCAGTCAAGTTTAGGAGTTCATCAAATTAAATTAACAGTGTTAGTGAAGGTTAGAAGTGATCTGATGGCCTTTGATGGTGGAATCATCTCTACTTGTCCTGCCACACCTCAGCACAGTGTTCGATGCAGTTGACCTTAATATTTTATTAAAGCAATTAGAGCATGTTGTAGGCATTAAAGATAGCGGTTTGAATCATATCAAATTAGAATCTGCAAATTGAAATGTAATAGATTCCAATGTGTTCATGTAAATGGAGAGTCCTCTTTACACACTGAGGTTAATTGTGGAGTTCCACAGGGTTCCTTGCTAGGACCAATTCTGTTTACATTATACAAGTTTAACTTAGGCAGCAACATTAGAAGATATAGGAATGGAATATATGGAATAATTGGAATTTTTCATTTCTGGTAATTTCCTGGATGACACAATGTTCTGCTTCATCTCTAAAACACTAAATAAAAGAATACCTTAAAATATTTTCTCGATTTCTTTGTTCCAGTTCTGGGAGCGCATCAAGCTGTATCTAATGCCGCCCAAACACCAGCCAGACTTCTCCTTCCTGCGTCATGTCCCTATGAGACGCGTCCACCTTTTCACCCTAGTCCAGATTGTGTGTCTGGCTGTTCTCTGGATCCTTAAGTCTACATTTCTGGCCATCATCTTCCCAGTAATGGTGAGGGTGTTCTGTGTTCTTCTGTTTAGGTAAATGAACTGATTCTTACATAGCATCATTCTATGCTCCCAGAACACTCAAAGCACTGTATACAACTCCTCATTCACCCATTCACACAAGCACTTCTTCTATGCTTACATGCTTTCCATCTACTAATCACGCACATTCATACTCTGATGGAATCGTCAAAGAGCAACTTGGGGTTTGTATCTTGTCCGAGGATATGTGGGATTCAGACTGGAACAGCCACGGATGGAACCATCAGCCTTCCGATCAGTAGATGATCTGCTATACTTACTGAGCTACAGGAACAATTTATCAAACTAAACTACCAAGAAGGGTCATTGTATAGCTATTAAACTAAAAATTATTCCGGCTAAATGTAAAACTACACGGATTAAACTGTCTGGCACGTCGTCTGACGTGAACGAAAAAATATGTCAAAACAGATGCTTTTCTATCATCATTTACTCAAAAAGCAGAAAGCAGGAATTACAGTTGTACTGAAAAAAGGTTACATTCCGGTTATGATGCAGCTAATAACTTTAGCTTGATTTAAATAATATTCAATGACCTTTAAGAATGTCCTATTGACTTATTTTATTGGTCCTGTTTGGAACCTTTTGTAAATTTCCATGTTTTACCCTCCAAAATAACTAAAGTTATCAACAGGTTACAAAGAAGCAAAAGCTTTGACATTTTCCTATAAAGTATCTATGCAGAAGTGAGAAAAGTGCATGCTTTTGTCACATAAGTACAAATAAAGCTTTATGAACACTCATTAGTCACCTTTTTTCACTCACTACGTGTTTTATTCACCACTCTCCATCTTTAGCTAGACTGGTTGCCATAGTGTTTCTTTTTGTACTGGCTTCCTCCCCTCACCCCTGGAAATGTGACAAGCATATTTGTTATGTGCTTGTTCAAACAGTATCACACATTCAAAAACATTAAAATGCTGCTTCTAGTGATGAAACTTTTTGTTAAATTTTGAAGAGGACAGCTAGAAAAACTGCCTTATTTTCTACTCTAAAGCTTTGTAGTTTTTTCTTTTCATTTCTTTTTTCAGATTTTCTGTCTACTCTGATATGGCAAAGAGTAGACAGGAAACCTGACAGAGATATTGATTTGATTTTAAAACACATTTATTCACTTAATAGTGATCCATATAAACATTCAGCTCAAATCGACACATTCCTAAATAAAAGTTCAGAATTATTTAATGTAAACAGACTACCTTTATAGTCCCAAAAATTTTGAAAAACCTCCAGCTCATCCATTTTGAAATAATACTTATATTCCAACATCACTCTTGAAAAGCTGCACACAGTCAGAATTTCTGTTAAGTCTAATTGTTGAATGTTGCCATTGTGTTTCTTAAATTTGTAAAGTCGTAGTTTAAGCAGTAGGATCAAAGCCATTCCTTTGATCCTGACCACCTCTCCAACCACTCTGTGCTGGGGGAGGTTTTATTGTAGATACATCCTATCTGAAAGATCTGTTTCTTTTGATGTAAGCTTCCTGGGTTTACGACCCTTTGGTCATCAGGAGGTCTGACACACACACACACACACACACACACACACACACACACACTCTTACAGAAGTTAGGACCAAGGGGGCGTGGCTTTGTTCTGACGTGTTTTGTGTGAACTGTCCCTCAATAAAAGGTAGCAGGAGGAGGTCAGATCTGGGGGTCATTTTCATGGTGGACACAGACGAGGCCTCCCTTGCGCAAATAATCGATCGATCGACTGTCTTGTTTTCTTCATGATGAATAAGTCTCTAGAATTAGCGGGGCTTGTGGAAACACAGACCCAACAATTTCGTCCATTATCAATCTAATATTTTCTACTCAAGTAAATTGCCAAATTGTATTGACCCTGGAAAAAATTAATCAGTCGTCCTTTTTTTCTTCTTTCTTTTGTCATATGAAAGCCTGAAGATAAAACACTGTTTTGTAAAATATTCTCCAAATGATTCCCAAATACAACTAAGCACTGAAAATAAATCCATTAAACATTGTACAAAACAATGAAAAATGTAATGTTGCTTGTACAAGTTGGTTTTTGTCACATCAAAACCAACTTTAAAAGGATCTCTCCAAGGCGTATCATTTTTACTTGTTAACTTGCTTTATTAAGAAATGTTCTAGAGCAGACTCGAACCCAGGCCCCTCTATTTCAGAAAGTCTGCTACTGAGCCACTGGGCCTCATTCACTGATATGGTAATAATAATTGTATTAGTAGTAGTACAACTCTCTTCAATTATGTATTATTTATATAGCGGCGATTTACAACAATGACAAGATAATGTTAATCTACCTGGTTTTGTAGATTCTCGGTCTCATGGTTGTACGGAAGCTGCTGGATTTGATGTTCTCGCAACATGATTTGGCCTGGCTGGATGATATCCTGCCAGACAAAGACAAGAAGAAGAAGGAAGATGAGAAGAAGAAGAAGAAAGACAAGAAAGCACCAGAGCCTGAGAGTGATGAGGAGGTGAGGAAATGCACTATTTGTCAAGTGTGGATCTGTCTTTCTTAGTATTAACTGTGTATTTAAGTGTGTGTCACTCCATTGCTGTGGTTGTGTCGATCCTGGGTTTATTTTCTCTAACTAATACTGTATGTTTCTCCTCTCCCACAGTGTTGCTGAAAGGCACTTCATTCCCTCTTACTACAGTCTTCCTGTCTGTCCATCATCTTCTCAGTACATCTTTCACCTCTCCCACTTTGTTCCAACCTTTAGAAACAGCGTGTGTGCTTATGTGTACCCTTTGTATTTATGCTTCATCCAAGTCTTTGTCCATACTAAAAGGGTTGCTTGACAGCTGTGTAGAAGCACAAGTGATGCCCACTGATGGCTTTAAAGGATAAGCTTGGTGTTATTGATCAAATTTTTATTAGTAATTATAGCTTGGTCACTATCAGCAGTATTAACTTTGCCCAGTTCACTGAAACACTGACATTCTTGTCTCATAAGCCTCTGCTATTCACGCGTGGGGGAGATGTTTTCCTGAATTGTGCAACACAGTTAATAAACTACACTCTTCAGTTCAGTCAGAAACCCAGCACAGACCAAAGTGATCATCCATGAAAATAGACATGAAAGGAAGTGGAGGAGCAGGAGTGGATGTGGGTTGCAAAGCAGCTTGTTGCGGCTGAATGAACTGAAATGGCCCCATCTGAGATTTGAAAATCTGTGGAAGGGTATATGCTCAACCATCAGCTGATGTGGGCTGGAGTTGAGATCCAATTATGGCCGAGTTAGAATACAAATAGAATAGAAATATCCTTTATTGTCGCTCATTAGGGAAATTCAGGTGTTCAGCAGCAAAGTAACAGGCAGATGGAGCATGCAGATTCAAAAAGAATTTACAACATGAAAACATGAATTTAAAAAATGTAATCTCTAGCGATGAGAGCCGTTCCTTCTTCTGAATGTTGGAACACTGTGCCTCTGTAAGTTCACCATATATATATGCATATATATTAAACATATACATATATATTTCTCATCAGTGTGTCCTGGTTTTCCAACACCTAACACCTTGGCGCCTCTGCTGGAATCTCCAACAATTAACTTATGGAATCCAACCTTTCGAACTACTCATCTTGCAGAGTGCTGGAGACTGACCCAGATTGCCTCCAGGCATCCCAATTAAGTGCCCACTCCCCACCTCTCTCTCTCTCCCACTCTCTCTCTCTTAATATCTAGTCAACTAAGTGCATGTTTACATGAGATTCACTGATCTTCAACCCCACCTTATTCCCTCTTTCTATTTCTCTCTTTTAACATGGAAAATTTCATTACATTTGAACATTCAGTCACATGTGAATAGGCTTCAGTTAAGATTTCATTAGCACATTCACTTTAGCATAGTCCCTTTTAATTCAAATATGTTTCTCTTTAAAACTCTGTGTTTGTCAGTCACAGTTTACTCTATAGAATAAATACAATCCCCTTTCTCACTAAATAGAACACTTTATAAGTCAGGCATTAAGAGTGTTGTGTCTTGTGTGTGCTCTCATTTACTCACACACGGACTCACTCTCATATTTCTCAAGGCCATTTCTATACAGGCTTTCAGCTAAGCCCCAAGTTGCACCTGTCTCTAAACTCATTATTTTCCTTTTTTTTTTTTTTTAACTTTCTATTCCTATTAATCATCTTTAGGCAAACTCAATTGTCTTTATATTTACTGATTGTGTTCTGATCATTATTGTGCATAATTAACTATCAGCAAATTCACATACGAATCATAATTCTGTGTTTACCCCTCACAACATTTAAAACTATGTTCTTGATGAAAAATATAATGATGGGTTGATGACATAGTGGTTATCTTCTCAAACTCAAACTTGAATAAAAAAGTTGATGATGGATCATGTCTACACACACAAAATCTAGACACCAGATTCAGTTCAATAATTAGACATCTCTCTACTAAGATACTGATCAGACTTATTGCTTTGATTTAGCTTTGATTAACAATAAAACTGATCTATTTACTAGCAGATAAGGAAAAGTTCTGTTTTAGGAGTTTGGCCATTTTCAACACCGTTTTAACACATAAGGTTGGGTGTCAAATCCTTTTATCCCCGGCTACTACTCCACATTATGTGGATTGTGCGTGCGTGCAAAAGAACCCCCCCCCCTTGTCCCTGCGGGCAGTCTATCCTTCAAGCTCGGCAATACCTCCTACGACCATATTGAGACTAACCAGCTGATCTGCTCCACAGCAGCAGTGATCAGTGAGGTGCTTGGCTGCAAGATAAACAGCCACAAAGAGCAGTAGAAGGAGACCAAAGGCCATGGAGGGAAGTTAGCTAACTATCAGAGTAGCAGAAAGGTGCCTAAGAAGTACAGCAAGCTCGCCATACCTCAGGCCTTGGAAACTTCAATCCCATAGCACAAGTTACCATCAAGTGCGGGATCTACCAAGGACATACTCTGTCCCCACTGCTGTTCTGCATAGGCCGGAACCCCCTCAGTGAGATCACTGACAAGACTGGCTACAGGTACCAACTACGGAATGGAGCAGTGATCTACATGGAAGACAAAACGCTATATGCCCAGAGTGAATGTGACTTCGATTCACTGATCCACACCACCAGGATGCAAAGAGGTCAGAAAGTCAGTCAGACTGGAGAAGTGAAATCAGATGGTAAAGAAGAGAGGGAAGGTAGTCAGAACTGAGGCTACTGTACTACCAGAAGGCAACATTGCAGACATCGAGGACAGCTACAACTACCTGGGTCTCCCACAGGCAAATTGGAACCACGAAGAGGCTGCTAGGAAAGCTGCAACCACTAAGTACCTGCAGATGGTCAGGCAAGATCTGAGGAGTCAGCTGAATGGTAAGAATAAGATCTGGGCTATCAACACCTACGACCTGATCAGGTACCCTGCTGGGAAGGAGGAGATGGAAGCCACTGACATCAAGACCAGGAAGGTCCTGACCATGCATTGAGGGTTTCAAGTCCAGCATACTGAGATTGTACACTAAGTGGAAGCAAGGAGGCCAGGGACTAGTGAGTATCAGAACCACAGTCCAGGATGAGACAATGAACATTCACAAGTATTTCAGGAAGATGGCCTTGACTAACCATGTTCTCAGTCTGCCGCCTCAGACAGCAGAAACCCAAGAAAGAGGAGCAAGAGAGGAAACCATCATGGAAGGAGAGGCCCCTTCGCAGTGTGTACCACCGACAGATAGAGGAACTGGCTGACATCCAGAAAACCTACCAGTGGTTGGACAAAGCTGGACAAAAGACAGCATAGACACACCGATCATGATAGCACAAGCTCTAAGTACAAGCTCCATAGAGTCTGGGGTCTATCACGCAAGGCAAGACCTTAGGTGCAGGTTCTGTAAAGATGCCCCTGAGACATAACAGCAGGGCGCAAGATGTTTGTAGGCAGGGCATACATGGAAGGCCAGGACCAAGTGGCTGGCATAATATACAGAAACATTTGAGCTGAGTATGGCCTGGAAGGTAGACATGGGAGGTCATTAGGGTGGTCGAGAATGACCAAGTTAAGATACTGTGGGACTTCCAAATACAGACGGACAAAATGGTGATGGCTAACCAACCGGACATAGCAGTGGTGGACAGCAGAGGAAGATGGCCATAGTGATAGACTTAGTGATACCAAATGACAGCAACAGCAGGGAGAAGGAACATGAGGCTGGAGAGGTACCAAGGGCTCAGAGAAGAGCTCAAGAAGATGTGGAGGGTGAAAGTAACAGTGGTCCCAGTGGTAATCGGAGCACTCGGGGGAGTGACCCTCAGGCTAGGTGAGTCGCTCCATCAGATCCCAGGAACAACATCCTGTCCAGAAGATCGCAGTCCCAGGGACATCAAAGATACTGCACAGGACCCTCAAGCTCCTAGGCTGCTCCTAAGCTGCTAGAGTACCTAATCTTGAAGGATATAACATCCAATTTTTCCTGTTTTTTACAGAATATTATGTACTTTAATATCTCACTGCACTCAGAAATGAAAGCTTAATACAAATAAGCAATTGCGATTTAAAAAAGAAATGATGGAATAAATTATCAGACCAAAATGTATTCTAAACTTTGGACTCAGTAGTAGTAGCCACCTTTGCCAGATATAACAGCTGAACACATCTGTGGCATTCTTCCTACAATAGAAATCAAATATTCTTCAGAAAGTTCTACACATATCTGTTGCACAAGTTCCTTTTGCAACCTTCATGTGTGGCACATGAAGGTTGCTTTGCTTTCACTCTACTGTCCAGTTCATCCCAAACCAACTCAATGGGGTTTACGTATGGAGTCTGTGCTGTTCACTCCATGTTTGTGAACTTACAATCTTCTTCTTTTTTTGCGGTTCTGTTCAGTTCTGGCATAGCTTAGACTTGTGTTTTGGGTCATTATCTTGTTGTCCAACTAGGCGTATACCAGAGGGTATTGCATTACGCTGCAGAATGCTGTGGTAGCTGTTTTGGTTCAGGGTGCCCCTCAACAACCCTAGATCCAGTAAAACAGCTCCAGACCATCACACTTCCTCCTCCATGTTTTAAAGTTGAGTTCGCACACTGTGGAACCATCCTTTTGGCTACTTAATGGATGTATCGGAGAGCAGCTTGGGGTTAGTACCTTGCCCAAGGATACTTGGCATGCAGACTGGAGCAGCCAGGTCCCAGCCTGATGACAGTCTTGGGTGGAGAGTCCCTCATTCAGGCACAGGTGGAGGGAGGTAAACTGATGTTAATCAGGTTGTCAACCAGGATTCCAAGAATAATAACGGTAGTAACCACTGAACTGTATTCTATCAACAGAATTCTGACATAGTTTCCTGGTTGCTCTAGGTGGCAGATTTCTGTGTGTCGAGGGCTGTGGCAATGGCGTTCTCTGTCGATCTGTTTGTGCTGTAGGCAAACTGATGACAGTCTAGGTTTTGTGGGAGGGAGGCCTTTATTTGTTGCAGGATCAGCCTCTCGAAGCATTTAGTGACTGCAGACATTAAGGTGATAGGTCTGAGACACTTTAAGGTAGATGACTTGTTAACAGGAGTGATGGTTGCTGCTTGCTGCTGTATGCTGGTGTACCTGGGTTTTAAGGTCTCTAATAAAAACATCAAGTCTTATCCTTTAAGATTCTAATTTCTCCTGCATGCCAACTGCTTCCTCTTTTTGTCACTTAGCCTGACAGCTCTGCAAACCCTCCAGTGAAGATTCACATGGAGACCACAAAGCCCCACTCAAAGTCAGACCTTTCCCAAAATAACTCTCCCACCCAAAGCCTATCCTCAGATTGTGAGTACACTAATCATTTCTATTACCTATGTGTCAGCATAATTTATGTTGTAAATATTCAGTGTTATTAACTAACACAGATGAGGTGCAAACAGCATTCGATCTTGTTTGTGACATTGGATCTTTTGTAGATTTCACTTTGACTGTTGAAGTAATGCACAGTATCTGCCAGTTTTCAGTGAATGTACTTAATAATTTCTCGTGTTTCTGTGTTTGTATTTATGTTATGTGTTTACATGCCTGTGTATGCTTGTTTGGTGTTGTTTTGTGCATATGTTCTCTGTCCATATGTGTGCATGTGGCTTCTTACAGGAGACGAACCCTTACTCAACAGTCACATCTGATCAAAATGAGCTAGACCACAGGTACTGTGTGCTGAAATTGCACGTGCCCTACAGTGATCTGATATATTCACCTGACAGGAACATTGGGGACAAAACTGTTATTTCCAGACCACAAAACACAGTTATAAATAAGAAACACACATTTCATTGAATTATCAGCTTCTGTATTGTATTTCTATCCCTAGTATGTAGGGTGATGATTTAGATGATCATAGACTTAGACATTTTTATTTGTAGAGCTTATGTTTGAAAGCTTGTGATGTCTCTGTATTGGAAAGATATAGAGTATACAGACAATGGAGTATATAGATAATGGAGATGTAATCCAGTGCACTTTCATAGAAACTGTATAGTGCAGTGTATGAAACTGTTATTTTAATTGTTATTATTATTATTTTTATTTCTATGTAGATCTGTATGTTTGGTATTTGACAGCTATCTCCATTACTGTAAGTTTGTCATTTTGTTAACAGCAAGAAGTTATAAGCAAAACGTGTGTTGTCAACTGTGACATTTTGATACCAATAGGAGTGAAATCGGAGCCATTGGTACTATGTGACAATTGTTTTATAGCTTTGTTCTGATTCCTGCTATAAATACTGTTCGTAACTTTGTGACTGCAAAAATTATTATTATTTTTTATTTTACTATTTTCATTGAATTTTAGCCCAGTTTTCCCAAAGTTGTATAACACTTAAAAGAAATCAGTCTTCAAAAACAAAATAAGTTAAAGTTACTTGTTGTACAATGGTGCATTGAAATTATTTTAAACTCTTCAAAACTAATTAAGACCAGAAGATGAAGAAATGACCATTATGACTTTATTCCCCCCCCCCAAAAAAATCTATCTACTGTAATGTGAAAAATCTCGAGCCACCCCTCATTTCTTTACATTTTGTTAGAAAACTGGGAAAGGGGTGCAGTGCTTTATTCAAACATGTGCAAACATGAATGGAAATTAAAGCCACCGAGGCAGCTTTCAGTTATTTAGTTAAGTGTCATAGAGAAACCTTCTAAAGGCATCTTGAAGGACATTCAAAGGTCTTCTTTGGACCTTTCTGCCTTTTGTTCTATTCTCAAGACTATCCCACGCTGCTTCAATCATGTTACACAGATTTTATGCCAGATACACCTTCTGGTACAATCCTGCCATTTATCGGGGATTGTGACCCCCAGAGACTGTGTTTGTGTCTCTTTCCAAAATCACTCCAAGGATCCTGTAAGGCCACAAAAACTATTTCAAGATACCATGTAGTAAACTGATAATCCTTGGTGGTGAGATTTCTTCTTTAATCCTGCAAACCATAGCTATAAAAATTCAATTTAGGATGTTTTAATCTGAATCCGTAAATACCCCAAACATTTGAAGCCAATTTGAGAATGGACCTCCATCTTAACATGTTTTTCCTTTAAGTATGATCTTAACAGGTGTATCTGAATCATGTTGAAGTCTGGGATAAAAAAATGTAACTTAAAAAAAAAAAACACACACTTCACCTTCACTAATGCAAAACCGATTACATTTTTAAATAGATGCAACTCAAAGGTTCAGTTATACATCTTGTTTATGTGCACATGACACTCCGTTTAGCTCAAACTAGTAGTCTGATACAACAGTCCTGCAATCTTTTCTCAGAGTTTTGTGATGAAGTGAAGCTTTTGACTGAATATGCATCCACACAGCTCAGTCCACTTGGCCTGATGTCATTAGCCATTTCAAATATGTTAAAAACGGTCCATTTTAGCTCCAATAACATGATCCCCCAGCTGTCACAATAAACATTTAGGAAGCATTTAGGAATCTGTGAGGATTTACGAGATCCAGCTGATTAGAAGTTAGCAGAAAATTAGTTATACAGTTGGTATTTATATATATAATTTTGCGACTGAAATCTTTTTTGAAAAAAGTATGTGCAACATGCTGTACTGTAACTTTGGATTCAAATGTAAGAAATAAACAACAAAAACTAAACTAAAAAACAGCAGTGATGTTTTGAGGGTTAGTGACATTTAGACTATTAGACTTTAGAAACCAATGGAGGATGTCACAATAGCTATATCCATCTTTTATAATGAAAGAACAGAAAGACAGACAAGCTTTTTTTCCCTGTTTTTTAAAAAATAAAATTATTATCATCATTCATGCCTTAGCAATGGCTTTCTTGCTGCAACTCATTGTTATGTGTGGCTGTGTGCAGACAGGAATAGGACCCAAGGTGCAGACTCCGGAGACAGTCGTGAACTCAAAACAGCTTTAATGTAAAACTCAAAATATAACATAACTGGAAAAAATCAAAATAAACTTAAACCAGAGGACTGACAGAACACACAGCTAGGTAAACGGTAGATCACGACACAGACACAAAGAAACACAGGGCTCAAATACACAGAGGGAGCAATCAGGGAATGGGTAACAGGAGGGAAACACAGCTGGGGCAAATCAGGCCTAACGAGACAAGGGGAAGCAAAACCAGACACATTAACATCAGACATGGACTTTCAAAGTAAAACAGGAAACATAACACAGACTCACAGGCAGGCACTATAACAAAGGGAACAGAGACATGGGACCAGGGCAGACACAGACACTGACTGGACGTGGGAATACAGCAGACAGGGGAGACAGCAACTAAGGAACACAGACAGAAAACCAGAACACTAAAACTCTAACCAAACCCCACCCAGAGAACCTTAACTAAGAATAATCCTAAAACCCGTAAAGCAAAGCTAGAATATAATGAAATAACAAAATCAAAGAACCAAAAAACACAAAACACTGGGTCAACGACGCAGGGACCCTAACACTCATCCTGTCAAATCTGCAGCTCAAAGTCTTCTCTTCACAGTTGAAACAGACTTGCTTAATACAACCAATACTAAGCTGTGCTTTGAAGCTGTTGTCATGTGAGCTGCCTATCAGGCAAGCCGTTAACTCTCAGAAACTTGTCCTCTGATTCAGTTATGTCTTCGGGTCTGCAAGACCTCTTCCTGTTTGAGTTTGCCCCAGTTCCTGAGTGCCTTTTGATGGTGAAGGAAACTGTACTCACTGACACCTTAACTTTCTTTGCAATTTCTCTGTAGGAAAGACCTACATTTTTAACTGTTAGTGTTTAAGTGATGGTCTGTCTCGCTTCCATTGTTTATGGCCTTTTTCTCGCAATTTTTGTAGCAACACACTACTTTCTGAAGTAGAATACTGTTCTACTGATGCTCATGAGGGTACGGTACCACAGTGTGTTTCAACACTGCTTTTATGCAGACAGAGAGAGTTGTAAGTATTCCAGAAAAGTGGAACACCAAATTTCAAAGTTTGATCAACCTCCATTGCTGCAGAACAGCTTTAAATTGTTAACCCATTTTGCGTTCCCTGAACACATATGGAATTATGCAGTAAACAAAAAAATGTAAAATAACTCAAAACATGTTTAATATTTTAGATTCTTCAAAATAGCCACCATTTCCTGGGGCTGGTGACTTGGATGAATTCATCCTCAAAAGCAAAGAGGACTCTTAGATTTCCTTTCCTGGAGCAGTCCGCATGTGAGCCAGTTTCATCATAGTGCTTGATGGTTTTCACCATTGCACTCTTTAAAATAACTAGGGCTGTCAAATGATTAAAATTTTTAATCAGATTAATCACAGCCTAAAAATTTATTAATCATGATTAATCGCACTCGAAATATGACCAAAATGCGTGCAAACATACGGACAGATAGCGGATTTTTACACACTTGTTAGTGTTATTTAATGCTAAGACCACGCTGAGTGGCCTGCGTTCACTCAGCGTGGTCTGACGTAGGCTGGGTGTTGTGCTGGAAGCGAATTAATCACAGCCTAAAAATTTATTAATCGCAACTCGAAATATATGTGTATATGTGTATATATATGTAAAAATCGGGACAGATAGTGGTTTTTAACACACTTGTTTGTTTTATTTATTATTAATTGTGAGTACAAGCAGTACAAGCAGAACAGGGCTTCAAATAATTGTGAGGGATTTTTACTGAATGTTTTCCACCCGTTTAAATCTAGCACATTGTTTTATCCATATACATCTTCAAGTTCACAGAACATAGGCCTAATTCAACAGGCAAAATAGAAAAAATCTCCAATCATCCTTTTGGGTAAGGTAGATTAGTGCAAAAAAATATGAACAACAGTGAAAAGTATTGTTTAAATCACATTCAACCATAGAACAAGCTCTAAACACACGGTCCTCTGGTCTACTCATCCTTCAGCCAGTTGCTGAGACAAACCAACTTGTCCACGTTCTCTGAGTGCAGAGCAGACCTCTTCTTGTTCACAATGTGCCCTGCTACAGAGAACAGCCTCTCACAGGGCACTGTGGAGGCAGGAGTGGCCAGGTATCTGCGAGCAAGGCGGGCCAGCTGGCTGTGGGCTCCTGCATGAGCTGCCCACCACTGTAAGGGACAGTCCTCTAAGGCAGTGCAGGGCTCTGCTCTGTAGCGCTGTATGGCTCTGTCCTGCTGTACCTCCTCCTCTGACTCAGAGTCAGAGTCCATCTGCAGCAGGCTCAGCCTCTTCTTGGCTGGACCTTCTTCTGCAGTGTGTGATCTTCTAGGAGAGTCTTCATGCAGCATGCCTGCCAGTGTGGTCCACACTGCTTCTCTGTCAGTCTTGGGCGCACTGCGTAGGTCTTTAAAACGTGGGTCCAGTGCAGTTGCGATCTGGAGCCATGCATAGTTGGTATGTTCCTGGTGGGAAGCAAGGTCTTCCTTAAACTTCTCTTTAAACCTCACCACATATGCAGGGTCCTCATCAGTTACTTCCATGACACGGCGCAGGTGGCAGAAGGCTGGTAGAACTACAGAGCAGGAGACGTAGGCCTCTCCTCCCAGCAGTTCAGTCACATATCTGCAGTGGAATACACACACACACACACACACACACACACACACACACACAGATAAGACAGCAAATTAAAAAAAGCTTTTTAATACTAGGTAATATTAATAAAATATTTGATTTCATTTATTTTTTAAATAAGACATTTTCATAATAACAAAACTGATTTAAGATGTATGTTTGATACATTTAATCTAAACCTACAATTATGGTCACAATGACAGGCTCACCTGCAGGGCTCTAGAAGTGTCTCCAGTCTCTGGAGTTTGTCCCACTCTGGAGGCGTCAGGAGGACAAGTTTATGCTTTTGTTTATCCAGAGTCGCGGTTACTGCAGTTTGGTTGCGGATCAAGCGCTTCACCATCTCCAGCGTGGAGTTCCAGCGCATAGGCACGTCCTGGGCCAACGGCTCCTGCTTGCGCCCCAGTGACACCTGCTCTGCGTTCAGCTCTGCTGTGTTTGCTGGGCTGTGCTTAAAATGGCCAACAATTTTGCGGCATTTGGCCAGCGCAGTGACAAAGCCACTGTCTGCGAGACTCACTGTGATGCATCTCTGTAGAATGTGCGCGGTACACGGCATGTGATTGAATGGCATGATGCGAGCCGCGGCGATCATATTGCGCGCACTGTCCGTGCCTACTGTTGTCACCTTCTCCTCAATTCTCCACCTGCGAGCAACAGTCTGGAACTGCTCTGCACAAACCTCCGCAAAGTGCCGCTCTTCCGTTTTCATTATAGTCAGCGCAAAGGATGTCAGACCCCAGGCTTCAGTGATTAAATGCGCAGTAACTCCCAGGTAATTGTCATTACTCAATGATGTCCAGTGGTCTCCTGTCAGAGCCACGCATTCTGTGTGAACTAAAGCCTCTTCTTTTTTCTTTTTCTCCGTTTCATACAGTTCGTGGATTCGAATTGTTATTGTGCTTCTCGCTGGGGGTTTGTAGGACGCGTCCTGAGATGCAACCTTTAAAACATCCGCAAAGCCCTTGTCCTCCACAATGCTTAGCGGTCTGCAGTCCTTTGCTATCCATTTGGCTATATTGTCGGTCAGTTTGTCCAAAGAAGACTTACCGAGTGGCCTGCGTTCACTAAGAGTGGTCTGACGCAGGCCGGGTGAAGCTGCTGCCCCGACAAACGCGTGTTTGGCATTAAGGTGGTATTTTAAGGTCGAATTTGAACGGTGAAATTGAAACTCTTTACTACAGTGAGTGCAAATTACAACGCGTTTGTTTATTGTCCCATCTATGTTCTTCTTGTATTTAAATTCCCCATCCAGAAGGCCATCCGCTTCCTGCTTCTCCATTTTCAGTGGCGCGGTAAACAAATCAACTGGAATTATGGGAGCGACTTATCTGCGTGTTGCGCTAAATAGTTAAATATTCTAACGTAATTAATTCCAAAATTTAATTATCGCAATTAACGCGTTAATTTCGACAGCTATAAAAATAACATAACATAATAATAAAATAATAACTCAAAACATCTTTTATATTTTAGATCCTTTTAGTTTTAGCAATTTTCTGGACTGACTGTCCTTCAGTTCTTAAAGTTACGATGGACTGGCTTTTCTTTTTACTTAGCTAAATGGTTCTTGCCATGATGTTTTGAGTTATTTTACACTTCTTTTGTTTACTACATAATTCCATATCTGTTCATTCACAGTTTTGACGCCTTCAGTGAAAATCTACAATGTAAATAGTCATGAAAATAAAGAAAAAACAATAAATGACAATGTGTCCAAACATTTGACTAGTAATATATCTTATATTATAAAGGTTTTAATCAATATATTCATTGTTCATTCTATATATTCAGACTCTTTAAAAATAATGTATATATTTAAAATTTTCCTAAATGGCATTCCAAATATATATATATATATATATATATATATATATATATATATATATACATATATATATATATATATATATATATATATATACATATATATATATATATATATATATATATATATATATATATATATATATACATATATATATATATATATACATATATATACATATATATATATATATACATACATATATATATATATATATATATATACATATATATATATATATACATACATATATATATATATATATATATATACATATATATATATATATACATACATATATATATATATATATATATATATATACATACATATATATATATATATATATACATACATACACATACATATATATCAAAATTCAAATTCAAATTCAAATTTTTATTTGTCACGTACACAGTCATACACAGTACGATATGTAGTGAAATGCTTGGACAACTGCTCGTGACCTAAAGAAAACAAAAAAGGAAAAGGCTATGAATAAGATAGGAAATAAATATGAAAAATTAAAAAGGGTAAATTTAACTAGGAAGGAATAAAATATAAATTAAGGTTAAAAATGAAATAACTGTACAACACAAATTAGAATGAAGGGTAAATTTAACTGGGAAGAATAAGATAAAATATATAAATTAAAGTTGAAAATAAAATAACTGTACAACAAAATACACAATACACAATATAGAACTATATAAGAATGTATGAAGAAATCTAAATATAAATAAATATATACACAATAACAGCAGCTGTACAAGTATTAACCGGAAATGAAGAATATAGTGACCAGTGTTGTGCAAAACCAAAGTCCAGAAAGTCCAGTGTGTGTGTAAGAACTGTATGTGTGGGTCAGTACTGTGTGGTGGTGTGATTGAGAGACCGTATCGCCTGCGGGAAGAAGCTCCTCCTCAGTCTCTCTGTGTTGGTCTTCAGGGAGCGGAATCGCTTTCCTGACCTCAGCAGAGAGAACAGTCTGTTGTTGGGATGGCTGAGGTCCTTCACGATCTTCCTGGCCTTGGTCCAGCACCGCCTGCTGTAGATTGAGTGCAGGTCAGGGAGCTCGGAGCGGATGGTGCGCTCAGCTGACCGCACAACCCTCTGTAGAGCTTGTCTGTCCTGCATGGTGCTGTTCCCGAACCAGGTTAAGATGTTTCCCGCCAGGATGCTCTCTATGGTGCACGAGTAAAAGTTCCTGAGCACCTTGGAGGGCAGTTGGAAGTCTCTCAAGCGTCTGAGGTGGTAGAGACGCTGTCGGGCCTTTTTCACCACAGTGTTGATGTGACAGGACCATGACAGGTCCTGCGTGATGTGAACTCCGAGGTATTTGAAGCTGTCCACTCTCTCCACTGGGCACTCGTTGATGACGGGGGTCTGGTAGTTCCTCTCCTGCTTAGTGCTGAAGTCCACTATCAGCTCCTTTGTCTTACTGACGTTTAGAAGGAGGTTGTTCCTCTGGCACCAGTTCTCCAGATTCCTAATCTCCTTCAGGTAGGCCGTCTCGTTGTTATCAGAGATCAGGCCCACCACGACGGTGTCGTCAGCAAACTTGATGATGGTGGTGGAGCTGGTAGTGGCCACACAGTCATATGTGTACAAAGAGTACAGCAGGGGGCTCAGAACACACCCCTGGGGGGCTCCAGTGCTGAGAGTGGTGGAGGCTGAGACATGTCCGCCCATCCTTACTGCCTGTGGTCTGCCAGTTAGGAAGTTGGAGATCCACTGACACATAGATGAGCTGAGTCCCAGATGCTCCAGCTTGGTGGTGAGTGTGGAGGGAATTATGGTGTTAAATGCAGAGCTGTAGTCTATGAAGAGCATTTTAACATAATTCCCCCTTCTAGTGTCCAAGTGAGTGAGTGATGTGTGGAGGAGATGAGAGATGGCATCGTCTGTGGAACGATTTGGACGGTAAGCGAACTGTAGTGGGTCCAGTGTGTCTGGTAGTGAAGAAATGATGAAGTCTCTGACCAGGCGTTCAAAGCACTTCATCACTACTGAGGTGAGGGCTACAGGGCGATAGTCATTGATATATATATATATATATATATATATATATATATATATATATATATATATATATATATACATATATATATATATATATATATACATACATACATACCATCGTGGAACGATAGGCACGGCATGTACCACCAGCAGATAAATGAAGTGGCTGACATCATGAAGTCCTACCAGTGGCTGGACTGAAAGACAGCACAGAGGCACTAACCATGCTAGCACAGGAACAAGCTCTGAGCACAAGATCCACAGAGCCTGGGGTCTATCACATGCACACCATGCCATGCAGGGCAACACCATAACCAAGTGGCTGGCATAATATACAGAAACAAGTTCCAAGGTCAAAATAGGAAGCGCCCCCTATGGTGGTCGAGAATGACCAAGCTAAGATCTGGTGGGACTTCCATATACAGACAGATAAAATGGTGATAGCTAACCAACCGGGCATAGTAGTGGTAGAAAACCAGAGAAAGATGGGAGGTAGTGATAGATGTAGCGATACCGAATGAAAGCAATATTAGGAAGAAGGAACACGAGAAGCTGAAGAAGTACCAAGGGCTCAGAGCTTGAGAAGATGTGGAGGGTGAAGGTAACAGTGGTCCCAGTGGTAATTGGAGCACTAGGTGTGAGTGGCTCCTGCAGATCCCAGGAACAACATCCGAGATCTCTGTCCAGAAGAGCGCAGTCCTAGGAACAGCTAAGATACTGTGCAGGACCCTCAAGCTCCCAGGCCTCTTGTAGAGAACAAGCAGGGGCGAGAGGGTAATATATAACTAGGAATTCCTTAATTTCTTTTTTTATGAAATTGAAAACTCAATTGCAAGTTTCAGGTCAATCAATCAAACATGAAGTTTATTATATAAATTATGGTCAATATTGGACTCAGAAAAATTATCGAGCATAAACTCATTGACCGATTTGATCAGTTTCAAGTTGACAGCTAATGAGCCTGAGTCCTGAGTTTCACTGTCAGATCTACCCATTGCTCTTTGTTTCCAGCTTCAAAACACCAGATGGTTATGCCAAAAACACTCACATTCAAGTTTTCTGGCAGGATGTAGCCGCTGTGGCACAGAGTAATCACCAGTTGTTGACACAGTGGCTATGACCTGTGGAAAGCAAAGCCTCTTGAGGACATGGAGCAAAACAGAAATATCAAAAGTGAAAAGAGCAACAGCACATGAAAACCCTCAACACTCCAACTTATTAAACACTGCCTCTCAGTGGTTAAACCTTTGGTTACATTTTGCAGAGGGTAACTGCCAACCACTGTAGAGAAATATATTTAAAGCTTTGTTTTCTGGTACTAATAAAAATATGTTTTAGCCAGAAATTATAAAATGAATGATACCCTTAAAGACAATATAATGAAATACATAACAGAAGGATGATTTGTTGCAGGACTGCTGGTTCAGTTTGAGGTCTGATTTCCTAATAAATTGAAAAATTGGAAACTGTGAAAGTCATGGAGAGTAAAAGTGTTCCATCACCACTGTTCCTCAGCATCACTCTGCACCTGAAGATCTCCTGTCCCCCCTCACGTGTCGACTCTGAACTCAGCCTCAGCCCTCCTCTGCAACACCCACAACACCAGCCTGTGCCCAGGGTCAGCATCCGTGTGGAGTCCGATTGTGAGGAGTCTGGCTTCCACTTCAGACAGCAGCAGCACAACTTCTACCCGTCTGATGACTGGCCACTGCCTAAAATGGAGAAAGAATCTTGCAAGAAAAAGCAAGATCACTTTCACAACTCCTGTGCTGAAACCATTTTGTAAAAACAAACAATGTTGAAAGGTGCAAAGTGTTGCTTACTGATCACAGATCATGTCTAACATCGTTTAAGTGGGGTTTTTTGTAATTATCAGCTCTCAGGTCTGCTTTGGAAACCAGCTTCTTGTAGTTCCAACGAGAAAAACCAAAGCATATTAATGAATGCACAATCCCTCTCTGAAGCAATTAGATAACTGATAAATGAGGCAGTTTAATAGGTCAGTGTATTTGATGAGTGGTCATGATCTACATGTTTATGCGCATTTCTGATGTAAAACCCTGATCTAAAAAATTAAAAAAGAAACATCCATTTAAAAGCTTTTGGTTTGTTTTTGTCATAACAGCGTTCATGCAATTCATTTTCTTGTCAGGAAATGCTTTCCCCGGAGTTTCCCTACTTGTATTTAGAATAAATGATACTTAATGTACTGTATTAATGCTTTCTGTAATATAAATATGAAATCTCAATTTTTAAAGCAAATGATAGCATGCGGCGGAGTGTTCATTCATTTCATTTCATTTCATTCATTCATTTATTTATTCATTTTCAGGCACAACAAATACCTATATTGAACATAAAATACACAAAACAAAAAACAAAATTTGCCTGAAAAAGGAGTGGGACGAAGAAAACTTATTAAATCCCACCCCTATACTCACTCATCAACAAAAAAAAACAATAAACTTCCCGCAGCTACGCCCATCATTGCATACAGACCCATCAACAGCCCCGGGCAGATACAAGCATCTAAGCGGCAGCTCGCAACCAACAATTAGAGCCTTCATAACTGAATACAGAATATATAAATTATAAATTGCATTACCACAGGTAACAGGCAGTAATAACTACAAGTAACAGACACACATACATATACATACATATATATCTACACACACAAGTACATATATGTACATACATACGCACACTTTATTTTTTATTTTTTATTTTGGAATCCATACCAGCAATGGTAAGAGGACAGACATTACAGAGCACACTAAAACCCATCATTGAGTATACTGTGACCAGACCAACTGTTTGTAGAGAAATTTAAATCTATGAATATTTTTGCATTGTTTCAATTGTAAACTCAGACTGTTCCAGATTTTCACACCACATACAGACACACAAAAGCCTTTACGGGTTGTTCGAGTTCTGGGTAATTTGAATTCTCCAAAGCCTCTCACATTATAAACCTTTTCTCGAATTTCAAATCTAGTTTGTAAATTTGCCGGTAAAAGTTTAGTAAAAGCTTTATACAAAATTATGGATGTATTGTAATTAACCAGATCCTGGAATTTAAGTAACTTTGCCTGAAGAAAGAATTTGTGAGTATGATCTAGATAACCAGCCTTGTGAATAATACGCAGTGCTCGTTTCTGTACTGTGACTAATGGATTAGTTGTATTTTTATATGTATTTCCCCACACTTCCACACAATATGTAAGATATGGAAGAACCAGGGTACAGTACAGAGTACGAAGTGCATCTTTATCAAGGAATTGTTTCACTTTGTTCAAAACTGCGAGGCTTCTGGAAATTTTGGTTTTTATGTGTCTGACGTGAAAATTTGAAAATACATCTTGGCCTTCTAATCACAGCTAATGAAAGAGTCAGTTCAATGCAATGGCATGCTATCTACAACACCAGTAGATGCCTTATTTGACCCATTACATTTTCTGAAGCAGTTTTAGCTCATGTATGAATCTGATGTACCTTCCTGAACCTTCCAGTTCAGTGGTACAAAAAAAAATCCCAGTGGAAGGTTCAGAAGTGACAGAATCTAAATTTTAGACAACCAAACCTGTGAACTTTCAGTTTTAGTTAACGTAAAATTTACAAATGGTAAACTTTATTGGAATTTTATTTTTAATGAATTGAGACATAGAATGAGGAGTACTTTGGACTAGAGATGGCACGATACCACTTTTTTAATGTCTGATGCCGATACCGATATCATAAATTTGGATATCTGCTGATACTGATATGAATCCGATATAGTGTGTTTTTTAATCAATAAAACAGTTTTTTAATATCTTGCAGCATTTTGTATAAGTTCATACTCAAGTTTAAATAAACAACAACACTAAAGCTATTCTGTTATACCTGTGTGTAAAAAGTACACTGCACCCAAAATACTTCATAGTTCAGCAATACTGATCAATCTAATAAACTTAAACCTACACCATCCTTCCTATTCTGGTATTTTAAAAAGTACTTAGCAGAAATATTAAGCAACCTAACTAATAGGGTTGCAAACTCCCAGCAAAGAAAAATAGGGAACCACCCCCCACCCTCCACCTCATGATGCTTAATCGACATAGTCAACTTTAATTTGATGCAGTGTGGGAAAAAAATGCACAGAATTAAATTATTTTTCAAGAATAATTTAATAGATTCAACATCTTTCTTCAACAGAATTGCAGACTGCACAGATGGTACCTTCCCAAAGGAAAAAGTACTATAGCTTATTAGGGTATATTAGACTTAACCCTTTAAGACCTACCATAGAACCGTCCGCCAGAGCTTACTTTATATTTTTACATGCTGTAGTGCCATTTTTGGGAGCATTTCAAGTTGCTATACATCAATACAACTGTTATAGCCCATATTTTAATAATATGTATGCATTAAGTCCATTGTAAATACATTAATTGCAAAACAGTGCAATAAACTACAAAAAAAAAAAAATCGTTTTTGGTTTTTTTTGCATATATTTCTACTTGGAGAAATTTAAGAGGTTTATCCCTCAAAACTTAAAATACAAAAAAGTTGCAAAAAATAGTTTACAACAACAGGAAATTTATTTTGAGTGTCTTCATAGTTTTATTTTTGAGATACACCAATTTTTTATATACTGCAGGAAAAACGAAAAACAATCCTATGATTGAAAACAGCATGTGCATCAAAATAAACCATTTTAAGCAGTGCAATTTGAGTTCTAAGCATCCCAGCAACTATTCAGAAAAACATAAAGTCAAACATATAACTTATAAAAACACCAGTATAGGCTTTTAAGGCCTACAAATAAAAAACTACATTTTCCGCGAAAATGACGTCACTTCCGGTTTCGGGCAGGAAATGGCGGACATGCTATCGTTCATGCTGACGTCTGTTTCAATGTGAGAAGTGTTACGAACAGTTGATCGGATCGGCAAAGCCTGTTTCTATCTAATTAATTAATTAATTAATTAATTAAGTTAATGCCCTGGCTAAACTTTGCTAGATCCGCCCCTGCACAGTTACCAGCCGTCAGCTACGTAGAAAAAGATCCTGGTGTAGAGAGTAATATTAATATAAATTCTAACAACAGCTTATCAAGCTTAAACGTGCTGCTGTTATTCAGCAGTTGGTTTCCTCTTTCTGAGGTGCTTTTTTGATATTTAATGGATCGGATTACATGTTTTATTTCTCTCCGATATCCGATCCAGTAATTTACGTCAGTATCAGACCGATACCAATACGTAATATCGGATCGGTCCATTTCTACTTTGGACACTGGAATAGGCACACATCTCTTTCTCTAGGTAGAGGCTGGACTCCTTCTGCATGTTGTAGTCAGAAAGGGTTCAGGAATGCAAAGATGATGCTGTGCTGGTCAGGATCTTAGCCTTCAAGTTCTCAACATTCCAGGGTGACTGTTTTGCCAGTCTTTACAAAGATCTGCATCTTTTTCACTGATAACACTCAAACTTGCTCTCAGTCTGTCCTTTCTACACTGATTATTTTACATTTTATCAAAATCACTTTAACCAAAACCATTAAAACCACAAAACTGCAATTTTGAGTGCATTTACACGGTTTGCAGTTTTTAATGCAGTTTTGGAAAAAGAAATACAGTTTCGTGAAAGTAATTTAGTCGGTGAGGAAACTGCCAGACAGTTTTCAGGAAAGATAAAAAAAAAATATTATCAAGAATGTAGTCAATGATGAAACCGAAATCTGCATTATTAATTTGAAATGCAAGCTTGTCTTGACCCGTAAAAAACAAATACACATTTCTACTCAGAAATTATTTTACTAGCATTTTATAATGTGACTGCAAGAGGCCCTGCAAAAAGTAAGACCTGCATTAACTTCAGTCACATTGCCTACCTGCCTTGCATTATTTGGTAAAGTGGTTTAGTAGAAGTTAAGGGCATGACTAAAGTAATGTTCAATTACTGTATATTTGAACATTAGATGGGTTTAGCTCTGGTGAATAAAAAGTTTTGCTGTTTACTCTTGCAGGGTCATGTCCTATGTTCCCAGCCGTCTTTAGCGGCACATATAGTCATTTTTTTTATTCATTTTCAACAAGTTAGGTAGAAATCGACCTGATTTGTTACCATGTTCAAAATATTGCAAGCAGGTCTTTGTAATAAGAATTGAAGATTTTTTATTAATAATTTCATTTATTTCTAGTTTTGCTTTACATATTTTGTTCAGCATTTTCTGTTCCAGGGAGGACACATTCATCTAAAGATTTGATTGATTGATTGATTTCTTCTAACTCCTGAATATATTTATTTTCTCTTTTGTTTTTATGTGATGAGAATTAATTTTTTTTTTACCTCTTATCACAGCTTTCCCTGCTTCTCAAAGAACAGATGCTAATGTTCCAGACAGGTCATTGTAGTCTAAATATAAAACTCACTCTTTTTTAAATTTTTAATAAATATCTTTAAGCAATGGTGTATTAAATCTCCAATTTTTACTTGGCAGAATGTTCTTCTTACATATTAGAATTAAAGATACAGGAGCATGATCGCTGACAGCTGTAGGATGTATCTCAGTGTATAAAATATCTCTCAACAGTGAGCTGCTGACTAGGAAATAATCCAGATGAGAGTAAGAGTGATGCACATGTGAGTAGAAAGTATATTCCCTACGAATGGGGTGAAGAGAGCGCCATGCATTGCAAAGTCCGAAATGGCTCATGTACTGTTTAACTATATTTGTGTACTGCCAATTGCGCTGTACTAAGCCTGTCTATTTCTTCATTTATTCCAAAGAGTGTAGGTCACCCCCAAGAACAAGTGAGCAATGTAGGTGTTAACAGAGTGCAGTAACAAAAAAAAAGTGTGGAACATTGAGGGGTTATGTTTTTGATAACAATTTATGGGTGCTGAAATATGAAAACTCTGCTACACAAGTAGGTATTTGTAATTTAAATTCACTGAGATAAAATTTCTTGTGTGTTATGGATTATAGCTGTTGATATTCCAGACACCTATTGCTGTTGATTCCATATTTTTGATATGAGTTCCTGAAATGAAATAAAGTTTCCATCTTGAATAACATTTTCATGATTTTTTCATTCCCTTTTGTTGCCATGATGGAAAATATAGTAATTGTTTTTTTCTTGGCAGATATCTGGATTGTTCCAAATATGCATTAGTTTACACTGAGCAAATTGAGATTTAGTTATTTGAGTCTCCCACAAGACTGTCAGGAAAGTATTTATGTTAAGGTTTTTAAAGCAGTTATGATGCTGAACGTTGAAGCTTATGAAAGGCAGATTCAAGATTTTTACTTTATCACAGAATGCTTGGTCTACCCTTGGGCTCTATAGTGAGCTTGGTTTGATGCATTTTGAAACATATAGCAATCTATTGGAGAAGAAATAATAATAATAACATTTTGGTAGTTCTAGACCACCATTGTGTTCATGATGATTTGTTTTTCCATAAAAAAAATTCAAGATGCATGAGACTTTTTAGTTTATTTTAGATGGAAACATCATTTTAATTGTGGTGACTCAACCCTTGAGTGATACAGGTAAAGTATTCCAATGTGTGAGATCATCTTCTACCATTGATAGTAGAGGAATATGATTGAATTGAGCCAAGTCTGAGAGCTTGGTGGAAAAATGTATACCCTAAGCTATCTAGCTAATGCTACCAGACTGCAGTGGAGTGGTGGAAGTTTTTTGAAATTTACAATTCAGGGCCAGAGCTGTTGATTTACTCCAGTTTGCAGAGTAGTTCGGATGGATGAGAACTTATCTATATATCTACGTAAGAGAGGTTTATGTGTTCCAAAGGAAAAGTAATACATTGTCAGCATATAGTCTTATCTTACAACCTTTTGTCGGAATTCTGTTGCTAGTGGCTCAATAAAAATAACAAAAAGCAAAAGGGAAAGCAGGTAGCCGTGTCTGGTTCCCTCTTTAGATTTAAGCCTTGGGGAGTAAGGTCATTTGTCCTAAGACATGTATTTGGAAAGATGTATAGTGTTTTGATCCAATTTATGAGGAATACCCCAAATCCAATTTTGTGCAGAACTGCTAATAAGAATTTCCAGTTTACCAGGTCAAATGCTTTTTCTGTATCTAAAGAGACAACTGTGGTTTCAAAATTTTTGATGGAGCAATAATATATTACATTAATTAGTCTGCACATTTTATTATTTGAGTGTCTGCCTTTGATAAAACCTGTCTGATCAGGATGTATCTTGAATGAGTGATTTTTTTTTTCTAAACTTCTGGTAAGGGCTTTGCAGGTCTACGTTTAAGAGTGTGATTGGGTAGTAAGTGGATTGGAGTGTGGGATCTTTGGCTGGTATAAGAAGTAGGTTAATGATAGCAGAGTTCATGTTTGGAGGTAAGGACATAATGAATTAATAGTTAGCAAACTCCCCCGAGTTATTAGTCATGCCCTGACTCAGTGTTTATGCATTTTGTTCCCTACAGGAGGGACACTTTTTATTTTAGGTTACTCTTCATTACTACTCAGCTATTAGGGAATATAGCACCTTTTGAAAGACTACTGACTAACTACATATGATTAGGCTCTGGGAGAAGGGTACATTGTATTACATGCACAATGGCTTCTAATTACATTCTGATTTCAGACAATCACTAACACAAGATTTTGTCTCAAGTTCATCTTGTCATGCAGGCCGGCAGGATGAGGACCCAAACGCAAGCTCGCAGAGGCAGGATTGAACTCAAAACACAGCTTTATTGCTGGACAGAAAAACCATACAAACTAAACTGGAAACTATAACATATTGCACGGAGAAACACACAGCCATGAATGAGGGAGAACGCGACACAGAACTGAGGGAGACGCAGACATAAATACACAGAGAGTTAATGAGGGAAGTGGGAGCACACGGGGAACACATGTGACACTGATAATCATGACAAGACACGGCAGGAGTAACACAACACTGACGAGAGACTGTCAAAGTAAAACAGGAAGTACACAGAGGTTCAGACAGGAGGAGAGAGCGCACGGGGAGAACACAGACATAACGGACTGGGGAAAACATGGAATAAAACACAAGGAGGGGAAACGAGGGCTCACAGATACACAGAGGGTAATCAAATAAGGAACATCTTAACAGAACCTAGGAACCACGGCATAATTAAAGAACAAAATACAAAACACACGAAAACTAAGAATACTGGGCCAACATGGCCCAGGACCATGACACATCTACTGCCTCGAGCTCAGGATTTGTGAAAATAAGCTGCCAAAGAAAAAAACCTAATTGCGAGCTTTAAGTTGAGCCCTAAAGAGTCACATTTTGTATTCATATTATACACAACAACAGATACACATCGAAAACTTCATGGTAAATGGACAGGCTCTTATATAGCTCTTTTCTACTCTATCTAAGCACTCAAAGCGCTTTATACAACTAATTCATTCACCCAATCACACAAGCACATTTTTTTTCTTACTATCTAACATTCATACACATTCACACTCCGATGGATGCATCGGAGAGCAACATGGGTTTAGTATCGTGCCCAAGGATATTTGGATCGAACCACCAACATTCCGGTTAGTAGCTGACCTGCTTTACTACCTGAGCTACAGCCACCCCATTCATAAGAGTAGTTAAACAATGGGACTACATGGGAGACAGGGGGTCATTTGGAAATGACCCTCTGCATTTGGAACCTTCTTATCTAGAGCTTCAGTTTGACATAACTGTTTTCTAACTGCTTGCTTATTGGAAAGTCAAGCAAACAGTAACAAAACAGTGACTAAAAAATGGATGGAACACAACCACATAAATGAATGTAACACCAAGCATGTGGCAAAATTACTCCAAAGACATTTAAATAGGATTGTAAAGAGAATAAAAAGAAATGCTACTAGATTTAATATGGTGCAGAGAGAAACAACACTAATGGTAATCAAAAGAGATGCAAATTATTCAGTTCAATTTTATTTATTTATTTATTTTTTCCCTTCTTTCACCCCCAACCAGTTTCCTCCCTGGTTCTTCCAGAGGTTTCTTTCTGTTAAAAGGGAAGCTTTTTTCTAACTGTCACCAAGCGTTTGATCAAAGAGATTTGTTTGATTATTGGGGTTTTTTATATACTATTGTAGGGTCTACCCTACAATATAAAGCACCTTGGGGCAACTGTTTGAGTTATATAAATGAAACTGAATTGGATTAAACTGAATTAGATTTCTATAGTCAGTTCACAACAACAGCTGACTTTCACCACTTCTTCCAGTTGGTCAGGAAGGGCTGGTCATCTGCCATAACCAGGTTGGTGAGGAGGGGGAAGAGGAACATAGAAAGACCAAAAATAACAAGCAGGACAAAAAACTAACTATAGAAAAAGGTTAAGGACTTGCAATTCTCACATATAAACACACATATATTTAAATGTATCTCAAGTATTCTATATATTTGATGGAATTCACAAGTTTTACTTGAACACAGTGTTTGTTCCATTTTCTGCCTCGGTGAACTGACCCATGCTGTTAGCTGGTTGTAATAATAATCATTTCATTCTATTACTGGTCTCATTATGAGTTTCTCTGCATAATGAGGCCAACTAAATCCCTTAAAATTGCACATTAAAGTAATTTACTTCACTCTCTGTGAATGTCTTTTGCATCATTAAACTTGTGTTCCTAGCACTTGGTTTATTCAGAGCATCTGCAGTTGTCAAGCATCTGGTTAAAACCTTCTCATCAGTAGAATTACACTCAGCAGGAAGGCCTGTGGAAATTGTTATTATGCCAAGAATTATCCTCTTATTTTACCATTCATAGATAAAATCGATGAAATAATTGAGACATAAAACTGTGTTGGAGGCTGGGAAAATGCTGCAAGGCAGGATTTGTCTCCAACCCTTTGGTGTATATTTGCAGGACAACAGCTATCTGTTCAAAGAAATGTTCCTTGTCAAATAGAAAGCTAGTCAAAACTGTATGGAGTAGGGGAAGTGAGTTTATATCTCACTTTCCCACCAGGTTATAACATCCACCAGGTTACTACTGTGTGTTAGCAGATGTGTAAGAGTTAGGTTCACGTCCACACTTTTTATGGATTTGTTTTCTGTTTCTGACACCCAAATAGAAATCTTAGAAGAACTGTGATGCCAACATGCATGTAATGAGATTGCATTTTCATTTCATTCTTCTGAAGCTATTTTTTTAAGCAAATCCGACCTAACCCTCATCATACTTCTCAGAAGTGACCTGTTACATGCAAATGGTTAAGTTCGCAAGGTTAGAATTTCGCTTTGCTCTAAAACAGTCTGTGTCTTTGGGAATTTCGTTCCAAATTCAGTTCAGTTCAGTTCAGCTGTATTTATATAGCACCAATTCACAACAACAGTTGCCTCAAGGTTAACCTTAAAAGAGATGGCTGTCTCCCAAATTCAAACTGGAAGCTGGTTCCACAGAAGAGGGGTTTGAAAGCTGAAGGTGTCGTGAGCGGTGCAAGAATAGACCCAAAAGCAGACACAAAAGTCAAATTTTCAAAGTCCTTAACTGATTTTTTTGTCAGACAGGCAAAACCAGACACTAGGAGAGTTTGCCAGGGGAAGGTTATTCTGTAACGGAAGAGAACAGAGATAGTCGCTGTACTTATCTTATGATAAGGTATGTGTATTCGTAGATAGAGGTTTGTGTTACTTGGGTTCCAGGTGTGTGAAGCAGTGGAGGTGAGGGAAAGCTCTGTGGGAGTCGGTGGGCAGGCAGTCAGCGGAGAGGAGTAATCTGGTGAGTCTTCCAGAGGTGCAGCAGACAGCAGCAGTCAACTGGAGGGCAGGCAGGTGAGTTCCATTCTTTTCCTTAGAAAGAGTCACGGGTGTGAAGTCCAAGAGTTAGGGCAGCAGCACATGAAAAGGGGCCGGTAACAGAGATGGTCCAGGTAGGTATGGAGATGGAGTGAAGAGTGACCCAAAGGTTCTGATCACTGAATAGATGAGATTACAAGATTACACAAAGAAATCACTGGAGAAAATAAAGTTAGGAAGTTATGAAGCCAATTTACCGGGGTTGATCAGCAGACGATCTGGCGAAGAATGATGATCCGCTGCTGCACTTGATTAACAGATATAAACTTGCAGGCTGACAGAAGGCTCTGCCCCCCGTTCTACTTTCAAATGACCTAGGAACCACAAGTAACCCAACAGTCTGTGAGTGGCGTGCTCTACTGGGGTGATATGGTACTGTGAGGTCTGTAAAATAACATGGGTCTGAATATTCAAGAATTTGTATGGGTGGGAGAAGGACTTTGAATTCAAGGGTTCAATGAAGAGTAGTCATTAAAGTATGGACAAAATGCTCTCTCTTTCTAGTCCCTTTGAGTACTTTTGCTTCAGCCTTTTGGATGAACTGAAGGTTTTTCAGGGGGGTTTCAGAATATCCTGATATAATGAATTCTAGCAGTCCAGTCTAGAAGAGATAAATGCATGAACTAGTATTTCAGCATCACTGTGGGACGGGATATTTGTAATTTTAAGCTATTGCACAAATTGTAGAAATATCTTAAAATTACAAACAGCCAAGTGCAAAAACCTCAGCAGGAAATTAGAGGTCATTCGGTCCTGTAGTTAAACTACTTGGTGTGTGCTACCTGGCTTCATGGATAGATAAAGTTATCTATCCATGATATCATCTGCATAGCAATAAAATTGCCTGCTATGCCTTCATACTGCCTTGGTGAAACAAGACCATACAATAATACAAAGAAAACAGAGAAACCCCCAACAATCATATGACACACTCTGAGCAAGTACTTTGGTGAGAGTGAGAAGGAAAAACTTCCTTTTAACAGGAGGGTGTCTTTCTCAAGCTTAGAGCACGTGGTATTCCCAGGCAGTCTCCAATCCAAGTGCTAATCAGGCCAGTGTTGCCAACTCCTCAGTAAGGAAAATCGCTATTGGCTGTCCTAAAAGTCGCTAGAAGTCGCTAAATGACATCATCGCCTAATTTGCATAATTGGTCATGCTAATCTAATTGTAACCTACGTTGTTGGAGAGAGAAATAACATCGTGGAAGAGACATAAAGTGAGTAAAAAACGTCCTAAATGCATGTAGAGTTCATTTAGAACTACAAATTAAATTTCTTTTAGCAATTATTGTTTTTTTTAATGTCACAATTCCAACCCTGCTCCTTTACCCGGGCTTGGACTGGCAAAAGTGACCCGAAATAAGCACTCTGGTGGAGTTACTTTGTGTGTGTGTTTATAAGTAGTTTTAAACCTTGTGATCCACAAAACAGCATAAGAGTAAAAGAAGAACTGACTGCGTTACAGCACCCGCTGCTTGTTGAGAGTAAAAGCGATACGCGCTTTCACGTCTTTTTTTAGCGACTTTTTTTAGGAAAAAAAGTCGCTAAGGGGTCTGAAAACTCGCTAAATATAGCGACAAAGTCGTTAAGTTGGCAACACTGAATCAGGCCAACGATGCTTAGCTTCCCCATTTTCATGAATAAATGAGAGTTTATTAGATAGACATGATGCAATCTATTGTAGCGCAGTACCTTTAAGACCTACAAGATGCTCTAGTCATTGTAATAAAATATTATGGTTAGCAGTATTGAATGCTGCTCTAAGGTCCAGCAAGACAAGCTGACAAGATGACAGTCCACCGTCAGACGCCATAAGAAGATCATTTTAAACCCTCACTGAAGGAGTTTCTGTACTGTGAACAGCTCTGAAACCTGACTGAAACTCTTCAAATAATAACAATTGCTTGTTACAATTGTTACAAAATAAATGAGAAGTAGGGGAGACCGGGGATAGTTGTAACGTGGGTCAGTTGTAACACTTCCAATTTCTCCAATCAGGGCTAAGTTTCAAATGATGTGACTCATCCTGTGCATGCCCAATTCAGTTCTGCTATCACATGTGAAAAATCAGCACATTTTGTCAAACACAGACAATTTAACACGAAAAAAAGTAATTTGTATGCCAAAAAGTAAGTTTTTCTACTTTATTTCAATTTGTAATAGCATTATCTGCTTTGCAGTTAAACTCATCAAACTTAAATTATGTTATTTGTATGTCTATGGGGATATATTCTGTGTAGGTCTTTAGTGCTAATGTTTTAGCCGTTGGCTGTAATGTTAGCTAGTTCATGGCTATAGGAGTCTGGGTCAGTTGTAACAGCAACAGTCTGGGTTAGTTGTAACAATAATGCAGATGTTGCAACTTACCACACTATTACTTTAACTTATATTAAACAAGTTGGGGCAACGACATCAGCAGAGAGAGGTTCACTGGTCGCATTTGTATATGCGGTTAATGCCATTGGCAACACAATTCCTCCACTGTTTGTGTTCCCACACATACATTATGCAGACCTCTGTGTCAGAGATGGACCAGTAGGAAGTACTGGTAGTGGAAATAAATCAGGATGGGTGCAAGAAACAGATTCCCTCATCTTTCTGAAGCACTTTGCAAACCACACCAAGGTAAGCCATGATAAAAAGTAATGGAATTGCGATGCTGGTGAACAACTACATTTTTTCAGCTTCATTGTTATGTTCAAAATTGGTGCAAGAGTTGTAGGTTATAATGCCCACTGAGCCAATGAGGCCAAACTCAAGGAAGACCAACCAAAATGAACGAAATATTCAGTTGCAGAAATTTCCATAATTTGTCTTTTTTGGGGGGTTGGAATATGTTCAAAAGCTAGATTTCTGCATTCTGTCACACACACACACAGCTACATAAATGGCTCTAAGTGCATTCATGTGTTGAATAAACAAAGATTACATGTTAATGTTTTGTTAGTACCCTTATTTCATTGTGTTACATTTTACCCCAGGATATGTTACAACTAACCCAGACTATGGGGTTAATTGTAACATTTCACTCTTCGTGTTTGAGACCATACCATGCAATGGGTAATTGTGCTGCAGAGAAAATAGCTGCACTATTTAATAGCAGAGACATGAAAATACTTTGCATTACATTTTGAATCCACTACCTTAAAAGAGCTTCAATTTACAGACAGAAATGTCAAAAATGTTACAACTATCCCCGGTCTCCCCTAATTAATGGAAAACTCTTGTGTGGTGTGTGTTTTATAATATATTAAGCATAATTTACCTACATTTAATTGAGGTTGTTAATGTTAATACACTTAGAGCAGGGTTAGGGAACTCCAGGCCTCGAGAGCCGGTGTCCTGCAGGTTTTAGATCTCACCCTGGATCAACACACCTGAATCAAATGATTAGTTCATTACCAGGCCTCTAGGGAACTTTAAATCAGAACCATATAAATCAGCTGTGTTGGATCAAGGACACCTCTAAAACCTGCAGGACACCGGCTCTCGAGGCCTGGAGTTCCTTACCCCTGACTTAGAGGTAGGTAGTCATACCTCACCTCTAATGGGTGCCCTGGGGGACACCCATTAGAGGTGGGACATCATAAGGTGTATACCGTATACTGCTGCTTCGTTTATGGGTGTCAGGCATATTTATGTGTTTTTGCGATGCACTCGCACAGTCCTCCTCAATGCTGTCTACTGTCTCACTCACTTACAGAGAGGACAGACGCACGCTCCACTTGACTGTCGCGTCTCTCACCCTCTCTGTTTTTTACATAATGATATTATCCTATATCCTCGCATGTGATTGACCACAATATGGAGCGATTGGAGCATAGCTGAGCCACTGTGTGAGAGCTGAGCAGCAAAAGGAAATTAAGTGAGGAGCCGGCTCTCGCTCAATGGGAGTCGACTCTTCTGATTCACTACAAAGCACTCTCTAAGCACGGCTCTTAGAGCTGATGCTTTTGCGCATGACACATCATCGAACGTTACGTTGTGTGTCATGGATACTGTTGACTCCAGAGGCGGAGCTAGACATTTTATACACCCAGGGCTTAGCCCTAAAGGGTAGTATGCATGTACTACCCAGGGGGGCTGAAAGATTTATTAGGCTGTGTTTTGAGTTTTGTAAAAAAAAAAGAATGACTTCATATAGGAAAAAAATATATATCACATATGCAGAATACCTTAAACTAGTTTTTTAAGGCAGAACAAAATGAGGGCTGTATCAAGACACAGGGACTAAACCCCAATTCAACCAGACCCAGAACTGATCCAGAATTAAAACAGGACTACAACAGTTCAAAATCAGGACTACTTGGGATTTAACCAAGACAGAACCAGAATCAGAACTAGATGATAGTAGCACTAAAAATCATCATAGACCTGCACTACACTTATTTTTTAATTCTACCAAAGTAGACTATTTAGATTCAGAAAAGTTTATATAATTATTTAGCCTTGTTGTGCAAACAAGCCTGCATAACTTAACAAATATAGAATTTGAAAAGTAACAAATGGTATCTAAAAAGATACACTAGGTACTAGATACATGTTCTGATGAGTTTTGGCAAACCATTTGACTAACATGTCTATCTCACCTGGCTCCTGTTCCATCTCTGTTCTGTCCTCATTCTCCATCTCCCTCTCTGTGCTGACAATCAATCCAAACACCAACATCATCATATATACAGTTGAAACCAGATATTTACATACTCTTCAGATAAAAACATTTTTTTAATTGTAACATCAAATCAGACTAAATGTTTATTTTTTTAGATTGCTAAATATTAAAAACGTATTTGTTAAATTTAAGAGTAAAGAGAGAAATTTTATGTATTTCTTAATTGCAAATGGCACCAAATTGTATTCAAAATTGAGCCACAATTATGGAGGTCCACAATTCTTTTCCTGGTGTTTTGGTTGATATCTCTTGATTTTCCCATTTCAAAGAAACAGGCTCTGTGTTTTGCCTTATATGCATCCACAGCTGTGCCACCAGTTTACTCAAATGGACTCTACTAACCTATCAGAAGCTTCTTCAGCTGGAATGGAATCGTCTGGAGTTTTCTTATTAATTAACAGTAAACTTAGTGTATATGTACTCCTAAATTTGATGAAAGTGATAAAAAAATAGACAGCTCTGTCTCTCTTTATTCTGACATTTAACTAATTCAAAAGATATTTGAATATTTATTTATCTAAAACAAAAAAAAAATTTACTCTAAATTGATGTTTAACAGTAAAAAAAAATATTTTTATGTTTTTTCCCTAAAGTGTATGTAAATATCTGGTTTCAACTGTACTGCTGTGTATTGAAATTCCTGTTGTTTTGCATAGAAATATACTGAACAACATACAAAGCATAATATATAAAATAACATCTACCTGAGTTATTTCTTTGAAAGAAGCCCCTTATGTCCATTGTTGTGTTCATCACTACATAACTGAAACTGATTTAGAGTGCTTTATTTAGCCGTGGAGGGTAACAACTGAAAATATGAAATAAACACACATGTAAGTCCGTCGACACCAAGACAAGACCAAGATCACGTAAAAGTGGCCTCGAGAAGACCGGTCTCGAGACATCCAACTCTAAAAGAGGGTAGAACACCATTCCCACAGAAACAGCTGCCAGGGAAGCAGAAGAACATCACATCAAGAAGGCCCTAAGTGAATATGGTTATCCAAGCCGGACATTTGTCAAACCTGCACCTAAAGAATGCCCCAGACAATCCAGGAGAGAAGAAGGACAACTGCTGCCTAAGCAAAAACCCTCAGTGATCCCTTATGTGTCAGGATTATTGGAACAGCTGAGATACATTTTCTCCCAAAATGGTAAATGGACTGGTTCTTGTATAGCACTTTTCTACTCTGAGCATTCAAAGGGCTTCACACAACTTGTGCATTCACAAAGCATTTTTTAATGCTGTTTCTAAGTGCTTCCTATCTAACATTCACACTCTGATGGATGCATCAGAGAGTAACATGGGGTTAGTATCTTGCCCAAGGATACTTGACATGCAGACTGGAGCACACTGAGACCGCACCACCAACCTTCCGGGTTAGTAGGTGACCTGCGGTACCACCTGAGCAACAGCCAGCCGACCGTGTCTCTGTGGCTTTCAAGCTCTAAAATACACTGCGCCAAAAATTGGTCCACTCCAAGGATCCATTCCCTGGCACAAACAGAGTAAGAGTCAATACTTATACAATGAGAGTCAATACGTATGTGTTGATTTACAGTATACCTCTTAAATGTCCCCCCTAACTGGCACAAACTGAGTAATGGTAAATGGTCTGTATTTGTATAGTGCTTTACTTGGTCGTAAGGACCCTAAAGCGCTTTACACTATACACAATCATCCACACATTCACACACTGGTGATGGCAAGCTACATTGTAGCCACAGCCGCCCTGGGGCGCACTGACAGAGGCGAGGCTGCCTGACACTGGCGCCACCGGGCCCTCTGACCACCACCAGTAGGCAACGGGTGAAGTGTCTTGCCCAAGGACACAACGACTGAGACTGTCGGAGCCGGGGCTTGAACCGGCAACCTTCCGATTACAAGAGGAATGCCCAACTCTTGAGCCACGATTGCCCACACTAATGTGGTGTATGCTGTTAAGTGCCAGGAGGATAGCCATGATTTATACATCAGGAAAACCAAGCAACCTCCGGCTAAGTGGATAGCACAAAAGAGCTAACTCGTCAGGCCAGGACTCCGCAGTCTATTCACACCTACAGGCCAGTAACCACTCTTTCAATGATAAGGAAGTCACATCCTGTACAAGGAGGGACGCTGACTTATGAAGTAACTTGGATGAGTGATGAAATGTTTCTTCCACTGAAATCGCTACGTCCAGATGAACAAAATCAACTTTTTGGGAGTATCAGATGTCTTGTCTGGCTAGACATTGGATTAAAAAAAAAGGTGTAATCATTTTTCCATTGGTTTCCTTTAGCAAAATAAGACAAAACAAAATACCTCAGTGTTTGAAAAGAATCCTTTGAAGTTTTTAAGGTTTTACCATTTATTTAGGGAAACTGTTAACATTTGTATTCTCATAATGAAAATGTACATTTATCCATCCGCATAAAACATCACATGTACAGTACATCAAAATAAATACATCATCTGGTTGGTTTGCTGAGCTTGTACCAGAAGACCAATAAGTTAACTACAGCTACACTATTTACGCTGCTAGTCCAGACCCAGCAATACTGAGGCCAGTCTGTTACAGTCCATCAATTGAACTACATGTGAGAGAAATATAACAACAGTACTGCAAATCCTGTGTCAGACTGGGTAACAAATAAAAGAAAGCACTGACCTTTACTTTTTTCTAAATATTGATTTCCAGTTTACGAAAAGACAGGACTTTTCATGACTCATGAATGTGAATATGAAATGGATATGTGAAATAAACCCACCTTTAGCATTCTATATGACATTTTAGAAGTTGTAATCCTTAAGATTTCAGTCCTGGGTAAGAACACTTGTGTTTACCATAGTAATAACAAATGGCGCTTTTACCAGACCATAGATGTATTAAGTAAGATCAGTGTTGCCATAAAATAATTTTTAATGCTAGTGAGCATCCTTAGCATGTTGTTTTCCTAAAGTGTATATGTACAACACAAAGACACAAATATCAGCTAACTAGCGTTAAGTAATAGACTGATTATATAGTATAACCTTACTGAAAATATCCACACTTATCAGATGAGCTGTACCATACAGCTCCATTGGGCACTGGGCACCAACATCTGAGGTACATCTGAAACAGGTTGTCACTATAAATTCTGTTTGAAAATGTTCATATTATTGTTTCTTATTCTGCAGAAGTTCTGTATCCATTAAGCTGGTGTGCTAGCATGATGTGATAAAAATGGATGCTAAAGTAAAGTGAAATTTTACCGTACTGTTAGCATACTTTTGGAGACCACTGTATACGAAGTCCTGAATCATAAACATACAAAGATGAAAAGAAAAAAGCAGAGAGACTTTATGGAAATAACATAAAAAATGCTTCTTGGAGTTTCTGCAGAATTCAGTCAAAGGCTGAATTTAACAGGAACTTACTAGAAAGCTAGCTTACAACTAGGGTTGCCAACCGTCCCTTAAAATACGGAATCGTCCCGTATTTCGAAACAAAAGTACACGTCCCGTATTGAGCTAATAAGGGACGCACTTTGTCCCGTAATACAGTGAGAATCAAAAGTAGCCTATAACTTTTAATGGAATTAACGCTTTGTTTGAAAACATAATTCCCAGCCCCTCTCCTGCTTTGTGACCAATGAGCTGACAGCACACTTATGACAATTCGAGTATGACAATTCAGATTACCGCTCATCTCATTGGTCGAGGAAAGGTCGCTTGCGGAGAAAATACCGGAAGACAACAGATGACCACAACAAGAAGCATGGCCAACAGGGAAACAAACGCCGACACGGCGGTGCAAGTCTCGGACGACAGTACACCTAAAGCTGGGCAAACACTGTGCGATTTTTTCAGTCACGTTATTCAGCTCCTGCTCAAACTGCACGATTGACTCGCAGGGGTTAGAAGTTGGTAGGTCACGATGCAGGGTCTCACACTATACGGCCCGATGCTCTGATGCGACCTGAGTGCTCACACTGTGCCTCCATAACACGAAGGTTATAACAGAAAATCTGTCGCGCTCTCTCTCTCTCCGTTTTACACTCACACAGACACACACACCACCACCATCAACTTTGCTAAATTGCTAATGAAAAACATGATCAGGCAGCTGTGATTGAGCAGCAGTGTAAATCCAACTGTTTTCACGGTTGTTGTGGTCGTGATAATTTTGTGATGCCACATCGAAAAGGCTCGGATGAGCTTTTCAAAGTTCTACAAGTTGTGCCTCCATCGCTTGTGTCCAGATCACAGGCTGCACAGCCGTGCTGCTCCATCTTTTACACCAACGTTTACGTGTTTGCGCGCGAGCAGTGTGAGCGGCTGTGGTGAGACCCTCACGAGCGATTGATGATCGGGAGCTGGTCGTGAGGTGTTAATCACTTCTCGTTACCCCACGTATACTACACGATGCACGATGAAGGCCAAAATCGGTCAAAAATCGGCTCAAAATGGGCCTAAAACCGCACAGTGTGAGCCCAGCATTAGAGCAGCAATGTTTGTTCCCCTCAGAGAAAGGGAAGAATGGGAAAAGGAAAACACCTGGCTGGAAAAAGTTAATATGGGCATGTGCAATGAATATCAGCGCTATGTGGCCAGAAGTGTGATAATATAATTTATTTTGTGTAATAAACAACTGCAAGGATAGATGATTACAACAAATAGATGACTAATACATAAAAGTAATACATAGATGAATAATGATGATGAGTTAAGATGCGTAATCATGGGAACAAGCGGGTTTACAAACAGGAGCAGCTGATTAGCATTAGAAAAGCTGAAATAATATTTCAACTGAAGCCGATTGTACTAAATGCACTAAATGTGCACTGTTACAAGAATATTTTTCTTTCTATTGTTTTCTATTATTTTAAGTTAAGCAGGACAGAGTTCTTTTAAAGAAAGATTTACTTATATTCTCAAAAGTTAAGCATGACAGGCTTCTGTTTAAGAAGGAGACCTGTTTTATTGTGTTAATGTTGTCATTTTGAGCTAAAAATAAATGGCTAAATGATCATTTGTTTCACATGTGTTCATATCACAAAGAATACACATCTACTTAAATCAAATTCAAGTCAAAGGGTTAAAAAAATAATTTCACACACAAAAAAAGAGCTAGAAAATTCACCACACTGGGAAGGGTGAAGACAACTGGGTCGCCCGGCCCTGGCCACGAGGTGTCCCTTATTTATTTTTCAGGGAGTTGGCAACCCTACTTACAACTACACAACAGGTAAAAAAAAAAAAAGTTTTTTGAAATGCTGTTTTTATCCAGTTTCTGAAACGGCCCGTGTCTATACAAACAAACCTGCATATCACAATGACCATTCATGTACACTGATCATACGTGCGCTGAGGTAAATTTTTTACTGAAAATAGCACACAAGTGCTAATCAGTCAAAGTTGCTTAAACACAGATAGGAATTAATCGTAAAGTAAATGCAATGGTAATGTTAGAATTATCCATATCCTGAGGAAGCATGGCAATGGGAAAAGAGTACCAACAGAAGAAGAATGAAAGACATACTTGTGTGATTTCAAATATATAAGTAGTCTCTAGGTGGCAGCCATATGTGCTTCATTGTTTCACAGTCACAAGTCTCAGTTTTTAAAACTGGAGTCTTCAAACTGAAACTAGCTCAACAGTGTTTCAGAGTATAAACATTAAGCTTAATCTGGTACAGAAAAGGAACTTATAAATACATTAGAGATGTTTTTCACATTAACTGTTCTTCTGCAGTGAGAGGAACACAGAACAAAACTGCTAACCTCTATAAACCAGCTCTTTATATTTACATAACAAGGTGGATCCTTTGCAGATTTTCTGGAAATTTCTCAACATTTAAGTGGATATTTGATTAATGATACAGCACTCTGCTGTGCATACTTGTGAATCTTGATTTCTGTGAATATCTTCTTTGTGTAAAGACAATTTGAGTGCTGCCTGGAACTGGTAATTAATTTATAGAGATTACAGAATTTGAGACTATTCAAAGACTACTGCAGAAAAGAAAATCATGATAAATAGTTTCAAAAATCTGTTAAATCTTAAGGATTATAACTTCACCTCTTAAGACTTTTACAGTCAAGAAAAATATACTAAAAAGTGCTTTGATACCCACATTTCTCTCATTTCCTATCCCTCCCTCCTTCATTTCCCACAATAGCCATTTTCTCACATGAACTTCAGACAATTTCACAAGAACCTAACTGGAATATTTTCCATATTTTCCTTATATGTAATACACAACAAGAAATACTTCAGAGGAATTTGTTTTTCTGGAAAATGATTCATGTGTTTTAGGTGAGAAAGTTGCTTGTATAGAGTGTGCATTAGGCAGCACATATGACACACACTCATGCAATTACTTGCACTAGTGGGTGCACTAGCCCTGCTATCACACAGACTAGGCAGCTGGCAAGTTAATGGCTGCCTAATGTTCAATCCAATTCTCGGACCTCAGTTAGATATTATCTAGAAAAGTTAGGAACTGCAGTACATGTGTGAAAATGACCCATGTTTGATGTTCTCAGATGTTATTTGGGCCTTTTCCCCATTTCCTCTATCATTCAACCTCTCCCAGACTGGTAGACTGGTCAGTTGCTGACTATCAATTGTCTTTCTTCTTTTTGGTTCAAGTAACCTCTCATAATTCCCATAATGTCTACAAAAGCTGTCACATCAGAGAAGGAGAGAACAGGATCCATCAATGCAGAAGGGGCTGGACATCATTATTTGTATTTACATCGCCTCCTCCTGGGTGGAGAAGCGAGAGAGGAGAGTGTGAAGAGTTAGGTCAGGGCGGTCAGTCTTGTCACGCTTCACAAATATCTTTTGAGAAGATTCTCATATCGATACTTCATACTCTCGAGTGTCCTGCTGTAATTGAAATGAGAATTATTAAATCAAAGGAATGGACACATTGAATGTACTCCTGCAGCTTTTACCCCACACTTGAGGTATTTGTTGTTGCAATTTTGGCAGTATCTAAATAAAATTAAATTCAATTCATTTGAACTTAACTGAATAGAACTTACTCCTCCTGTTTCATAGAGCGGGTTGTCAAACTCTGTCTCCACAGTGATTTGTCGGTAAGGGTGAGGGTAGATAAGAGGCAGCCTTAAGTTGGAGTTATATCTGCACCTAATATACATAATGAGGAAAAAACAGACACAAAAAAACACAAATTCAGAGTTTTAGTACCTGTTCCTTCACAATGGCTCAGCGCCAGTGTGCGACTGCCAAAGACTTTGCTTCTAGTTTTCTAAGAAACAAATATGTTGCATTACTTTTGAGGTCTAGATTATGTGAAAGACCCCTAACTTTTTGCTACAGTTATAGCAGTAAGTGAGTTAAAAGGTGACACCAATGGGGTTCTGACCAAGAGCCTGCATAGTATGAGCTGTGGCCCAGACTGTGCTAATCAAACAAATGTTATCAAGACAATAACAGTCAGAAACAATTAAGGTCTCACCCTTGTATATAAATCTCATGGTCTAGGATCTTACCGAGTGACATAGACGTACACTCCTCCCAGCAGCACAGACAGCAACAGAATGAGGATGAAAATGGCCAGTGCTATGTTTCCTCCATCCAAAGGGGAACCTGCAGTCGCTTCTGCAACTGACAGACAAAACATGAATAAAACAAGGTTTATTTAACCGCAGATCATTATCCAGAGAATACATAAATCTTCTAAAGGTTTCATTAGAGGTGGTTTAGCAAACATAGGTGGATGCTCTGTGAAATCACATGGATAAACACAGCTGGAGGTAGAAACAAAACATGGGAATGAAGTTGATGCAAATGCAGGGAGAGCACACAGCCTGTGAGGTGGTTTGTTTTAGGGTTTTTTTTGTAATTCTATAAAACAGACTGTGTAGGGTTTTAGCCCACAGCACATACTGTACACAGACACTCACCTTCCAAAGCATGGTTGCCAAAGCAGTCTTGGTTGGCTGCAAGACATCATTCTGTCAGTCAGTGCATATGAAAATTGACATAACTTTTTATGTTGAATTTGTTTACATAACGTTCTCTTGAATTGTATGTTTGCTAATGCCCACTCTTCCTATTGTTAAAATCGGTCAAGCTTTCTTTTCTTATGTATTCCAATTCAACCCTGTCTCACAGCAATTTGTGAAATAGGAGACTATGTAATATTTAATTGATCAGTTTTATTTAATCCATCAAAATTAATTCCATGGGATTATTTTTGTTTCAGTTTAGCAAAAGATTGAGGTTTGGGTTAAACAGAGCTATTAAGCAAGTAAGAGATGCTTGTTGTTTTTTTTTTCAGAAAAGGTGACTCATGGAGCCTCAGTAATTTCCAGAATTTAGCAATACGCCCCAGCCAAACCATAATGCTGGTCCATTGTGAATATGGTATAACAAAATGATACTTGCACAATATTCAGTGACACAGCCAGCTATTTTTGTCATAAATGTCTATAAATAAAAATTCACAGAGCATATTAAAGATTTGTTTTTAGGCTTTGCAATTTTATGGAATGTTACCATTTATATTATGTGGCAGCTCAGGTGATGGTAAAAGCAGAGGGAAGGTGAAAGACCCAAAAGACGTTTTAAATATGCCTCCAGCTTTGAAAAATTGACCATATACAGTAAAAGAATCAAAAATAAATTATGAATTAAACTAAATATCACACTAATCAAATTAATCACTGTATTAGTACATATTAACTGCACAAATTCATAGTGACTAGTGACACTTTGTTTAACATGGACAACTAATTCATTACTCTAAAATAATCTGGGTAATAAAAAAAACACACACACACATTATCTCCTGCATTTACCTGTCCAAGCCTTTTTCTCTCTCCTAACTCTCTCTCTGAGCTTGGGAACCTTCAGGAGGATTCAGCCTGAAAATTCCCTGCAGTGAGACAGCACCCTGACCCTGACACTCATCTCCTTGAGTTTTCAGCACAACAGCAAAAACTATACAAGGATAACAGCATGGAAAAGACACGCAAAAACTTTGACATGGCCTTCATTTTCCTAGATTATTGGAGATTTACATAATGAATTAATAATAGTATATAGGCTATACACATAGATACCCTAAGAGTCTTCATCAAGAACGGGGATGGGAATGTGGGGTACAACACTAGATGCCAACTTCAAGCCCATAGCACAAGTCACCATCAAGTGCAGGATCTACCAAGGACATACTGGCCCCACTGCTGTTCTGCATAGGCCTGAACCCCCTCAGTGAGATCTTTAACAAGACTGGCTATGAATACTGACTACAGAATGGAGCAATTGTCAGCCGCCTCCTCCACATGGATGACATCAAGCTGTATGCCAAGAGTGAAGAAGACATAAATTCACTGATCCATACCACCAGGAAATAAAGCAATGACATCGGAATGACGTCCGGACTGGAGAAGTGTAGTCGGATGATAACAAAGAGAAGGAAGGTAGTCAGAACTGAGGGGATCGAACTACCAGAAGGCAACATTGCAGACATAGAGGACAGCTACAAGTACCTTGGGATCCCACAGGCAAATGGGAACCATGAAGAGGCCGCTAGGAAAGCTGCAACCACCAAGTACCTGCAGAGGATCAGGGAAGTCCTGAGGAGTCAGCTGAAAGGTAAGAACAAGATCTGGGCTATCAACACCTACGCCCTGCCCATGATCAGGTACTCTGTTGGGATAATAAGCTGGCCAGAGGAGGAGATAGAAGCCACTGACATCAAGACCAGGAAGCTCCTGACCATGGATTGAGGGTTTCACCCCAAGTCCAGCACCCTTAACCTGTATGCTAAGCGGAAGGAAGGAGCCAGGGGAAATCAGGAATACATCAGGAAGATAGCCCCAATCGACCACGTGCTGAGTGAATACCTCAGGCAGCAATAAACCCGAGGAAGTGGAGGAACCATCATGGCAGGACAGGCCCCTGTATGGTATGTACCACCAGCAGATAGAGGAGGTAGCTGACAGAAATCCTACCAGTGGCTGAACAAAGCCGGACTGAAAGACAGCACAGAGGCACTACTCATGGTAGCACAGGAACAAGCTTTGAGTACAAGATCCATAGAGGCTGCAGTCTATCATACCAGACAACACCCCATGTGCAGGCTGTGTAAAGATGCCCTTGAGACAATCCAGATCATAACAGTAGGCTGCAAGATGCTAGCTGGCAGGGCATACGTGGAATGCTATGCAGGACAACACCATAACCAAGTGGCCAGCATAATATACAGAAACAGGTTCCGACGTTAAAATAGGAGACTTCCAGAAACAGACGGATAAAATGGTGATGGCTAACCAACCAGACATACTGGTGGTAGACAAGCAGAGAAAGATGGCCGCAGTGATAGATGTAGCGATTCTGAATGACATGAGAAGCTGGAGAAGTACCAAGGGCTCAGAGAAGAGCTCAAGAAGATGTGGAGGGTGAAGGTGAAGGTGGTCCCAGTGGTAATCGGAACACTAGGTGTGGTGACTCCCAAGCTAGGCGAGTGGCTCCATCAGAACCCAGGAACAACATCAGAGATCTCGGTCCAGAAGAGCGCAGTCCTTGGAACAGCTAAGATACTGCGCAGGACCCTCAAGCTCCCAGGCCTCTGGTAAAGGACCCGAACTTGAAGGATAGACCGCCCACAGGGGCGAGAGGGGAATTATTTATTATATATATCCAGAGTGGATGTGTATATACATATATATATATATATTTATTTTATTTTATTTAAGCTTGTATGTATACTTCTGACTTCTGACAGTTCAAAGACATCATTAGAAACCCCATATTTCCATTACATTCATGTGCATGATGGGTGGATATAAACGTCTGATTGCAACTTTACAGGAGTTAGTGTTCTTGTGAATCAGAATAATCCAAAGCCTCTAAAAAATTTCTATAATAACGTATATTAAAATAAAATGTCCTTCAAAAATCTCACCCCTGCAGAGTGGAAGTGGGCCGCTCCAAAAAGAAGGATTTCCAAGGATGCATTTAATTGCAACCTCTCCTATGAGCTCGTAACCTTGGTAACAGACAAAGGTTAGGGACTCGCCAGGCAGGTAAAGTCTCTTGGACAGGATCTGGTAGCCGTTGTCAGGGAGACCGGGGTTTTCACAGGAAACAGAATCCTCAGCTAGATAAAAAGAAGAAAGAAAAAGAAACTGCATGGAACTCATTGAGTTTCTCAGCACAAATCAGAGGTTTCTGCGTCATAGCTCGACTGACAGGTTTTGACAAACCCTGGCTGAGGTGACATGACTCACGGATAATCTCCGCCTCCACCTCCAGGTGGCTGAGGGTTGATTGCTATGGTGCATTAGCATCACATTTACATATCAAACACTTCACCCAAACATTAATAACCCTGAAAACACACACACACACACACACGCAAATATCATGACTGCTGAGATAAAATGTGAGTGATGAAGCATCGTCTCTGGCATGCAGAGACGCTGTGATCTTTGTCAGCAGAGAAAAGAGAGAGCCAGGCCTTTTTTGCAAGAAATCACACAAACCCACTCATTTTGGACCAAAAAAAAAAAAGGAAAAGAGCCTCTTATCTTCAGTTAAGTGTCATATGTGACTCCCTATCCAGATGATAGGCTTGTGAAATTCTGATGCTAACATACTACTAGTAAACTACGGGACCCTTCAGCTCACCAGTTTGCTAAAATACATATCAGCAATTGCCAGTTGAGAACTGACTAACCTCCCATGTCTTCTTTTATGTCTGGAAACATTCTTTCAAATACCCACAGACACAGTGAGGCAGATGAGACGTCCACACAGGCGTTCCTGGCTCACGTCCATAGCATGTGATAGTGGCGCCGCCCTGTAGGATGAAGCCTGTGTTGCAGCTATACTGAATGGTTGTCCCCACTAGGAGTTTCGGGTCAGACAGGGTTCTGGTAGCATGCTCAACATGGCCAGGATCTGAACAGTACATGACTGAGAAAAAAGACAGCAGAGACTGTGATGAATGATAAGAGATATAATTTTATAAAAACAATAATACATTTTGATAAAAAATAAAATAAGCCCAGAGATGGACACTATTATATGCCCAAGAGCAGGTACAATCTACATGAATGTACTTGCTTTTTTTAATTCAAGGTAACTTGTTTGAGATCCAAAATGCACAAATATAGTTCCAAGCAGTAAAAGTTACATATTTAAAGTGGGGTTTTATCACTCTTAGGGTGTATATGTTCAAGCCTGAATCAAAAACAAATTCGTAAAGAATGGAAAATATTAATTTTACTCTTAAAATCTCAGGTTTTGCTGAAAGGATGGCAAAAATTCTGATAAGTCTATCCGTCTTGTATATCAGCACAGCAATGCAGAGGTCACCATAGTTGCAGCACAACAAGAAGTGTGTGAAGCTTGTTCTTACTGTGTGAGCTACATAAAGCTTTGATGGTCAGTAAAATTAAAAAGGTCCTTTACAAATACCAGCTCATTTGTAAGATTAAGAATGAACTAAGGGTATCCAGTAAATGTCCCCCCCCCCCCCCCAAATTCCATACTGTGTCACTGAATTCCAAATTCCCCAAATTTTATACTGTTTAAAATGTCCTGTTAGAGCTAGAGCTCCTGGTATAGGCAAAAGCTGAAAAACAGAAGGGCCAGTGTCATAGATGTTTGACACTACTGGGCCCTTTATTTGTATGGTCAGTTGATTCAAACACAGGACGTTCTTGCTGTGAGGCAGCAGTGCCAAGAAACGCATCACATTGTGCTAGTGCATCAGGTCCTGTGTCGCAATTGCAGAGCCTTCCACTATAGATGTTGCGGAGAGGGTGAATCATGTTGATTAAACCTTGGGTTCTTTGCAGAAATTAGTACTATAACAACTTCTGGTCCCATCCCACCACAAGACAATTTGACTTATAAAATCAGTCTGGCAAATTCCATCCATCCATCCATCTTCATCCGCTTTATCCGAGGCCGGGTCGCGGGGGCAGCAGCCTAAGCAAAGAGGCCCAGACCTCCCTCTCCCCAGCCACCTCCTCCAGCTTATCCGGGGGAATACCAAGGCGTTCCCAGGCCAGCCGAAAGATATAATCTCTCCAGCGTGTCCTGGGTCTGCCCCGGGGCCTCCTCCCGGTGGGACATGCCTGGAACACCTCACCCAGGAGGCGCCCAGGGGGCATCCTTGTCAGATGCCCGAACCACCACAGCTGGCTCCTTTCGATGTGGAGCAGCAGCTGCTCTACTCTGAGCCCCTCCCGGATGGCCGAACTTCTCACCCTATCTCTAAGGGAGAGGCCAGCCACCCTTCGGAGGAAGCTCATTTCTGCCGCTTGTATCCGCGATCTCGTTCTTTCGGTCACTACCCACAGCTCGTGGCCATAGGTGAGGGTAGGGACGTAGATCGACCGGTAAATTGAGAGCTTCGCTTTTACACTCAGCTCCCTCTTCACCACGACGGACCGGTGCAGCGTCCGCATTACTGCAGCTGCAGCCCCAATCCGTCTGTCGATCTCCGGCTCCCTTCTCCGATCACTCGCGAACAAGACCCCAAGATACTTGAACTCCTCCACTTGGGGCAGGAACTCATCCCCGACCCGGAGTGGGCACTCCACCCTTTTCCGGCTGAGAACCATGGCCTCAGATTTGGAGGTGCTGATCCTCATTCCCGCTGCTTCACACTCGGCTGCGAACCGTTCCAGTGCGAGCTGGAGGCCCGTCTGGCAAATTATAGTACAAATTTATTTGTACTATAATACACACTATGTTACCAAATGTATTCACTCAGCCCTCCAAATCATTGAACACAGGTCTTCCAGTAACTTCCATTGCCACAGGTGTATAAAATGAGGCATCTAGACAAACAGACTGCTTCGACAAACATTTGTGAAAGACTGGGTCCCTCTCATGAGCTCAGTGAATTCCAGTGTGGTACCATGACAGGATTTCAGCTGTGAAATGAGTGCGGTCGTGAAATTTAATGCTACTAAATATTCCACAGTCAATTGTACCCATTCACAGAAGCACTTTTTCTAACTGTTAAGTGCTTACTGTCTAACATTCAAGCACATTCACACTCCGATGGATGCAACAGAGAGCAACAAGGTTAGTTAGTAGCTGACCTGCTCTACCACCTGAGCTACAGCCACCCCAATGGTGTTGGCGGTATTATAGCAAAGTGTAAGCAGTTAGGAATTACAACAACTCAACCATGAAGTGGTAGGTCACATAAAATTACAGTGCGGTAAGTGGATGCTGAAGTGCATAGTGTGCAGAGGTAACCAATTTTCTGCAGATTCAACATCTACAGACCTCCAAACTTCATGTGGTCTTCAGATAAGGTCAAGAACAGTGCTCAGAGAGCTTCACTGAATGGTCATGGTCAAGCAGCTGCATCCAAGCCTTACATCAAGTGGATTCAAGATTCAAGATTCTTTATTTGTCACATGCATAGTCATATGAGTACAACACACAGTGAAATGTGTCCTGAACTCCTCATTTGACTGTGCAAGACATTATAGACAATAAGTAAATTAAATAAATAAAAATATCTGGAAATTTTAAATTAAAAATCTTAAAATGTACATGCAACGGAATGTGCATGTACAAAGTGTTTTGCGCCATATTAGCACAGCAATGTATTGATAGCACGTAGAGTAAACAAGTGGCCGAAGTAATATAAACAGAGTAATTCAACAGAGTGACGAGCATGATCAGTGTAGAAGCCTGTGATGTAATAATGAATCAGATGTGATATGAAATATGACCGTGAAAATTCTGGCATGGGACAAGAACATGATGTATGGTCCTGTTTCATTCACTTAGGGATGCCATAAGGGTAGTGGGGGCATGTTCAGATTTAGGACTTGGACGACCTGAGGATAGAAGCTCCTCTTGAGTCTCTCTGTTGCCCCGATTGTGCGGAAACTTCTGCCTGATTGCAGAAGTTGAAACAGTTTGTTACTGGGATGGGACGAGTCCTTTAATATCTGCTGCTCTGGACCAACATCTCCTGGTGTAAATGTCCTGTAGGGAGGGAGAATAGACCTGCAGCAGTGTTCTGCTGCACCAATCACTCTCTGAAGAGCTTTTCAGTCCTGAACACAGCTATTCCTATACCAGGATGTGATGTTCTATGTGAGGATGCTCTCCACAGTGCCTGAATAGAAAGTCCTGAGGATCACTGGAGAGACCCCGACTTCCTCAGTTGTTGGAAATGGTACAGGCGCTGCCTAGCCTTTTTGGACTGGACCTTAACGTGAGCAGACCATGTCGGGTCTGAGGAGATGTGGACATTGAGATACTTGAAGGACAACACCCTCTCCACTAGAGCACCGTTAATGATAAGGGGCCTGTAGACTCGGTGTTTACTCCTTCCTAAGTCCACCACCAGCTCCTTGGTTTGCAAGACAAAAATGTGGCTGTCCTGACACCACAATGCCAGGTTCGTCACCTTGTCCATGTAGGCCACCTCATCGTTGTTGGAGATGAGGCACAACACCACTGCGTCATCAGCGAACTTCACAATGGTATTGGAGCCATGAGTGGCCACACAGTCAGAAGTATAGAGGGAATACAGCAGCGGCGAGATGGTGGTGATGCTGTCAGAGACACACCTACCCTGTCTCACCGCATGAGATCTCATTGAGGAAGTCCAACACCCATGCAGATAGACGATTGTTGAGTTCTACATGCAAATGGAATGCAAAGTGTCAGTTGCAGTGGTGTAAGGCACACCGCTACTGGACCCTAGAGCAGTGGAAAGGCCTTCTCTGGAGCAACAACTTACACTTCTTCATCTGGCAATCTGATGGATGAGTATGGGTTTGGCAGTTGCCGGGAGAGGGGTACTTCTCTGGCTACACTGTGCAAAGTGTATAGTTTGGTAGAGGGGGACCATAGTGTGGAGTTGTTTTTAAGTAGTTGGGCTCAGCCCTTTAGTTCCAGCTTACCAAGACATTTTGGACAATTTCATCCGCATGCACATGATAATATTGATGAATCACACTGATAAATGAGGCCCATGGCAGTAGATGAATGGCCAATTTGTCAACAACTATATTAAAAATTCCTCCTGTAGGGACCAAGGAAATACCTAAAATTAATTAATTCCATGAAGAACAGATAAAGGTTATTGTACAAACAAATAAAACAAGCAGAACTCACTTTTTTCACAGAATGGGGGTTGTGAGCTCCAGGAAAGATCCAGAAGACAGGTGAGAGTCTCTCGCCCCACCAGGTCATAACCAGGATCGCACTGGTAGGTTATACAAGCCCCTCGCACAAGTGCAACATGGGATGTTGTCTTCCAGCCATTATGGATCTCAGGCAGATCTGGACAAGAGTCGTTTCGAGACACCTCTGACAAGAGTATGAAAGAAAAGACATTCTGATTAATGGCTTCATTATTACGATGCCAATATATATTGTTCAGGCTTAGTTCAGGTAGCTGCAAGTCAAAAAAAACAAGTCAAGACAACAGCACAGCTGATTTCCATGTAAATAGTGAATATTTTTGTATTACTATCTAAAATAACACACATTCGTACTCTGATTCGTACACCAGCACACCGCAGACCACGGCCTCTCTGTGTGAGGATCTAAACGTATTCTACGCTAGATTCGACACAGCGAACACCATGAGACCGGACAGTGTGCGCACCGCGGATGACGTCAGTGCGCACACTGTGTCTGAGGAGGATGTGCGGAAGTGCTTCAGGAAGGTGAACGCACGCAAAGCTACTGGTCCGGACGGGATTCCCGGCCGCGTCCTCAGGTCATGCGCGGCTCAGCTGGCTGGAGTGTTCACGCACATCTTCAACCTTTCCCTCTCTCTGTCTGTACTCCCAGCCTGCTTCAAAATGGCCACCATCGTCCCTGTACCCAAATCCTCCACCATCTCCTCATTGAACGACTGGCGACCTGTAGCCCTGACCCCCATCGTAAGCAAATGCTTCGAGAAGCTGGTCAGGGACTTCATCTGCTCTGCACTACCCGACTCACTGGACCCTCTACAGTTTGCATACCGCCACAACAGGTCCACTGATGATGCCATAGCCCTGACACTACACACTGCCCTGTCACACCTGGAGAAGAGAGACACGTATGTGAGGATGCTGTTTGTAGATTACAGCTCAGCATTCAATACCATCGTTCCCTCGAAGCTGGACAGGAAACTGCAGGATCTAGGACTGAGCAGCTCCCTCTGCAGCTGGATCCTTAGCTTCCTGTCTGACAGACGCCAGGTGGTCAGACTGGGCAGCATCACCTCATCCCCCATCACACTGAACACTGGTGCTCCACAGGGGTGTGTACTGAGCCCTCTCCTGTACTCACTCTACACCTACGACTGCACAGCCACTAACAGCTCCAACATCATTGTGAAGTTTGCGGACGACACTACAGTGGTGGGTCTTATCACCAACGGTGATGAGACGGCTTACAGGGAGGAGGTCAGCGCCCTGACCCACTGGTGTCAAGACAACCATCTCACCCTCAACATCGCAAAGACAAAGGAGTTGATAGTGGACTTCCGGAGGTGCAGAGAAGTACACACCCCCATCACCATCAACGGCGCTGCTGTGGAGAGAGTGAGCAGCTTCCGGTTCCTTGGTGTACATCTGGCTGAGGATCTTACATGGTCAGTACACACAAACAAAACAGTGAAGAAGGCGCAGCAGCGCCTCTTCTTTCTCAGGAGACTGAAAAGATTCGGCATGAGCCCCCGCATCCTCAGGACCTTCTATCACTGTGCCATTGAGAGCATCCTCACTGGATGCATCACCACCTGGTATGGCAACAGCACCGCCTACAACTGCAAAGCTCTCCAGCGAGTAGTGCGGTGCTCTGAACGGATAATTGGAGGTGAGCTTCCCTCCCTCCAAGACATCTACAGGAAGCGGTGCCTGAGGAAAGCGGGGAGGATCATCAAGGACTCCAGTCACCCCAGCCATAAACTGTTCAGACTGCTTCCATCAGGAAGGAGGTTCTGCAGCATCCGGTCCCGTACCAGCAGACTGAGAGACAGCTTTTTCCATCAGGCCATCAGACTGCTGAACACGTCATAGACACCTCAGCTTCACTACTGGGACTTCAACATTATGCACTCCACACTGTATATAAATGCCACTTGTTTTGCACATATTCAACTCTGTATATTTTATATATTTTATTATTATTATTATTATTATTATTATTTTATTTTATTTTTTTACTATTTAATTTGTAAAAATGTGTATACACACACACACACACACACACACACACACACACACACGTAGGAAAATATTTAGTATACACATCCAGAAATGCATACACTATTATATATTGTACATATATTTATTAGTTTCAGGTTGGCCATTCTTGTATTTTGCTCGTTTGTGTTGTTGTGTTTGCACATCTCTGTTGCTTGTGGGGCTCGCACACAAGAATTTCACTCGCATGTGCTGTGCCAGTGTGCCTGCACATGTGATGTGACAATAAAAAGTGATTTGATTTGATTTGATTTGATTTGATTTGATGGATGCATTGGAGAGCGACTAATATCTTGCCCAAGGATATTTGGCATGCAGACTAGAGGGAGCCAGAGATCAAACCACCAACCTTCCGATCAGTAGATGATCTGCTCTACCTCCTGAGCTACAGCCACCCCAATATGATAGAATGTGATGGAAGTATGGATTTCCTCAGTGATGGACTGTCTTCAAATATCAACTCTCCAGTACATTCACTCTGGCACAGACACCTTGCTACTAAAGCTGCTGATGAAAAGACAGAGTTTAAATTCAGATTTCCACTGAAGGGGTCCTCAACAAAATTATTAAAAGCTCTCAGGTAATTGTCTTGGCTGTGTTGATGTACCATCAGTCATAATTTTGGGGGGCTGCTTCAAAGTAACAGAATGCATTTAAATTAACACATTCTCATGTGAATCTCTGCTGCTGGCTTACTCCAGCAGATTCTGGACACTTAAAGTCATACCTTTGAGTTAAAACAATACAAATGGCTGACTTTCTCAGAGCTCAGCACAGCACAGAAACAGCTTTAGTGAAGGTTACAAATGATCTTCTTATGGCCTCTGACAGTGGACTCATCTCTGTGCTTGTCCTGCTAGACCTCAGTGCAGCGTTCGATACTGTTGATCATAATATCCTATTAGAGCGATTAGAACATGCTGTAGGTATTACAAGTACTGCGCTGCAGTGGTTTGTATCATATCTATCTAATAGACTCCAATTCGTGCATGTAAATGGAGAGTCCTCTTCACACACTGAGGTTAATTATGGAGTTCCACAGGGTTCAGTGCTAGGACCAATTCTGTTTACATTATACATGCTTCCCTTAGGCAGTATCATTAGAAGACATAGCATACATTTTCACTGCTATGCAGATGACACCCAGCTCTATCTGTCCATGAAGCCAGATAACACACACCAATTAGTTAAACTGCAGGAATGTCTTAAAGACATAAAGACCTGGATGGCCGCTAACTTTCTGCTTCTTAATTCAGATAAAACTGAGGTTATTGTACTCGGCCCTGAAAATCTTAGAAATATGGTATCTAATCAGATTCTTACTCTGGATGGCATTACCTTGGCCTCCAGTAACGCGGTGAGGAACCTTGGAGTCATTTTTGACCAGGACATGTCCTTCAACGCACATATTAAACAAATATGTAAGACTGCTTTCTTCCATTTGCGCAACATCTCTAAAATTAGAAATATCCTGTCTCAGAGTGACGCTGAAAAACTAGTTCATGCATTTATTACTTCCAGGCTGGACTACTGTAATTCATTATTATCAGGATGTCCAAAAAACTCACTGAAAAGCCTTCAGCTAATCCAAAATGCTGCAGCAAGAGTCCTGACAGGGACTAGAAAGAGAGAGCATATTTCTCCTGTTTTGGCTTCCCTTCATTGGCTTCCTGTTAAATCCAGAATTGAATTCAAAATCCTGCTCCTCACATACAAGGTCTTAAATAATCAGGCCCCATCTTATCTTAATGACCTTGTAGTACCATATCACCCTATTAGAGCGCTCCGCTCTCGCTCTGCAGGCCTACTTGTTGTTCCTAGAGTATTTAAAAGTAGAATGGGAGGGAGAGCCTTCAGTTTTCAGGCCCCTCTTCTGTGGAACCAGCTTCCAGTTTGGATTCGGGAGACAGACACTATCTCTACTTTTAAGATTAGGCTTAAAACTTTCCTTTTTTCTAAAGCATATAGTTAGGGCTGGACCAGGTGACCCTGAATCCTCCCTTTGTTATGCTGCAATAGATGTAGGCTGCCGGGGGATTCCCATGATGCATTGAGTTTTTCCTTTCCAGTCACCTTTCTCACTCACTATGTATTAATAGACCTCTCTGCATTGAATCATATCTGTTATTAACCTCTGTCTCTCTTCCACAGCATGTCTTTATCCTGTCTTCCTTCTCTCACCCCAACCGGTCGCAGCAGATGGCCGCCCCTCCCTGAGCCTGGTTCTGCCGGAGGTTTCTTCCTGTTAAAAGGGAGTTTTTCCTTCCCACTGTCGCCAAAGTGCTTGCTCATAGGGGGTCATATGATTGTTGGGTTTTTCTCTGTATCTATGAAGCGCCTTGAGGCGACTTTTGTTGTGATTTGGCGCTATATAAATAAAATTGAATTGAATTGAATTGAACTTTGTGCTCCCTCAAAGAGCTCTAATGAAACAAAAAACAAATACAACACTGTGCATAAAAGACGAACATAGCCAGCTTAGACAACACATCGTGAAGCCTCAATGTTAGCACTTTGCATTAGCATCCGCGCTTACTCGCTAATGGAGATTTGCTGCATTAATGCAGCTATTGTGTTAACATCATTTTAACGAGATTAACACTGACAGCACAAAGTTTAAGTAAAGTTTATTCCCGGACCACTTTGCCTGCCCCCCCCCAAAAAAAAGCTGTTCAAACTATTTTGCAATGACTCTCACTTTTGTTTTTTTTGGTGAAGAAGCAAACACATTTAGGGTATTTAGGTATTTGTTATGTTGTTATCTGATGCTAGCAAGATTGATTACCAAGTTGCGTTCAAAAACAGTGCAGATACAACATATCATCAAAGTAATAAAATGCAAGAACTTCTATCAATTGGCACTTCTCATTGATGTTGTTTTTTTGGTCTCAGGGTATGCCACTGTTTTGCTGTCTCACAATATTTCACTGCTTTCAAATTCATACATTACAGTAACTAATTTTCTCCTAATATTTTTACTTTCCTATATAAGATTTTTACTTTAATCAATCAAAAAATACTAAAATTCTTAACAAAATTGTTAATAATTAAATACTATCACACTATGTTAAGAAAATCCAAACATATGTGTTACGTATAGACATCTAATGAAGTTACTCAGGTGGGCCTTCACCCTTTTTTTCCACCTGAAGGTAGGGTAATGAGCCAAAGTAGTACTTAGTCTTCCCTCATTGAAGGACATGAAGAAGAAGAAGAAGAAGAAGAAGAAGAAGAAGAAGAAAAATCCATAGAAATATCATATTTTTGATTTATTAGGTCAGTGAGCTTGTGACAGCGGTGTTAAAGGATAGTTGCTGACCAAGTGCAAACCATGAAGCCCTTGGGAAGTATTGAGTGTGTGTAGGATTAACACTAGAACAAGGGTTTAGTTTTAGCCTAGCACCTCTTCCTGCTTATAAAAATTAAATTCCTTTATTATAATAATAATGATAATAATGGATTGGATTTATATAGCGCTTTTCAAGGCACCCAAAGCACTTTACAATGCCGCTATTCATTCACTCTCGCATTCACACACATATTATCACTATATTAGGCATTGTACAGCGAAATTGGAGCAGAGCTAGCATGCATACATTCTTACATGCTTTCACTCAGCATTCCACAGAATAAAATAACAATATAATAAAATTGAGAGTATAATAAAATAAAATAGTAAATGTAAAAGTATAAATACACACAAATACAGTTCTACGAAACACAATGAAAGGATATTGCACTTGTCAAAGAAGGATATTGCACTTATGTCTTTTTACGCATTGCATGTTCCCTATGACAACACCACCAAACACTTTTTTTGAAGTACTTTTTCAACACTATACTGAAAATTAAATATATTTATTAATATCTGTTAATATAATCTTATATGTGGAAAAGAAATGAATATACCTTAAACTTGGATTATGTCTAGACTATGTCTATGACTGATTCTATAGAAGTCTATGATCTGACTGACGATCTGTGTTTTGTGAGTTCACGTTCTTAGCCGATGTTTCACATCATCCCATAAAGAATGTGATGTTCATTTAATAAATTTTACCTTCATTTGGAATAAGAAAGACAATACACTAGAACCTTTTCTAGGCATTTTTTTAAAATGTTTACAATTTTTTAAAATTATTTTAGTATTAGAGTATTTTCCAGGTCATTGCTGATTGTTGACAGTATATAGCACTGATACCAACTGTTACTCCTACTTATTACCACTTAATATACTATCATTGTTCTGGATCGTCATACCAGTATTTTGAGTTTCCTGTGTTTTGGTGATTGTTTTTATTTTGACGATGATATTCAAGTCTCACTAGTCAATCTTGAGTTTATTCTTTCCAAGTTCTTGAGTTCCCTTGTATTCACAGTTTAGTTTCTTGTTAGGTTACTCTTGTGTCTTGGTCTCTCCCCTGTGTTGCCTGTATGTGACTGTCAAGTCATTGGTGTTTAAATCTTTTTCCGTCCATGTCCCTCGCACTCCTCCATGTTTCTCGTTCCCTCCTTCTGTGTTTCTCTCTTTCCCTGAGTCCCTCGCCCTCTCAATCCATGCCTTAGTCGTGTCTGCTTTCATCTCCCTTACTTGTTCCATGTTCCCCTCCTCGTGGTTCATCCATTGTCTCTCCAGTGTGTCATATGTTTTCCTGTCTGTCTTTCCTCTGTTCTTTTGTCAACTGTAAGTGTCCTTGTCTGGATCTCAGTCTGTGTGCCAGTTCCTGTTTTATTTTGATGGTCACTTGTATCATGTCCTTTGTGCTCAGTTTGCTTTCCCTGTTTTGTTATTTTTAATTTGTTCCTGCTGTGCTCCCATTTTCCTTGTCACCACTCTTTGTATATATTGTCTCAGTCATCCCTTGCCCCATTTGCAAGTCTCTGCTCAACTCAATAAATCAAAAACAATCAATAAAACATAATTGATTTGAATTGTTTAAGTCATTTGAAAAACTGCTCATATAAAAAATAGTGATTAGTGTAGCTTTAAAGAGGCTGCATTGAAAATTTGGCTATGGCACATCTGTAACATGGTGAGAAGCCCTCAGACATCATGAATTAATTACACAGAATGAGATTCAGCAAGATCAATGCATTCATCATCATTGAGTATTTTTTTTTTTTAAACAAATTGATTTGATCTTGGATTGGATCATCTGATCTTTCCAGCATTAAAGTGTGCAGTTCAAACCTTCCTGCTATGTTAAGTCTTGGGCAGATCTGCCTTAAGTAAAAAAAAAACAAGTAAAGATGAGAGGACAGAAAATAGAAGATGAAAAATAAAGTGGGCAGCTTGAGAATGGACAGAACGGAAATTAATTAGAAAAGTAAATTAAAGTTAAAAACTATTTAAATGATAATTCCAGTGTCTTTTTATTTTGTGTTCTGATTGTCAGTGATAACCAAAATTTAAAACAAGTATGCCTTAGCGCTTAATGCTTCTGACTTCCCTTCTGTGGGCTTAAGCTGACAACCCAGTGTTTTCTGCCACAACCTTTAAACTTTTAAAAGAATAACAGACAATAAATTATGCACAGTGTAAACTCTACAAATTCAATCCCTGCAGATCAGAAAACCAGTCCATATCAGCTGTTCCGTCAACTGATACCCTTCAGTGCACCTTGTTGACAGATATAATATCGGATACATGTTTGTTATCATTCATGCCTAGTTTATTCTCTGCCCAGAGCCATAATAACAAACCCTGACAAATAAAATTATCAATATCTTTATAATCTCCAAGCGGCAAATTGTTGGTGATTGATAGAGATATCTTGATGTATCCTCGATCATCCAGGTGAGGAAATCCAAAAAAGTTGATTCCATTCATCTGGACGTAGCATTTTCAGTGGGAGAAACGTTTCATCACTCATCCAAGTGACTTCTTCCGTCTCAGCTAACTGCAGGTTTCCCTGACCTTTTAAACAGTAAATTTGCACAATGACTGAAAGTAGCACTGCTGGCGAATAATGGGCTGTGAGGTCAGTTTCTTCATTAATATGCAAATTGTCATGAACAATGATCAACACCCAGTGATCAGAGATCATTGATCAATGACCATTGATCGGGCCTCTGGGCAGCAAAAATTCTCCAGAAGGCACAGAACCAGATCCTCAATGAATAGCTGAGACAAATACATTTTTACCATCGATGTGAAATCTAAAGAGAAGCAGATCTGATAGTGTCTTACAATGCTTCTAGAGAGTATTCTTCGAAAGGTGTTTAAATTAACTGAAAAGGCTCGTCTAGCACAGCATGAAAAGTCTAAGACCATGAAAAAAAACTGAGTTTGACTTATTTTTTGTGCGTCAGAAACCAAACAAAAACATGGAGAGTGCCCTCAGTAGCTAGAAGAAATGCCACTCCGAGGATGAGGACAAGTGGGTGTAAAATTTGTCTGACAGGCAATTCACCCAAACAGAGAAAAAGAAAAACATTATCATCCTTCCAGCAGACAAGGGTAGTTGTTTTGCTAAACCAGAAAGACTATCGTGAGACAATTTCACACAGCTCTGTGACAAAAATACTTAAAATGAAACCCAGGGGAAGCTACACCAAGTCTGTATGGTTTACCTAAGATACATAAACAGGGTGTACATTTAAGACCAATTGTCTGTATGATCAGCTCAGTCACCTATAATATCTCAAAGTTTCTGGCTTTGATCCTCAACCCATTGATAGGCAGCTCTGAACACCACATCCAGAACACCTTGGATTTTGTTGAGAAGGTGAGAGATGTCATTATGGAGGCAGATGAAAGTTCGTAAGAGATTGCAGGATGAACCCCAATCTCAGCAACACAACAAAACTTCCATACTTCCAAACTTCCATGTGTGTGTATATATACATATATACATATGTATATATATATAATTATATATATATATATATATATATATATATATATATAATTAGACTCTTGGGAATATACTTCCACCCCTCTTGTAAAGGGGGTATAATTTAGAATTTAAAATTAATATTAGCATTGTATTGTCTTGTTTATTTTTCTAACATGCTCACTATGACTAAGAGACCTCTGCACAAGAATTCCAATCTGCCTTGACTGCTGGTTTTATGGACAAATGGCAAATAAAGAACCTTGAACTCTCAGCACTGACCAAAGGTGTTTGCTCTTTAAACTGTTTTCATTCCCCATATTTCACATCCAAGAGTCAGTACTACAGGCAAAAACATAGGTGTGCCATGCGTTTCCCAGTTTTACCCATTGTGGCCAACTTGTACATGGAAGAAGTGGAAAAGAAGGCTCTGTTATCCTTGCCGTGGAACACCACCAAGTCATTGGCTCAGGTATGTGGATGACACATGGGTAAGAATCAACTCTCCGGACATACCACAATTCACTGATCACATTAACTGAGTGGACCAACACATCAAGTTCACCAGGGAGGATATGAAAAACGACAACACATATGAATCACTATTTAAGGTTTAACTCTCATCATCCAGTGGAACACAAACTGGGTGTCATCAGGACCCTACAACAGAGAGCGAACACGATCCCCACAGATACAGCGGCCAGGGAAGCAGAAGAACATCATATTAAGAAGGCCCTGAGTAAATGTGGTTATTCAAACTGGGCATTAATCAAAGCTGAGAAGGTGCCTAAAGAAAGCTCCAGGCAATCCAGCAGAGAAGAAGGACAATTGCTACCTATGTGGTGAACTGTGTGGTAAGCTGTGTGGCAGGCTAAGTTAGGACCCAAACGCAGGACTCTCAGATGGAAAACTTAACTCAAAGTAGCAGCTTTATTTGCTAGGAAAAATTAACTAAAAAACAAAAAACATGAATACTAAAGAAAAAAAACAAACATAAACTAGAACTAAGACACTCCTGACTGGCCACTAATGACTGGACATTCCACTAACGTGGAAAATGCGACAACAAATAGAGGTAGACTGAGGGATTAAATACACAGACAAAGGGGAAGCAAAACTGAATACGTTTTACGCAGAACAAGGACCGTCAAAATAAAACTGGAAGCACGACAAATATGAAAAAGCAGACAAAGACACACAAGCTTAACTCCAAGAATGGGGTGTTGTGGAAGTTTTCCATTAAATAGAGCATGCAGACAAGTGGTGAGCGGTAGCTAACATTCTTTAATCACAAACAAAGAACAGAAAACCAAGCTTGGTGGAGAGCCTGCATGATCATGGGGCAGACGGTCAGCAGAGTCTCACCCTGAGCCTAGCATGGCTCTCAGTTAAATATCTTCTTCAGGAACAAAAGGCAGTACACAGCTGTTTCACACCTTAAGGTTCACGCTCCCTTGCTACCTCCCAGAGTCCTCAAAGAGACAAAAGATTCTTCCTGTGGAGTTGTCTGCATCCCCCAACTTCCTTACCAGACCTCCACCATCTGTCTAACTGTATGAGTGTGAGACATGCTAAAATCCAGTGGCACCAAGGCATTATACAATAAAATAATGTCATTAATACATAAATAAAAGAAATTCCTATACAGGGGAGAGAAACAAACAGGGGGACATTCTAACTGGAGAGACGAGAGGGAACATGAAACACGGAGACACAGGGAAGACATCGAGACAGAACCCTAAAGACTATAAACTATAGATAAGCACAAAACCCATAAAGAGAACAAAAACCATGAATGACATTGAATATTAACAAAAACTCAAATACACATGAACTCTGGGCCATCAAAGGGCCGTCATTCTTTCCGGTATGTGGGCCATGTATAAGTCGTGTGCAGCCACGGGCCAGTTGCAGACACAATGCTGGCCCAGAACAGTTTCAGCTCTGGCCCCAGATGTCAGCCTAATGTGTACCTTAATTAAACCATGTAATAATAACATGTGCATAGTAGTACAAAAGGAACATGACCAAACTCTGTTCAGCCAGTGAATGGACTGATTCTTACTGTATATAGCGTTTTTCAACTCTCCCAGATTACTCAAAGTGCTTCATACCAGCGGTCCCCAACCTTTTTTGTGCCACGGACCGGTTTATGCCCGACAATATTTTCACGGACCGGCCTTTAAGGTGTTGCGGATAAATACAACAAAATAAAACTCGTACCGGTACCGAAAAAAGGAAGATGTATTCATAACGCACGTGAAAAGACCCAGGAAAACAGAGTTAACGATCAAACTATAACAAAATAACACTGAAAACCAATAAAAACCATACATTTTACACCTGAACCTCAACTCGTGCGGCCCGGTACTGGTCCGAGGCCCGGGGGACCGCTGCTTTATACATCATGCCACATTCAACAAATCACACACTTTCTCTTAGCTGAGTGCTTCCTAACTACATTCATACACATTCTGCTCTACCGCCTGAGCTACAGCCACCCACTGGCAAAGGTGAGTAAACCCTCACTAGATTTGGATAAAGTGTACACTCACAAACCTGTCAAAATCTGCATTTGAAACGTTGGCTACCATAGCAGTATAGTATTGCAACATGGCATTTGGGTCTTCTAACTAAAATAGAAGACCCAAATGCAGAAGAGAATGGATGGATGGATGGATGGATAAGTAGATTTTAAGATTCTTTTTCACAGCTTATACTCTTTTTTTAACACTTAAAGCAAAAATAGACCTTTAACGGTTATTGTCACCTATATAGTTGATAATAAAGCCTTCCCCCTTGCCGAAGACAAGCCCCGCCGGGTCAGAATGGAAGGTCACAGTCAGATCAGGGGTCGTTGAGGAAAGCTTGAAGGGGCTGCTGCCTCCAACATAGCGTCCCAGAATACGAGTTGTGACCTCATCTCCATCGGTGATCGTCAGCATGTCACTGTCACTGATGTTGAGTCTGAAGACAAGGAGGAAGGGAAAGAAATACTGCAGTACAGCTAATGATATCAGTTCAAGATGAGTTATAATGATTCAGAACACATTTGTATAAACAGCTGACTGTGTGGGAGACAAAATGACATCAAAGTCTAAATGCTGCATTCATTCACAGGAGTATGTAAGCATGACTGCAATGTTTTTGCCCAAGACACGTTTGATTGATCACACCACAGTGGCTTTGAAAAGATGTAGTTTGCAAGATTTTGAATACTGAAATATCTGAAAATATTATATGGCATACCAAAACAAGTGTAGCTGGAACAAAGCTGCCAGAGAGTTTAATTAAACTTGTCCATTCCCTTTTTATATAATTGAAAATTGTATAATAACTTAATTTAAATAAAACAATAGTAAAGCCTTACTTAAGGTGAGTTATTTACTTTAAAATTAATTTCACAATAGTGCTTTTGGACTGTTGGTGAGTTACAGATATTCCTTTTATTCGAGCAGGTATCAACTCATTGTTAATATCAATACTTATATACAAATTAAAAGGAGTAGTTTCTGGTTTTTGAGTGGATGTTTTTTTGTCAACAGTTACATGACCAAACTGAAACCGCTCACATTTCTGTGTGTTAGAACATGAAGTGAAAACTAAACATTGATTATCTTAAGCTGCATCCACCCTGGAAACAGTTCACTCACTGCACAGCACTTTGATGTTGATGGCTGCTCACTTGCATCCAGGCTTTAGTTGCCTAGGTGATTCACTAGTGTATTTACTACCAGGTCATATGTCAATCAACATTATTCTTCCCTCTCATAGAGGGAATCTTCGAAGTTGAGAAAAGTTAGCTTGGGTCTCTCCCACCTCATGTTGCCAGCAGTTATTTTGCCTGTAGTCGCTTGAAATCACTGAATGCTACTTTGTGCGGCCTGTGGTTAACACATCGCTGCAAATCACTTCCAATGTGCACACAGTTTCACCTTACACTGTAAAATCATGTACAATATATACTTTTTTACTTGTTTTTCCCAAGTTATTGTTAGCTGTAGGAAAAATCTTAATTTGGCCAAGCTTGTGCACACAAACAACGAATTTGTTTTGGTTCACTTTGCTGACTTCATGAAAAAAAAAAGAAATGCTTTGTTGAATAGGCAGTATAAATAACAGTTTACTCTCTGTTTTAAGTGAAGTTAACTTAAAGCAATCAAGTAACAACAAAGAAAACATTTACATTAATTCACGAGTAGGAGGAAGCAGTACACTAAACTGTGATTGGTCTGCCAAAAAGAAGAGTTTCCACTTGGGTACAAGTATGCCCAGTAGCTCACTTCAAATCTAAACCACTGGCTTAACAGCATCAGAGAGCAGGATTATTACCATTTTGGAGGATCATGTTCTCTTTTGAAACAGTTAAAAAAAATCTTGTAATCAGTGTGTTTAAATTTGTTTCTCAGTGAAGCTGACAGCATTTAATGTTTGTTAAAGTTAACTTGCTGTTACTAAATTACTTAACAGTTGCTGCACAGTTAGACTGTTAACAGATTACTTTTCTGGGTAGATGTCATGGGGCTGGATTTGGCAGAAAAGACTAGCTGTTCTTACCACTGTCCATATTTGACCTATTTTTGCAGAAAATAGAAAGTCAGAAAGTTTAAAGCTTGCTTTCTGCTTCCCTGAAGTTGACAGAATTCGGTGTGGCAGAGGGTCTATACTACGAAGCAGGATTTTGGATTTAAAATGTTTTTTCTTTATTTTCATGACTAGTTACATTGTAGATTCTTACTGAAGGCATTGAAACTTTAATGAACATATGAAACTTTGTAGTGAACAAAAAACTGTGAAATAATTCCGCCTCCCTGGGAAGTCTATGCCAGGGTGCTGGAAAAAAGAGTTCGTCCGCTAGCCGAACCTCGGATACAGGAGGAACAATGCGGTTTTCGTCCTGGTCGCGGAACACTGGACCAGCTCTTTATCCTCTCCAGGATACTTGAGGGTGCATGGGAGTTTGCCCAACCAGTCTACATGTGTTTTGTGGACTTGGAGAAGGCATTCGACCGTGTCCCTCGGGGTGTCCTGTGGGAGGTGCTGCAGGAGTATGGGGTGTCTGGCCCATTTCTACAGGCCATTCGATCCCTATACAACCGTTGCAAGAGCTCGGTTCGCATTGCGGGAATAAGTCGGACTCGTTCCCGGTGGGTGATGGGCTCCGCCAGGGCTGCCCTTTGCCACCGATTCTGTTCATAAGGGCTTTCACTTCAGTGGCCTCAGAATCTCATCTCTGATTTTTGCGGATGATGTGGTTCTGTTGGCTTCATCGGGTGAAGGCCTCCAGCTCGCACTGGAACAGTTCGCAGCCGAGTGTGAAGCAGCGGGAATGAGGATCAGCACCTCCAAATCTGAGGCCATGGTTCTCAGCCGGAAAAGGGTGGAGTGCCCACTCCGGGTCGGGGATGAGTTCCTGCCCCAAGTGGAGGAGTTCAAGTACCTCGGGGTTTTGTTAGTGAGTGATGGGAGAAGGGAGCCGGAGATCAACAGACAGATTGGTGCTGCGGCCATCTGACAAGGATGCCCCCTGGGCGCCTCCTGGGTGAGGTGTTCCAGGCATGTCCCACCGGGAGGAGGCCCTGGGGCAGACCCAGGACACGCTGGAGAGATTATATCTCTCGGCTGGCCTGGGAATGCCTTGGTGTTCCCCCGGATAAGCTGGAGGAGGTGGCTGGGGAGAGGGAGGCCTGGGCTTCTCTGCTTAGGCTGCTGCCCCCGCGACCAGGCCCCGGATAAAGCGGATGAAGATGGATGGATAATTCAAAACCTGTTTTATATTTTAGATTCTTCAAAATAGCCACCCTTTGCTTTGATTGCTGCTTTGTACACTCTTGGCATTCTCTCGATGGCCCGCATGAGGTATTCACCTGAAATCATTTTTCAAAAGTCAACAGTCTTGAAATAGTGCTGAGCACTTACTGGCCCCTTTGCCTTCACTCTGTGGTCCATCTCGTCCTAAACCATCTCGATTGGGTTTAGGTCAGGTGACTGTGGAGGCCAGGCCATCTGACGCAATCACTGTCCTTCTTGGTCAGTTAGCCCTTACACTGCCTGGAGGTGTATTTTGGGTCACTGTCTTGTTAAAATTAAATGACGTTCCAACTAAATGCAAACCAGATGGGATGGCATGTTGCTGCAGGATGCTGTGGTAGACATCCTGTTTCAGTGTGCCTTCAATTTTGAATAAATCCTTCTCCATGCTTCACAGTGGGAACCATGCACATAGAGACAATCCATTCACCTTTTCTGCACTGCACAAAGACATCACGGGTGGAACCAAAGATCTCAAATCTGGACTCATTAGACTCTTCTAATGTCCATTCTTTGTGTTTCTATGAGCACATATATCTCTTCTGCTTTTTGCTTTTCCTTAGTAGTAGTTTCTTAGCAGCTGTTTGACCAAAAAGGCTGTTTTACACAGTCTCCTCTGAACAGTTGATGTAGAGATCTGTCTGCTGCTGGAACTCCCTGTTGCATTTATCTGGGCTCTAATCTGAGGTGCTGTTAACTTGCCTTTTCTGGGGTGATGACGCAGATAAATTTATGCTCAGCAGCAGAGGTGACCTCTCTTCACCATACCGTACCTGGCTTCCCACTGTGACAATTTCCTACTGATGTATACAGCTGGACAGTTGACACCCCTTTACCTGCTGGGACAAAATGGCCCCCGGCCCTCTGTTCAAAGTGTCCGTCTGCAGAATAAAAGGTAGGGAGAAGTTAGGAGTGTAGAGCAGGGGTTCCCCACAGACAGCTTTCTTTACCTGCACCCTTTCAGGTGAGATCAGTCAAGGGTTGGTCAGGCCCGCCAAGCCTGGCATGAACTGGAGGTAGTAACCAGCCAGCCCCAAGGACCCCCTCACCCCTTTTATGGTCTTGGGACAGAAATCGACAGCTGCTGTTTCATCCATCTGTGGATGCACCTGCCTTCATCCAAAGAAAACCTCAAATACTGTACCTCCCTTTGTCCAACCACACACTTCTTCGTGTTGGCCATGAGCCCTGCCCTGGAATGTGGCTGGGAACAAGCCAAACAGAAGTGGTAAAAACCGTACAGAGTGGAGAAGGCCATTTTTTCTTTGAACTCTGCAGACAAGGGTATCTGCCAGAAGCCCTTGGTTAAACCTAGTGCTCACTCCACTGTTCATGGTCGAGGAGCTCATCGACCTGGGGCATTGGTTAGGCATCATCCTGTGACACCTCATTTACCTTTCAGTAGTCGGCACAGAACTGTACAGAGTAGTCCTGTATTGATTGTCTGTTATATGTAGCACCATGGTCTTGGAGGAACGCTGTCTTGTTTCACTGTGTACTGTACCACTGCACATGTTTAAAATGACAATAAAGCCACTTGACTTGACTTGAGAACCAATTTTTCTTCTCCACAAGAAGTAATTAACTTTGATATAGAAGAAGGGAGCAATACAAGTACTTTATCTCCTGGTGAAAGATGCCTGAGTTTGTCCCCTCTGTTGTACAGATGCTCCTAACATTCCTGGGCCTGGAGAAAATTTCCCCTGTATTTAATTTGCAGCAGATATTCGTGGATGTCCCCATGCACACACCTAACCTCCACCCTCTCTGCCTCCAAAAAAGTTAAAGACAAAAGTTAGGTTTGGTTGCGTCAAACTTTGGAAGAGAGCAGAACTCCAAAAGTTGATTCTGTTCATCTGGACGTAGCGTTTTGTGGGAGTAACATTTCGTCACTCATCCAAGTGACGTCTTCAGTCTCAGCTGACTGCAGGTTTCCCCATCCTTATAAACAGTACATTTGCATTATTAAGATTAAGGAACTGACCTCCCAGCCCATTGTTCCTTCAGTGGGCTGGTTTCAGTCATTATGCACATGTACTGTATGCACAAAACGCTACGTCCAGATGAACAGAATCAACTTTTGGGGATTTATTTACCTGGATGATTGAGCATGTATCAAGACGAAGAGAGCAGAAGTTGTAATGTGCATGAGTGTGTATGTATGTGTGTTGGTGTTTTTCCTCACAGTTGTACATCAAGCAGCACCCGCTTGTCCTCGCCAACATGTATCCTCCAGCTGCAGTCCTCTCCTTCTCCATACCATTCTGGCCAGTTTGGAGACAAAATTAACCCTCCTGGACCCGACAAATCACCTCCACACTGTGCTGCAGAGGATAGGTGGAGGACATATGGCAGAAGAAAATGTGAGAGTTCCTGTTTTGAGAACTAGAATTACTAAACAACTGTCTTTTCTGTCTATGTATTTTTTAGTCATATATAATTCACGTCCAGGAATGAACACACACACACACACACACACACACACACACACACACACACACACACACACACACACACACACACATACACACACAATTAAAATTGCTTAAAATCTAAAGATTACATTTTATAAGTTTTTCATGATCTGCTCCGAGACTAAGCTCATTATTTTAATGTTTTCTTTTGTAATTAGGTTCAGTGCAGTAAGTGGTCAAAGCAGATTTTGATTCAAGAATTGAAATCATATGTGGCAGAAAACAAAGTGTGTTAGCCTGGGTTACAAGTCAAATGGATAAAAAATACCACCTCTAGTTATTGTAATAATATCCGAATAACAAATTTATTATTTTTACACCTACTCATGAATAGGTGGATAAAACAGGTCGAAATAAGGTTATGTAGTTAAGGAATTCTGTTGAATCTGACGTGAAAGGTATTTTGACAGAACCCTCAAAAATAGAACATTTATGGTCTTATCCTAATCTGTCATGAAGCCTCCTCTCTTCACTTTCTGCCTTCATTTTTACCTTTGCACAGAGGCTCAGTGTCATTCCAGTATGGATCTCTGGCACTGATGCATTCAATCACAGGGGGACCTTGCTCTAAGGAGTGGCCTGGATCACAAGTAAACTGAACCACTGTTCCAACTCCATACAGAGGGTCGGAGGTGGTGAAGTTTCCATTCTGAAGATATGGCTCGTAACAGTGGCCGCGTTCAAAAGCTGAAAGAGAAAATAGAAAGCTCTGTAAAATGAATACCAAAATGTTTATGCTTTTTTGAATGTGATTTTTCCTAACACATCGCCTCCAATTTACAATAACTAAATGTCAAATGATGTATAGTTTTTGCATTTATTATCTGTTAAACCACACATTTATAATAAATTGTATAGAGATTATTCTTTGGTTGTTTTCTTCTCTTCATTGATACTGACAAACATTTTGAAGGGTATTTTTTCCATCCTCTGGCTATTTGAGACTGCCAAAAACAACTAACATGCTGGCTAATATAATGATTAAGAACCTGCTCGCTTCCTGGCAATCTATTAAAAATCTGATTAACAGTCCATCTGCAAAAATAAACACTGGTCTTTTTACCAGTGGTCTTCTGTTTGCTTACATAATTATGCATTAATTACAAATATAATTGTTTGAACTGCTCTCCAAGAATGTAGTTCATGTTTAATTTTTGTGCCCAACTAGATCTACAGTGGCTTCTGCACCTTCATAGCGGATATTGAATCCTGTGTTGTGGTTGGGCTGATCCGTGATGAATTGGATTCTTACAGCTGGACCTTCGCTGATCACTCCTTCAAAGGGTATCTGACCCCCCCGACCTGAATCAAACAGCACCACAGAGCCAGCGTCCAGCCCACTCCACAACACCAACCTAAGGCGACACAGAGATGGTGTTAATGAATGGATTAGTGGTGTGTGATAATACAAAATTTAGTACCAATTGAATACAGTGCCAGTACTGCTGATATCAAGAACAGGTATCTGATCATTTTTATTGTTGTACATCTCTTTAAAGTAATTCCCTGTGTGTCTCTTTGTATCTTTTGTGGTAATTACTGATAATTACCAGCGGTAATTGTTTAGTTTGAGATCTTTCTGCAACTCTGTGCGGTCTTTTCTGGTTTTAGTCATTTTGCATCTGACCCTTAGGGCCTTTGGAGCTGTACCTGATATGCCTATTCAGATATCCATCCATACAATATGGTTGCTTTTACCTGTCAGTTGGTCCCAAGGCCAGTCTCTCCAGGTGGAGATGCAGCCTCTGGTCTTTGGGTGCTTCAAGGGACCAGGAGCAGGAGCGATCCAAGGTGGCATTAGGGCCATGGTGGGGAGATGGGGAGAGCACTCGTCCCACTGTAGCATTCTTCACTGTTCCCCCACAAAGAGCTGAAGAGCAGAACACTCAATTTGAATTTGTTAGTGGAGTATCTTTCACAAAAAGTGAAATGAAGTATCCTTTTTGCTACAGAATTTTAAGAAAAACTGTAAAGAAACCGTTCTATACACACTCACCCCTGCACACAGGTTCCTTATCACTCCAAACTGGCAAGGAGGCATTAAGGCAGGTAAGCACTGGTTCCCCACGCAAGTGGTAACCCATGTGGCAGTGAAAGCGCGCATTCCCTCCAGGGAGCAGGTCCAGTACAGATACATCTCCGAAATGAGGTCTCTTTGGCAGGGAGCAACTCAGCCTGAAGACTACACAAGGATAGAGGAATGTGAAGTAAGTGAGTACTATTACAATAACATTAGGTTAGTTTAGACCAGTACACAGCAAAATCTCCAGTGTTAAATTAACACTAGAGTGTCTATATGGGTCCACTCCTCTGAGTGTTAAATACAACACTGTTGAGTGTTAAATTAACACTTTTGACAGTGTTATATGTTTAAAAGTAACCTAGTCAGCTTTGAAGATTAACAATGGCTAACACTGAGCAGTGCTGATTTTGTAACGCTGGAAAATAACTCAAAATGTTAGAAATATTCCAGTGTTAGAAAATCAGCACTGCTCAGTGTTAGTCTTTGTTAGCGAGTCACAGCTTGAGGGCAGCAAAAAAAATTTTGTTTTGTACCTGCGGGCCGTGGGACATCATAAGTTATTAATTGAAGACACCAGGGACTACTGTTATCCATGAAAATCTCAGTTACAATACAGCTTCCCATCGCTTGATGGGAGTTGTTTAATCAGCCTAAATAAGCAAGCAGAAGAAGACCCCGTTTGCAGTTAGCAAAAGATATGGAGAAGCTCTTAAAATGCAAAAATGAAGATGAAAGTGGCAAGCCCACCTCCCAAAAGGCAAAATGTTTGTACAAGTATAACTCTGACTTCCTGAAGTATGGGTTTGTGAATGGAGGAAACGAGGCAGACCCAATGTGTGGAGTGTGGACTAATGCTATCCAACGAAGCACTGAAGCCTTTGAAATTAAAATGCCATCTCGAAACCAAACATCCCACACTCGCAAGAAATATTAAAAGGAGCTGCTAATGCAGAAACGGTGTGTTGTGTCACTGACTGGTAACTCTAATTGTGTTTTAAAAGCTACCTCGTATCCAGACTTGTGGCACAGAGTAAAAATTCTTTCACTATAGCGGAGGAGTTGATTTTGCCTGCCGCTGTACATATGTGCCATGACATGATCAGAGAGGCTGCTGCAAAGAAGCTACTGACCCTCCTACTCTCAAACGACACTATGAGCCACCGTATCACAGACATAGACTTAGATACGGCATCAGCTTCTGGAAAGAATAAAAAGTAGTCCATTTTTCTCTTTGCAACTAGACGAGTCCACTGATGTCACGAATGGTGCATTGCTGCAGATTTTTGTTCGTTATCGCTGGGACAGCAGTTTGCATGAAGACATGCGGTTTTGTGGAGAGCTACCAGCACGAGCCATGGCTCAGGAATGTTTCCACTGCATTGACAACTATTTCACTGAGAACGACCTGGACTGGCAGAAATGTGTTGGGGTGTGCATTGATGGTGCAGCTTCAATGACTGGCAGGCATCATTAGGCAGATCTTTGATAGTGCACCAGAAGCTAAATGGACCCACTGTTTTCTCCACAGTGAAAGCCTTGCAGCAAAAAAGATGTCACCAGAGTTCCACGAGGTGATGGATGTAAGTCTAAAAACTATCGATTTCATTAAAAATAACTCCAGATGTTTTGCCAAGCTTTGTGAGGACATGGAAGCAGATCATGTCCATCTGCTGCTACCACAGTGAGGAGAGATGGCTTTCAAGAGGAAGTGTTTGTTTGAACTGAGGAATAAGGTCTCTTCTTTTCTCACGGGGAAAAAAATCTCCTCTTGCACATCATTAAGCTAAACTTGCTTATCTCTGTCACATTTTTTTCACTGCTGAACGAGTTGAACATCTCACTTGAAGAGAGAAACAGCAACATGTTTTTTGTTGCAGACAAAGTTGAAGCTTTACAAGAGGAAACAGGAAAAGAGAAGGACATGTTTCCACTTTTGTGACCCTGTCTGTCAGCACCTTTCACAACTGACAGAGATATTCGATGAATATTTCCCTGAGGATCCCAGAGAAGGACACATGTGGATTTTGGACCCATTTTCTGCGGATCCCGCTGAAAATGATGTTGCATTGCCCTCACATCTGCAGTCCCAGCTTCTGGAAGTTTCCACCGACAGCACTTTAAAGTTGGGGCAAACTGGACCTGGGCTTCTTCTGAATTGCTGTCTCAAAAGGAGTACCCATGTCTGGCACTGAGAGCTCTGAAACTCTTTCTCCCATTCACAACAACATATCTGTGTGAATCAGGATTTTCCATCGTGGCCTCAACCAAGACCATAGCCCGACTCTGAGAATGAGCCTTTCCCCCATTCCACCCAGACTGGACCTGGATTTGTGTCTCAGAGGCTCAAGTGTCTCATTAAGAGGTGAACATAAAAGGGGAGTTGCAGTTTACCAAAAAAATGTTGTGACTGTTGTTGTTCATTTGTCTCAAATATAAAGACTAACTTCTGGTTCTGCCAATGAAAAAAAGTTTACTGCTGAAGCAACTTTCATATTCACTCACAGATTATAAGGCTATATTTTCATTTGTAGTTTATTTAAATTTTATAAGCTTATTCATTTATTATTTAGAAAATATTTTGAGTATATTTATTTTATCACCACATTATTTATCCAATTTTTCCCTTTTTTCTTGTCTCTTTTGCTGTAGTAAAATTGAATTATTAATCATTTTTGTGTTATTAAGCCTGACTTGAGCCTTTCAATTTCTACTTGCAGTTTGATTTGTTCCATGAATAGTTAACCTTTTTGGCATTTTGTTGTATCTGCAGGTTCAGATTTGATTTAGTTATTAAATATAAATCAAACAAAAAGAAACTTTAATCTTTTCAATACATTGTTAATATCTGAATGGGCCCTGGGTTTTTTTTGTAGCGGAAAAGTTGGGCCCAGAGGTAAAAAAGGTTAAGAACCCCTGGACTACACTATGCAATCACTTAAACACTGGAATCCAAAGTATAATCAAATAAACATAATATAGATATATAAATAATATATAAATATCTTATTTGAATTATTAATGGAGAAAAAGCAAGAAACAGAGACTGGTGGGTGAGCTCCAATCACTCCTATCAGCAGAGAGAGAGCAGGTCACTGTGCTGTAAAATCATTTAAATATCTCAATAAAACACCACCTCTGCTTTCAAGGAGAAAATAAAACAAGCAGGAGTTTTCAGTTCTGACATCGTCTGTTTTAAAAAAAAATTTTTTTACTTTCAACAGAGAATGTAATTTGCAGCATTTCGTGACTTAATCCTCAATTCAATCCATTACTCGCATACTGGGTTGCCATAAAGAATACATTAATACCATGAAAACACATTCATTAATCACAGGCAATCTATTTCTTAACAATTTTAATGACAGATGTATTTTTCCTTTCCTATTTTTATTCCCACTGACACTCCTCTTGTGAATATCTAAACAACAACAGGAGTTATGCAGGTTCACTATGACCACATCACCACAGTAAAACGCCATGCCAGTGTTACAAGATAAAAATTCAGGAAAGTTTTGCCATAGTTCAGAGGCTCCTCAGCAGAGGATGATTTAAAGATGTGCACGTCAGGTCATCTACTGATTGGAAGGTTAGTGGTTCAATTCCTGGCTCCCCTAGTCTGCATGCCAAGTATCCTTGGGCAAGATACTAACCCCAAGTTGTTCTCTGATGCAGCCACCAGAGTGTGAATGTTAACTAGGAAGCAGTGAAAAGCATAGAACAAAGTGCTTGTGTGAATAGCCACATGTGGCATGCTGTGTAAATACTGTTAAAATGTTAAGTTACATAATTTCATGAATATATATAGTTTGCGTTGAAATGTCTTTATTTGAAATGTACATGTGTAAGGTGAGAGCTAGTGTCTCGTGAGAATACCCTTAACGAGAGCACACGAGACTTTTCATGGACTGCGAGGGAGCAGATGTCTCTCATGAAGCGATTTAAGCTAAAAGTTTACTAAAAGAAAGGGCAATACAAGGACTTAAGGACCTCTTTTCAGGACAAGCAGCCAACGAGGTATTTGTCATTTGAGAAATGTTTTTTATTTGTGTTTGGACTTAATATGTGTACTGTAAAGTTGCTAATTGTTTGTACTGTTCGCTCGTGACCAGTTCTCACGGCGTAATGGCGTATTGGCGTAATGGCGTATCGGCGTACTGGTGATGGTGAAGCTGAGGAGAGAAGGCCCAAGTAATAAACGCCCGTTTCAAAGAACCGACCTGTGTCTGTGTTGTCGTGAAGAGAGCTACAGTGAGAACTCGCCTGCTCAACACGGGTAGGAGAGGACAGGATCGCCGCGGATGACGAAACGACGCGGATCCGGTGCATCACGTCAGATAAGCAGAGTGCATAACGCATATCGGCACAGCATTAACAAGCAACGGTGGTTAGACTGAGTTAAAGCGCTAATTTTCACGTTTAAGATCAGGAGAAGCTCTACCACAAAGTGAAGTTAAGGTGGTGTGAGAAGTGGTTAAATGTGAAAATTGCAACTAAGGGACTCATCTGTTATTCTTGCTTGCTTAATGTAGAGATTAATCCAATGTGTTTGCATTTATAGTTGTTGTACATCACAAGGTTTATAGAACAAACAAGTAAATATTTAACAAGCTCACAGGTTATGAGTAATTTTGAGTTATACAAAATCTGCTGAGTTTAAAGGGCACCTTATGTGAATTTTAAAGGGGTACTATACTGATGTGAAAACTTGAAAACCTTTAGTAATGTAAATGATAAGGATTTAAGGTATTTCTAAGTACATTTACACTGTTATTGTATATTTGTGATAAGGTGATTTTTGTTGTTCTTGTCTGTTTGAAACTTAAGTTCAGTATTGAAGTCAACAGTGTGTTGGAAGACTCATACATACATTTATGAACCTTAATTCAAATTAAGTTTATTGCAACTTTCACTTACACATAGTCCAGAAGAAATCTAGTTGAAGTTTAATAGCTGCACAATCACACTGCTATAATCTCAACATGTCTAACATAAGCAGAGAGACCTGCCATAAAGATGCTGAACAATCCGCTCAAGCTGAAGCTACTGTCACTGAATCTGCAGCAGAACTAGAGGGGCTTCGAAGAAGTGAGAGGGCGTGTACCCTAACAGAAAGGGGAAGAGCATACCAAGATGAGAGACTGAAGCACATTCAACGCAAATACAAAATCATCTATGAGAAGTGGAGGTGTCATGCACGAATAGGCAAAGAGTTATTAAGTGGTGATGCTTCTAAGGATGAGTTAACTGAGCTTATTGAGAACATCAAAAGCACCTGTTCTGATGTAAAGGTGGTTTATGAGGAGCTGCGTCAAGCGCAAACCCCTGAACCAGACCTGCGGCGCAGGGTTGATACATGCATGTCATTCTCAGAATTTATTATTCAAAGAGCAGAGAGACAGCTTAAAGGTCATGAAGCAGATAAAGATGAAGAGTCTTGGCCTGATGCTGGATCTGTTCTAGGCTCAACAGGTTCTGTTTCTAGACCACTGTCTCGTCATGTAGTTCTACCCACTCTAGCAGCCACTCTGTCAAAAGAATAGAGGCTGTAGCTGAAGCTGCTGCAACTCAGGAAGTCTTGGCAGTGTTGGAGGAGCAAGAAAGGGAAGAAACAGAACTTCAAATGTTAGAGGCTGAGAACCTAGCCAGACAGCAAGCAATCCAAGATAAACGTAGAAAACTTGCACGCCTAGAAGAAGTAAAGAAGCTAAATGCTGCTAGAGCTCGAGTGAGGGTCTATGATGAAGCTGAAGAAAACATAGAAGCAACTGATTTGTCGTATGGTAGTGAAGTACTGCCAGAGCTTAGAGTCGCTGACTCCACAGTACTTCCAGTCACAACCCATTCTCTCAATGCATCAAGTCCCCCATTTATTCCTCAATCCCTAGCAGTCACAAGTCAAGCTCCTTGTCCACAACAGCTACCTCAGTCTCCTCCAGCCTCAGTGTTGAGGCCTCAAGAGCAGAATAGCTTAGATCTGGTCAATGCACTAGTAGAAGCTATGAGTGCAAACCGGCTCCCAACACCAGAGCCTGGGGTGTTTACAGGAGATCCCTTGAAGTTCAAAGACTGGCAACTGTCCTTTGAAACATTAATAGAAAGGAAGAACATCCCAAAGAATGAAAAACTGTATTACCTAAGAAAGTACTTAGGTGGCACAGCAAAGAAGGCCGTGGAAGGATTTCTTCTATTGGGCACAGAAGCAGCATATGACTCAGCCTGGAAGCTTTTAGAGAAACGTTTCGGAGACCCATTCCTAATTGGGAAGTCACTCAGAGACAAGCTGCATGCATGGCCAAAGATAGGTTCTAAGGATGCTTGCGAGCTAAGAGAATTTGCAGACTTTCTCAAGAGCTGTGAGGCTGCCATGTCTCATGTCAAGATGCTGGAGGTCTTGAATGACTGCGTTGAGAGTCAGAGGATTCTGCTGAAATTGCCAGATTGGTTGGTTTCCAGCTGGAATCGCAAAGTGATGGAAGTCAGACAAGTGAAAGCTGAGTACCCACCATTCAAGGTGTTTGTTGACTTCCTATCAAAGGAAGCAGATCTTGCTTGCGATCCAATTTCCTCAATACAAGCACTTAAGAGTGTTGAAAGCGAGAAACCAAGGCATCTACGAAGCCAAATAGTTCAAGCAAAGACTCTGACCACAACTACAACACAGAGCAGTATTACATCATGTGTTTTCTGCAAAAGGACAGGACACATCCTAGACAAATGCCGAAGTTTCACAGAAAAGACAGTTCAGGATCGTGTTAAGTTTGTACACACAGAGAAGCTTTGCTTTGGATGTTTGAAGACCGGTCATCACTCAAGAAAATGTGATAACAAAAGCACGTGTGAGAAATGCCAAAAGAGACACCCAATATGTTTGCATGACGATAAGTTCAAGGAACGTCAAAGGCCAATCCACCTAAATGCAAGTGAAATTTCAAAGGACAAGGCAGACACCACAGAAAGGACCGCAACAGCCACTTCCAACAGAGTTATTCAAGAGGGTCTAAGCACACGAACATCTTCTATCTTGCCAGTCTGGGTGTCATCTATTAAGCAGCCAGATCAAGAACTGCTAGTTTATGCACTCTTAGACACACAGAGTGATACCACCTTCATACTAGATGAAGTAGCTCAAGGCCTGAACACAAACAGAGAGAATGTCAGTCTGCGACTGTCCACAATGTCTGCCAAGTCGACAGTTATTCCATGTCAGAAAATGACAGGTCTACAAGTGAGAGGATACAACTCAGAGAAAAGGATTCCACTACCACCTGTTTTCACAAGAGAATTTATTCCAGTAAACAGGCTGCACATTCCTACCTCTGAAACAGCTCTAAAATGGCCACATCTAGAGCAACTGTCAGAAAAGATTCCACCACAGTTGGATTGCGAAGTAGGCCTTCTTATAGGCTACAACTGTCAACGAGCCCTCCTCCCAAGAGAGATCCTGTCTGGTGACGAAAATCATCCATATGCGCAGCGGACTGATCTGGGCTGGAGCATTGTTGGTTGCTCACATTCAGCAAGCGACAACAGCGATCCAATAGGATTCAGTCATAGAATCATAGTACGACAAGTGACACCAACTGTGCATCCATCAGTTCAGCTAAAGAAGGAAGTGCACTTTGCGTGCAGGACTCAAGTCAAAGAGATCAACCCACTTGACATAATTAAGACTTTTGAATCAGATTTCACAGATCACTCAACAGATGATAATCCAGTTTCTCAGGAGGACCTCCTCTTTCTGTCTAAAGTGAAAGCTGGAATAAGACAGAAGGAAGATGGCCACTATGAACTTCCGCTTCCTTTCAAGACAGACAAACCTAATCTTCCAGACAATAAACAGTGTGCAGTTCACAGGCTCAGCTCATTAGAGCGTCGACTGAGGAGAAATGAACAATATTACACGGACTATGTCAATTTCATGAATGAAATCATAAGTAGAAGAGATGCTGAGAAGGTGCCACAGTCTGAATTAGACAACCAGCCAGCATGGTACATACCGCACCATGGTGTCTACCATCCCCATAAGCCCGGGAAGATCCGTGTGGTTTTCGATTGTTCGGCACGCTACCAAGAAACCTCTCTAAATGACCATCTCTTGACAGGTCCAGACCTGACTAACACATTAGTTGGTGTGTTGTGTCGATTTAGAAAGGGTCCTATAGCCATAATGTGCGACATCGAAAAAATGTTTCACCAGTTCCACGTTGCAAGGGAACATCAAGATTATCTCAGGTTCCTCTGGTGGGATGGAGGTGATTTGGATTCTGAACCCTCAGTGTACAGGATGAAGGTACACCTCTTTGGGGCAGCTTCATCCCCCGGTTGCTCCAACTTTGGACTGAAATACCTAGCTTCACAAGGCCAAGGCAAGTTCAGCAAAGAAGCCATTAAGTTCATCCAAAGAAGCTTCTATGTAGATGATGGCCTGACAAGTGTAAGGTCGACTGCTGAAGCTATACGCCTGGTAAAGGAATCAAGAGCTCTGTGCAAAACAGGAAATCTACGGCTACATAAGTTTGTATCCAACGATGAGAGTGTGATTGCAACAATTCCACCACAAGAATATGTTCAGACCAAAGATCTAAACATGGCTCTAGGAGAACTTCATATCGAGCGAGCACTTGGAGTTCAGTGGTGTGTTGAGGCGGATGAATTTCAGTTCAGGGTGGTGGTAAAAGAAAACCCACTGACAAGGAGAGGCGTTCTCTCAACTGTTGCCTCAGTCTATGATCCACTAGGTTTCGTGGCTCCATTCCTACTTATCGGCAAACAGATTCTTCAAACACTGTGTAGAGACAAGGTAAGCTGGGACGAACCTCTCCCCGAGCACATCCAGCCACAATGGGAGTCATGGCTCAAAGATCTGCCTCATTTGGCAGTTCTAAAGATTCCAAGAAGCTACCTTCCATCAAACTTTGGTGAAGTCTCACTATATGAGCTTCACAACTTTTCTGATGCAAGCTTCAAAGGGTATGGTGCATGCTCATACCTTAGAGCGGTGAGTGAAACAGGACAGATAAGTTGTTCACTTGTCTTGGGGAAAGCAAGAGTAGCCCCTACCAAACTAACAACCATCCCAAGGCTTGAGTTATCTTCAGCTGTGACCTCAGTCCGCATTGGTGATATCATTAGAGGCGAGCTGGAGATTGAAAATGTGCAAGAGTATTACTGGACTGACTCAAAGGTGGTCCTTGGCTATGTGAACAATGATGCTAAAAGGTTCCAAACATTCGTGGCCAACCGCATCCAGCGAATAAGATCTAGCACAAAACCTGAACAATGGCGACATGTCAACTCTGAAAACAACCCAGCTGATGGAGCCTCAAGAGGATTGACTGCAGTTCAAATGAAAGAATCTAGCTGGCTGAAAGGACCCAACTTCCTTTGGCAGCAAAATCTCCCACATGAAGTGGGAATGGTGGGAGAAGTTGAGGCTACTGATCCTGAACTTCGGAGAGCACATGTTCATGCAGTTAAAGCAAGAGAACAGAATCCAATGGTAAACCGTTTAACTAAATTTTCTGACTGGTCCAGAGTGGTGAGAGCCATTGCCAGGCTCAAGAGATTTGTCAGAGAGTTTAAGGGATTTCAGTCGAGAACTAATGAGTCGACTAATCTTGAAGAACGAAGAGAAGCAGAGATCTTCATCATCAAACTCGTACAAGAAGACGCTTTCGCTGAAGACATAAAGAAAATAAGAGGCAAGAAGGAACACACTTTGAGCAGGCACAACGGGCTACGCCAGCTGAATGCTTTCCTGGACGAAACCAATGTTCTTAGGGTGGGAGGACGGCTGTCTCAGTCAGCCTTACACCATGATGTAAAGCATCCTGCGATTCTTCCGAAAAAATCTCATGTGTCAGCTCTGCTGGTCAAACATCATCATGAGCTTATACACCATCAAGGAAGGGGCATGACCATGAACGAGTTGCGCGCAAGCGGAATATGGGTCCTAGGATGTGGAAGTGTGGTCTCCTCACACATTTACAAGTGTGTAAAATGTAGACGATACAGAAGAACAACTGAGGTTCAACAAATGGCAAATCTACCAGGAGAGAGAATTGAGACATCTCCCCCCTTTACTTATTGTGGGCTTGATTGTTTTGGCCCCTTTATTGTGAAGGAAGGAAGGAGAGAGTTGAAACGATACGGATTGTTATTCACCTGCCTATGTTCTAGAGCAGTTCACATAGAAACCCTTGACGATTTGACAGCAGACGCATTCATGAATGCACTTCGATCATTCATAGCTATTCGAGGACCCGTGCGCCAGCTAAGATGTGATAGAGGCACAAACTTTGTTGGTGCTAGAAAGGAGCTTTCTGAATTGCTTGAAGGAATGGATCAAGACCGTACAAGGGCGCTTGGTTGTGAATTTGTGCTGAATGTCCCATCAGCTAGTCATATGGGAGGAGTTTGGGAACGCCAGATTCGAACAATCCGAAGCATCCTGATAGCTATGCTCGACAAGTCCGCCAGCAGACTTGACACCACAACTCTAAGAACGTTTCTGTATGAAACAATGACCATAATCAACAGCAGGCCACTAAGTGTCGAGCATCTTCACGATCCTACTGGTCCGGAACCCCTCACTCCCAACCACATTCTAACCATGAAATCATCTGTAATTCTGCCACCCCCTGGACAATTCTGCAAAGAAGATCTCTATCTGCACAAAAGGTGGAGAAGAGTGCAGTTTTTGGCCAATGAATTTTGGCAACGATGGAAACGAGAATACCTGCTAAACCTCCAACAACGACAGAAATGGCAGAAGCAGTCACGAAACTTGCAACCAGATGACATTGTAATATTAAAGGATGACAGTGCACCAAGAAACCAGTGGAAGCTTGCAAGGGTTGTGGAAGCCCTGCCCAGCGCAGATGGCAAGGTGCGAAAGCTAAAGCTTCTGCTCAGTGACACTACTTTTGATAAGGGAAAACCAATCACTAAATCAGTTTTCCTTGAGAGGCCTGTTCACAAAGTAGTTACATTACTTGAGGCCACCTAAAACACACGTAAAGCTAAATGACCTACACTTAAATGTACACTCACACATCACTTCCTTATAATTTTCATTGAGGAAAATCTCTCATTTTAAGTCAATGAGTGATTTTGGTGGGAGTGTAAATACTGTTAAAATGTTAAGTTACATAATTTCATGAATATATATAGTTTGCGTTGAAATGTCTTTATTTGAAATGTACATGTGTAAGGTGAGAGCTAGTGTCTCGTGAGAATACCCTTAACGAGAGCACACGAGACTTTTCATGGACTGCGAGGGAGCAGATGTCTCTCATGAAGCGATTTAAGCTAAAAGTTTACTAAAAGAAAGGGCAATACAAGGACTTAAGGACCTCTTTTCAGGACAAGCAGCCAACGAGGTATTTGTCATTTGAGAAATGTTTTTTATTTGTGTTTGGACTTAATATGTGTACTGTAAAGTTGCTAATTGTTTGTACTGTTCGCTCGTGACCAGTTCTCACGGCGTAATGGCGTATTGGCGTAATGGCGTATCGGCGTACTGGTGATGGTGAAGCTGAGGAGAGAAGGCCCAAGTAATAAACGCCCGTTTCAAAGAACCGACCTGTGTCTGTGTTGTCGTGAAGAGAGCTACATGCTGTATAAAGCGCTTTGAGTGCTCTGGGGGAGTAGAAAAGTGTTATATAAGAATCTATTTAAATATATGTTTTTCAGTCAATTTAAAATCAAACCTAATACTATGCCAGCTTTTAGTATTTTCATGACATGAATGCCCAAAAAATTTAAAAGCCATCCAAACACATCCAGAGTTTCAAGGCTGCGAGCAAAAACAGCCAGAAAAACCCCAGCTGCAAATCAGTGTGGTTATTATAGTAAACCCTGCAATCTTTTCTTTGCATATATTTTACTTTAGAAATTGATTGATTGTGACCAACACAAATATTACCAGATGTAGAATTTTGTTGAAGCACACTCACTGATCACTACTGTCTTTTACAGTCTCATTATTTTTCTTTCCTTGTTTGTGAGAGGATTTCTTCAAAACATCTGCTGATTACAATTACTGACAGTCCGGTATAATAACTAGCTTTGTTTGGAACTGTGCATGGCTCTTCTGGATCATTGTTTCACAGAAGAGCATTATCAAGATGTGGTGATAGCCAAATTGGCCAGAAGATGTCACTGTGGAGATGGATGTTAGATTGTTTCGAAGCCTTGAAAAGAAAACATTGCTAGAGAGGAAACAATGACGACATTAAAGAGAACACAGGGAGACACAGATAAGATATACACAGGAGATTAGGGTTGCTTAGAAACACTTCGGTGACACAGCTGAACACAGTCTGACTGAGGAGACAGTGGAAGCAAAATCAAACATAATACACATAACACAGGAGCCTATCAAAATAAAACGCTTGACACTTGTACTGGGGAGAAACAGACATAGAGACATGACAGACAAGGAAGACAAAGGAGATAGGAGATGAACATAGGAACATGAAGGGAGAAAACACAGGGACAGGACTACAAGCACAGACAGCCATGAAGACGGAACACAGAGAGAAAAGACAGGCATGGGAGTGAACAAACGTAACAAAGCAAGAACCAGAAACTAGGACAAGGAAGCTCAGATGCACTAGAAAATACAAAACGTAAGACTAATGAATACAGAGAACAAATCCAGTACACAGAAAACAAAACCAGTATATGAAAATCTCTTAAATTCAAAAGACACAGCAAGCAAACTCGTTGACTAGCTTAAGTGAACATTACTGTTTGCTAAAGGTACGCAGCCCATGGCCACAGTATTTTTTCAGCCTCTCATACATCCCAGACTGATAACATCTCAATTTTTACCAGGAAAAAGTAAAACGAATAAAATTAAATAAATATTTTCTTCATACATGCTGTCCTACACGGCTACTATCATGGTTGCTAGGCTACAGAAGCAGCGCTACAGACTCCACCATCCAATTTACCAGGTCCTCACTTCCAGTCATCGCAGCCTTCGACGGTCAATGCAATCCCATCAAATCAGCTGACCTCAATGCCAGCTTGAATCAGCATATGATCGACTGATATCCTTCTAAACATCACATTGTCAAATCTCATACAAGAAGTGCCATTTAGGTGCCTTTATGCTCCTCCCAGTAGCTGCACATCTACAAAATACTTTGAAACCCACCTGACCCACAGCTCCTCCTTTTATGATGTTTCTGACTTCATCTGAACCAATCTGTTGTCACTTGTTCTATGCTGGGGTCTTGCTGGTGGTTTCCACCTCTAGCTTTCAATGAATGAACCTTAAAGATTAGGAAGGTCACAGAAGCCGGCAGTCTATGCCATAGAGAACATAGAGAAAGGGGCCCGTCAGCTTGAACAGTGGGAGGGATCGCTGAAGTCCCAGTGGTAGAGTATAGTCCACTTCAAGGTGACCAGCCACTAATACACTACATGTAGACTGGGAGTCCCGCCTGAAGGCCCACCACCCAGAGGAGGCACCCTAGGGATCAGGTGTATTATGTTTCTTGTGGCATATTATGGTGATCCAGGGTACGGGCCCTGGCAGTCAAATCCCCGGCTACTGAGGCTGACTTATTAGGATATAGACATCGCCTCTGGTGTGGAAGGAGCCTGAGGTAGTGTGTGAGGTTGAAAGACACTGACTTGATAACTGGGGGAATAAACAGCTGTTCTCTATAATTGAGGGACTGGTGAAAACATTTAAAACAATTTCTAGATATTTGTTTCCTGTATTTGCAGAGGTATCTCCAACATATACTACAAAACAGCTGCATACAGGGAACCACTCACTGATGTTCTGCAGGACACGACCTAACGGGTAAAGGCAGAAAAATAAATGGAACCATGGACAACTTTAATAATGCAGCTTATTTAAATAAAAGGTTTGAAGAACTAAGAAAAGTTATATATTCATAACGTGTGTAAAGTATTTTATAAGGATGTCATGTTTCTGTATCATTTCTTTCCTGTTAGACTCACTTAACCTAACATCAGCCCGTTTAGTCCTCTGATATCTTCAACATGTTAAGTAAATTATACTGCACAGTTTTCTCATTCAATAAAGGAATATTTACTGCATCAGTAAAATTTTTCCATTTTATCTGAAACATCCATCCATCCATTCGCTTCCGCTTATCCTTTTCAGGGTCGCGGAGCAGACCACAGCTGGGATAGGCTCCAGCGGGGCGCTGGAGCCTATCCCAGCTGTCATAGGGCGAAAGGCGGGGTACACCCTGGACAGGTCGCCAGTCTGTCGCAGGGCTAACACACAGGGACAGACAATCATTCACACTCACACCTAGTGGCAATTTGGATTATCCAATTAACCTATCCCCACAAGCTGCATGTCTTTGGACGGTGGGAGGAAGCCGGAGTACCCGGAGAGAACCCACGCAAACACGGGGAGAACATGCAAACTCCACACAGAAAGACCCCGGCCTGATGGTGGAATTGAACTCAGGACCTTCTTGCTGTGAGGCAACAGTGCTAACCACCGTGCCACCGTGTTGGTGGAAAGCATATATAGTAAAATATCAACTATGTAAATCCTGCTACGTTTGTGCCATCAAAATGAAATGAGATTAGTCTCATGAGCTACAGTAGCAAACTAGCTAGCAAAACTTAGCATCATTGTTGGCTAAAGGGACTCATGGCTGTGGTGTTTTCACAAATACATTGCACCCAAATGAAACAACGCATTTTTCTCTGATAAAAGTTAAATAACATTAAATACAAATTTTCTGTATTTCTGTCAAACATGCTGTCAAATCATAGCCGTAGCTGCTCATGGTGTGATTGCTAGGCAACAGAAACCGCATGTCGTAGGCTAGACCTTCCAATGTAGGCCAGTCTATAGGCCTATGGTCTGTAGTCCAATCCTTTGAAGGATGCAGCCCCTGAATTTGGACACAGCCATAAAGACATGAATGGCCTGTAATTTCTTGCTTCTACATTCACATATGCCATGGCTCTGGGTCTCTTGACCCAGCATTTTGAGTTTTATGCCTTTTGTATTATTATATTCTAATTTTTATAGTTTAAGGCTCAGTTAGTTCTGTTTGAGTTCTCTGTTTCCCTATTTAGTTCTTGTCTGTTTAGGTTCCTCCCAAGTCTGTCTCCCCCACTATGTTGGTTATGGTATCATGTCTTTAGTGTGTGAGTCTGTCAGGTCCCCTGTGTTAGAGTCTCCCTCGCCCTTTGTGTGTCTCAGTGATGTCTTTGTCTCCTTTTGTGTCCATCTTGCTCTCGCTCCCTTTCTTTCCTTCTGTGTCTCATCTCCTCCTCTTCTTTACATTTCCTCTTGTGTCATTCTGTCATGTGTGTTCTTCCTAGCCATCATGTTCTCTGTATTTGTTGTTTAGTTATGTCCATGTCTCATCTCTAGTTCCCTATCACCATGTCAAGTCCATGTGTCTTAGTCTGCCTATTTCCTATTTTATTTTGACAGTCTTGTGGTCCATGTTCAGTGTGTTTAGTTTCACTTCCCCTGTGGCGTCATGTCATTGAACAAAGTGCACTTTAACATTGAAACATTGCCCCCATTAAAAAAAATAAATAAAATAAAAAAAATTTCTGAGGCTTGAATTCTGAAAGACATCCTTCCCAGTCTCTATAGTTAGTTTTAAATAAACATAACACACTTGTCGGTCTTCTTTAAGATACCAGCTGGCTAGCACCTCACGTAATACATGGGCTATATTTTCACTAGTGTGAAAATACAGTCTCTAGACTGAAGACTTTCAGTTCAAAGTCTTCGGTGAGGAAGTGCAATGTGAAACTCATATATGGTTCCGTTGTACGACTTGACCATAGGTCTGTAGTGCTTGCGTAGTTTTCAGCTTGGCTCAGTTCAAACATGACGGTCTTGCGCCATGTTTCGTACATTTGTAGAATGGCGACATGGGAAAAGTAGTTTCGTGAGGGGATCTCCGGTCTGTCATGGTCCTGGGCCATGTGGGCCCAGTATTCTCAGTTCCTTGTATTTTTGTATTTCGTTCCTTATTTAGGTCATGTTTCCTGAGTTGTCCTGTTATGTTGTTCCTTATTTGACTTCCCCTTGTGACTCTTATCCCCTGTGTGCCCCTCTATGTATCTGTGAGCCCTCATCTCCCCTCGTGTTTCATTTCCATGTTTCCCCAGCCCACTATGCCCGTGCTCTCTCTCTCCTCCTGTTTGCACCTCTGTGTACTTCCTGTTTTACTTTGACAGTCTCCCGTCAGTGTTGTTTACTCCTGCCATGTCTTGTTATGTTTATCTGTGTCAGCTGTGTTCCCATGTGTGGCCACTTCCCCTGATCATCCCTCTTGTGTATTTAGTCTCTGTGTTTCATGTAGTCTGTGTCGCGTCGTCTGTGTTTCCACCCTCTATGTTTCCATGCCCGGTCTATTGCATTCTTAGTCATAGCTTTACCTTAGTTATTCCCAGTTTAGGTTTCTGTTTAGCCACGCTATCCCTGCTGTATTTGTATACCTTGTCATCAGCCACAATAAAAGGCTCGCTTTTGTTTAAAGTTCACTCCCGTCTGCTCACCTGTGTTCGCACCTGGGTCCACCATACACACCACCGCACGGTCTGTCACAGCGGACCGTGACACGGTCCACTTTATGTATCAAACTGGTGAAGCCCTCTCTGCTAACCGTATTTACAGGCATCATGTCTTTAGCCAAAAAATGTGTAATGGCCTCTGTTATTTCCTTGTACCGCTTCGACGTTTTCTCATAAGTTGTTCCACTTCAAAAACTCTGATACAGAGACAGCTATTGGACTGCTGTGCTCTTTGTCTTAACATTAGAAACCTTTGTTTGGCTAGCCCTATCTTTCTGAAACTCTTCAAACAGTTCTCTGTGGTTGTATTGAAGATGATGGTGGAGATTAGTCGTGTTTCCTCTGGTGGTTGCCACGAGTGTTCGGCAAGTTTTGCAGAGTACCTGTGTTTGGAGAACGTCGTCTTTATCAAATCCAAAGTACCTCCAAACAAGCGAGGTACTATTTTTTTTTTTTTTAGCCACAAGTTCATAGTAGCATTCTCGTCATGCGTCTCGCTCTCAGCCGTTACAACTCTGACTCGTTGCTGCAACGTTGTTCGCTCACCACCTACGTAGGAGGCGGGCCTCTAATCCATTTGATTGGTTAATGCCGTGAAGGGCTCTATTCGACTGGTCAAACGTGTAAAGGGGTTTCTTTGATTGGTAAATTCTTTAAAGCGCGTGTGTAAACATTTTAAGGTACCCAATTATCGCAGTTTACACCATCTTTTGCGATGGGCCCATCGCACAGGCTGATATCGTGATGACAATAAATTTTAGGTCAGATCTTGTTCTAATGGTCTTGCCTTAATCATTCATAACTCTGGTTTTGCGCATTATAGTAACATGACTGTCTAACTGATACTTGAAAACTATTACTGAACATCACTAACAGTTGCTATTGCAGTCTTGCTGAGAGAAAATTTAATGTTTAAAGAATCAAAAGGTACACTGTATGATTACTTTGCATATGACTATTTCCACAGGCACTATTCACTTCAAGGATTTTCATGTTAATTCTGAGAATAATTTTTCCCCTCTGCTCCTGCCAAAGGAGGGTAATTGCACATGTCTAATTCATATAATTAAATTAGAAATGTGCATTAGACGATAGTTTCTGGTGTCTTTAGCTTCATGTCTCAGAACAGAATCACTAGTAACCAGAGTTTGATCCCTGGTGGGTGTGTTGCAGAGTGGGGAAAAACTGCACCGGTTACAGTGGGCTGGCAAGCTACGAGTATTTATGAATGCAAAGCCGGGTCTCCAATTTAGTGATCCTAGCCTCCAAAGCTGCCAATAGGCTACATTTATTACCAGTAACATTATTGCTAAAGAAGGCTGAGGATTAATTAAACATCTGACACAATGAGCAGGAAAGTTCAGGAGGGACAGGTGAAGAATCCATGCTGGTAGCAAGTCAGCTATAAGCTAAGCTAGCGAATCCCTAAAGACACAGTGACGGAATACTGTAAATATAATTAGAGAGCGAATCAACAGTGTGTGCTTTTGATGAAGCACATATACATTAGGTTATAAAATAAGAGGTTATATATACGTTTTTAATTAAAGTGGCTATACCGACAAGCTACACATAAAAACCACTGTGTGCTGGAACAGAAACAGGAAATAATACTCTACTGCAGCGACAGCAAACACCAAATAACAGCACCACCCATGAATCTCAGGTTGTAGTTTATAATATAACTCATATCCCAGTGTTTCTCTACTGAATGAAGAGAAGGATTCTGCTGATGCAGAAAAATATCAGTGAGCAACATGATCTGGACTATAAACAAGGTAACAAACAACCTCAAACCTTAAGGTAACAAACACAGTGTGTGACACACTGAAAGGAACAGCTCAGCTGCATCAGTCAACTGGAACTGAAAACATTTAACTATGTGGATCAAAATACACAGGACTTGGAATATTAAATAAATCCAGACAACATCCTCTTCTCGTCTATCAATAACAACTGCTGCTACTATACAAATGAAGAGTATAATCCGAGGATTAAAACTGAGAATAAATTAACAATTATCCACATTAACTGTAGAAGTCTATATGCTAATTTTAATCATATCAAAGAATATCTTAACCAGTTTGCCCATGCATTCAGTGTCATTGCCTGATCGGAAACTTGGATTAACATGGAAAACGGAAAAGACTTTGAACTGGAAGGTTATGAAGTCACATTTATAACTCTGTGAAACAAAGGTGGGGGAGAAGTGGCCTTGTATGTGGGAAAATCCTTGAAATTTAATGTGGTGGATTGTATAACAGTTGAAATTTTTAAAGAAAAAAGAAAAAATGTAATCATTAGCTGTATATACAGAGCTCCAGGTAGTAGTATTGAGACCTTTAAAGACTTGATAGAAGAAACATTTACCGAAATAGCTCACAATAAACTTTTCATTTGTGGAGATCTCAATATTGATTTGCTAAACCCAAATAAACAAAATCACAGAGGAATTTATTAACACGATGTCCTATATGAACCTATTCCCCAAAATTACTAGACCTACCAGGATCACATCACATTATGCAACTCTGATAGGAAACATTTTAACAAATGACATTGAAAATAAGACGGTGACCATCTTCCAATTTTTACAGTCCACGATAGGAATTACAAGATTCATAAAGTGGACAGATAAAAAGAGTACAGACGAGTAAGAACAGAAGAAAGAATAAATGCATTTAAAAAAGCTTTAATGAAACAGGGTGAAATATATCAGAAACAAGACGTTAATGGTGCGTATGATGAATTCCTTAGAATATTTACATTATTGTATAATAATTGTTATTGTATAAAACTGTCCAATAAAGCAATATGGTAGGAAACATAAATTATATACTGTCCATGGATAACAAAAGGTCTGCAACATGCATGGAGAAAGAAGAATGCACTATACAGAGATTTCTTAAAAAAAGAGAAATGAAGATGCTGAAATTAGAAAGATAAGATAAAAGATATTAAAATAAGTTAATCAATATACTAAGATATAGTAAAAAGAAATACTATAAGAGGCAATTAGATGGATAATATTAAAAGATTATGGGAAATACTGAACAGTGTTATAAAATGTAGGGCTAGACTACAGTACATAGTGTAACTTATCAGTACAGATGTATGTAAATGGTGCATGACATTCACATATCTAGCTGCAGAGCCATAACAGATGGTGCCAAGAACCAGCTAATTAAAACATCCAAGGGTGCAACATAGTTTCTCATACTGAGAACCCAATGACTTAAGAAATCAAGTAGTCATGGGCATTTGAAAAATCCTAATTATAACAAGCCATGTAAGCTGTGTGAGACAATATTCCTTGTCTCTTTATGTTGTGTGTGTGTTTTTTTAACCTTGATAACACTTCAGCACTATTCTTCTGTCTAGCGGTAATATAAAAAGAGTAAATGGCTGTAATTAATGGAGAAAGTGGATCGTAGTACTTGGATGCTTCTTCCTTTGGAATAATTACCATATTTATTAATGGATGACACAGCACACATATACACACAGAAACATACACAACAAGGGGACTCTTTATACAAACTCCCATATCCCATATAGTGTCATAATGAGATGAGAGCCAATTAATCAGGGCTCTAATCAGCGAATTAACATGACAGATTCAATCACCATGCAAACTGATTAGGTGAGATGGTTTATGATTCTGTAATTAGCATGTGTATAAAGTGTAAACAGCCCCTTAGGCCCTAATGAAAGTACTATTTATTGAATTTCTATAACCTGTTAATATAAATGAATATTCATGTTTTAGTCATGGCATAAACTGAGTTTTGTACACTCTTTTCAGTAAGTGTGTAAATGAGTGGTGTGTAGACTTACTTTGATAGTGCAGCTGGAAGATACCCATGCTTCCCTCCAGTCCAGAGCAGTAGTAGACAGAGAGAGTGTTAGTGGGACTGCGGATCACCTGACCTTCAACAAGCAGTGTATGGTTGGCCAAGACCAGCAAAGAACCGTGTTCATCAACACCTGTGATAGACAGTTGTTCTCCATCTGAAAGGTTCACGCTCTTCACCTGGAAACAAACACATTAAAAAAATGCATGTTTAACACATCTTGTAGGAAAACTTGAATACATACAGTATTAATGTTTAGATTGCACTCCATCAGGAAGTACTTGGTCATCTGAAGTAAAACAGAGCTCCCTTCAAGTCTCTCACAGTCTGAGGAAACTGTTTTTTCTAACACCAGCAGTGAAGGAGTGCATCAAGATAGACAGCAGTCCCACAGCAAGAGAAAGAGGAATGTGTAATTAATGTGATAATAAAGAGAGATGGCGGGATGTTATTAGGAAGGGAGAGAATTAAGGATTCAAATGACTACTTGTATCTGACTACTTCTATCCTTCAAGCTCAGGTCCTCTACCAGAGGCCTGGGAGCTTGAGGAGAAGATACTGCACAGAGATGTCAGATGTTGTTCCTGCTGGAGCCACTTGCCTAGCTTGGGACTCACTGCACCAAGTGCACCACTGGGACCATCGTTACCTTCACCCTCCACATCTTCTCAAGGTCTTCTCTGAGCCCTTGGTACTTCTCTAGCTTCTCCTGTTCCTTCTTCTAGATGTTGCTGTGGTTCAGTATTGCTACGTCTACCACAGTCATCTTCCTCTGCTTGTCTACCACTACTATGTCCGGTTGGTTAGCCACCTCCATTTTGTCAGTCTGAATCTGGAAATCCCACAGGATCTTACCTCAGTCATTCTCGACCACCCTGGGGACATCTCCCATTTTGACCTTAGGACTTCCAGTCCATACTCAGCACAGATGTTTCTGTATACTATGCCAGACACTTTGTTGTAGCGTTCCATGTGTGCCTTGCCTGCTAGCATCTAGTCTTGCAGTCTGAGACAGAGCAGTCAGCCGAGTAGCTGGTGTTTTACACCTCTGGTATTCTTGCCTATTCCGTTATGTGCCCTGCTCATGTATTGAGCCATGTGCCTGTTCATCTTGGCCACTATGATGGCTGAGAGGAGCTTCCATGTGGTACTGAGGCAGGTGTTTGGCCGGTAGTTGGATGGGACTGGTCCCTTATGGGGGTCCTTGGGGATTAGGACACTCCAGCCATTCTGGGTGTCTCTCATCAACTAGCAGCGGGTTTGTTTGTGCTGCCAGATGCTCGTGGAATACATTCAGCTTCTTCAGCCAGTAGGCATGAATCATGTCGGGGCCTGGTGCTCTCCAACTCTTCATACTGGAGACCCTTTCTTGGATGTCTCCCACTGCTATTTAAAATGGACCTGTTCAGGGAGGTTGCTGTGGTCTGTTCTTAGACCCAGCATTGCTGTTATGGATTGCGTCCTTCTGCCACACGCTCTTCCAGTATTGCTCCGTCTCCAACCTTGGTGGTGTTGTGCTCATATTGTTCCCCTGCCACTGAGAGTACACGTTTGCTGGTTCTTTGGAGAACAGCTGGCTTATTTCCTGCCTTTTATCTCTCTGGTGTATCTCTTCAAGCGGCTGTCCAAGGCTGTGAGTGTTTGCTTGGCAGTTTCCAAGACCTCAGGTATGGACAGCTTGTTATACTTCTTAGGCACCTTCATCACTGAACCTTTCTGTACTGATCACTGAGGGTACTTCACGTAGTCTTGGTATCCGGCTATATATCTTTCAGGTCAGTTCTTCTCGCACTCATCGACCCTTCTTTCATCACACTTGGGGCTTGGTAACCTATCTCAGGTGGGGGTGTTATATCTTCAACCAGGATGACAGGTCAGAGTGGTTGGATATGTGTTGTACCTCGTCAATCTCTACACATGAGTGGAATCCCTTCTTCCGAATGTTGAAACACTGAGCTACTAGTTGTTTAACTAACTTTGAACATAGCAATAAATTCGAAAATTCCTTGCTAACCACAGTTAAAACTAAATAAAGAAAAAACAACAATTTATTCTATAAAGGATTCAACTGGGAACATTATTCATGATCCACAACAAATAAATCTTTTAAATACTTTTACAAAGCTTTATACTCGTCACAGATTAATCCATATTGAAGACATTGAAGAGTTGATCTAAATCTAAATGTATCTAAATCTAAATCTATCAAAACTAAAGGACAAACAGATTGTCTCTTGATTCATCTCTTTCAATATCTGAATTTCACAAAACCCTACAACATCTCTCAAACAATAAAGCCCTAGGGCTAGATGGTGGTCTATGCTAGCAACCACTTTTTTCAGAATGGTAACTCAAATCCAGAATGTTTACAGATCATCTCCAAACAATAACACTGCCATCATTAGTCCATTTCTTAAACCAAGGATCCCATACTCCCATCCAGATACCACCCAATCGCAGTCATAAATGTAGGGATTAGAAAAAAATCACCCTATTCATAATACATCCTGATCAAACAGGTTTAATCAAGAGTAGATGCATATACTTAGGCAAGATATTAACCCCATTCGCTCTCTGATGCATCCATCTGAGTATTAATGTGTTTGAATGTTAGTTAGGAAGCACTAAAAAGCTTAGCAGAAAGTTTTTGTGTGAATGGGTGTGATTGGGTGAATGTGGCATGTTGTATAGCGCACTTTGAGTAGTCCGGAAGAGTAGAAAAAGACTATATAAGAATCAGTCCATTTACCATTTAGACCACAGGTGTCGAACTCCAGGCCTCGAGGGCCGGTGTCCTGCAGGTTTTAGATGTGTCCTTGATCCAACACAGCTGATTTAAATGGTTAAAAACCTCCTCAACATTGTTTTGAAGTTCTCCAGAGGCCTGGTAATGAACTAATCATTTGATTCAGGTGTGTTGACCCAGGGTGATATCGAAAACCTGAAGGACACCGGCCCTTGAGGCCTGGAGTTCAACACCCCTGATTTAACCTTTGTTCCTACGGTCTACCATGATTTGGCAAAATTTTTTAGCAAGGATTTAGCTCTCTTTATCCCACCTTATCATCCTTACAACTGCGGGATAGATTTGCTCCCAGGTGTTCCACTTCCCACTAGTCCGTTATACAGTCTCTCTCCAGCCTTCAGCCTTTGGTTCAGCCTAATCTCTCAAAGTCTTTCATGGTAGGAGTGGATGCTTTGGATTCAGGGGTTGGGGCTGTTATTCCAGACCTCTGAGGGTAAGCTTCGTCCCTGTGCATTCTTTTCTCAGTGTCTCTTTCAGATTGAAAGAAACTCTGACTTGGGTGACCGTGAACTGCTAGTCAACAAACGCATTACACTGGCTGGATGGAACATCCATTGGTCGTTTGGACCGACCACAAGAACCTGACGTACCTGCACGCAGCCAAGAGCCTAAACTCTTGCGAGGTCAGGTGGGTTCTGTTTTTCATACGATTTAATCCGACTATCACATAAAAGCCCGGGTCCTGAAAAGTGACTCCATTAACTCTAGCTCACCAGGTGAATCCGTCTTTGTCAGTCATTGTATACGATAAGTGTACTTACCTTTGTGTCATGTTTTGTTAGGAAACCCAAGAGAGCTGAGCTCTTTTTGTAAATTGAACTGAGATGAGTTTGTGTTTGTTGCCACCGACCACAGGAAGGATTCAGTACATGGGAACTGGGAGGTCATCACGGAAGAAATCACACACTATGGATTGTTTGCAATACATGGTTTTTATTTGTTTATTTGTTTTGTAAATGTAAATAAACACACTGTCGCCAACTCTAAAGTTCCTGTGTTTGGGTCCTGCTTTCTGAAACCCAACATTTTACTTCCTACAAACCATCAATGTGTCTTTTAGACCCCATCCCTATAAGACTCCTCAAAGAAGTCAACGTTAAATATGATCAACCAATCTCTAATAATTGGCTGCGTATCTGACTTCAACCTGGCAGTAGTTAAACTGTTACTTACCATCTCTTGCCCAATTGTCCTAGCTAATTATAGGCCAATCTCCAACCTTCCTTTCATCTCAAAAAAAGTTGAAAGCATTGTCAAACAGCTAACCGATTATCTGCAGAGGAAGGGCTTATTTGAAGAGTATCAGTCAGGTTTTAGAGTTCATCACAGTACAGAAGCAGCTTTGGTGAAGGTTACAAATGATCTTATGGCCTCTGACATTAGACCAGCGGTCGGCAACCCTGGGCACTCGTGCCAGCTGTGGCATGTGAAGGGTTAACTGATGGCACGCCCATAGCTGGACTGGCTATGGTCGTCCAGCTATGGTGATTTTTTGTTTTTACCGGCCAATGGTTTTTGTTGCTGTTGTTGTTGTTTTTGTAATGGTATAAACAATGAGAGGTGGTGGATTGGCCAGATGCTGGCCGATGTGTAAAAATAACTCAGTTGTTTGGTGGTGGCTATTGCGGAGCTTCCACAGAGGCCAGCAGGTGGATGAGGCGTACTAGCTAGCATGACGGAGTTTCTAAACAGCTGGGTGGGTGCTATGATGTTACTGATAGTGAACTTTATTTTATTCATAAGGTTAGTTAGTAAGCTTAGTTGCCAACCGTCCCGTAAAAAACGTAATCGTCTCGTATTCAGAGAAAATATTACGCATTTCATATTAATAATAATAATGATAATGGATTGCATTTATATAGCGCTTTTCGAGACCCTCAAAGAGCTTTACAATTCCACTATTCATTCACTCTCACATTTACACACTGGTGGAGGCAAGCTACAGTTGTAGCCACAGCTGTCCTGGGGCAGACTGATAGCAGACTGATATTGAGCTGAAAAGGAACGCAGTTTGTCCCGGACTTCATCTACAATGGAAAAAGACACAAGCTGGATTTATTCTGTGTCTTTACGCTGTCAGCTGCCTCTTCTCTCATTCTCTCTCCCGCTCCCTGTCCTGTTGCTACTTTAATCATGAAACTGATCAATGATCAGCTGATCGGCTTTTCTCTCTTGCTTGTTTATTGCTCACTTTCCGCCAGAAAGAGGAAACCAGCGGATGTCACGCTAAACAACAGCAATATATTTAAGACTGATCAGCTGTTGTTAGAATTTATTTAATATTAAGTTCTAGTATCAGCTGATGTTTGCTGGAGCCACAGTCGTAAAAGCTGCTGGTCATGATATCGGTTTGGTTATGTGGTGAGAGGGAAACATGAAGATGAAACGAGGAGATGTCCTTACTGAATCATCAGAGCTGAACAGGTGATGGAGAAACAGGTTTACCTTTTAGGTGACATGAATGAGTTGAAGGGAAGTTATGAACTGTTTCTGAGAGACAAATAACACCAGGATCCTTTGTAGCTGACAGCTGGTAACTGTGCAGGGGCGGGTCTGGCAAAGTTTTGCCAGGGGGCCAGGTAGGGCATTAACAGGGAAAGGGGGGCACAAAGAAATACTTTTCTTTCTTATTCTCATTTAAAATGTCTAGCTTTTAATAAATATCTGAATCGTACAACCAAAGTTTTCATCTGATGTAAAATGTATAGAAATCATACATATACCAACAAGACAGTGTACATCACTGTCACAACAGCGTTTGTTTTCATTGTTGTGAGGAGACCATAAATAGCATTTGCATTTTTGTTGTACAGTTCATTTGCTGTTATGGATAAAAAGTGTCTTTTTTTGTTTCAAAATAGCTGATAACTATTCGCTGATAGCTGCCAACATCTGCGAACAAATATAATTCTGTAAAGTTCTTCTATATAGTGTGTAACTGTTCATATAGAGCGTTATTAAATTTATTGCTAATGCAATCATATGGCACATTGACTTCTGAGGAAATTTTAGACGGCACTCATCATCAAAAAGGTTGCCGACCCCTGCATTAGACTCATCTCTGTGCTTGTCCTGCGAGACGTCAGTGCAGAGTTCAATACTGTTGGCCATAATATTCTATTAGAGCAATTACAGCATGCTGTAGGTATTACAGGTACTGCACTGCAGTGCTTTGAATCATATCTATCTAATAGACTCATGTAAATGCAGAGTCCTCTTCACACACTAAGGTTAATTATGGAGTTCTACAGGGTTCCATGTTTGGACCAGTTATGTTTACATTATACTTGCTTCCGTTAGGCAGTCTCAACAGAAGGCATAGCATACATTTTCAGTGTTATGCAGATGACACCCAACTTTATCCATCCTTGAAGATAAAGTTGGAAAAGTGTCAGAGTGACACTGAAAAACTAGTTCAAGCATTTATTACTTTTAGGCTGGACTACTGTAATTCAATATTATCAGGATGTCCTAAAAACTCCTGAAAAGGCGTTTCCCTAAAAACCGTGTGACAAATAGCCAGCCAGTCCAAAATGCTGCAGCAAGAGTACTGACATAGACTATAAAGAGAACATATTTCTTCTATATTGGGTTTCCTTCATTGGCTCCCCGTTAAATCCAAAATTGAATTCAAAATCCTGCTCCTCACATACAAGGTCTTGAACAATCAGGCCCCATCTTATATTAAGATGAGAGGCTGGATCCAGGGGTGGATTTGGGAGACAGATCTCTACAGGTATCTACTTTTAACTTTAGGCTTAAAACTGTCCTTCTTGCAAAGCATATAGTTAGCAGTGAATCCTCCCTTAGTTATGTTGCAATAGGTCTAGGCTGCTGGGGGATTCCCATGATGTACTTCTTCTTCAGTCACCTTTCTCACTCAGTATGTGTTTTTACACCTCTCTGCCTTGAATCATTATTTATTATTAATCTGTGACTCTCTCCCACAGCATGTCTTTTGTCCTGTCTTCCTCCCCTCACCACATTGGGATATCTGGTTTGAGCCTCTGGGGCTTTCCAAGCTCCCCTCACCCCAGCCCCAACCCCCTCAGCGCCTGGTCTTTCTGGAGTGCCTGAGTGGGCATTTTTTGTGTGCTTGCTGGCCTGCTCTCTTGGGAGTTGCGGTCTGGGCTGGCTTGGGCTTCTACATCATGTCGTGGGGGTTCCGCCAGGGTACGGGTGGTTCTCAGGGTCTGTGGTCTGTCACCGGCAGGGTCGGTTGGCCACTGCCTCTGGTCCCTCGACTCCCCCACCATTGGCTGTTGGAGCTCCGTCCAGGGCCTCCCTCGTCCCCCAGGGCATGGTTGCCATTGGGACATATGGCCTCAGATTTTCAGCTCTTTTGGATGCAGTGTTTGGTTGGGGTCCCCTGGGTCTTTGCCTATCTGCCTCTGACACTAACTTTTGTGCATACTAACATAAAGCATCTTTGAGTTCTGGACTAAAGAAGTGACATAATATATAAAGAAAACATTTAACACATTTAAAAGCATAAAAATATTTGAGGATCATACAGAAATGAACAGCATTACCATTAGCTGTTACAAGGAGGCAGAGTTTAACTTGGGTTAAGCCACAACTACAAAACACAGCAGCATGCCTTTACAAAATACTGTTCAGTAAGATAACCAGCAACCCAGCAAAGAGTCATTATGCTATAAATGCAGTTGGGCTGTGTGTGATGTCATTGACATGTTGCTGATGTGTACCTGCAGCTCGACTCCATAGCCAGTGTACACAGTCACAGTGTAGGTACAGCGTAGGAAGGTACCGTCTGGAAGAGGAGGGTCATCAGAGGAGTCAATGTATCCTTCTGGATCAGTAAAAATCACCATGCAGCTGGATGCAGCTGGAGGGAAAACACAGGAATTTATATTGCATTGGCCTTTATTTATTTTTTGTTCTATCCTGCCCTGTAATCCGTTTATTGTGAGCCTGATTGGAAAGTCACTGGAAGCCCTACTGCATATAATTAATGATGGAAGTTACAAGGATCTAAACTGCTACACTGAAGAAAAAGTGGGCAGTGAAGACTCTTAAGCTGTGACTTGATATAAATAATCATGTTCTCTATTCCTCTAAAGATTTTAAAAGGCCTGTGGTGTTACTGATTAAATATCCTGGTTTAAAAGGCATAATGTGACTAATTAACTGATTAACTACAATTTTGTTATTTTGCAGAATAATATTTACAGAAAAACATCGACAGTTATTAAAATACCAACAATATAAATTGTATGAAGCTGAATTAACATCAAAATAAAAGCTTATAATAATCTTTGTACATTCACTTTAGAAACAAGCGCATATGCGCAGAAATCTCAGTTGAGTTTATCAGTACCCTGCTACTTGTTAGCAGGGTACGGAAGCTGATTGGAATACAAATGGTGATTTTTTTCACAAACTCATTTTTTAAATTTCACAGGTGAATTAATTCTGATCTGATGACAGGCCCAATTCAGAAGTTGTTATATTTCATCGCATGAAAAATATGAATGGTTATGAAAAGGTAGTTTTAGCAAAACATTCTTGAGGTATTAAAATACAAGTTCTTTATTTAAAATTTTGATATGGCAGCTATAATTAAAAGAAATGAAACTGGTTAAACCAACAATATGTGAGGTAGAAATTTTTTGCAGAGTGGAGATGAACAGTAGCTGCTGACAGACTAAAGCGTGTTGTTCCTAGAGTATTTAAAAGTAGAATGGGAGACAGAGCCTTCAGCTTCAAGCCCCTCTTCTGTATAACCAGCTTCTAATTTGGATTCGCCAGACAGATACTGTCTCTACTTTAAAGTTTAGGCTTAAAACTTTCCTTCTTGCTAAAGCATATAGTTAGTGCTGGATCAGGTGAGCTTGAAGTTATTGATTTTGAAGCAGGAGCTTCATTCCTGGTCATCACACTCTTAGTGTGTGGCAATTTAAAACTCATTTCACTCTCTACATTGACATTGGTATTCCAGCAATTTCCAGTTCATGGCAGGCTTGAGCCTTGGTGGTTCCTGGGTTGTTCCTTAATATCCTAACCAGTTTCTTCCAGACCTTGGCAAAAAGGGTAATAGTCCTGGCTTTGTCAAGGTGAAATACATTTTAGACCCCAACTCAATGATTTAAGTCAATGTATTTATATATTTGAACCTGTATGTATAAACTTTTGACCCTGTGTAGATTAGAGAAAATAAAAACTAAATTCAAACTTGTGTAGCGGAATCTTGTTTTTTAAGTAATTTAATGTGTATGTTGAACAATTATTCTGGTATAGAGAAAGAATCTTTCAAACAACTTATTAAATGCCCCAAATTATCATGACATTCATGATATGATTAGTAGATATAAACCTCTGACCATTGCTGTATGCTGCTTTTTGAGCTAATACTAGGCTGGATTAGTCCAAAGTAGAGAACCACGAAAAGATACTTCCTGGGGGAACATAAAAAAAAAGAAATTTTACATGAAAACATTTGATTGCTATTTGTTTGACTTAATTATGGCAGCATACTAAAGCCTTTGATAAAGTTGTCATGTACACTGTGTTGCAGGCAGAGGTAGGACCCAAATGCAGGACTCAGACATGAAACGGATAAACTAAGGTAGGCAGCTTTATTAGCTGTAACAAAAATACGCAAAAAAACAAGAATGCAGAATCTAGAAACTGGGAACTGGGAACTAAGTTACAAACAACTAGGAATTAACCAGGAAGTTATGGGAAATTAGGGAAACATGGCACACAAGGAAATACTCATCAAATCGGAACAACATGACAACGAGCAGTGAAAGACTGAGTACTTAAATACACACACAGGATAACAAGAGGATGGGCAACAGTTGGGAACACAGGAGAAACAGATCAGACAGGAGAAGCAAAACTGAACACAGAATGAGAGAATGTCAAAATTAAACAGGAAGTACGAAAACCAAGGAGACCAAGACTAAGACACATGGGCTTGATACTGAGACTGGGAAGAAGCAGACATGGGAACATAACTGACTGGGGAGACAAAAAGGGAACACTGAACACGGAGACAAGAGTTAAACAAATATGAAGACAAGGCTGAAAAACATGGAACGTGGAACATAGGGGAGGGGATCTTAGTACTGACTTTTAAAGCTTTGAATCATGACGCTCCTGCCTATATTTCTGATCTCTTAGAACGTCACACTCCCTCTTGCAGCCTGAGATCGTCTAATCAAAGGCTGTTGGTAGCTCCCCGAACACGTTTTAAAACCAGAGGTGATAGATCTTTTAGAGAGGTGGCCCACAGGTAGTGGGATTCTCTCCCTCCATCTCTACATTGCCTGGATTTTATTTATTCATTTAAACATCATCTTAAGACTCATTTATTTAGACTAGCTTTTAATTAGATTTGTGCTGTATGTTTGATTGTACTGTTTTATGTTTATCTGTTTTATGTTATTGTGAAGCACTTTGTGGTTTTTATCATGTGAAGAGTGCTATATAAATCAAGTAAAGTAAAGTAAAGTAAGGGAGGCATGGAAACAGAACTGAAAGACAAGAAATTATATAACACAAAGCAGAAAACAACGAAAAGAACCAGAACAAATAGTGAATTATATAGTGCTTTTCTACTCTGAGCACTCTAAGTGCTTTAGACAACTTGCCTAATTCACCCATTTGCACAAGCACTTTATTTCTGTGCTCTTTCTCTCTAACATTCACACGCAACATGGGGTTATTATCTTGTCCAAAGGGTACTTGGCATGCAGACTGAAGCAGAAGGGGATTGAATAACCAACCTTCCAATTATTTTGTGACCTGTTTTCCCAGCTGAGCCACAGCCACCCCAATCTTACAGCACCTGGTATTCCCAGGCGATCTCCCATCCAAGTACTATCCATGCCCGATTTTGCTTAGCTTTCAAGATCAGACGAGATCGGACATGCTCAGGGTGGTATGGCCGTAAGCTGTGTCTAATAAACACTAAATCTTAGAATATTACTTAAACCAGAATCAAAATGTACAAATAAACACTGGGTTACAGACCCAGGACCATGACAAAAAGTACTTTCCTGTAACTGATTTGCTCATGCATTCGAGGTGCTTTTGGAATTTCCAGGATACAGCGGGAAGAATAACTACAGCAAAGTAAATCTGGTGTCTCGCTGTCTTTTTTTATTGAAAAAAAAAACTAGCCTAACAAATATTTCGTTTAGTTAAACAAAGTTGTAACTATTTTTAAATACCTGCTGAAGTTGATTCTATCTCTGCGTCAAGGTCTGGCCTCATGCTCACAGTGGTGATCTCAGCCTCCTGCTCAGGGGTGTGCCTCTCTGTGTGAGGCATCCGAGAATGTGCGTCTGTAGGAATTGGCTGAGTTGGACTGCTGCCTTGCCCTGATGCTGCAGTTGATGCGGGGGACTTTACCCGCCTCGGTAATCCTCTGCTTTGATGCTCCGGGGTATGATTGATGGAAAGTCCTCTGCCCAAAAGAGGGAGCAGGTTCTGTGGCAGAGCAGAAGGGAGGATGCCCCCTTTCTGGGAAACCAGTTGTCCTTTTTGAGCCAGCACTGATTGTTGCAAACCACCAGTCACGGCACTAGAGTTTTTTTCTTTGGGGCTGCCTTGCTTTGTGCTCCTTGATGGCAATACTGGAGACCTGGCAGACGGCATTATTGTGGAGACTTCTTTATCTGAAAAGCATGGAAAATAGGGGATTAATCATTTGAACTGGCAAAGCAGTTGAGAAAAATTTTTTATAAAGTGTTGGGAGTATGGTTCTTGGTGGTTCTGTCACTGTTCTGCTGGTCTTATCAGGAGTGGAGTTATCTGGTCGGCACAGCTAGTCCCAGTTAAGCTGTTGCATTCACAACATAATGAGCATGCACACATACACACATGTACACTCTCTCTCTCTCTCTCTCTCTCTCTCTCTCTCTCTCTCTCATTTTCACATCTCAGTGATGACATCAAATTCACATAAGGCTTTTCTTAGCCACTTATCCTAATCCCAACCATTAGAAATTAATGCCTCATCCTAACCCTTACCCCTAATCTAACCACAACCATATTTTGAGCCTAGAGTAGTATAGAGGCATGTCAATTTTGGGTCCTCACAAAGATGTTTAAACAAGTACACACACATGTATACATTGTAGTAGACAAGGCAGTTAAGCATGACAGGAGAGAAGGATTAAAATACCATCTCCAGCAGCTTAGTTCAAAAACAGCAAACACCAGCATTTACACCTACATCCTCCAGCTCCTGCCACTAACACTCTGCAGTCACCCTCAATAAGCAGCCATACAGTCCGGCCTAAAAAGTGCTCATGATGCAGCCTCAACATGATTTAATAATTTATAGTCATTTACATACTCCTCAAGCAGGAGAAGAACTAAGAGAGCACAGCTGCTCTCATTTTTATCACAAGGAAATAAATCAGTGAAAATATCCTCTCTGTGTTGTCAACACTCTGAGAGCTTTCTTCTCATTTTGCCGTTTTCCATCTTGAGACAGAAAATAAATAGTCTTTTTGTAAGAGAAAATTTTTTTTCTAGATGTACCTGCATTATGCTCAACTTGTCACACCATCATCAAGAAATTCATTTAAACTTTCACAGCTTGTGATTACTTAGGCAGCTACACAGCAGTAGTTGTCAATACAAGCACTCATACACACACACACAACCTCGTATTCATATCTTACTGAGGACATCTTACTGATTTAATGCTTTCTCTAGCCGTCATCAAAAATGAATGCCTTTATCCTAAACCTCACCATAACCTAATTGTAACCCTGACACTAAAACCACATTTTTAGCCTCAAAAATGCCTTGAAATTTGCGGGGACGGGCATTTTGTACCCATAGGTGACTGTTAATCCCCACAAGTATAGTAGCATGCCAATTTTCTGTCCTCACAAAGATGTGTAAACATGTACACAGACATTTAGCTGAATTCTTTGCAGGCAACATTAGTTTTCTAAAGATGCTGAAAACTTTTGCTCCTGATACAGATCTGCTGTATTAGTGTGCTTTTGTTTTGTTTTTTTCAAGTTCTTTAAGTGATATTTTTAGACAAAATTATGCTTATTATACTGATCCAGAAGCCAAACATATACAAAAATAGTATCACTTCGTTCTGGATTAAGTCATATTAGACTGCTGTATATACCTGGATCTGGGTCACCTGGGTTGTCAAAAATTAGTGGAAATTACCTGTTACCCCCTAAATTTTAACCTATCCCTTCTTAGGTTTTCTGCATCCTTTCACAATCTTATAGTTAGTTAGTGACAAAGTATTGTCACTTTATAATCTCAGAATTTATAATCAATATCATCATTATGTCCAGAGATGCATCTTTTCACCAACTGCAGGATCCCTGTAGGAAGAATATAGACATATTTATTAGATATAATTTTGAACCACCACAGGAGCTCAACCTGTCAAGTCCCATCAGAAGCTGTAATTCACTTAACGATGCAGTGACAAAAAATAACAAGCTTCATCCAGCAGTTTTTAAACACCACAGACCCATAGAAATAGGTTCAATCTTTTCCTATTAATTGGGGAGGAGGAGGCGCCGTTGGGGACGGGTGCAGTGTGTGCTGGGCGGCTGCCAGGGGTGGAGAGCCTGGTGGCCCAATCCCCGGCTACCAACACTAGTGACTAGTGATGGGATTTCCGGCTCTTTTTAGAGATCCGGCTCTTTCGGTTCGACTCACTAAAAAGAGCCGGCTCTTTCGGCTCCGAACCGGCTCTTTAGGTTGTTTTGTTGCTTTAATTAATTTATTATTAACAATAATGTAAAATTATGCACAAAAGGAATTACTAACGTAAAAAAAGTGGTTTTATTTGTATATGTTTATATATAAATATATGCGGTGGCCCCTAGAGACAAAACACGTACAAACTCCAAAACACATTTCTAGCATGAACTGAACTTCCAAAGCAGAGCTACTAGATCACTTAAATTACACAATTGAAAGCATGTGTGTATTCTTTGTGTATTTATACACAGGCACTCATATATATTCAAATAATTTAAAAAAAAAGTTCATTTACCTGTTACTACCACACACCAAATCTGGTTGTTGGTACTTGCTGGCTTGTGTAGCCACAAGATAACAAAGGCTCAACACTGCGCCCAGCATCCTGGAGCACTTCTGTTGTCTTTTGTACGTGTTTTGGAGTTTTTACGTGTTTTGGAGTTTGTACGTGTTTTTACGTGTTTTGGAGTTTGTACATGCTTCAGAGTTCGTACGTGATTTGAAGTTTGTATGTGCTTTGTCTGTAGGGGCCACTGTAAATATACTTTTATTTTTTCACTCCACATAAAATGTAATAAATAAATCATATAATACAAAAATCAACTATTCACATTTCAACTTTTAACTATTTAAATTTTCATCTGTTTCCTTTTACAAATTTAAAGTGAAAACAACACAAAACACTGCAAACCACAACACAATTAAATATAAATTATAATATGAAAACAAAAAGAAGATGCACATTCTCTGTCATATGGACCCGCATGAATAAACTTTCTGAATCCTTTATCATCTGCAACCGAAAATAGTTGTGGATGATTACTATACCTTTCTAATGTGACGCTGTTGTCCCTGGCTCTCTCTCTCTCCCTCTGGCTCTGTTCCTGTGCTACTGAGTGTAACTACCGCCCCTCCCCCCTCTGCCCAGCGTAAAGCACGAGGCTCAGGTGCGAAGTGAAGCAGAAAAAAAGTGCGAGAGAGAGAGAGAGTGAGAGAAAAAACCCCCAAAAAAAAACCAAAACACGTGACGGCTCGCGATAAGGAGCCGGCTCGCGTCGTTCACGTCAAAGAGTCGGCTCTAAGAGCCATTTCGTTCGCGAACGACCCATCACTACTAGTGACTGGGACATGGAACGTCACCTCTCTGGTGGGGAAGGAGCCTGAGGTAGTGCATGAGGTCAAGAGGTACCAGCTAGATACAGTTGGGCGGCTTGGGTTCTGGAACTAGTTTCCTGGAGAGGGGCTGGGCTCTGTCTAAGTCTGGTGACTGCCCTCAGTGACAGACGGCAGGTTGAAGTGGGTATTTTAGTATCCCCTCAGATTGCTGTCTGTGCATTGGGGTTTTCCTCGGTGGACGAGAGGGTTTTCCCCTGTGCCTTTGGGTCAGAGAACAGGTCCTGACTGTTGTCTGCGCCTGAGTGCCAAACATCAGTTCAGAGTACCTAGTCTTCTCGGGGTGCTTAAAGGGGGACTCTGTCATCTTATAGGTCCAAATGGAACATGTTCAGCACTTCCGCTGCAGTTTTCATGCTGCACTGAACTGGGGCAGAGAGATGGTTGATGCCTGTCGTGGTGGTAACCCCCGAACTAGATGGTAGATCCCAGAGGTGAAGGTTAAGTTAGAACCATTAGGTTAAAGATGGTCTCCTGTTGGGCTTGATTAGCCTGCGGGACTCCAGAGGTAGCTGATAGGTAATGACAGGCCAAAGGGAATGCGGCTGGGGCAGTGGCTAATGCAAAAACTCAGGTGTGGTAGGAGTTCGGAGAGGCCGTGGAAAAAGACTTTAGGACTGCCTCGAAGAGATTCTGGCAAACCATCATGTGAGTCAGGAGGGGAAAGCGGTGCTCTACATGCACTGTGTATAGTGTGAGTGGAGTGCTACTGACTTCAACTGAACAAATACTTTGAGGACCTCCTTAATCCCACCCACTGACACATGTTCTATAGAGGAAGCAGAGTCTGGGGACTGGGGTCTATACCTGGGGGTGAGGCAGTGAAACAATTCCTTGGTGGCAGGGCCCCTGGGGTGGATGAGGTTCACATGCCTCTGCAATGTTGATTGGCGATCAGGGGCAATACCTCATTGATTGGCACACTGGAGTGGAGACTGCAGGGTGTGCTCCAACTATAGAGGGATCACACTCCTCAGCCTCCTCATTTCGTCCAAGTGGGAGGAATTTACTGCCTCAAGTGGAGGAATTTAAGTATCTCTTGGTCTCATTCACGAGTGAAGGGAGAGGGAGATAGGCAGACAGATTGGTGTTGTTGCTGGAGTAATGTGGACCCTGCACCAGCCCATTTTGGTGAAGGGAGCTGAGTGTAAAAGCAAAGCTCTCGATTTACCAGTTGATCTATGTCCTCAATAGGGATGAGAATCCCAGTAGTCCAATACCTTGGAATCGTTAGTCTGCCTGCCTATCGATCTCACTTACTGGTTCTTACCCTCTCGCTATGATCAACTGATTTCAGTTTGTGTGTCAGAGGAGGAAAATAGTGGTGTGTAGTCCAGCACTGTAATAAAGTAAGCCATCATTTGTGGTGAAGCCACCCGCTGCTCCAGCTCAACAGGTAACAAACTGATGAACAGTCAGGTTGCAGCCTCCGTTTCTACCTGTTCATATTTCTAAAGTAGAATCGTTTTGGTGATCACTTTAAAGTCTCTTTGTGCTGGTTTTCATCTTTGATTTGTGTTTTCAGCTTCGTGTTCAGACCCAAATACTAAGAGAAAGATCACTTGTGTCCTCACTAGGATAGGGATTTGTGTTGGTGTGTAGGGCTGTAGCCTGTAGGTTTATATTGTTAATTGGTAATTATGAGGCAGTGTGTATCAGATAATCAGTAACATGCAAATAACGTAATGAGTAGTATAATAATTGTCTTTCTCCTGGATGTAATTAAGTAATGTACTGCATTAATTTTAAGAATTTTTTTGTGTAATATGTGTAATAACTTTTTTACTTTAGTTTTTTGGAGTTATGCCACTGATCATAACAAAGAGGGGAAATACCTCCAACATGCACAAACATTTGACCACTAAGCATGTAATTATTTTGCATGAATGTAATATGTTTGATATGCTGTTTAGAGATGACTCTCAAAGTGGAGCCATTGAGAATCAATAAGGGAATCAATAAGGAATCGAATATGTAAGTTATATCAATAATGGAATTGGAATCTCACTAGATTACAGCAGCAGATCTGAATTCTCTGATTGATATTTTACTTGCACCTGATTGTTCATCACTACACACTTTCTTTTGGTTCTATCATTTGGACATGACTGCCATTTCGGCAGCTCATTTTGACCTTCCTGCTGGGTCTATCATGCACTAGATTTCTGGTGGTTCTACTCCAGTTTAGTGGATGGTCTGCAGGGTGTGTTTACTGTGCAGGAAGTAATTATTTGATCTTCCACTGCATTTGTAAGTTTGCTCATTACAGAGAAATTAATAGTCTCTAATTTTATGATAATTTTATTTTAATGGAGAGAGATCAAAGATACAGAAAAAATGATAGATTAAGATACATATTTGATCTACTTCAACACAGCCAAAATTGTGGTTCCCACAGATTGGCGGTGTGCCCATGTGGCACACATATTATAGCCAATTAATACATTTCAGATACTCCTGAATTCAACTGATTATGTGCATAAAGGACACCTGTCCATAGAATAATTTTTCCATTCCATGTTTTCTATCACCATGGATAAGACCAAAGGGGAGATCAAAGGTCAAAGATGTCAAAGGACATTGGAGACAAGAGACAGCACAAGACTAGAATGGGTTATAAGACCATCAGTAATAAGCATGGTGAAAAGGTGACAACTGTTGGCGGAATCATTTGGAAATAGAAGAAATGTAAAATGAACATCAACAGAGCTCCATGCAAGATTTTTCGTGATATGGTGTAACTGGTCATGAAGACATCGGTATATCAAAATAAAACTACATGGGAGGAACCTGTTAATGACCTGAAGGCAGATGGGACCACAGCCACAAGGCAAGGCAAGGCAAATTTATTTGTATAGCACAATTCAACAACAAGGTGATTCAAAGTGCTTTACAGAGACATTAGAAACAAAAACAAATAAAAAGCATGATTTAAAATTGATTAAAACAAGCAAACAAACTAACTAACTAAACACACACATTTCACACCTGTTCGCGCGATCTGAACCCTTATCGTAAGGGGAGCTACCAGTCCTCTTACGATAAGGGAATACAATTGGTAACACACTGTCTATAAAGTCCCCTGCTCAAGAAGACAAATGTACAGGTAGGGATGGGTACCGGTATCCGGTGCCACGATGGCACCGGTTCTGACATAAACAGTAGTAACCAGGCCGAAAAGCAGCGCACATTTCAGTGCTTTATTTCGGTGCTTTATTTCGGTGCTTTTTTTTTCCTGAGCTGTGATACACTTTAGATTCTAGCCAATCATTTTACGTTTCCGAGGATAGTAGGCGGGTCCAGGTACGTACGTTCTTTTAGAGCAGAGCTACAGATTAAAAATGCCCAAGGCGAAGCAGTCAAAAGTCTGGCTGTACTTCACAGCAAAAGATGCAAACTCAGCAGCAACAAGTGCTTTAAGCTGATACTGTGATATTGTCAAAGGAGGTAACACCTCAAATCCGATGAAACACCTGGCGACGCATAGCGTTTTTTTTTTTAAAGCCGAGAAATGCGCCGTATTTGATAGCTTGCTGCAATACCTCACACCGTGCACATCTACTGCGGGTGGGTTGCCAGTTATCGGACCCGGAGCAACATCCCCCAAAAACCCAAAGAATAGAGTCCTGGCCCCTAGCCCTGCCAGTGTAGCAGAAATGATGACGGATGATGATGGCAGCAGCCGCCGTTATTCTCTGCGTGAGTAGCTTAATGTTGTTCGTGTGTAATTCACGTTGAGTAGGCTAACCACGTTATTACATTAATGCATGTAAGGTGAACTAGCAAACACCGTCGTAGCTACATGCGGCTGTCTTCTTGTTTGATGGCAGATACTCCCTTCACCCTGGCCAAAAAGGCTAAAATGACCAAAGAAAAAGTGGAAAACAGTTAAACATGAGAGGTTTTTGGACAAAGTTTGTGTTTTTTCCATTGTTTAAGCACTGCTTCCAGCCAAGAGTGATACCATATATGCCCCATAGCTGCAGAAAAGGCTAACATTGTTTTCCTTTTACAAAAAAACAGCTGAACATGAGAGGTTTTTGGACCAATTTTGTGTTCTCCATTCTTTAAGCACCGGTTTGAGCACCGTTTAAGCACCGGCACCGTTTCAAAAGTACCGGTTTGGCACCGGTATCGGATAAAACCTAAACGATACCCATCCCTATGTACAGGCCCATCTCAAGTTTGCCAGTGAATATCTAAATGATTCTGTGCTGTGGTCAGACGAAACCAAAATTGAGCTCTTTGGCATCAACTTGATCTGCTGAGTTGTTTATGAAGAGAGTGCATTTCATAAAACAGAGTGCATTTCATGAAACAAAACTTCAGTAATTCTCTCTCAGCTATCATTAACTTTAGGGGCCACACACTCACACATGAACAATAATGGCTGAAAGAATTGTTTCAAGGTACTTTTTAGTTTACCATTCAATAAATATAAAAAAAATATATTAAAGATTTATCTACTATATCTGTCACAAAAATGTAGCTAATAATTAATTTTTAAACATGGGAAGAAACACTTTTGTTTACTGTGCCATGGTTCTGTGTCATTTGAACCAGCTTTAAGTTTATTGTCTTTTTGTAAATCTCTCTCTCATGCTTCCTCCTCTTTCTCTCTCTCGTGCTTCCTCCCTCTCGTTCTCCCTTGCTCCCTCTCTCTGTCTCTCATATCTGCTTTCCCTCGACCCTTCTGTCAAGCTTGCGTGTCCCATCTTACGTCCCTCTACGTTTCCTGTTTTATTTTGACAGTCTTGTGTTCAATGTTCAGTGTGATTAGTTTTGCTTCCTGAGCGGCATCATGTTCATTTGTGTCAGCTGTGTTCCCCATGTGTTTCTACTTCCCTCATTACCCTTCTGTATATTTAAGTCCTCTTTCTCCCTTTATTCATTGTCGGGTCGTCTGTCTTCCTCGCATCATGTTCCTGGAATCAATGTTTTCTCAAGTCTTGGTTTTCTCGGGTTCATGTTAATGTTCACGTTTATATTTAGAGGTTTACTATGTCTGGAAAGAAAGAAGAAACTGCCAGGCTGAATAAATAATACTAATAAAACTGTATGACTTGGCCCGTCAGTAGCGGTGGGGTTACTGATGGGTGCGACGGGAGATGTGTTACCCCACCTCAGCTGCCCCGCCAAACTTATCTTTCAGTCCATAACTCATTCCTGCAATGCACTAGTGGATTTAGGCGCGGAACAAAGCTTTATGGATGAGACTTTAGCCAGGAGATTGGGGGTCCCGCTTGTTTCCCTGCATATTCCTTTACATGTTGGCCTTGGAAGAATGGCGCCACTGGCTGGAGGGGAGTGTGCATCCGGTGCTGGTCTGGACGGACAATAAGAATCTGTCGTACCTGCAGACAGCCAAACGCCTCAACGCCCAGCAAGCCAGGTGGGCCTTGTTTTTTACTCGTTTTGATCTTGTCATCACTTACAGGCCAGGGTCGCGTAACACCAAGCCAGATGCCCTCTCGCGCCAGTTTGCTCCCATTGGGGAGGGGGAGGAGGAGGAGGTGAGGACTATCATCCCGGCCAGCTGTGTGGTGGGTGCGGTGACGTAGGAGATTGAGAAGTTGATCAGGGAGGAAACTGGAACCTGGTCCCAGTTCGGGCCCAGTGGGCCGACAGTATGTTCCCACAGCTGTCCGTGGCAAGGTCACTCATTGGGTACACACAGCTAAGTTCTCCTGCCACCCAGATAAGAACCGTACCATCAAGTTCTTACGATGCTTGTTCTGGTGGCCTGCTCTGGTGAAAGACGTCCAAGAGTATGTCACTGCGTGTACCATCTGCGCTCAGAACAAAGTTCATAGCTCTCCACTCTCGGGTCAGTTACGGCCAGTTGCTGTCGCCAGCCGTCCATGGTCTCTACCGGTGGACTTTGTCACCGGGTTTCCACCATCTTCAGGTAATACTGTTATACTTACCATTGTTGACTGCTTTTCCAAGGCAGCCCATTTTGTGGCCCTGGCTAAACTCCCATCTGCCTTGGAAACTACTAAACTCCTCGCCCAGCATGTTTTCCGTTTACATGGCATTCCCCAGGACATTGTGTCGGACCGAGGGCCCCAGTTCACTTCCTGGGTATGGAAGGAGTTTTGTGCTGTACTGGGGGCCCGGGTCAGTTTGTCTTCTGGCTTTCATCATCAGACGAATGGCCAAGCAGAGAGGGCGAATCAAGAACTGGAGGCCATGCCTGTGTCGTCTCATCTAACCAGTCCACTTGGAGCGAGCAGTTGGCCTGGATTGAATATGCCCACAACGCCAGTACGTCGACTGCAACGGGTGTGTCACCTTTTGAAGCCTCCCTAGGTTACCTACCTCCGCTCCTGTCCATCATGGAGGGTGAGCTTGCCATACCATCTGTCCAACATCATATTCGTCGATGTCGGCGCGCCTGGAAGGCAACTAGGGCGGCCTTGCTTAGGACGGCGGAACGGAACAAGAGCTTGGCAGACCGTCGCCGCACCCCAGCGCCCGCTTACCGGGTTGGCCAGAAGGTATGGCTCTCAACCAGGTACATTCCCCTTCGGACTGAGTCCAAAAAGCTGGGCCCCCACTTCATTGGGCCTTTCCCTGTTCATTCGGTCCTCAATCCAGTGATGTTGAAGTTGTCTCTGCCCCGCAATATGCGGATTCATAATGTGTTTCGTGTTTCTCAGGTGAAACCAGTCCAGACCAGCCCGTTGTGCCCACCTGCTGGGTCCCCACCACCTGCCCGGATTATTGACGGCGCACCTGCATATTCCATAACACTGATTATGGACCCTAGGCGACGCGGTAGGGACTTCCAATATTTGGTGGACTGGGAGGGGTATGGTCTGGAAGAGCGTTGCTGGGTGCCGCGATCCGCTATTCTTGATGACAATATGGTGAATTCCGCAGGCAGCACCCAGACAAGTTTGGTCGGTCGCCGGGAGGCTCCCGTTAAAGGGAGGGTACTGTCATGGTCCGACAGCCCTCGCCAGGCTGCCTGCCCGTGTGTTATTGTGTGCGTGTTGCTCCCTCCCCCTCTCTTCCACTCTCTCTCTCGTAAAGGGATTGTTTACCTCCGAGCGGTGACGAGCATTCCCGAGAGTGTTCCCACACTGAGGCTGGCCGCACCTGTTGCAGATCGGAGCCGGCCAGCTGTAGCCAATTATCCGCAATCTCCAGCGCTGCCTTCTTAACAGGGCGATCAAGCTTCAGTCAGCACTGGATCATTGTGTGAAGCACGGTAGAGCAGCGCAGACGTTTTTTTGTGGCAGTTTACGTTGAGCTGAGGATTGTTTAATTACTCTGCGTGTGTTAGCCACTAGCAGGGAAACGGAGAGAGATCACAGGAGCTGGACAGCCACTTGGGATTACTGTTTTGGAAGGAGTCACTACGTGTGTTTTCACTTCACGGTCACGAGCACTGCTAAGAGGAGAAGGAGGAGACCACACCTGGGCACCCATCACTTTATATACATATATATTGAACTGTTGCACCTTTACCGCACTGTAAATAAATCCACTGCCTTCTCCAAAAGGAGCCGTGCTGTTTTCCACACCTACCCTGACAGAATATTTCACAGCTTCACCTCCATGTACGTCTTATCCTGAAAAACAAGCTTCAAGGACAACTAACCTCTCTCTAATGACAAAATACAGTTCCAGAGCAAGTTGATGTTGTGTTACATTTTGTTCATGTTGAATATCAGCTTCCACTTAACTATAAATCTTAACTACAAGTCAATTTTTTGTTTGTTTTTTTTACTTTAGACTATTGTTCCATTGTATTAACAATACAATAATGTAAAATGATATTGAAAGCTGAGGTTATTCTGAAAAAAACAGGCAAAAACATTCACTTAATTTCTGGCCCTTTTACAGACAAAATTACCAAATAGGTCCAGGCGGCCTGTATGATACTTAGTCAATAAAGGGTTGGGAGACCAGCAGCATATACAAACACCATCATGGATGGTGACATGCTCTCCCAATCACAAGATGGGAATTGGAAGGTTCACCCGCAATATCACTGTGTGTGAATGGAGCTGGAATTTTAGATTTGCCACACATGGAGTAAAAGTTTCAATGGAAGGAACTGAGAAAAACAAGACAAAGTTGAAGAAAAACTGCCCACATGACTGCTGATAATGCACACAACTATGAACTGCTGCAGGATGTGGGAGAGACAGACAGCAGTGGTGGGAAGGAGGAACAATATAACAAGGAGGGAGAAGAGAACATGGAGGATCAATGAAACTGTTTTTAGTGTGGGGACGCATGAAAATCGGGTTAAGGAAAAACGAAAACCTGAGGCCGACTGACTTGAAGCGGAGGTTGAGAAAGGTACCTAAGCATCGCAACAAAAGTGAAAAAAGATGAAAATAAAACAGAATGCATTACCCGCCTACTAACACACACACACACACAATGAAGACCAGCTTACACTCACAAACATGCCCACATCTCTCATTACTGTTAAAACTGGAAAACTTGACACTGGCTACAAAATTCTGAGTTCATCCACTGCTGACAGACACCAGTTAACCTGTTGTCCTGCAGCCTGGAGAATTAGCTTTTTAATAGAGTGGTGCTATACCAACCAATGATCAGTTAATAAATTTAGTGGTAATATATTAAAATCGTAAGATGACTGAACTGAACAACACAGTCTGACAAATGATTGAACAACACAACAGTTCAGTCCTTCATACTTCATACAATATGAAGGCACAAATGGGATGGTTTCACCTCTCTTCGCTCTCAACTCGCGAGTTTGTTTGTTGTTCAAGAGAACAGTGTCCAGTATGTTGGCTGTTATACTTTTTTGCATTTGAAAATAAAAGTTGGGCTGATTTTAACATCATTACAAAAAGTGTTGTTAATTATTTTTTATCATATTCATTGTTGTGATATTTTGATACCATGGTAGCATTTACAGGATATTGTTTTATAGTGATATTATACAGGAAAACTGTTACTCAATAAGGCCCATTTACTAGTTGTTTTTCTCTTTCTCTGTGACCCAAGAATTAATGTGTAAGAATCACAGGATGGTACCAAGGTCGAAAATACCACAGAGACGAGACCACTTCCTTACTCCCATCCTCCCTTCTTTATCTCTTAGAAAAAGGCTCGTTAAAGGCCAGGTGGTTTGTTTCAGAATTCACTAATGAAAGAACTCTGTATTCTATGTCTAGGAGTGTATTTTGCTGGGATAATCATAAATTGTAGCTGAACTGATAAACTACACAAAGGATACTTCTTTGCTCAGAGGGCAGGAAGACGCTTCCTTATTTGGTCTGTACCGGTTTGAACTGAGAATCTGCTGACACACGAACCTTTTTCCTCTATATAAACTGTTGTATGATGAATAAACCTTTGAGTTGATTTTGGGAAAGCAACCTGAAGCAGTTTCTGTGTTTCCTTGTTCTCCCAAGCTACTCCCGGCGCTGTAACTAACCTGCTGAACGGCATACCTGAGTGTTACTTTGAATAATTTTGAATCTTATAGGGTAAAGACAAAACTCTGCTTATAGGTGCCCACCCCTCGGAGGAAACCCGATCCACGGAGAAACCCGGGACGGAGATTTCTTTCATTCATGGTACCACAAATTGTTTTTTCATTTAGTTGAACTTGAAATGTTTGTCAGTAGGTAAACAATTAGTATTGTACAGTCAGAAATATCAAGTTATTCTTAATACTGCAGACTTGCAATGAACAAGTTGTCCTAACAGTCATCTTAAGTAAGCTTTACTTACTTACTTTGCTTTTTTGAGGCAACGAGTTTCCTTAGTTTTTTTGAGTTCTAGGAACTAATGAGGTTGTACGGTGTACTCGAAATTAATAAGTTGCCCTAACTTGGTCATCTTAAGTAAACTTGATCCAATTTTTTTGAGTTCTGGGAGCAAATGGGCTTGTACAGAGTACTCAAAATAAATAAGTTGTCCTAATTTAGTCATTTTTAGCTAAGCTTTACTCAATTTTTTTGAGGCAATGAGTTTCCTTAGTTTTTTTGAGTTCTGGGAACTAATTAGATTTTACAGTATACTTCTTCAGAAACCTATTGAATGAAAGGAGAAACACCTTCAAAAAAGTTAAGTCCAGCCCTTCTTTCCTTCTTAAACAAACGTGAACACTCCATTTGGTTTGTTCTTCAAACAAAGACCTTAAAAAAGAAGGCATGAATTCATAGAACATCTTTGATATGCGCTTGACCCTGCAAAATATGAAACAACACACTAGAATCAATGGGAAATGTTACAGCATAGAATAAATGAGTCTCTAAGTGGGGAAAGTAAGAATTACTGGATGTATATTTTGAGTGAAGAGACTGTGTACCTTCTGTCTGACTTGTCTTCACAGCTTGAGATGAAAAACAGATTAAATACCACACTGAGACAAATAAAGGAAACAAGCCTAACAACAGATCTTTTTGGTGTGACTGGGCTGCATGGCAAAATAAGAGCTGCCATACAATCACAATGGAAATGCACTATAATGGTCTGTGAGAGTGTGTTTCTAAATCACATTTATGATATGATTAAAAGAAAATAAAAGCAGAAAACAGAATTGTGGTAAAATATCAGTAAAGCAATTTGTTACCTGAACACCATGTGTTGTTAAGTTAGCTTTATAGTGTGGATAGACTTTTCTAGGAAGTGTTTGGGCCATGGATGACTGTTGCTTTGTCCTTAACTGTCCTCCAGTGAATGCTTCAAACCTTTACTTTGTTGTTCTACTCATTCCAGTTACCCTCTTTCTGGGAAGAGTGGCATCATCTGACTTTGAACTATGTAAGCAATGATTTCTAATGAGAAAGACATGTTCCTTTACCAGTGTTGGGGAATAACGAAATACATGTACCGCCGTTACGTATTTAAAATACAAAATATGAGTAACTGTATTCCGTTACAGTTACCGTTTAAAAAGGTGGTATTCAGAATACAGTTACTTTGTTGAAATGAATGGATTACACAGTGGTATTTTCCTGTTCCATTAGGCTATGCTCTCTCTATTTTTGGTGGAAACCCAAACAAAACACGCATTAAGAGGCTCTAATGTATGTGTCTCAATCTCGCGGCCCATGTCACCTCTACTTAATGACGTGAAGAAATATTTTTAAAAAATTATTCAAAAAAATTTATTGATATGAAGGCAATAGGCAGAGTGTTACAGGCATAGCCCTAAAGAATGTAGCCTCATGGGCAGTGTAGTCCGTGCTGCAGGGAGAATGGACTGCCATTCCCGTTATGTGTCTGTAAGCGAGGGAGGGAGAAAAAAGGAGGGAGTCACAAAGTACGAGTTGTCACCGAGAAGAAACGGGAGCTGGAAGCATGTAAATATAATAATAACCTCTGCAACCAAAAAGAGTGCCTGACAAGCCCAGTTGTAAGTAAGCTATTAAGACTCGACTGTACACTGTGTTTGTGTTTTCCTCCAAAACAATAAGTTCAGTTGGAGCAGCCTTTCAATGCCTCTCTCTGTCTCTCACCTCTCTCTGTCTCTAGCTAGCAAAGTTGACCCAGAGAACAAAGTAAAGCTAGTTTTCTGCTACAAGCCCGACACAGAACCTGATGTTTTAGCCAGAGGTCACTTTACGGTTATGTCTTTACGGTTCTGAGCCGCAGACCTGTTTCATATACCCGCGGAATAGTTTTGTATACAAGATCGCTGCTAAAAGTGCAGCCTTACCTAATGTCCACCCTACTGTTAATCATTTTATATTAAGATTTAAAAATCTAGTTGGTATTGGTATGGCGAATAACCTTCAGTAAAAGTAATAAATCACACAGCAATAGTACATTCATGTAGTTATAAAAAGTATGATAATATAAGTAATCCAAAGTATTCAGAATACGTTACTCTCATTGACTAACGTAACGGAATACGTTACAAAATACATTTTGGGGCATGTATTCTGTAATCTGTAGTGGGATACACTTTAAGAGTAACCTTCCCAACACTGTCCTTTACAGACAGAGCAAATGGAAACGCTCCTAAACAGAATCATGAGAAGCTCAACATGTATCCTTGAGTTTGGTTTAAAACTCAAAGTCTGCTGAAGATATAATATAATTAATTTCCTGTCATATTCTCAAGTAATGTGCCGACAGCTTCCATAGCTACTCTGCAACTTAATTCATTTCATTCGGTCACTGGGCAAATAACAAAAACCAGACCTGACCATTAAAGCACAGGTTGTGTTACTGTTGTTACCCAGTAAACATGATGATGGCTGGCAGACTTGTAGCATTTTTTGAGGTTTGTTTGAGGGAAATGTGCTGTGACATTTACTATTTGACAGCTATTATTTGATGGGGCTGTCTTGAGCTGTCTGAAGAGATTGTCAGCCAAGAGACTTCTTACTCACTGCACAGACTAAAACTCACTGATTTAATCGAAATAAGGTCTTATTTTAAGACCTTTACATTTCATTTAAATCGTTATCAAATGCGTTTGCAAATTTTTATCCCACTCCAAGCAACTAGAGCAGCACATTTCAGTGATCAGCACCTTCAGTCAAAATGCAGGAAATAATTACCCTGCTTGCTTTCCACCAAAACTGCTGGAACTGCAGTATCAATACTATCTTTAGAAAAGCAACAACAAATAGTAACAGCAACTGAGCAGCAGTGCATTACCCTCTGAACACTGAGCAGAAAAGGTTAGAGGACATTGCTGGGGCAAGAAAATAACCACTCAGCAGATTAAACACTTTAAACCTAGTAAGGTGGGATTGCCGCCATGGCTGGGATGGCAAAGTTCCTGCCAGAATCTCTGCTCTTCACACATTCACAAGTTAGTTAAAGACAATAGCTGGTATTTGATTCTGGCTTTACTAATATCTCCTAGTTTACCAATATTTACCACTAATGAAATCAGAGTGGGTGGTGTCCTCTCAAGAAATAAAGTAAATTGTGCTAAAATACTTTGGAATCAATATTATACCTGGCCACACCTATGACTGTGCATTCAAAACACCAACTGACCCGCCATCACCTTTTATGTTCTTATGGTTGATGAATCCAAGTCAATTTCTTTAGCTCTCTGTGCAAATAATATAAACATAATCAAATTAATGGCATGAGTGTGCTCATCACATCATTAGAATAGTTTACCCAACACTGAAGGGTTTCTAGTTTTCTTTTAAATTAAAAGAGGGATTAGTATTGTCATAACCAATGTGCAGGCCAGACTTGAACGCAAGACTTAGAAGATCAGATTCAGTGAGTATGTTTACAGTGATCAAGGGAAGATCCACAATCTCTATTTACACAAAGGTCAACAAAGCAAGTTTGTCTGATCGTGAAAATCCAATGTGTCTGATCACTCTTGGCGCAGGAACAGTCTCTTCTCCATAAATCTCTTGCACACAATTTCCTCTCCTCCAGAGATACATGCTGGGGCTTCTGTGCAGACTAGAAGACAGGCAAGTAATCAGAGAAACAACAGGGAAGCAGACTTACAGATCAGAAGAAGTTTCACTACCACAGTTTGTTCAATGCTCAGTTGAAGACTGAAGGTTTGCTCTCACTATAAATAGAAGTCAGATGATTAACAGATCATGAAAAGGTTGGCTTGATTGTTTCACGTGTGCGCTGGAGGAGGACAGATCCAAGAAGGAGCCTCCTGGCGCTCACTGGGCTTATTAGGATGTTTGCAACTGAAGTCTGAGCATAATTTTGTTCATAACCACCGTATGTCTCAAGTGGATGACTCAGGACTGTTACCTGGGTAGGTTTCGTCCCGCTGGGCATTTCGGACCAATGACTCGATTTCTCAGGACAGAACCAATGATGCAGGACGGTGGCAGAATGGTAATCTCCTCCACAGTAGTGTCAGCAGTTGAAAATTGTCAGGATAAGGCATCTGGTTTGACATTCCAGGAGCCAGGTTGGTAAGTGTTTACAAAATTCAAACAAGCAAAGAAGAGGGCCCACCTGGCTCGTCTTGAATTCAGTCACTTGGCCGCTTCAGGTATGCAAGGTTTTTGTGGTCAGTCCAAATTAATTAATGGATCCACTCAGCTCAAGCCAGCAGCATCACTCCTCTAAGTCCATCTTGACTGCCAGCACTTCTGCTCACCACATCATAGTTGTATTACGTAATAAGAGAAAAGGCACAAGGGTGCATTTTGCCTTCTTTGCAGAGGAATAAGATGTCTTCAAACCGCGAAATCAGAAGCGTCTACTTCCATGATTAACTGTTGGGTGGTAACGAGCTGGATGAGGATGGGTGCAGAAATGATGAGATCCTCGAAAGGAGAAAGGGCCTTTTCTGCCACCTTGATCTTCACTGGGTCAGCTCTGATCAACCCCTTCTCTACAATGTAGCCTAGGTAGGAAACTGAGTCAATGTGAAACTCACATTTTTCACCCTTGACGATCAGCTTGTTTTCCAGCTGGTGTTACAGCACCAGAAAAACATCAATTCATCTCTTCATCTGAGGATTGTTTTACGCTCAGGCGAAAACTGAAGGTTTGCTGTCAGTATAAGTAGAAGCCAGCTGATTAGCCGATGACAAACAAGTGGGCTTGATTGCGTTAGGTGTACGCTGGAGGACGGCAGAGATCCCAGAAGGATCCCTCCCCTGCAAAATAAGGCATGGTTAGACACAAACACACCACACATTCATGATGAGAGGGAGAGAGAGAGAAAACCAAAATGAAGAAAGGAAAAGAGAAATGACAGAGATGCACAGGAGGACTGAAGGACCATGACAAGTACACTCATAAATAACAGTATCCTAGTCATTCTCTTAGAGTTAAATGTGTTTTTTCATATTAGCATTATGTCCAATGTATTATGAAGGAGTCTGTGAAGGTTCTCAGTCATGCAGGTCATCGTAGTCAAAGGAGCTTGCAACTGATTAACTGGCTCGAATGTATCTGCTGTGAAAGGTCACATGTGCAATAGCATGAAAGGTCATGAGGCAGCATGCGTGTGCCTTTTGTCTGGGAAAGCTTTGATGTTTCAAAGGCTATAGCTGTAGCATAAGTTGTTTTGGGAGCTCGCCAGGGTACAGTGATACCTGGGTGACCTCTCGATCACAATGATCAGATGAAAAGGACCTCTTGCTGGTCCTTGACAAAAGTTTAGTTGAAAATGAGAACACTGACTATAGCTCAGAGTGATCAGGATAGCTGCATCTATTTCAAGAGACAGTTTTATTGATTTTGAGTCTTTGAGTAGCCTGATCCATTATGGCCATCACAACAACAAATGTTTGTGTCATGGTCCCCGTGCCTGCCCAGCCGGCCTCACAAGGCTACACTTGTGTTTTTTTTTCTCTTTCTCCCCCTATCTCTCTGCCTGGGCGGAGCTCACAGCTGGCTCCCGCCCTTGGCTCTCACAGCTGTTGGCGATCAGCTGATCATCCGTCTTCTATTTGAGGCTGGGTCACAGATCCTCTCATCGCGGGATGATTGCGCTACTGACATTAGTCTACCTTTCCAGCTCCCGTGGTCTTACACCTTTATGCCTTCGTGATTTGTGAGTGATATCTCCCTTTCCCTGTTCCAGCTTATCTTCCCGGACCTGTGACCTCCCCGCGGTACGAACGTGTGTGAGGACGTGAGCAAGCGTGAGAGAGAGAGAGCCTTCCCCTAATCCCCTGGAACCCTGAATTTCCCGTCACTGTATATATTATTGCACGGGTGTGTAAATAAATTGTGTTTTGAGACATCAACCTGCTCTGCGCTTGAGTCCCTGCTTTCAGCCCGTGACAGTTTGTGCTTTCCTGTCTAGACTGAAGATGGGAGTGTTTAGCTCAGTATTACAGTGAGTACTTTCTGTTTTAAATGTAATGTTGTTAATTTTTAACTGAGAGGCAACACGGTTCCCACTGTTGCCTCACAGCAAGAAGGTCCTGAGTTCAATTCCACCAGCAGGCCAGGATCTTTCTTTGTGGAGTTTGCATGTTCTCCCCATGTTTGGGTGGGTTCTCTCAGGGTACGGGATTTTTTTTAAATGTTTAGAACAATATTAGAACAGGTCATGCACATCCTAGGTGTATTCTATGGCTTTATCAGTATATATTTACATGAAAAATACTAGATTCAGATCGAACTTTATCTGAAACAGGCTCTCTCTCTAGCTCTGTAATATTTTGTTCTACAGCCTCAAGCTTTACAGTTTCAATTTATTCTTTAGATTTATCTAGTAGGCACAAAGCCACTGTAAATAAATAAAAATGTTTTTTTGGTTAATGTTGCCAATGTTGATCAATATGTTCACCATATTCAATTCAGTTTTATTTACACAGTGCCAAATCACAACAACAGTTACCTCAAGGCACTTTATATTGTAAGGTAGACCCTACAATAACACATACAGAGAAAAACCCAACAATCATATGACCCCCTAATGAGCAGCACTTTGGTGAGAGTGGGAAAGAAAAACTCCCTTTTAACAGGAAGAAACCTCCAGCAGAGGTGAGAGAATGAAGGCAACACAAAAGACATGCTGTGGAAGACAGCCACGGATTAATAACAAGTATGATTTAATGCAGAGAGGTCTCAGCTTCATATAAGTTTATTCATCATGTATATGACACAGTCATTTTTCTCTGTTTAGCTTCTTTTTTTTTTTTTTGCCTGTCCCGTTTGGCTCTTTTGCCATCAGAATTGTTGTCTAAAGGCGAAGAAAGATGCCCAACGGATTTACTTTACCAAATTGACCATCCCAGCCTTGCCGTAATGGTCCATTTGAGTCACCTTTTATTGTTTATTTATTTATTTATTTATTTTTTTCACTTGCTAGATACGGGGACAGACTTGAATGAGGAAAAGAAAAGGGAGAAAGGAAGAGGGGGAAAAACAGCGGAGAAGAGGGATGGAGATAAAGGGCAAAAAAACAAAAACCAACTAAATAAGCAGACAAAAAAAAATACATATATCAATCACCTGGATCACCTGTTGAGAAAGAAAAAAGAAAGCAAGCAGAAGAAAACGAGAGCAATACAATACACAACATCACAATGATCTATGGGAATATAACAGTAAATAATAAATATTAAACATTATTGTGCAGCACATAAGATCAACAGAACACAGTGTGCTTTGAGGTAGGAGCCAAAAAGGGTGTAGTTTGTGGGTGTGATCACCCGTGTGTACACTTGTGAGCATGGACGCGCTTGTTTTTAAAAGGTTCCTTCATGTAATGATCTGCTAGAGGGTGTGGGGAGCCACAGTCCCGTCCACCAGGGCATGAAGCAGGTATGGAAGAGATCAAAACTCCAGACATCCAGAGGCCCCCAGAATACAAGAGACCAAGGAAGACCAACAGAGGGGCAGCCGCGCCACTGTCCCAGAAAGAGCTGAGGAGAGTCCCAGATGAGGGCTCACTCAGCAGCCGCGGAGCAGAAGCCAGAGCTCCGCCGGCAGCCAGCTGCGCCAGAGTGACCGAAGGTGTTTCCCTTTTCCCTGCGGTGGGGAGAAGCAGACCGCCCCGACTCCGCAGCAGCAGGGAGGCCCCACACTCCAGACCCCAGTCGGACGGCCAACTCCTCCTCCTGGCCCCCCGCTCCAGCAGGTCGCAGAGAACGGGGGTGAGAGAAGACTCCAAAACCTCCCTCCGCCCACTCATATGTAGTGTTTATGCATGTGTGTTCTAAGGTGCATTTAAAACCCAGGAGGGCGTGGAGCTACCTGCCAGAGAGCAGCAGCAGCACAGCCCCTCCTGATACCCCTCAGTGTCTACGTGTATTTAAAATTGAGAGGTGGGCAACAACGCCAGAGGTGAGGTGTACACCCTGATGGTCTTTTGGAGTCCGTGTAGCGTGCCCACCCCCAAGATCCTATATGTATGCAGGTGGTCTCCTCTCTACAGGAGCTCACTCTGCATGTGGGGGAGAGATATAGGAGAGGTAGAGAATGAACTCAACCTGGGTGTCTATTGTCTTGTGTAGTTTGGGAGATGATTGGATGATGTGGTGGGTGCAGTTTTCTCTGGGGTGGAGTCGGGTGGGCTGCCCCGGACTCTGTGGGGCTGGGCAGTGCTGCTGCTGCGGGGCCCCCTTGCCCTGGTGGGTTCCAGAGTGTGGGGGTGCCTACTGGGGGTCAGCGGGGGAGCTGGCCCCAGGGAGGGGCCGCTTGCCCTTCCCTTTCTTCCCTCCCCATCCTCAGCTGCCTCCCTATTCCCGCTCTACCACAACCACCCACACACGCAGGGCTTGGGGTGCAGGTATGTCACCACGGTGCAGGGGAGGCACTCCCCCTCTGTCCCCTTCTGGCCGCCTGTGCCTCAATTTTATTCTGCAACCTAGACATCCACATTACTCACACTCTCACATAACACATACATATAGGGCCTTGGGGGTGGGCACGTTTTACAGCATCCAGAGGATGGTCGGTGTATTCCAACCCACCTCTGGCGCTGGTGCCCTACCCTCAATTTTAAATGCATATAGACACTGGGGGTTTTCGGGAGGAGCCATGCGCTCTCTGATAGGAAGCAGGAACCATGCTCTCCTGAGTTTTAAATGCACTTTAGAACAGCACACAGCAACACTACATATGAGCGGGCGGAGGGATGTTTGGGGTCTTCACTCACCTCGGTTCTGTTAGCCGTCAGGGCTGGGGGGCTGGGAGGAGGTGCTGGTCGTCAGATTGGGGTCTGGGATGCGGGGCCTCCCTGCTACTGCAGATAAGGAGGTGGTCCGCTTGCCTCCACCCCAGAGAGAAGGGTTACATCTCCAGGGTCTAGGTGCAGCTTGCCCCTCTGGGGGCGGGGGTACCTGGACCTGGGATATAGAGTATGTTTGGGGAGTGCGACTGTCTGTGCAGTGTCTATTTGTGTCTGTCTACACGTTGGGTGAGTGCCAAGTATTTGGTTGTGTATATGGGGGTGGGAATGCACGTTTGTGTCCGCGTGTGCCTGTTCGTCTGTGTCTATATGTCATGCCCTGGTGGACGGGGCTATGGCTCCCCACACTCCCTAGCAGATCGTTACATGGAGAAACCTTTGGAATACAAGCATGCTGATCCACACAGGTATGCACACAGGTGTACACATGGGTGTTCACAGACGCGGACTACAGCTTTCTTGGCTGCTGCCTCAAAGCACATTGTGAGCTGTCTATCTTGCGTGCTGCACAATAGCGTTTAATATTTAGTATCTACTGTTATCTACTGCTAGCTAGTTTATTGTGATGGTGCTGCTTTTATTATGTTGCTCTTTTTTGTTTGTTTTCTCTTCTGGTTTTTTTCCTCCATACAGGTGATCCAGGTGTTTTGTTTGTTTTTCTTTCTTTCTTCCCCCCTTTCTCACCATCTCTTCTCCCCTCTGTTTTTCTTTCTCTCCCTCTCTTTCTTTCATTCTTTCTTCCTGTCCTATCCCCCAGTAATGTCTGTCCCGTTTGTAGCAATCAAAAATAAAATAAAATAAATACATAATTATAATAAAGGTCAATCAAATGGACCAATATGACAAGGCCATGATGATCCACTTGGTAAAATAAATCCGCTTGGCATTTTTCTTGGCCTCATGACAACAATTCTGATGGCTAAAGATCCAAACGGGACAAAAAAAAAAAAATGCAGGTCGAGTTATAATATCAGACAAAAAATATGTTTTCTAAGTACACGGTGTGTGTCAAGTGATAGTTGCATAAATCAAACTAAGGATATTTCCAGGTAATCCTGGAGGTGTAATCACATTCAATTTTCCGTAGTGTTATAATATAAAAGTGTTATAAGATAAAAATTATGCTGATACGTGCATTACAAAGGTTCTTCAGTTATGTACACATCAAGTGAATATAATGAAAAAAAAATTTAATTTCAATTTCAAAAAAACTTTTTTTTCTGTGCAATTTCAGTTTGTGTGGAGAAGGGGTTAAATGATGGAGCGCTACAGAGATGGACGTAACTTTTATTTTTATTGCACAAAGTGTCAAGAGTGCAATGGTAAAGTGGAAAATGCCTCTAGGACAATAACAGCAGCATTATACTGCTAACAGAACTTCATCTCTTTGCAAAAAGTCTGCAAAGAAAGAAAGCTATTGAAGACTTGAGAATGACGATAAAACTGAGTGCATGCCAACCCTAGCCCAGCAGCCCAGAGCCTGGTCTTCAACACCTAACAAACTGATCAACAGTCAGGCTACAGTCTGTGTTTCTACTGGTTCATGTTTCTACAGTAGACTCACTGTGATGATCGCTTTAAAGTCTCTTTGACCTGGTTTTCATCTTTGCTTTGTGCTGTTAGTTTTGTGTTCATTTATAAAAACTAAAAGTAAGATCATATGTGTGTCTTCATTTGGATAGGCATTTTTCATAGTGTTTGGGGCATTGTGTTTCAGATCATTTTAGGGAGTACAGAGAAAGCAATGTAAAGAGTAGCCTAGTGTAAAGGCCATTTCAGACAGAATGCGGCAGATGCTGCGCTGCACTATAAACCCATTTTTTTCTATTGCTTGCAGTAGAAAAGAATGTTTCTCATTGTACTGTCAAAAGCGCAGTGCAAGCGCACTGGCATACTGTCCTCGTGCATATTGCAGGTGGAACTTTGACTGCGGTGTGCTGTAACATATTTCGACATGACCAATAGGAACAAAACCTACAGCTGTGCTAAGGTAAACAACACCGTTGACGAAAACATGGAAAAAAACAGTTAATTCTGTTTGTATCCGAAACTTTATGACAACTTTATGAAAGCAGTGTTGTGAAAACAACACATTCTTCACTAACAGGTATAGTGCCAAATAATTCTTCTTTAAGGATGAGAGATACATGTTTTGAAACGGCAGGGAGCAGTTAATCTAGTATATGTAGAGCAGGTGCAAAGAAATTATGAACAGGCAGAGCACCATGGACAACCTAACATAAATTTTGCGCTAGTCACTCCAGCTAGCGTATGCCCAGTATATGCCACATCCTATGTAAAACCATGAAAAACTTACTTTCTCCAGCAAGTAATTAAATTACATTCAAAATTACTTTTAAGGAAATTCATGAGTAATGTGAAATACATTATTTTTCCTGAGTAATAACCCCAAAACTAGTACTTACACATCATTAGAGTTGATGCTGACAAAGTCTTTTACACTAAATATGCCAGGAGTGCTGGCATATTTAGTGCTTTTTATAGCTTCACTGTGACTGAAGCTACAAGAACATCATAATAACAGCTGAATGACATCAAGGACCATGTCAACAGCCTGTAAGAAAAAATACAAAATTAAATTTAACAAATATTTTTATTTTTAAAGTGCAACCACTTAAAAATAAAAACATTGTCTGTTAATATAGCTGAGTGTGTGAAAACGACTGCTTGAAGTTCATCTTTTGTATGTCTTTGTAAGATTATGTGGTACTAGTTAGTAAATTACAGTACCTCACAAGCTATTATGGGCTTTGTTTTCTTGTTAGCTTAGCTTCTGGAGTGACACTGAGTTATAGTCTTTTTGAGACATTTGGGCTTTCAGCTCAAACTTTGGAAAAGGTTCAGTTGCACACTGAGAGTGCCTGATAAGATATGAATCTGGAGAGGCTACATCAACACCTTGAACTCTTGATCATGTTCTTGAAAAAATGACAGGATAATTAAAAAAAAGTTGAGCTAGTAAGCCAAGTCTAAAGTAGTTCGCCCAGAAGTTTGTTTGGCGATCATGCGCAGAAAGCAGGCGGCAGCCCAGTGGGACCAGCTGGACAGGCTTCAGGACCTGGCCGAGCAGCAAACGCAGGTGCTAGAGAGGCTGGTTCTCATGAGGCCCCGCCGACTCTGGTGATTCACCCCACAGAAGATTATATATAATAACACTATACACACACACTGCACACACCTGAACTGAAAAGACCCTAACTTTCTCTACATTCTGTAGTGATTAAGTATACTGTGTTACAAGTACATTTGCATAATGACTGACACTAACACCATTGACGATAAACATTGGGCTGTGAGGTCAGTTTCTTTATCGTTAATATGCAAACTGTCATGACCATTGATCAACAGCCACTGATCAAAGACCATTGATCAATGACAACTGATCAATGGCCATGAGTACCACTCACAGAGTTGGGGAATGCCTGCATGCACAGCATTGTAAGATGGTGAAAGATGTACCCTTAGGCCTCCTCCCCGATTCAGACATGGTCTCTTCCTTTTCACATAAATGGCCTCCTTGACTCCAAGCACAAACCAGTGATCCTCCCTGTATAGGATGTTTACATTGTCATTATTGAAGGAGTGGCAACTGGCCTGAAAGTGTCCATAGACTGCGGGGTCCTGCCCTGATGAGTTAGCTCTTCTGTGTTGTGCCATCCGCTTAGCCAGAGGTTGTTTGGTTTCTCCGATGTATAAATCATGGCAATCCTCCTGGCCCTTAACAGCGTACACTATGTCACTCTGTTTGTTCTGGGGGGACTGGATTCTTGGGGTGGACAATTTTTTGGTGCAGCATGTTTTGGGGTTTGAAAATCACAGTGACACGCTGTTTAGAGAAGCGTCAGCTATTTTGATGCTCGTGATACATAAGGCATCACGCAGCAATTATCCTTCTCTCCTGGATCGCCTGGAGCATTCTTTAGGTGTCTTCCCAGCTTTGGCAAATGTCCAGCTGGGATAACCACATTTACTCGGGGCCTTCTTGATATGATGTTCTTCTGCTTCCCTGGCCGCTGAGTCTGTCTGGACAGAGTTCAATCTGTGTTGCAGCGTCCTGATGACACTAAGTTTGTGTTACAAAGGATGATGAGAGTCAAGCCTTAAATATTGATTCGTATGCATTGGTTTATGGTACACATCAATTTTTGAATGTCCCCCATTACTGATGGGAATTCGCAGTCTAAGAGGGTGTAATGATAGTTGCATTTAAAGAAGCTACCCACAGGGGGCACCCAGGAATGGATACGGCAAGAGAAAAAGACAGGGAGGTCTAGAAATAAACAGCTAGCTGAAGCTAGCACAAGGAACAATTCTTGATGTTTTATTCTTAGATGAATAAAAACATTAAATGGCACCAAGAGTGGGGTCAAGAGTAAAAAACAACACAACAAGATGGATGCAATAAAACCACCAAGTCAGTTGAAACTGACTGGAAACGTAGGATTTTCAAACAGCAGTTCAAGCTGTATATTGGGGCTGTCGGAGTGGATCGACAACCAGATAAAAGAAAAATAGCCATGCTGCTCACCACTGCCGGCGCAGAAGCAATAGAGGTCTTCAATACTTTTGTGTTTGCCCACCTCGAGGGCAAAGACAAGTTTGATGAAGTCATGAAGAAATTTGACAAGCACTGTCTGCCAAAGAAAAATGAAACATACGAGAGATATGTATTTCACTCATACTTACAGCACCAAGGCAAGTCATTTGATACTTTTCTCACAGACCTCAAGATTAAAGCTCAGTCTTGTAATTTTGGTGATCTCAGAGACTCCATGATAAGAGATCAAATAGTGTTTGGAACTAATGAGAAAAAACTCTGGGAGAAACTGTTTAGGGAAACAGAAATGACGTTGGAAAGTCAAGCCAGTGAGCTAGCATGACAACCTGTACTGACTTTTACAGGGCCTGCTCAACGACCAGCGCATTAAGAAAATGAGACAGTGAATGCTGTGTTAATTAAAAGAAAGCCATGGAGTAAATTCAAAAACAATGACAACAAAAACAAAACGTATGATAAAGAAATGTTCACTTGCAAAAGATGTGGTGAGAAACACAGACCAAGACATATGGAAAAAATGTAAGGACAAAACCATTATGCAAAAATGTGTCTCTCCAAGAAGAAAGGACAAGAAGTACACACTGTGCAGGAAGATACAGATGACAGCAATAAACTAAGTGAAACCTTTATTCATTAAGATGGTGTCACATGGCAAAGATGTCAGTGCACAGTCTTCAAGAATTAACACTGGTCAAATTGTTAGTTCAGTCACAGATGATAAATGGACTGCTCCACTGCTAGTAAATGGGACAACTGTAACATTTAAAATTGACACAGGGGCCAAAGCTAACTTGATCAGTGAGAAGGATTTCAAGGCACTGACTGAGAAGCCTAAAAGATTTATCAAAAAAGTCCCATCTCTGAGGGCTTACAATAACCAGCGAATACAAACAAAAGGTGGATGCAGACTTAAATTGGCTTCATAAGGCAAACAGCATAACGTTTTGTTCACCATTGTGCCTAATGGACAAAGTAAATTTTAGAAGATTAAACATCTGAGGACCTAGGACTAGTAAAGAGGATCTATCAGAGTAATACTGACAACACGAAAGTTGTCAAACAAGGCAAAACACTGGAACACCAACAGTATGAAAGAAGTTCAGACATTATCAATAAATTTCCTTCAGTCTTCAAAGGACATGGAACATTGCCTTACACCTACAAAATCCAGCTCAAGGATGATGCCGTGCCTGTGCTGCATGCTGTTGGATATGAACAAAATCTCATATCCTGATATAAGACATTTATCATCCCGACAACAATATAAATCACAAAAATTGTACATTTTCTCTAAATTCTGTGAATCTCGGGTAACTCGACTTGCGTGAATTGTTTTCAGCTGGGCGTCGTGTACCTGGAGTTGAGAGTTACATAAGTTGAAACGAGTATTTATTACAGGGCGTGTTGTGGGGAAAAGCCTGTTCCAAGGTTTATTTTTTAGCGCCTGTCGGCTCTTTTTTTGCTTCTCGTCCGTAAACACTCTGCATACTCTTTCACGTGATTCCGTTTATTTTGAAAAATCTCAACAGGATCTTCAGCTTTATTGTGAAAGGTTTATGTGGAAAACAAACAGCGGCCGGCAGAGCCACGGGATGGTTTTACCGTCGTTGTTGCTAACGACAATGCATAAAAACAGTCACTTGTTCGTCCGTAGTGTGGTTATATTAAATATAAGAGCAAGAGAGGACTTTAAGAAAATCTACAGTGACCATCAAAAAGATGAAAAAAAGAGTTTCTTTTGCAGCACCATCAAACAAACAATAGCGTAATATGAAACGATAGACGTTTTCATATCGTCATCCGATATATATCGTTATATCGAACAGCCCCGAGGAGAGTGCCTGCTCCACCCAGGGCTAGTTTGAAAAAAAGAGCTTGAAAGAATGACTTAGATGGGTGTCATTGAACGAGTGGAAGAGCCCACAGACTGGGTGAACTCTATCACGTGTGTCAAGAAAAAAAATACATATACTTTAAGAGTCTGCCTTGAGCCCAAAGATCTAAATGAAAATATTAAAAGAGAGCATTATTAGATCCCTAAGAGAGAGGAAATAATGAGTGAAATGACAGGGGCTACGTTTTTTTGGAAACTGGATGCTTCACGTGGATTTTGGCAGCTGAGGCAAGACCCAGAAAGCAGCAGGTACACTACCTTCAACACACCATTTCGGTGTTACTGTTTCTTAAGGCTCCCATTAGGCATTAAATCAGCACCAGAGATCTTCCACAGAGCAATGGAGTCCTTAATAGAAGGGCTGGAAGGCACCAGAGTCTACATAGATGACCTCATCGTCTGAGGAAATACAAGACAACAACACGATGAAAGGCTGAAAGAACGGACTAAAACTGAATAGAGACAAGTGCCTCTTTGGTGTTACAGAGATGACCTTTTTTGGCAGACAAGGTCACAAGTGATGCTGGACCTGACAGATCATCATGTGACAGTCATCCAGAATTTCTAGAAAAAGAGAAACCAGTGTGCTGTAGAAGAAACATAAATTAATCTTTAATCTTGAAAACCCAGATAGCCAGATTTTTGCTTCTTGTGGTTTCTGCTATGATGCAGTCTTGGCGTTTTTAAAAGTTCATGGCAGTTTGTACATAGCGCACTGTGTCACAGCTCACAGGTGGACATCAATGAGAAAGAGAAGACTATCAAGGACTTCTATGATGGCTGAGCCTCACATTTCACATCAGCGATTACATTTTATAAATATGTTTTTCATAGCATGGGCATTAGAAGCACTAGTGCCGAGAATCCCTTGATAAATAATCTAGTCAATGAGGTGGAGGTGGAGTGCTACAGTATGTGAAAAATGAAGTAGCTGCAGTAAAATGAACATGCTGAAAAGTCAAAACATTTTAAAGTAGTGTGTTCTTTGCTGCCACAGTTTTGGAACTCTACACGTCTTCCTATTTAATCCCCACAAGGATTAAATGTCCTCAAAAAGAAAGGAGGAAGAAGAAAATATTCCAGTCAGAAAATTTTTACTTCTTTTCAGGGCTGCTGCAGAGTAAGATTTGGGTTTAGAAGCTTAGATTAGGATAGGATTAAATGGAAATGTCACAGGGGGAATGGGAATGAATACAGTCAATGAAGTTTCTAACAAGTATGCAACAGCAATACAAATCTGTGTGTGCGTGCTAAAGACTACATGTTTGTTAGCTACTCAACTAAGCAGAAACATTGGAATGAGAGTGCACTTGCAGACATCAAGTCATTGAAACTCTCCTCACACTCCTGCCTGCCTCCATTTAGCAGTAGGGAGGGCTGGAGGGGAAAGGAAGGGAAAGAGAGGGATGTAAGAGAGTGATGCCAAAGAAAAGAGACAGCTCCAACTCTCCTCGGACTAAAAATCTTGATACACTTTGACTGCTTTAGACAATCATGACCATTAATGACTTCCCATGTTCTTAGTTGTTTTTGCAAGTTATGCTGTTCACTCTAGTGTGCGTGCATGTTTTAGCCCAGTCTATACATATCTGTGTTTTCATGTTACCAGCTATGTTAAAAAATGTCCAGAGACCAGAAATGCCCCATTAGTCTCTCATGTTCCATTACAACCTGGTCTGTTTCATGCATGCACAGCACCACAAATAGTTGCATGCACACTCACAGTCATTCACTAAGATGTGGATAGTACGGAAACTGTAACCGAAGACACAAACTAAAACATCAAAGCCTTTGTTGAAAAAACCTGATCAGACACTTAAATCACGTACACCCAGCTGAACAAGGACAAGAAACAAATGCAAACTGGCTTAAGGTAACGCTATTCGCACAGCAGCCTTGGTATAAGCAAAGAATCAAAGCAGTTATGAGCAAAGTTATGAAGACAAGGAAAAAGAGAAAAGGGTTGTGTCCCGTTTCCTGTTAAATTATAAACATAGTAGGAAATTATGTAAGTAACGTTTGCTATATAAATCTGTTGAACTTGATGCAAAGACACCATCTCCTTGTCATTTGAACCAATTGTAGAAAGGTCTGTGTTAGGGTGGACTACATTACCCAGATGCCTTAGTGCAGTCATGGGATTAGCTCCTGACCTGGACAGCCTGACTTAGTTTCTGGGCTGAGGATGTAGGATAGAGCTGCTGGGAACCAAAGCAAATAGCCCATTCTGTGTTTGTTATGAATAAACATGAGTTCAATGCTTCACCCTACTACTTTTGTGCATATTGGTTCTAACTATCTTTGGCATATATGCTAATTAGCAAAAGCTGTGTGGCCCAGTAATTTGATAGTTTCTGGCCTTGTTCCAGCTTTATTTGTTCCTTTTACCAATTCATGTGACTTTGAATGCCGTAATATGGGTGTATTATGTAGTGGCTAACTAGATGGGTTGACTCCTGACCACCTGCCTCAATATAAATAGTTCATCCCTTGTGTTGAAGTTACAGCTTGTGGCCTATTTGAATAGTGCTTAACTAAATGTGAACGCTCCTAAGGAGCGGTATTAGATCGATCCATTTCCTTAGCATATTTGTTGTGGTGGAATTCGTGGGCAGCTGTATTACCCTTTAATCCTTATTCAAGTTCTAATGTATCTCATGTTCTTGATCGCAGAAACCATGCAACATGGCCAACATGACACATCCTCCTACACTATGCCATACGTCCTTGTACCATCCATCTGCATGTAAATAAACTCCACCTCATACAATCTACTCCCTGGATGTCAGCCTCTCCTTCTGACCAAGATAACTGTCATAGCACAACCCAGCACTGAACTGACGTACACCATTCTGGTCAAAGTAGTCCCTCGAACCAGATGTGCTGCACCTACATGACATGGCTACATCCAGAGATCGGGATGATGCACTAAGTCCCCGTCCTAGCAGGATCCATAGAATCCCTGAACATCTGCAGGACTATGAGTTCTCCTATCATACCCGGGAACCAAGGCTTCTTCTTTCTAATATTTATTCATGTTCTAATGTATTTCCTGCTCTTGATTACAAAAACCACACCACATCACCCCGCACCCTGAAAACGTACATGTATGTTTGCACCAGGCACATCAGTCGTGAGGGGGACAGGGAGCAGAGCTGAAGAGCCAGAGAAGAAGAGACAAATGCTTCAAGCTTGAACTTTGAGTGGCCATGACCCAGATGTCAACATGGAGAGCATTTAGTAATAAATAATGAAATGAAAAGAAAGCAATACATGTGATGTCTTCTTTATTTCTCTGTTGTTTTTCAGAAATATAAAACAACAGCAGCAATTCATTTTTTTTTCTTCATTCGTTTCATTCATTGCACTTCTAAGCTGCTAAAAAAACTGCAAACTAGGAGCACCACTAAGATCTTTGACAGTATAGAACTGTAAATGCGAACTAACTGGAGAGGATTAGAAAAAGCTGAATCTCTGTCTCAAGTGTCTAGTATAGCTTATTTTATATGAGGGGGTTCTAGTGAGGAGCTGTACATCAAAACATCTAAATTGAGTATAAATTTTAGAACAGCAGATTGGTTTTGAGCAGCAACATGATAGGACGATTCAGTATCCAATCACAGATGTCTTACCACAAGCAGGTTTTAAAATAAACCCCAGTGGCATGGCTCTAAAATTCTGGGTCCTTTCAATTCATTTTCTTTTATATTTTACAGCAACAGTTGTGTCAAGCTAAGTGTGTCTCCATAAGGTTTTCTTTGTGCATTTCTACAGTAGGTACTGTAAGACTTTGCAGGGTATACATTAAGAAAATTAACAGTGGCTCTAAAAATATCAACAGCTGGTTTTTATAAGTGGAGCTGCATCGAGGCCTGTCTTGAGAACTATACCTAAATGACCCAGTGACATCAAAATTACATGTACATTGTCACAAAGCCATCAGTTGAATCCAATAAAAACTGTTTGGCAACCTGCATTTACAATGAATTTAAAAGAAAAACGCAGCCCTTGGGTTTGCATCTGGCACGAAACTGAAAACAAAGGAATCAGCCAACAGGAGTTTAGCTCTGCCTGATTTTTGGTAAGTACATTCGTTTATCTAAGACAAGAGGCTATTGACTTTTGTTAAAACCATCCCTCTCCTCAACTGCATTACCATCTAGTTACAATGTGTCATTGTAACTGTAAAAATTTTGAAAAATACAGTGATTGGATTAGCTATTACAACTAAATCTCAAGGCTCTGGAAGCTGATTTGTGTTGTACACAGAAAATAATGGAAAGCAATGATTGCCTCGAGGGTGGGAAATTAATTTAAATATATATGAAGCTAAATAAAAAATTGAAACCCATAAAGCTTCCAAAATAATCCTTTCAAACTGTACTTTCTGTCTTTCTAAGTTGAACCACCCAGAAATGTTTTTAGAATGAAAACGCTGCAGCAAGCAGCAGCATTTCACACATTTTCATTTTTTTTAGACTTTTGTTAAGACTTCTTTGTGATTCTGCTCAACAAAAACAACTGTCCTGCATGGGCAGTCATCATCTTGCAGGAAGCTCAGTTCTGCTTAGACCAGGCTGAAGGCTTAGCGCATCTCTCTCAGCCTTTAAATACATTCTTAACTTTTTGGAGACTAAATCTCTCAAAAGCTCAGACAAGGGTTTGCTGGTCTGTAAGTCTCTGCACCACATGACATGAATAAATCAATCAATCAGTCCTTTGAGGGGCAACAAAACAGAGAAGAGCTGATGCATTGAACCTTACAGCCCACATGGGAGTATATCATGGATTAATAAAAAACAAACAGCAATAACATACATACTCTCAATCACAAAATACTTAGCCAGCTCTTTCCAAGCTATTCGAGTGGAGACAAACACATCGACTCGACAGCATGACAGGCGCAGTTATCAGCAGAATGGATTATAACACATAGGCTAGGTTTGCCGATTGCATCAAAAGACCTTCTTCAGTGGGATTCCCGTATCAAAGGCACATAGATAAGGGAGCAGAGCGGTGACATGGGTTATTAGCTTTGAGGCAAATAGGAATGGGAATATTAACTTTTTAAAGGCTTGGTTGCAAACACACTTGATTTTGCCAGTCTGCTCGGAGTGACTTTGACAGGGCAAAGTGTCAGGGTGCGTTTGTGTGGGTGTAACTCACTCAGACTGAAACTCCAAAATGTCACTTTAATCCCAGACAACCATATCAAATCTCTTTCTGGATCACAATTCATCATTTGCTGTGGAGCAAAAATGAACAACATTTTCAATGCCTTTTCTGACTGCGACTGTGGGTAGCAGGCGTTAAATATAGATTTTGTGAGGGGAGGAAACAGTTTTCTTCCTTCCAAGAATTCTGTCATTTGCCTTTTCTATCTTGAAGCTCAAAGGTTCTGAACAAATTCAGCAACCATATCCAACCAGGAGCTCTGAGTATGCGTAGCCTTCTGCTTAAAAGGGACAGCATGACATTTTTGGGAAGCAGGCTTACTTCCTTTCGTGGTTTCTTTTTTTGAGTTTTAGGAGACAGGTTTGCACCACTTGCCTTTCTTTTTATGTTATAGCCATTCAGTCTTCCACTGCTTCTATGGTCAGTGTACCCTATATGTCCTATATATTAAAGGTCTACTGCTGAAAAAAAACCTTTTTTTGTCTTTTCTTGATGTAAATATCTATCTGTCGAAATTGACCTGTAACACCATAGATGTCATTTTAGTTATTAATATTAAAATGAAAAAATCAATAAAACAGATTTATTTAAGAGATGTGTCCCATACCCCTCAATAATAGTCAGGTAACACAAAAACCTTTTATTTATTAACATGATTCTCTTGAGGTTAATTTTACTATTTTTATTTATTTTTTATTTTTTTGTTGAAATCGACTAACCAAAAAGTATTAAAACCAACATTTGCATGTGTAAGGAAGCCTAACAAGGTAACCAAGAGATGAGAAACAAATTGGATGATAACTTATTGTTTTTTGTGTATTTTTAGGTTCACCGCATGGATTGTGGTGGTGATGTACCCTGGTAAGGTGTGATCCAACTTTGTAGTTCAAAAAACAGTTACCTGTTTACCTGGTTAATACAAAATCCTGCTTTGTAGTGTAGGCCTCTGGTTTTCCCCAGCCTAACTTTCCAGGGTTGTTTTCTCTCTTGGGCAAATTTCCTCAGTTTAGTTTTTACTCTTGTTCCTGGCAGCCTTAAGCTGTTGATTCTGTTCTTACTTCTTGCCAGTAATTCATTTTTGCATCCAGAGCCCACAATCTTAAATGTGCCTTTCTCACAGCATTACTTAACACTAACACTTTTTGTTTTGTCATCTGAAGCACTTTTAACTGCAGGTTCATGTGAAAGGTGTCAGATTCCCGCTCCAATCTCCTGAATGGAAGTGTATTTATGACAACACCATCCTTCCAATGTGGATGTGCTTTATTGGAGAACTTGTTGATTCAAGTAATGGACACAGCAATTTGTATTTGACCAGAAAGAAAAAAGAAATTCTGAGCTTTTTCTGCCTGCCTGTCTGTGTGCGTGCGTAGTGTATTCTCTGTGCTTGGGTTGAGTTAAGCAACAATGAATCATGCTATCCTCTTAGTGCTCTGCAGCTAATGATGAATGAAAACAGGGGAAATGCAGAACACGGTGTAAGGTACAGTAACAACATTAAAATGCAGGAACGCATAAACGAGAGTTATGCCTTATCCTAGATCTTAAAGTATCAAACAGCAACTGACTCTACATTAAAGGCTTAAAAATATTACTTTTTATAACTGTGACAGAACTTCAGTTAATTCTATTGCTACGATTAGTGTTTCCACAAAGTATTCAACGTTTATGAACTTTTAAGTGCCCATTTGAACAAGTGACACTGGCCATCTTGAGAGTACTGACCTTTGAGAGGAAACTATCAAACTGAAATAACCTGACCACAGTTACATTTCCTTAAAAAAATGCTAATCTATAACTTCATTATGTTTACATTTGTGTGCCTTTCAACCATTCATAAATAGTTTAATACACATTTTTGTAAAGAAGAGGGAAAAGGAGAAGGGAGAGGGAGAGAAGGAAGAGGGGGGTCCTTTTCCATCGGGTAGAGAGCAGCGAAAAAAATAAAAGGAAGTGATAGCCAAGGAGAAAAAACTCAAGTGTAGCAGTTAACAATTTATTTACAATAAAACAAACCAAGGGCATTAAAAAAAACTAAGACAAAACCAAGCTAGAAGTCCATCCTATACATATATGTACAGGTGCAACAGTCTTGAAATAGATGCTCTAGCACCAACCATCACAGAAATCACTCTTTTCACCGGTTATGTCTTGCTTGGAAAGGCCTTCCTACTGGGTCCAACTCCTCCATCATATTCAACCACAGTTCCACAAACAGTTTCAAGGCCAATCTTCTTGGCATCATTCTGCCTATTCATCCTGCTGCTGCTCAAGCTGAAGTGCTGCTGCCTTCATGCATGTGCCACTTTTGTACTGTGAATGCTCCCTGTCTGCCCTAATTTCCCATCTTTCATGCAGAGTGAGCAGGTGTGGATATTTTCTTTGATTAAGATTAAAAACTTCAAAATAAAAGCATGCAAACTGTACACAGACATGCGTAAAACCACAACTTAAAACCAAACCATTAAAACACACAGAATACAACATTAAAACTACTTCCACCCCATAACAGTTTTAAAGAGGAAAGCTCTAAAAAGAAGAAGCCTCAAGCAGAACCAACCCAAAACAGTTTCAACTGCAAACACAGCATGGATTACAACAGATGCACACAAAGTTAAGCTTCGCTTAATTGCTTCTATTGTAGGGATGTGTCAGCAGCATCTGTGCAATCCTGAAGCCATCCTAGAGAGGATAATCATGGATGCTGAGACAGAATAAATCACACTGAACAGCAAACACACACACTTTCAGACCCCTTCATAAAAGTTGTGTCATAAAGATCTTAGAAGATGTGCCAAGCTGAAGAGATGACTGCAGCAAAGACCTGGTACTTCTTTGGGCATCTTCCTTACATGTGAACACTGCCTGGGTTAGAAGCAGAAGGGCAGCACAGGAGGTACATAACGTCCCCCCAAATCTTAATAATTCACTAAGATGTTGTTATAAGATGTTGTAAGTTTGCGCAGAAGCCCAGACTATATTTTAGAGACTTTGGGACTAATGAGCAAATGGACTCACTGAAAAGACAGTTTGTGAGGGATTTATACTCCAGATGCAGCAAACACCAACAGGGATATAGATACACTCCCAACTGAAAAGATAATACTTAAAATACAACATTTTCTCTACAGGGGTTGCCACAGGATATGTACTGTTAATTCCCATAAAATGAAACTATTATAAAATGATTGGTTAGTTAATACTAATATCAATGTGTTAACCTATTTTATTTGTACAGTGGTCCCTTGCTATAACGCGGTTCACCTTTCGCAGCCTCGCTGTTTCGCTGATTTTCTTTTTTGTGCAATTTTGCATGTTTTTTTTCTTTTTTTACAGAACAGAACACGTTCAGCTTGAAAAATTTACATAAATCTTCGATCGCTGGCAGTGTGACTCTAAAGTGCTTTACTGTATGTTTGTAAGTTTTCTCCCCAACAAGCACAACAATGTTGATGAAATGTTTTGCATCGTCAGAGGCTCCTGCGGTAGCACCCAGAGGCAGGGGAAGGTGCTAACCATTGCACAAAAAGTTGGACTTCTGCACATGCTAAAGGAAGGTAGAAGTTACCGTATTTTTTGAATTATTAGGCACATTAAGCGAACTTTACTCAACTCATTCTTCTTGCTTCCTCTACTTCCGTACCATTGATTCATTAATGTTGAATTCTCTCACAGCTGCTCTGTGACCATGTTCTGGACCTGAAAACAGGGTTTGATCTTTGGTTTCATTCTATAATACTGGACTTGTTTTTCTACAAAGGTTTGAACTTTGAGGGTGTTTAAACAAGAGAGGGAATTGTGAAAATGTTCATGCCTGTCTGAGAAATGTGTATAAAGTAGGGGTGGGTTCTTATAATCGATTCATCGATTAAAATCGATTCTGGCTTGGATAACGTAAAATCAATTCATTAAAATCCTGAATCGATTTTTTAATATAAATTTATTTTGCCCAAAATGCCAGAATCTCCGGTGAAATCTCACAAAATTTCAAGAACCACCAAACAGTTAAGACAGTAAATGAGAGCAGGAACACGGATTCTGCACAAAGACTTAAACACACAGCGGGACCCGCGGATCAGAATCAGTTAGATGTCGCTTTTCTCACAGTCGGGGCTGAAAGCCGACAGCTCGCTGACTCTGATCTGTCGGCGGGTCTGCGCTTTGTGTGCACGCCCTTTATGCGCCGATTCTAAAGCTGTTAGTTTGATCTCTCTCCAAACAATATTGACCGAACCAGCAGCAAAAGAAGATCCAAACGCTTCACATAAACATCGTCATGAATTCACTCAGACTTTTACTGTTTTGCTTCCACTGCGATGCACAGCTCTCTCTCTGTACTTCAAGAACAGTTTCCCTTTCTTCATTATTCGCTTGCTTGTTATGCACAAGTCTACTGTTGTTTACAGGCTGTCGGCCGCTGTTTTTTCCCTTTTACATTCTTCCGAAAAGAAAACCTCATTTCTGCTGTTCAATACTGAACAAATTTAAACTTTTTAAAATTATTCAAAATGCAAAACGCTGTGTCTGTAATAAAACCGCTGTAACTTCAGAGGTGATGTTCATATGTTGATTAATGGTTTTCTTTCGTTTTTGATGTACTGCAGAATATTTTTATAAAATCCCAGGCCAGGAAAATCACCTTCATGTTTTTCTGTGTTTTATCCTCAGCTACTTTGACACAAAGGCCTCTGCTGTGATGCTCACACTTGTGATAAAGTCTTGCGTGTGTCAGCTTCCTTTTTATTGATACAAAAATATGTAAATGTACTGATCTGAATTATAATATTTCTGACTGTCAAAATTTCCCAGATTTAAATCGAATCGAATTAAATCGAATCGTGGATCGAATCGATTCGGGGCCTTGTGAATCGGAATTGAATCGATTCTAGAAATCAGTGACGATACCCAGCCCTAGTATAAAGTATGTAGTGAGGGGTTTTTACAGACTTAAAACATCTACAATAATTGTAAAAAATAAAGCTGGCTACTTCGCGGATTTCATCTATCGTGGGTTATTTAGAATGAAACTCCCGCGATAAACGAGTGACCACTGTACTTTAAAAGAACTTAACCTTTTTTGGCTTTGTCCCAAAAAGGGTGGACAACCACAGACCTCTGCAGCTATGTAGTTCATAAGAAAACACAGCATCAGCACAATGATCTGTATAATCATGGGAATCAGAGACTCATATTCTGAGGAGCTCTTCTAGAAATGAAAGGCCAAACCCCTTAAGCCCACCTGTGCTCTGCCTGTTCTGCAGTTGTTTCCTGCCTGTCTCTGTCTTAAAAGAACCTCCTTTTTCTTACCTGCTGTGTGTATGGCAACTTTTTTATGATGGGCACACACATGCAAAGACTGACTAGGATCATAGCATTATGCGAAAAAAGGAAGGGGGACAGAAGTTTCAAAGACAGCAAGTGTAGTGGTACACGCCAGGTACACACAGAGACGGGAGATGGATTTAAATGCAAGGATGTCAGGGAAAAGTAAAAAAAACAAGAGAAAATATGAAATGAGCAGCATCTGGCTGCATTTCAATTATTTTGGAGACTACAAAGCTGAGTGCAGAATTTATAAAATTGGGAGCTGACTAAAGTGATACCCACTTTTATTTTCAGCAATTTCCACTGTGGAGGACAAAAACTTTTAAACTTGTCCAGGCCTTAAACCTCGTGTGTGTTGTTACCAGTAGTAGTAAATGCATGAAAAAAAGGCTTTTATGAAAACACTGATTGCAAAATTGCGGCACGGTGGTTAGCACTGTTGCCGCACAGCAAGAAGGCTTAAAAAGGTTCAATTCCACCATCAGGCTGGTGTCTTTCTGTGTGGAGTTTGCATTTTCTCCCTGTGTTTGCGTGGGTTCCCTCCGGGTACTCCGGCTTCCTCCCACCGTCCAAAGACATGCAGTTTGTGGGGATAGGTTAATTGATTAATCCAAATTGCCCATAGGTGTGAGTGTAAGCGTGAATGGTTTTCTGTCTCCATGTGTTAGCCCTTCGACAGACTGGCGACAGACAAAATTGCACCCTTGAAAAAGACTGCTTTAACAGTTGAGTAATGCATATTACACAAAGTAAACTATACATAAAATGCCATGGTAATTTGGGGCTTTTAATTATTAAATTACATTGTACAGCATACAGTTTTATTGACTTTAAAAACAAGAATTGGGTGCACAAGTTTTGAATCAAAAATACAGTTTTGAATAATATATTTAAATAATATATTTAAATCTATTAATACGTGGTGCTAAAGGCTCTACAATGTCTTATAATTTGACAAGTCCACAGCCTGATAACTTCTTGTTATTGATTATGATTGACTTGGTAGTTTCTCTTTGCAACATAAAGTTAAGATTGCAAGATTTATAGATAAACTACACAGTCTATCTTTTAAGTATACAAACACAAAAACACACACAAACAAACTGAGAGTGTGAACATTTTCTGTAAAGCTGCTTTTCCCACCACTAATGCTGTAATTCTTCTCTGAATCAAATACAGCACAAAAACGCTTGAAATGAGCTCTGCTAAAATTAGTAAAGCTCAATATTTACAGCCAACATCAAACTCTGCAACTATGAAAGTGTTTCACACTGCAACAATATAAACAGTGACTGATGTTCCACAGGTATCATCACAAAAGCTTTACTGGCGTAACACTGTCACCAAATCTGAATTACATTACTGTTATGTTACATATTATGTTACATTATTGTTACATGATCTTAATTTCATGCCACTTTGATAACAGAGTCTCAAAAACAGCTTTTATTATATTTTTTGATTAAAGATAAAAAGAAAAAAAACATTTCTCTTGAAAATCCTCATATTATACATGAAAGGTTTCCAAAGTCATTATCCCCCTTACTGGCACGTTCTCCTTTTCAGTTTTTACACTTCAGAGTGTTTGATAGCATTTGCTCCACTCTGAATCCAGCTGCTGATTATTTTACTCTTTAGTCCAGGTTTTTTCAGGTATTTAGATGAAAAAATATTGAAAAATATTTTTGTTTCACTCATACCATAACCAAACTACTCAAAATCCTGAATTCTAACCTAATTCTAATCTAATCAGTTTTATAACATTAATGTTTTCAGTTTTTTGGTCTAAACTGATGTGAGATCTTTTCTTCTTTTTTCAGCTGCCGCATTTAGGAGTCACCACAGTGGATCTCCTGCTTCTATCTCACCCTGTCCCTGTCCCTCCTCTGTCCCACCAACTAATTTCACTCATGTTTAGTGGTATAAAAATTTGTAATTAAAGTACAGCTTATAGGATCAATGTGATGTTAGGTTACGCAGGTGTGTGTAAGTGTGTAAAATAACCATTTTAATGTCTGTAAGTATACATGTGGTGTGGACATATACAGAAATCGAGATATTACTTTTCTACTAGTTAATATTCTCTGCTGCTCTTATTTCTCAACTTGGTTCATTACTCTTTAGCCTTACTTCCTCTCATTTGGTTTCTTTTTGTGATGCTAACTTGGCACAATATTTTCTAAAGTTTGGTGCCTGAGGATCTTGTTGCATAATAAGCCTGGGTGTATTCAACCAGAAGAAACAATTTCCTCTGTCTGCCTCCTGGTTCCATTTTTTTTCTTCTTCACTCAAGTAATGGGAAAAGAAAAAAGAAGAGAAAGAAGCCAAGTGAACGAAGACTGGGGAAAGGAAGTTGGAGAGGCGCTGTGATGAGAGTAGAGGAGAAAAGCGGCTTACAAGATGGATGCTCTTTTGAGGAGAGAAGATCTATATTTTTTAAATGAAGCGGGTATGCCTCATTGATATTTTTACAAGAAAAACACTGTCAGTGTGGGTCAATAAAAATCTCTGTTTTGCACTCTGGATTCAAGCTGCAATTGGTTTTGCTTCCCAGCTGGAGCTCTGGAATCTCTACTCAGTTGTCAAGCTTTCTTTCTAGCAGATTATCACTCTTACCCTGAGAAATGAGACCACGCAATGATCCAGTCTATCTTCATTTGCAGGCACAATCCGCATTAAAAAACACTAGTACGTACACTAACACATAACCGCACAATCACGAGCCGGCTCTGTAACACTACATCTCTGCTGGGGAAGCTCATTAAACACATACACCAACAGTGAGAAAAACCAATGATGCAGTGCATGATACGTGTGTGTGTGTGTGTGTGTGTGTGTGTGTGTGTGTGTGTGTGTGTGTGTGTGTGTGTGTGTGTGTCGGGGTGGTGGGGCACGCTCACAAATTGAACAAATGTACAAGAATACAGGGGAAGAAAAGACAGACAAGGATTAGCAAGATGATTGAAGCGTGCTGAGAAATCACTGAAGAAGTCAAAACCATCTGCCTGCAGGTTTTTATAAGGGATCCAGTCTCTACAACTCCAATGGATGGTTGCTGAGTTTAGGGCTAAAAGCAACATTGCTTCTATCCTCCTCTGCATGCAAGAAGAAAGACTCTAATGTTAATGTTTGTGAATTCAAGAACTGCACCACAGACGGTATATAAAAGATGGGTGTTGCTATTTGTGTGAGAATTCGACATTAGCTTAGGGGCTGACTAGGGCTGGGCGATATGGCCTAAAATTCATATCACGATATAATTTAAAGCATGTGCGGTAACGATATATATTGCGATATATTCTTTTCTTCTGTATAACGTATTTTCCACACTATAAGGCACACTTAAAATCCTTTAATTTTCTCAAAAATCGAGAGTGTGCCTTATGTATGAATTTTGGTTGTCCTTACTGACCTCGAACCGATTTTGGCGTGCAGAAATCTGTTAAAAAATGTTTTAGTACAACTTTGGTAAGCTGCACTGCTTGATGGATTGTCAGAGCATTACGGCTGCCGTAGTGAGGAGCTTCGCAGAGTAATCTGGGTCCAAAACTCCATCCCCAAAGTCAAACGAACACTGAGAGTTAAAGACGGTCTAAATTCTTTAATATTTAATAAAATCATCAGCGTTGCTGCTTTACCAGGTGTAACAATTAAGTTTAACATCCAGGCATCCATGAAAACAGAAGTTATTAAATTTAACGGAGTTAGAAGTTAACAGGAAGTTAGCTCGCTAGTTTCCACCTAAACATCACATACCATGTTCTGACTGAGAGATTTTTGAAACTAATTAAAACGTACAGCTCTGCTACCACTTCCAAAATAATGAAGACAGAAAACTAAACAGCAGTGGCATTTGCAGGGTCACTGAAGTTGGACTACCTGGTATATAATGTTGTATTACGTGATTGCTAGCTACACAGCTATGTTAGCATAACATTAGCACAGTGAAGCTGGAGGATGAACAACAACTTTTTTTCCCACTCAATAAAAGTTAACGTGAGGGTTTCTGGTGGTCAGGGACAAATGCAATCGCATAGCAGGATGCTATACACGGGCCAAACTTCAGTCAGGAGAACAACTGAGATCATTCGTCCACAATACAAGGTTAGTTATTAATATACTGCAACATAGAGCAGCTGTGAGAGAATTCAACATTAATGAATCAATGTTACGGAAGTGGAGGAACCGCAGTTTTTGGCTTTCCCCATATTTCAAAAGTGCTTCATCTCTTTGCTATGACTCTCAGCATAATTTGCAGATGATAATTGTTGTAGCCAATGCGATGCTTTCGACCAAAACAGGCGCAGCTTGATGACATCATCAACATGCGCTATCGCGATGGAGCAGTATAGTCAAAATCTCTATCGTTGGCCAATTTTATATAGTTTCTATCGTATATCGTTTATATCGCCCACCCCTAGGGCTGACCCAATCTAGACTCTAAAGAAGTGATCTATTTAGAGCACAGGGTGGAACACTGAACGGTTCAAATAATAAAGGTTGGCAAGCTACCTCCAAACACATGTATAAGCTAACTCAAGACTAAGACTAATAAAATAGCAACGTTTCGCTCATTTAAGCTGAAGCACAAAGCTCTTGGGTGGTCTCTACCACACAGCCAGTGATATGATTTTCAGATCATTGAAATACTCCAAAAGCAGCGACAGTCAAACGCTCCATATGGGAGACACAAATTAGCAAAGCTGAAGCTTCTACTGTCTGGTCAGCTATCAACACCGCTATTAAGCCTGAACGACTTGAACTCAATTCCACTCACACCTGTCATCACTAAGCACCTGGAACATTTCATTCAAAGCCATTCCACCATGAATAACCTTCCCTATGGAGACCCCCACCAGTTTGCCTATACAGCAAATAGGTCAAGTGAGGACAAAATAGCTACAGCTCAACCTTTAACACAATCATCCCCAACATCCTGGTGAGGAAACTGTCTGACCTGTCCCGGCTCTCACTTACTCCTTGATCCTCAACTTCCTCACCAACTGCCCACAGACTGTCAAACTCGTTCCTCACCTCTCCTTTACTTGAACACTCAAAACTGGCTCCCCACAAGTGTGTGTTTTGAGCTCACTGTTCTACACTACCCTAACCCTAATCTGCATACAGGGATTCAATTCAATTCGATTTTATGTATACAGCGCCAAATGTCAACAACAGTCGCCTCAAGGGACTTTATATTGTAAGGTAGACCCTACAATAGTACATACAGAGAAAAACCCAACAATCATATGACCCCCTATGAGCAAGCCATTTGGCGACAGTGGGAAGGAAAAAACTCCCTTTTAACAGGAAGAAATCTTTGGCAGAACCAGGCTCAGGGAGGGGCGGCCATCTGCTGCGACTGGTTGGGGTGAGAGAAGGAAGCAGGATAAAAGACATGTTGTGAAAGAGAGCAAGGGATTAATAACAAGTATGATTCAGTGCAGAGAGGTCTATTAACACACAGTGAGTGAGAAAGGAGACTGAAGAAAAAATACTGAGTGCATCATAGGATGGGAATCCCTCAGCAGCCTACACCTATTGGAGCATAACTAAGGGGGCATTCAGGGTCACGTGATCCAGCCCTAACTACATGCTTTAGCAAAAAGGAAAGTTTTAAGCCTAATCTTAAAAGTAGAGATGATGTCTGTCTCCCGAATCCAAACTGGAAGCTGGTTCCATAGAAGAGGGGCCTGAAAACTGAAGGCTCTCCCTCCAATTCTACTTTTAAATACTCTTGGAACAACAAGTAAGCCCGCAGTTCGAGAGCAAAGTGCTCTAATGGAGTGATATGGTACTACAAGGTCATTAAGATAAGATGGGCCCTGATTAGTCAAGACCTTGCATGTGAGGAGCAGGATTTTGATTCAATTCTGCATTTAACAGGAAGCCGATGAAGGGAAGCCAAGATTAGAGAAATATGCTCTCTCTTTCTAGTCCCTGTCAGGACTCTTGCTGCAGCATTTTGGCTTAACTGAAGGCTTTTCAGGGAGTTTTTAAGACATCCTGATAATAATGAATTACAATAGTCCAGCCTGGAAGTAATAAAGGTATGAACTAGTTTTTCAGCATCACTCTGAGATAGGATATTTCTAACTTTAGAGATGTTGCACAAATGGAAGAAAGCAGTCATATTTGTTTAATATGAGCATTGAAGGACATATCCTGATCAGAATTACTCCAAGGTTCCTCACAGTATTACTGGAGGCCAAGGTAATGCCATCCAGAGTAGGAATCTAGAGTAACAATCAGGATGGCAGAGTATATTTCTAAAATTTCCAGGGCCAAGTACAATAACGTCAGTTTGATCTGAATTTAGAAGCAGAAAATTAGATGTCATTCAGTTCTTCATGTCTTTATAAAGACCTGGATGCAGTTAAACCAATTGCTGTGTGTTATTTGGCTTCATGATAGATAAAGTTGTGTGTCATCTGCATAGCAGAGACTGTGATGGGCTCTGAAACCCCATCACAGTACAGGATATGAGGTGCTGAATATGTCTGTGTGGTGTTCAGTAAACAATCTGGCTGTAAACAACACAAGGCCAAAGGAGATGATCCTGGACTGTAGGAGGCACAGAGTAGACCTGCCTCCACGCTACATAAGCTGACCTCTCCTGGAATGCAAACACCTCCACCATCATCAGGAAGTCACAGCAGCATCTGCACTATGGTAAATGGTAAATGGCCTGTATTTATATAGCGCTTTACTAGTCCCTAAAGACCCCAAAGCGCACTACCCGAGAGTGCTCAGAAGGAACAACACCTGTGAGAAGCTGCTGACCTTCTACCACTCGCTATAGTGTATCACAGTGTGGTTCACACATTGCACCCAGGCTGAGCGGAAGACGCTCCAGAGAGTAGTCAATACTGCACAGAAGATCATCGGCTACGCCCTCCCCTCTGTTGCAGACATCTACACATCCCACTGCCTGAACAGAGCTGAGAGACTCCACCCATCCTACATCTTGCATCCCACCTGTTCGACCTGTAGGCCTTTAGGAGATTCTACAGGTTAATCCAAACCAGGACCATGAACACACGCCCCACTTAAAGTCACACATCAGTACCTCTCACACATACAACACACACACACATATGCACACATACAGTAACACACACTCACACATAAACATACACATCACTACCACACAAGACAAGTGCAATACTTGAGACCAACCTTGCACATTTGTATATACCTTGTACATTTGCACAGTTTTATAGCTGGTATTTTTAGATTTGTTTTTGTTAGCTATTTCTTTGTTTTTATTATTTTTTTATTCTAAATGCTGCTACCAGGTAGCTGCTTCTATATTTCGTTGAACGTCTGATGTTTAATGACAGTTAAAGGATTATCATTCTGATTTTATTTGAACCCAGTGCAGGAATAACAGACTCCACCACTTGCAACAGAGGGCACAATAAAGAGAGATAAATGCTGAATCTGAATACATTTAAAAGCTACCGTTTTAACCCGAATGACCACATACACAGAAAAATGAAAGGAAAATGCAACATAAACATGTTCAAACACGTTAGACAACCACATGCTGTCACAACAGCTTCAGTGCCCTTTGCAATTGATGAGGCTGCAACAAATGCTGTTTAACACAAAATCTCCTTTAGGTGTTCAGCAAGTAAAGATGAAATGACTGTAAAGCAAATAGCACAGGTTTCTCACTTTTTTGTCCTCTAAATGTTCAGTAAGCTCTCCTTCTCTACAGATCAGGTTATTGTCATCACTGTAGAAAACAGTCTCATCTGAAGATGATCATTCACAACAATTTGATTTACAGTGACCCTTTCCCAAAGGGACAAATGTTCTGGATCATTTCACTGAAGGAGTGGAATGATTCAGGTAATTCCTATTCATTTAAGAATTTTCTTTTTCCTTGCAACCCACCTATTGTTACCTTCGTCCATAAAGATTTCACTGAATGTCACCTAAATTAGAAGCAGGAAACATGGCATGAGCATTTTCCATGCTGTTGGTTTTAGGAACAACAACATCTTTAGGCCAGGATAAGAGGTTTAGCTAAACATGGGGCTTTCACCGATGGTGCCACCATTTCAATGGTCTGAAATGATGGTAGTTAAAAGGTCAAAATGGGAAGCTATGAGCTGCCAGCTAGTTTCAACCAAGGCAAACCATCCATTCACCACCATTTTCTTTTCTTTGAGTATTTTTTTTTCTTCATAAGGTCACCACTATGGTGAAAAATAAGAAGTGGCCTACACAGAAGACTTATTTCTAAGTGAAAGAAGGGTCCCAAAAAATATCAGGGATTAGAACGCTAACTTTTCGATAGATAGATAGATAGATAGATAGATAGATAGATAGATAGATAGATAGATAGATAGATAGATAGATAGATAGATAGATAGATAGATAGATAGATAGATAGTGTTTGAGACATCAACTTTGTTCCTCACTTAGTGTCAGCCTGCTTTCTAATTTGCATGCTGATGCTCAGACTCGAGGAATCCCCTCTCCCAATTAACTGCGGAGCTGGCTGACTGGTGATTTCTCTATTTTTCTTTGTCTCTGCATCCACTCGTGCCTGATCGTGGCTCCCACGCACACGAATGGACTCGTGTCCACACGGAGGATTTGAGGCTGCATGTGCAGCCCGTACTGCTGTGCCAAAGTGGTTGGAGCTGCTGGCGCAGTAAACAGCGAGACGCTGCTTCAGACTCGCTCCTCTCCCTGCCCTACTGCGAGTCGCGCGAGAGGAGGTGTCTGAGAGGAGCAGAGGGATGCCCGGAGACGAGGTGTTTTTGCGGTGCATAAAAACTCAACTGGCGCCTCTGTCATTCCACTTGGATGCGAACCAAGACGCAGAAGGACAGAGAGCGCAGAAACGCGCAGAATCAGACATCACTCTGGTTTCGCACGAGAAATCAAACGCATACCTGCTGTTGAGACGCTGCTCCACAGCAGCCCGATCCACAGCACCGCGGGCAACATGCAGCGGAGTCGGTAATCGACCGAGCAGGCGGCCGGCGGCATGGCAACAAACCCAGTGCAGAGAAGAGAGACTCAAGAGAAGAAAAGAGTGTCAGCTGGTTTATCTGTGGTCAGGCGGGCACGTAGAAGCGTAGTGTCGCGGTCAAGATCGTTGGGGGTCCGCATGTCAGAGCAGCATCTTTCTGACTGGCTGCAAGCAGCGCCTCCTGCTTTCTGCCTGAGATCTGCCTCTCCACCCTCCCGGCCGCTTCTCCACGGACTCCTCAGTCCTCTCTCTCTCCCTCTCACCCGCCCACCTCCTCCACACACGCAGCCCGACCTTAATGATAATGAAACTTTTGCTCAGAGAGTGACGGTCTGTATTTGTGTCAAGCTGACAGTAGGCTGCAGCAAGATAAGGGCACACTTACATAACGGAGGGAGAGAGAGAGAGAGAGAGAGAGAGAGAGGCAAAATAACGTTGTTCCAGGTAGCGCAAATTTTCTGGATGAATTGGAAAATTGGTGGGGTGAATGGAGGAGTCATGGAGGTGGAAGGCCCACTGAGGATTCATTTCACCTCAGGTTGGCACTAATGTTGTAGCCACTGCAATCCAACGCTTTAGAGGGAGCTCTAGGACAGAAGGAAGGCTGGAAAATAATATTGATTTTATATACTCCCAGGTTGGGTCCTTCAGGGTATTATATGCATCAAATATTATAATATATTCTGAGCACATTGGCTCTGAAATAAAATACAGAAAGTTTCAAGTCGTAAAAGCAAGAAAGCATAGAAATCCACAATACCAAGAGCCATCAGGGAAAAAAGTAACGTGTGAGACCTAGAACAGGAAAGTGGACCTGGTACAGAAAACAGATTTAACAAACTCTGAGTTGAGATTGGAAAGTTAGTTCAATCGACCTGGAGTAATAAGAGTAATGCCTGGTAATGGAAAAAATGAATGATATAACATCTGATAATTAGCTGTGACCTGAAAGACAGGAAACTCAGACAGCTGAAGATAAATAATATGGATCAAACTAATGGTGATTAGAGGGTTTAATTAGGAACGTGTGATATTAGTCAGACCCAGAAAGACTGAGTTTGGTGATTTGCAATGAAAAAGATGTAAAGGTTAAATATTTACATTTTAAACATGTATTACACATTTCAAAATGTTGCCTCCCTTTTAACACTCATCATCCTTTAGATATTTAGATCATCTTCAACACGACATGAAATACATTTTTGTCGATCTGTGCAACTGATAAATGATTGTTTACTGATAAGTGTGTTTTATGTCTAAAGTGACGTACAGATTAATTTAATTTCAACTGTTTTTGCTACTGTAATGTACCATAAATATTTCAGTGAAGATGAACTAGTTAACAATTTGCAGCTCCCTTACTTTCCACAGGGGGACTGTTATAAAGGCTCAGCTGTACATTTTGTTATAAACTGATAATAACTCTACAATATCAAGGTATACAGCATTCTGGTATGTGTTTTGTTATCAAATGTATGAATGGGGAAATTAAACAGATAATCAGACAGACAGCAGTCAGCTTGTTGAAGAAAAGCTCCCAGTGAATAGGTTAAATTCAAAGAGTCTTTTTAGAGTCTTTACACAACAAGTCCCCAAAACACTGAGAACAGGCAGACTAAAGACAATCAACACTTAACAGGAAGAAGAACAAAGTAAAGAAAAAATAAGACAGCCAATGAGGACCAAAGTTTCAAATTAACAGAGGAACGAACTGAACAGATTCGCACAGATAGTAAGACGCAGTCAGAGAAAACACAGGAGGAAAATATGGAAAATACATGGAAACTTCTCCTTTTAGCTTCATTTTTCCATATGTTGGCTATGGAGACCGCTCAATGTTTTCCAAGCCAATCATCTGCCTCTTTCACTCCAGCTCAGCCTCCTGTCTTTTCATCAGTGCCACTGTTTCTAAACCTTATGTAGCCGGATGGGCTACTCGCCTTTCTCCTTTTCTCTCTCCCTCGCTCGCTCTACCGCCCTCGCTTTCTCCTGCGCTCGCTCTGGGCTACGCAACTAGGTTAATTGTGAATCCACCTGCGTATCCATTTGCCACTTAACTTTGCCCATCAGAATATGTTTGTAGCTCATAATTATAAAGCCAGGACGGTTTGCCACTTCATTTTACCCGTTAGAGTATTTTTCTGGCTAATATTCACAAAGGCAGTACGGTTCGCCACTTGATCTCGTGTTGTGCGCATGCGCAGAAACAACGGGTAGTATGGTTTGTCAGGTAGGATGGATTCCCAGAACACCGTTTCTGTTTCACTCCAGCGTTGCGGAGAGAGGTGCCCGAGTTCTCTGGTAGTGCAGGATAGCGCCTCCGGTCCTGGGTTAAGCTGCTCAAACTATAAGCATTCACAATTACAGGAGGCTAAAGTTACATTTATCCTTTGTTTTAGGGTTTGATTGCTGCCTTGACCTCTCCGTGGCGAACCGCCCGACCTTAATTGGAAGCCGCTGTTGTGAGGGCTCCTCCTCGGTGGAGCTGCTGTCTTGTCTGGTGTCGTCTTTTATTTTCGTGGAACTGTTTTTATTAAGTGGGCTTACTTTTTCTTTTCTTTTTTTGGTTCGCCTGATTTTATTAAATTTTATTCTGACCTGCTGCTTGCACCCACCCCTCTGTGATCGGGCTAGAGCGATCCTCTGCCCGAGTGTCGTGCTGAGAACTTTAATCCACCTCAGTTGCCGATTCCAGTCTGTGGGGAGCCAGACCGGCCTGTGATCGAGGCTTGGACAATTACAACCAGCACACGCTGTGGCTTGACTCGTGGGGTGTAAGCCTACCAGTTGGGGTGTGTGTGTGCGCGCGCGCGTTTATATTAGGCTATTAAAGATTGAAGTTTTAGTTTTAGGACGTGCCAGTGGCCCTGGGACCTTAGGTGGTGGTTTCACACTTTGTACAGCACTGGGTGCCGGCTGTAGTGATTTTCTTTTCGTGCGGTTTTCGTTTGGGTCCACGGCTGCTGTCAAGTCCCGGTTCCATGGTTGTTTTATTGTACTTTTAGGACACTGTCAACTACGACGCTACATTCAGTATTTTCTTAATGTTTTATTTTTATCAGCATAAATAAAACTGTATTAATATTGGAGCCAACCTGCCTCGGTGTGCATCCTTGAATCTGTGTGGCCTTTTATTTGTTTTTATCTATTTTTCTTAAATGTATATTTCCACTAGTTGACATTGTTGTTTTTATCTAACCCCACCGACCACTTGGTCACACTTGCATCATAGCAGATCTCACTACCATCTTGTAAACCTTTTTCGCCCTTGCTGCTACCCTTCTGTCACAAATACACTCTTCTCCATCCACTGCACCTGGCCTGCATTCTCTTCTTCACCTTTCTTGTGCATTGTCTGTGGGTGGTTATCCCAAAGTATTTAAACTTGTCCATCTTCACCATCTCTACTTGCATCTTTATGGAAAAACAAAATGTATCAATTGTCAGGACCAATCAGTCTGGCCGGACTCAAATGCAAGCCTTGGAGGGCTAATTCTGTGGTTTCATTTACAATGCAGGTAAAAGTAGTACTATTTTAAAGAGTCTTCAAGCAGAGCTTGATACAAAGTCTCTGTAAAATCCAAGGAAAGGTAAGTCCAACAATGTCTCCAGAGCTTTAGACCACAAGTGACTGTCTTGCATGGAAAAGCCAGAACATCTGAACCAAGGAGAAGATGAGTTACTAATCTTTCATGGCATAACAGGAAGCAGATTTCCACATTGGAGCAGGAATCACTAATTTGGTTTAAATAATGCTCAGGCAAATATCCCAGCTTAAAAGGCAGGCAACATGCGTCAATAAAGGAGACCGGACTCCTCAGGCAGTCTTCTAGGTGACCCACTATTATGGAAGAGTATCACTCAGGAGCAGGCAGAGCAGGACCCTCGGGCTCCACCTGTTGCCTGCCTCCTGAGCAGTTCCATCCTCAATTTTCAGCTTCAGCCCTCAAGTTTAGCTCATAGGCTTGGTCAACATCGGTGTATTGTCTAGTTTTGCTTCTCCCTGTCTTGTTAGTCTTATTTCATTCAGCTGCATTCCCTGGTGTTTCCCAGCTTCCTAAATACCTGGTGTGTATATATTGTCTGCATGTCCCTTTGTTTAAGGATGTGTTGTTCACTCACGCCGTGTTCCTGCATTTCTTGTGAGTCCTGTCTTTCGTGTGTTCCTAGTCTTTCCTTTAGTTTTCTAGTTTCCAAGATTTGCAGTTCCCTAGTTCATAGCTTTTCTTTTAGTTTTCTAAGTTACAGCAACAAAGCTGCCTCTTTTTTTTGCTCTTGTTTCAAAGTCCTGGAGCTGGGCCTCCCTTGCCTGCTACACAGCTGGACAGACAGTCTGCTGGGGGGGGAACACAATAACTAACTATAGATAATTACAGACTGAGGCCAAAATCTTCTCTCAGTCCCTCTTTCACATTGTCATGCATGAGAAAATGTGAGTAATAATTTGGTGATAAAAACTTTTAAAATGATCCCTTCAAACAGACAGGTGTGTCCATCTGAGTTTCAGGGTTGGTTTCTAGTATCATGGAAGATTTAACAGAAGCACCTAATGATTTTTTGCTTGTTACTTTGAGCTTCTGACACTTCAAGATGCAGTTACCACAAAGTCAAAAGTTAATTGATGTTTTCTGTGGTGCCTCCTTCCTGTGAACAGGAAGAAACAAACCTGCACTTTTGCAGCAGTCTACAGTACTTGGGCTCTTGAAACGTCCTCATGCTGTCAGCTTTGCACAGATCCACAAATGTAGCCTGCATTCAAGTGCTAGGGAAAGTGCAAGATACCGTGCTTCCTTGCACTCACATTCCCACCTATTGAATAATAATTGATTCATAATTGATCAATAAACTGATTTACTTTGCTTTACAGAAACCTAGTTACATCAGGATAAATATGTTAGTTTAAATTAATCAAAAGCCCCAGTCACACTAATTCTCAGAATTCTCGAAGCACAGGCCGAGAAGGGGGAGCGACAGCAATATCCCATTCCAGCTCCAACCAAAGACCCAGACAGAGTTTTAATTCATTTGAAAGCTTGATGCTTAGCTTGTTTTCCCTAGCAGGAGAACTTGGAAATTCAAAACCTAGTTTTATTTGTTGTTATCTGTTGTCTACTTGGGCCTTACTTAGACTTTCTATCTAATCTCTCAGACTTTTTATCTGATTTAGTACTCAGCTCAAAAAAAGTAACTTTTATTTGACTGAAGGACAAGAGGTGGTTGTCACGGCAACAGGAGTGTTGCCTGCAAAAGGGTCATCTCTAAATAATATTGGGAAATATTTGAAAATTCAAAGTATTTTTTAGAGAAAATGGTTGAAATGCTGGGTTAAGAGCCCTGTGAGTGTTTAAAAGGAACAGGATCTGATGAACTGTACCTTGTATTTGAAATCATGCGGGAAATTTTGAGGACGTAAGAATAATAAGTACTCATTGTAATGAAACTGTCTTAATCAAAGAAGACTGTACAAAACAACATAGTGACAATTCTGTGGTACCACATGTGTTTTAATGTTGTTTAGGATATCATACTTTTTATAAAGCAGCAAAGTGGGATAAATGTATGTCTTTTGTTAATCGTTGATCTTTGTTTTGTTTGTCTAAAGAAACCACACAACCTCCGGTAAATTTAAAATAAGTGGTAGCGTGCTTAAGACAAGAGAAGAAGGGTCTATTCCACCGTGTGTGCAAAAGAGAGGTATTATAACCATCGCGTTTCGGTGTCGAACATGACCATACCACCTGTCTATGTGCCAAAGGAGGGTAATTGCACATGTCTAATTCATAAAATGCCACAGAGGTAGATGACGTGCAGCCCACATGGTAACAAAATAATAAACATTATAAACTGGTATAAAACCTCTCGGACTGAGTCATCTCCAAGGAGATGCCCAGAAAGTTGCAGAAGAAGAAACATGAGATCAGACCTAAGGCCACCCTAAACTGCAACATGTCCAAAATTACACTGAATTACAGGGTACTTACACCTTAGTCGCAGGTCTTACAGTCTAATTATTTCATTGTTTCCTGTAAAAACCTGACTTGTAATTATGGGGTACTTACACCTTGCAGGTCTTACATGGTAATTATTTCATTGTTTCCTGTAAAAACCTGACTTGTAATTATGGGGTACTTACACCTTGCAGGTCTTACATGGTAATTATTTCATTGTTTCCTGTAAAAACCTGACTTGTAATTATGGGGTACTTACACCTTGCAGGTCTTACATGGTAATTATTTCATTACGCATCTCACAACTGTGTTGCTGAGAAGATATCTCCATGATAGTTCATGTGTTATTGATAGTGAACTATTTGTACAACCCAGCTCCAGTGAGATGATTACTTGAGCAATACTTGTGAGAGTACTTGCACATACTTGCTTTTCAATAAAAGCAAGCTTCATCAAACTCCCCACCTGATTATTATGTGTCACAGTTCTGAGTTGTCACAACAATTCTGCATCAGGTCTTCAGGGGCAGGTTTAAGATGAAAACAGTGTCCACAATGTCTGGTAAAACGATGTACTGCTTGAAATTGGAATGATTGTTACATACGTGCTGTTATATACCTGCTGTTAATCAAATGCAGTTGGTTAACTGGCCATCAGCAAACATGAAAACCTCTATAAAAGCTGAAGTTTTTGCAGTTTGGAGGACCGAAACAATCAGGTGTGTGTTAGCATAATGCCACAATCTTCCAGGGGATGAATATTCCAGCAAAGTAACCCCTAAGTCATGTTGTACAACACAGAAAAAAACCAACAGCTACATCTGAGACTCTACAGGCTTCGGTTAGCGTGCTATAGCTGGATCTTTAGCCTTTAACTTACAATTGCATGCCTTGAAGTCGATAAGCTGTAAGCGTTGCAAAATGGCATTGCAAAAATGAGAGCTAGTCATATCCAAAAGTTGATTCTGTTCATCTGGACGTAGCGTTTTCAGTGGGAGAAACGTTTCATCACTCATCCAAGTGACTTTTTCAGTCTTAGCTGACTGCAGGTTTCCCCGATCTTATAAACAGTACATTTGCATAATGACTGAAACCAGCCCACTGAAGGAAGAAAGGGCTGTGAGGTCAGTTCCTTAATCATAATTATGCAAATTCTCATGACCATTGATCAACAACCACTGATCAAGGCCCACAGATCAATGGCCATGAGTACCATTCACAGAGAGTTGGGGAATGTCTGCAATCACAGCATTGTAAGATGGTGAAAGATGGACCCTTAGGCCCCCTCCTCGATTCAGAGATGGTCTTTCTCTTTTCACGTAAATGGCCTCCTTGACTCCGCGCTCAAACCACCGTTCCTCCCTGTCCAGGATGTGTACATCCTCATCATTGAACAAGTGTCCACAGGCCTGTAGGTGTAAATAGACTGCGGAGTCCTGGCCTGGCAAGGTAGCTCTTCTGTGTTGTGCCATCTGCTTAGCCAGAGGTTGTTTGGTTTCCCCGATGTATAAATCCTGGCAATCCTCCTGGCACTTAACAGCGTACACTATGTTACTCTGTTTGTGTTGGGGGACCCGATTCTTGGGGTGGACCAATTTTTGGTGCAGCGTGTTTTGAGGTTTGAAAGCCACAGAGACACGGTGAAAAAAATGCGTCTCAACTGTTCCAATACTCCTGACACGTATGGGTGTCAGGGGTTGCTGAGTGGATGTGGAGAAAAGGACTCAAACGCAGGACTCACGGTGAAGATGCAGGGTGAGGGACGAATGACGAAAACAGGAGATGGCTGGCTGACTGACTGAATAACTGAATGAACAGCTGACTGATCTGAACTTGGGAGGCAAACATGGGGCATAGACAGCAGTGACAACATTAATGACGTGACGCTGACCAGGAGAGAACTGAGGACTTAAATACACTGGCTGAACAATGACTGATAGGTGACAGGTGAGTGAGCAGCTGAACACAATTGAACTAACGATGCATGGAATAAGAACGAGAACATAATGCACACAGAGTAACGTAACACAAAACAGGAAGTGGAACGTACAGAGGATAAACAGTGAACATGAACTGAAAATGACATCTCTCACCTTCTCAACAAAATCCAACATGTTCTGGATGTGGTGTTCAGAGCTGCCTACCAGCGGGTTGAGGATCGAAGCCAGAACTTTGAGATGTTATAGGTGACTGAGTTGATCATACAGACAATCGGTCTTAAAGATGCACCCTGTTTATGTATCTTCAGTAAACCATACAGACTTGGTGTAGAATCACCTGGGTATAGCCTACGGTTCTGGTCAATAGCCTTGTCTTGTTCTAACTGCTTCAGACAATCTATCTATCCTCTTCCTGTAGATGGTAAATGGACTGATTCTTATATCTATATCTATCTTATATCTATAGCTTTTCTAATCTCCTGGAGTACTCAAAGCGCTCTATACTGCATTCACCCATACACATTCACACAAGCACTGTATGCCTTGTCAGTGATTTTAACTAACATACACTCATACTCATATATTCATACATAGAGCAAGTGGGGGCTAGGGGCTTTGCATTGCTGAGACAGGCCGAAACTTTCGTCTGTAGTTGCTCTGCTTCCACTTCTGCAATATTGTTGTATTTCAAATTGCTGTTTCTGTGGCTGTGATCAGTTCCACTAGTGGGGTTTGTCTCGGTGTGACAGCAATATCCAACCCTTTAGCAAGGATGTTTTTCTCTGTTTGGCTGAGCTGTCTGTCAGACAAATTCTTCAACCACTTGTCCACATCCTCGGTGTCGCATCCTTCTCTCTTCTGGCCACTTAGGACACTCTCCGTATTTTGCTGTGGTTTCCAACGTACAACAAGTAAGTCAAACGTCTTTTGTTGTCTTGTCTAAGACTTCTTGTGCCGTGCTAGATGTGCCTTCTCAGTGAAGTCAAACACCTTTTTAAGAGAATTCTCATCTAGAAGCATCGTAAGTCTCTGTTGGATCCGCTCCTCTTGAGATTTTAGCATGTCGATGGTAAAATTTGTTTGCCTCACCCAATCATTAAGCAGCTGGTGCTGTGCCTTCTGGAGGATTTTTGTTGCCTGGAAGCCTTTAACTGAAGAGCTCATTTGCAGACTTTTAGGAGTAATCCTGTTTTGTCGGCATCTGAGGCCGAATCTCAGGTGGTTCCTGTAATCCGCCATCTTACGTGCTGTTTGCTCATACTGATGTACGTGCTTTAGGCAGTTCTTTCCAAAGTGGGTTAAAACATCTTGATGCATGCTCAATCATCCAGGTAAGTAAATCTCCAAAAGTTGATTATGTTCATCGGGACGTAGCGTTTTCAGTGGGACAAACATTTCGTCACTCATCCAAGTGACTTCTTCAGTCACTAGTCACCACTGATTGAGGAAAACAGAAAAAACAGAAATCTATCTATCTATCTATCTATCTATCTATCTATCTATCTATCTATCTATCTATCTATCTATCTATCTATCTATCTATCTATCTATCTATCTATCTATCTATCTATCTATCTATCTATCTATCTATCTATCTATCTATCTATCTAAATGGCTACACCAAGCTACAAAAAAGATATAGGAATATATGTTGCAATAGCTGTGCAAGTATTAGTTTAGCCCCCTAACCACAATACAATAAATAGCTGTGGAGCAGTGAAGTAAGTAAATGTAGTTCAGTGACAATCTAACCACCACACCTTTAAGACCATCAAAAAACAGTCCTTGGAGTGTGTATGGGCAAAGTTGTGAAGGTTCATAGTTATACACATCAGTTCTCCTTACCCTGCGTCTAAGTGTTGCAGAACAAATGACTTCCTTAGCCTGTCCAAAGAGCATGTCAGTGACAAGAGTCTGCCACTGAACTGGGTTGCAGTGGGTGTTGGTCATTGTCCATGTTGGATAGCAGTTTGCTCAGGGTCCCTTTTCTCTGCATGCAGTGGATCAGATGTGGTAGGTCCAAATCTTTTACAACAGGGTGTACTAGCAGGCCACAGAGTCAGGCTCAGTTACGGTCTGGCACATCAGGTTAATTCCTTTTACCCTCCTACACATGTAATTGTCTTTCTTGTGTAGGCTATGCTATTTAAGCTGCTGTAGCCAGCCCAAAGTTCCTGTGCATTTGCAAACCTGTTTTCAATCCTCATCCACCAGTACCTCCATTCCTGTTGTATCTGACTTAACGTCTTGATGTTTTTATTGTTACAGTAAATCCAACTTTTACTGTAATGTTGCTTGAAGTTCCTCTCCACAGAATGTGCTCAGAAAACCATCACCATAATGTCAGTATGTAGTGTTAACCCTTGGATAATGTTCTGTCATGTTTATTATCCCAAGTCTCTCAATAGGACAAGTGTCCACAATATTAAACTCCTGGATCTTTTGCTTTTGTGTGCTGAAGCAGGTAGGGCTGTGTGCAAGCATGGTAGAGCACTGTCTGCTCCATCTCTGATAAGCAAACAATAAATGATTAGACAACAAACTCTAAAGAAGAAGAGATAACATTATTTCTGTGAAAGCTAGTCCCCCCCCCCCCCCCCGACAGCCTGCTTGCTGTGTCATCCGTTCTCATCCCATCTCTCTCTGTCTATAATCCCTGCTTCCTTTTCCATTTTAGCCCCAATCTCATCTCTTTTATCTCTCTTCGTTCCTGAGATCCCTTCTGCTTCTCATGCTGCTGTTATGTGTTTTCTTCACAGATAAATTTGAAGGGATTGGGTTGAAGGGTTGGTGTGCTGGGGGGTAAGCCTCTGCAGTGACAATCTGCTCTGTGCTTCCAAAGTAGGAGGAGACAGGATTTGCAGGCAATGATCAACAATGGGAAATAACCATCAATGACGAAGAAAAGACCAATATGTTTTTTGTTTGGAAGCAAACTTGTCTGAAATTCTGAAAATACTACAAAGAGGAATGTGACACAATTCAGCATATTTGCCATCAACCAAAGAACAATCATGAAGATCACTGTCAAAGATTATTAAACTTTTTGTTTAATGTTTAATTTACATTCTTATTCATCACGTTACCAGGAAGAACAAAGAATGCAAAGACTTCTGTCTTGTAAGGGGCCTTGGATTCATTATTTAAGCTACATGTTAGACGCCCATTTTGAAGAAGGAAAAATATTGTTAGATTTAGTTTTTACAGGTTTCAATTATCCTGTAGCAAAATACCTTTTATGTGCATGAGTCCTCTTATGTGTCTGCCAGTTTGATTCAAGACATGAAATAACTGCAACACAGATGCAATTTCTAGCAGAAATCTCCAGATAGCATCACCTTCATCCATCACAAGCATCTGCTTCTTATACATAGAGGTTTCTGATGTGATGTAACTGGATCTTTCAAGATGCCTCTAGTTACTGTCTTTAAATGGTTGCCATTAAGAGTCGGTGTCCTGTTGCAACTCCTTAATCCAATTAGTCAGTATGTATTGGTGGCTTGGTAGCTAGAAATTGCTAACTATGTAAGAAAAAAACAAAAGGACAGTAAAGAAATGCTTTCTAACATTTCAGTTAGTACAGCGCAAAGGTCTTGAGCCACCTATTATTTCTTCATATTTTGTTTCCAAGCCAGACTTTTAAAGTAATTCAACAATAGTTCTTTCTGAAAAGCTTTCTGAAGGTCTTTTAATTTTTTTTATTTGGCTGCTTGTTCACTCATTGTCAGTCCAGTTCTTGTACCTAATCATGTTCACATAAATGATTTTTGTTTGTTTGCTTTTTGTTAAGCTCTTTAACTCCGACTTACTCCTGAAAGCTCCTGTTTGAATAATGTTTAATGAACCCTACACTGGAGCTGTTCGCCAAAATTACTAGTGAATTTTAAAGTTGAAATTATTTCTGAGCACTTGTGAGCCCATATGGGTATCAACAGAGAGGTACAAGCTCTACCAACACATAACTGATTCCAATATCTTTGCTGTATAACCCTAATTTCTTGGGTGACTTTGGTCCTGAAGAAGCAGTGCATATCTGACAAGCACAAGCAGAATAACTGCTGAGAAGCACAAAAACACAACAAGACCCAACAACAAAAGGAAAAGATAAACAACCTCATGCTCCCATTATTTGTGGAGCTCATACTTCATACATCACTCAGACTACAGTATGTGCTGTCCACAAAATCAATCTTTTAGGTCACTGAGCAGGACAAGTTACACACTGAGCACTGCGCTTCCACTCCAAGGCTTTGCAGCAAACATAATGAGCCCTCATATTTGCTCCACAACACCCAAAACATTCCCTTACCATATATATATATATATATATATATATATATATATATATATATATATATATATATATATATATATATATATATATATATAGATATATATATATATAGATATATATAGATGGGGGCGGAAACACCACAGCAGTGATCAGTGAGATGCTTGGCTACAAGTTGAACAGCCATATATATAACACCCAGCACGCCCCTGCGGGCGGTTTATCCTTCAAGCTCGGGTCCTCTACCAGAGGCCTGGGAGCTTGAGGGTCCTGCGCAGTATCTTAGCTGTTCCCAGGACTGCGCTCTTCTGGACAGAGATCTCCGATGTTATTCCCGGGATCTGCTGGAGCCACTCGCCTAGCTTGGGAGTCACCGCACCTAGTGCTCCGATTACCACGGGGACCACCGTTACCTTCACCCTCCACATCCTCTCGAGCTCTTCTCTGAGCCCTTGGTATTTCTCCAGCTTCTCGTGTTCCTTCTTCCTGATATTGCTGTCATTCGGAACCGCTACATCGATCACTACGGCCGTCTTCTTCTGTTTGTCTACCACCACTATGTCCGGTTGGTTAGCCACCACCATTTTGTCCGTCTGTATCTGGAAGTCCCACAGGATCTTAGCTCGGTCATTCTCCACCACCCTTGGGGGCATCTCCCATTTTGACCTCGGGACTTCTAGGTTATACTCGGCACAGATGTTCCTGTACACTATGCCGGCCACTTGGTTATGGCGTTCCATGTATGCCTTGCCTGCTAGCATCTTGCACCCTGCTGTTATGTGCTGGATTGTCTCTGGGGCATCTTTACACAGCCTGCACCTGGGGTCTTGCCTGGTGTGATAGACCCCAGCCTCTATGGATCTTGTACTCAGAGCTTGTTCTTGTGCTGCCATGATTAGTGCCTCTGTGCTGTCTTTCAGTCCAGCTTTGTCCAGCCACTGGTAGGATTTCTGGATATCAGCCACCTCCTCTATCTGCCGGTGGTACATACCGTGCAGGGGCCTGTCCTTCCATGATGGTTCCTCGTCTCCCTCCTCTTTCTTGGGTTTCTGCTGCCTGAGGTATTCACTGAGCACTCGGTCAGTTGGGGCCATCTTCCCAATGTATTCTTGGATGTTCCTTGTCTCATCCTGGACTGTGGTGCTGACACTCACCAGTCCCCGGCCCCCTTCCTTCCGCTTAGCGTACAGCCTCAGGGTGCTGGACTTGGGGTGAAACCCTCCATGCATGGTCAGGAGCTTTCTTGTCTTTATGTCAGTGGCTTCTATCTCCTCCTTTGGCCAGCCTATTACCCCAGCAGGGTACCTGATCACGGGCAGGGCGTATGTGTTGATGGCCCGGATCTTGTTCTTACCATTCAGCTGACTCCTCAGGACTTGCCTGACCCTCTGCAGGTACTTGGTGGTTGCAGCCTTTCTAGCGGCCTCTTCATGGTTCCCATTTGCCTGCGGGATCCCCAGGTACTTGTAACTGTCCTCTATGTCTGCAATGTTGCCTTCTGGTAGTTCAATCCCCTCAGTTCTGACTACCTTCCCTCTCTTTGTTACCATCCGACTACACTTCTCCAGTCCGAACGACATTCCAATGTCATTGCTGTATAGCCTGGTAGTGTGGATCAGTGAATCGATGTCTCGTTCACTCTTGGCATACAGCTTGATGTCATCCATGTACAGGAGGTGGCTGACAACTGCTCCGTTCCGTAGTCGGTATCCGTAGCCAGTCTTGTTAATGATCTCACTGAGGGGGTTCAGGCCTATGCAGAACAGCAGTGGGGACAGAGCATCTCCTTGGTAGATCCCGCACTTGATGGTAACTTGTGCTATGGGCTTGGAGTTGGCCTCTAGTGTTGTACGCCACATCCCCATTGAGTTCCTGATGAAGGCTCTTAGGGTCCCATTGATCTTGTACAATTCTAGGCATTCCAGTATCCAGCTGTGGGGCATTGAGTCATAGGCCTTCTTGTAATCAATCCAGGCAGTGCACAGGTTGGTCAGTCTGGTCTTGCAGTCTCGGCTGATTGTTCTGTCTACCAGTAGCTGGTGTTTTGCACCTCTGGTATTCTTGCCAATTCCTTTCTGTGTCCCGCTCATGTATTGACCCATGTGCCTGTTCATCTTAGCCGATATGATGCCTGACAGGAGCTTCCATGTAGTACTGAGGCAGGTTATTGGTCGGTAGTTGGAGGGGACCGGTCCCTTCTTGGGGTCCTTGGGGATCAGGACCGTCCGGCCTTCAGTTAGCCATTCCGGGTGTCTTTCGTTAACTAGCAGCTGGTATATATATATATATATATATATATATATATATATATATATATATATATATATATATATATATATATATACATATATATATATATAGATAGATGGGGGGCGGAAACACCACAGCAGTGATCAGTGAGATGCTTGGCTACAAGTTGAACAGCCACAAGGGGCAGTACCCTCCATGGAGAAGGAGGCTAGAGGGCAAGATCAAAGTAGCACGGAGGGAGGTTAGCCAACTAACAGAGTTGCAGAAAGGTGCGACAAAGAAGGTGCATAAGAAATACAGCAAGCTGTCCATACCTGAGGCCTTGGAAACTGCCAAGCAAAGACTCACAGCCTTGGCCAGCCGCTTGAGGAGGTACACCAGAGAGAAAGAAGGCAGGAGAATAAACCAGCTGTTCTCCACAGAACCAGCAAAGGTGTACTCTCAGTGGCAAGGGAACAATAATAAGAGAACAGCACCACCAAGGCTGGAGACGGAGCAATACTGGAAGAGCATATGGGAGAAGGACGCAACCCATAACGGCAATGCTCAGTGGCTAGTGGATCTGAGGGCAGACCACAGCGACCTCCCTGAAGAGGGTCCAGTAACCATCACAGTGGCAGATATCCAAGAAAGGGTCTCCAGTATGAAGAGTTGGACAGCACCAGGGCCCGACATGGTTCACGCCTACTGGCTAAAGAAGCTGACTGCACTCCACGAGCGTCTGGCAGCACAAATGAATCAGCTGCTAGTTAACGAGAGACACCCGGAATGGCTAACCGAAGGTCGGACAGTCCTGATCCCCAAGGACCCCAAGAAGGGACCGGTCCCCTCCAACTACCGACCAATAACCTGCCTCAGTACTACATGGAAGCTCCTGTCAGGCATCATATCGGCTAAGATGAACAGGCACATGGGTCAATACATGAGTGGGACACAGAAAGGAATTGGCAAGAATACCAGAGGCGCAAAACACCAGCTACTGGTAGACAGAACAGTCAGCCGAGACTGCAAGACCAGACTGACCAACCTGTGCACTGCCTGGATTGATTACAAGAAGGCCTATGACTCAATGCCCCACAGCTGGATACTGGAATGCCTAGAATTGTACAAGATCAATGGGACCCTAAGAGCCTTCATCAGGAACTCAATGGGGATGTGGCGTACAACACTAGAGGCCAACTCCAAGCCCATAGCACAAGTCACCATCAAGTGCGGGATCTACCAAGGAGATGCTCTGTCCCCACTGCTGTTCTGCATAGGCCTGAACCCCCTCAGTGAGATCATTAACAAGGCTGGCTACGGATACCGACTACGGAACGGAGCAGTTGTCAGCCACCTCCTGTACATGGATGACATCAAGCTGTATGCCAAGAATGAACGAGACATCGATTCACTGATCCACACTACCAGGCTATACAGCAATGACATTGGAATGTCGTTCGGACTGGAGAAGTGTAGTCGGATGGTAACAAAGAGAGGGAAGGTAGTCAGAACTGAGGGGATTGAACTACCAGAAGGCAACATTGCAGACATAGAGGACAGTTACAAGTACCTGGGGATCCCGCAGGCAAATGGGAACCATGAAGAGGCCGCTAGAAAGGCTGCAACCACCAAGTACCTGCAGAGGGTCAGGCAAGTCCTGAGGAGTCAGCTGAATGGTAAGAACAAGATCCGGGCCATCAACACGTACGCCCTGCCCGTGATCAGGTACCCTGCTGGGGTAATAGGCTGGCCAAAGGAGGAGATAGAAGCCACTGACATAAAGACAAGAAAGCTCCTTACCATGCATGGAGGGTTTCACCCCAAGTCCAGCACCCTGAGGCTGTACGCTAAGCGGAAGGAAGGGGGCTGGGGACTGGTGAGTGTCAGCACCACAGTCCAGGATGAGACAACGAACATCCAAGAATACATTGGGAAGATGGCCCCAACTGACCGAGTGCTCAGTGAATACCTCAGGCAGCAGAAACCCAAGAAAGAGGAGGGAGACGAGGAACCATCATGGAAGGACAGGCCCCTGCACGGTATGTACCACCGGCAGATAGAGGAGGTGGCTGATATCCAGAAATCCTACCAGTGGCTGGACAAAGCTGGACTGAAAGACAGCACAGAGGCACTAATCATGGCAGCACAAGAACAAGCTCTGAGTACAAGATCCATAGAGGCTGGGGTCTATCACACCAGGCAAGACCCCAGGTGCAGGCTGTGTAAAGATGCCCCAGAGACAATCCAGCACATAACAGCAGGGTGCAAGATGCTAGCAGGCAAGGCATACATGGAACGCCATAACCAAGTGGCCGGCATAGTGTACAGGAACATCTGTGCCGAGTATAACCTGGAAGTCCCAAGGTCAAAATGGGAGATGCCCCCAAGGGTGGTGGAGAATGACCGAGCTAAGATCCTGTGGGACTTCCAGATACAGACGGACAAAATGGTGGTGGCTAACCAACCGGACATAGTGGTGGTAGACAAACAGAAGAAGACGGCCGTAGTGATCGATGTAGCGGTTCCGAATGACAGCAATATCAGGAAGAAGGAACACGAGAAGCTGGAGAAATACCAAGGGCTCAGAGAAGAGCTCGAGAGGATGTGGAGGGTGAAGGTAATGGTGGTCCCTGTGGTAATCAGAGCACTAGGTGCGGTGACTCCCAAGCTAGGCGAGTGGCTCCAGCATATCCCGGGAATAACATCGGAGATCTCTGTCCAGAAGAGCGCAGTCCTGGGAACAGCTAAGATACTGCGCAGGACCCTCAAGCTCCCAGGCCTCTGGTAGAGGACCCGAGCTTGAAGGATAAACCGCCCGCAGGGGCGTGCTGGGTGTTTTTTTAGATGTATATACATATATATACATATATATACATATATATATATATATATATATATATATATATATATATATACAGTGTTGGGGAGTAACGGAATACATGTACCGGCGTTACGTATTTAGAATACAAAATATGAGTAACTGTATTCCGTTACAGTTACCGTTTAAAAAGGTGGTATTCAGAATACAGTTACTTTGTTGAAATAAATGGATTACACTGCGGTACTTTCCTGTTTCATTTTGTCGCGGGTCAGGACTGTTTGGGTTTTGTTTGACAGCTACGTTCTTTCGTTCCAGGTGGCAGCGTTACGGTTGCCATGGTTACAGGGCGACGCTCTCTCTCTCTGTCTGCGACTGTGTGTTTCCTGGGTGAGAGAGCGCCTTTTCGTTGTTGTTGTTGTGCTAAGCTAACAGGCAGAATGCTACAAGCATAGCTCTAAAGAATGTAGCATCATGGGCAGTATAGTTCGTGTTGCAGGGAGAATGGACTGCCATACACGTTATGTGTCTGTGAGCGCGAGGAGGGAGAAAAAGGCGAGTGGAAAGGTACGAGTTGTCGTCGAGGAAAAACGGGAGCTGGAAACATGTAAATATAATAATAACCACTGCAGCCAAGAAGAGTGCCTGATGAGCCCAGTTGTAAGTAAGCTATTAAGACTCGACTGTACACCGTGTTCGTGTTTTCCTCCGAAAACAATAAGTTCCGTTGGAGCAGTCTTTCAACGCCTCTCTCTGTCTCTCGCAAGAAAAGTTGACCCACACAACAAAGTAAAGCTATTTTTCGGCTATGAGCCGACAGGGACCCCGCCGTATTAGTCAGAGGTCCCTTTACTACAGTTCGGAGTCGCGGACCTTCAGTAACAGTAATAAATCACACAGCAATAGTACATTCACGTTGTTGTAAAAAGCACGATAATATATTAAGTAATCCAAAGTATTCAGAATACGTTACTCTCATTGAGTAACGTAACGGAATACGTTACAGAATACATTTTGGGGCATGTATTCTGTATTCTGTAACGGAATACATTTTAAAAGTAACCTTCCCAACACTGTACATATATATATATATATATATATATATATATATATATATATATATATGGGAAATAATAATATGGGAAATAAGGGAATATACTCAGGTGTGTTCTTCATTTTCTAATTTCCTAGCAGTCATAACGGACTGCCACTGTGTATGAATCTGAGCACTCTTCTGATAGTGAACAAAAAAGCTGATGTAAGTGGTCACACACTGCAGCAAAAATAATAAAGTGCAGCTGAAACACATTGTCAGCGCAACATTTATGTATTACCTTTTCGGTCAGTTTCAGTTTCGAATCTGTCAGTTATGGGAGAAATCAAAGTGAACCAAACTACTATATTTAAAGGCAATTAAACCACCAAATGTTCAACAGAAGTGCGGGAAGAGCAGAGTTGGTGATAATTCTCTGTAAATCTTTTTTTGGTTTTTTTGCCTGTCCCTTTTGACACTGTAGCAATCAGAATTATTGTCTGAAGGCCAAGGAAAATGCCAAACAGATTTATTATCCCAAGTGGATCATTACGGATGCCAGGAAATGATTTTCCAGGCGACTCAATAATAATAATAATAATAATAATAATAATAATAATAATAATAATAATAATAACAACATATATATATCAGACACAAACATCCTCCACTGGAACCACTAAGCATCCAAGGTATGGACATTGATGCTGTGGATAGCTACAGGTATCTTGGTGTTCATCTGAACAATAAAGTTGATTGGACTCACAATTCAGATACCCTCTACAGGAAAGGGCAGAGTAGGCTGTACCTGCTGCAGAGGTTCAGGTCACTTAGAGTGAAGGGCCCACTCCTGAAGACCTACTATAACGCTGTGGTGGCCTCGGCCATTTTTTACGGTGTGGTCTGCTGGGGTGGCAGCATCTTTGCTGGAGACAGGAGAAGACTGAACAGGCTGATCTGCAGCGCCAGCTCTGTTCTAGGATGCCCTCTGGACCCAATGGAGGTGGTGAGTGACAGGAGAATGGTGGCTGTCATCCCTGTTGGAAAAGATCTCCCACCCCATGCAGGAGACTCTGACAGCACTGAGCAGCTCCTTCAGTGGCAGGCTGCGGATCTGGGACAGAGAGATTTTGCATGTCTTTCCTCCCTGCTGCTGTCAGACTCTACAACATGGTCTCTACTAGAGCAGGGCGATATGGCCAAAAATATTTATCACGATATATATTTGAAAATTTGCGATAACGATATAACCGACGATATAATTGATGCGAGACAAAATACAACTCCACAACATTACTAGCGCAAAAAAACAATCTTCCATTTATTTTCACTTAAACAAGAAGCTGGTTTTTATGTACATTAAAGCTTTATAAAAATGTAACAGTGCAAATGCAAATTCCTTGCTGAAAGTTTAACCAAAAGGCATTTCCAGTAGAAATGGGCTGACACATCCTGAGCATAACCATGTATAATATCCACTGAAGTTAAAAAGAGGTGCTTTGCAACATTAAACTGCAGTGTGCAGTACGTATTTTTCGGACAATAAGGTGCACAGGATTATAAGGCACATTAAGCGAAACAAAGCAGTCAGATAAATCAAACTTTATTAAACTCATTCTTCTTGCTTCCTCCACTTCTGTACCATTGATTCATTAATGGTGAATTCTCTGGCAGCTGCTCTATTCCCATGTTGTTGCAGTATATTAATGACTAACCTCGTATTGTGGATGGATTATCTCAGTTGTTCTCCTGACTGAAGTTTGGTCCGTTTACAGCATCCTGCCATGCGATTGCATTTGTCTCTAACTATCAGGAACTTTAACGTTAACTTTTATAAGTGGAAAAGTGTTAGTGTTCGTCCTCCAGCATCACTGTTTATGTTATGCTAACATAGCTGTGTCGCTAGCGATCACGTAGCACATCATTATATACCAGCTAGCCCAACTTCAGTAACCCTACAAACGTCACTGCTGTTTAGTTTCCTGTCTTCATTTATGTTGGAAGTGATAGCAGAGCTGTACGTTTGATTTTTTTCAGAAATCTCTCAGTCAGAACATGCAATATCATGCTTAGGTAACTAGCGAAACTAGCGAGCTAACTTCCGCTAGCTTCCTGCTAACTTCTAACTCCGTTAAATGTAATAACTTTTGTTTTCATGGATGCCTGGAAGTTAAACTTTATAGTTACACCTGGTAAAGCAGCAATGCTGATCGTTTTATTAAAGATGAAAGAATTTATACAGTTTTTAACTCTAAGTGATGCTGCAGTGTTGTTTGACCTGAAGCATACGGAGTTTAGGACCCAGATTACTCCCAGATTTAAGAGCATCTTAGTCCGACAAATATGACAATAACAACGGCCGCTTGCATGTTCTGCAAAAAAATGTGCTTTGTTGTGTATCTGACGGACAAACACCAAACCAGTTCCACATCACGGAAGTTGCACCATTTTTACAAACCAATTCTGGTTCATCTGTTTCACTCAACAATCGGCCATGTGCGTATGAAAACAAAGGCACTGCGCATGCGCGTTTTACTCCCATTCTATCGCGATATTTCATTTTCCTATCGTTGCCTAACATTATACCGGTATTACCGTGAACGGTATAATATGGCCCAGCCCTAGTCTCTACAGATGACCACACACGTGCAGACAGACACACATACACATCCAATACACAATAGTAACTTTTGCCCTGTCCTCCTGATGTGCAATAGTACCAAGTGCAATTTTCCCAATATAACAAAGTATTTTATTCAATTTGTATAGTACTGATTCTATTACATATAGTATTTTATTCTATTTTGTATAGTATATTATTTTATTTTATCTTATTCTACTGTATTTTTTTCTATTCTATTTTTTACTGCTCTTAACTTGTACTTTTTGCTGTGACCAAAACATTTCCCACACGTGGAACTAATAAAGGTTTATCTTATCTTATAACCCTATGGCAGTGCATATGGGAAATGACAACTCTGGAGTGAATAATGGCCCAATTTTATTGGCCAGGCATCTGCGCCGATATGCTCCGGTGGTGAGTGTCCTGCCCGGAGTGTCAGCTGGTTAACCAGCCATTCCAAAAGTGCCTTTATGCCTTTTACCATTAATGGATGTCCGGTTTTAGTGCATTGGCATGGACCTCATTGTGCCATTTCACCGGCGAGCACGTGGATATCACTTTGTATTAGTTCTGATGGATTATGGCTGTTTCAGGTCATCTTGTGAGTCGGCATCCCAAAAGAGATAATGCCTGACCAGAGCACATCGTTCATGCCGTGCACACTTAAACAGCTGTACGAATTATTGGGCATTAGATTTGTCGTACCAGCATCTGCCACCCTCAGACTGACTGGCTGGTGGAGGAGCTGAATCAGACATAATCTGTAAGTTCATTCACAAGGATGAACGCAATTGGGATCACTGGTTACACCCTCTGTTGTTTGCTGCGCGAGGTGCCCCAGCCCATCACATGATTTTCTCCCTTTAAATCCCTTAGTCCCACACTTCGGAGATTTTGTAGTCCTCTGCATTTAACCCATCCACTTAGTGAAGCAGTGGGCAGCTACCAATCCAGCACCTGGGGGAAAAAAAATTGGGCTCATCCGGGATTTGAACCCAGGACCTCTCACACCCAAGGCGACAATCATACCCCTAGACCAGCGAGCCAAGCTGCCATCTGGTTAACTTGTTGTTCAGCAGGAAGCCACAGTGGCTGTTGGACTCGAAAACTAGGCAGAAATTCTAAGCCCAGCTAAAACAAGAGAATCAATATGTTCTGGACCTGAAAGCAAAGCTGCACACTTTGGGGAGGTTGTAAAGAGAAAAGACGGGTGTGGCAACATAAGCATTTGTTCAATACGTGTCTTTGTGTCTCTGGTCCATGTCTGTGAAGGTTCAGAATCAGAAAGACTTTATTTATCCTCAAGTGGCAATTAACATACAACAGAGCAGCAGGACAGGGTATAAACAGGCAATAAGAATGAGATAATAAATACACAGAATATACAGTATATACACAGTTTTAAAATTACACAGTTTTAAAATTAAAGTGACTCAAAGGTGAATAAATAACTGTAAGTGAGTAAAAGTGAGTTGGCAAAAGTGTCGGCAGTATAAAAAGAGTGTAGAGTAGTTTATGTTTATGGGTATGGGAAAGGGCAGCATGGTGGTACAGTGGTTAGCACTGTTGCCGCACAGCAAGAAGGTCCTGAGTTCAATTCCACAATCAGGCCGGGGTCTTTCTGTGTGGAGTTTGCATGTTCTCCCCGTGTTTGCGTGGGTTCTCTCCGGGTACTCCGGCTTCCTCCCACTGTCCAAAGACATGCACTTAGTGGGGATAGGTTAATTGGTTAATCCAAATTGCCCATAGGTGTGAATATGTGAGTGCGAATGGTTGTCTGTCTCTGTGTGTTAGCCCTGCGACAGACTGGCGACCTGTCCAGGGTGTACCCCGCCTCTCGCCCTATGACAGCTGGGATAGGCTCCAGCGCCCCCCGCGACCCTGAAAAGGATAAGTGGACGCGAATGGATGGATGGATGGATGGATGGATGGTATGGGAAATGTTCTTATCGGCTGGAGTTAAAAAGCAGAGTGGCTTTGGGGACAAAGGTGGCTCTCCTCTTCTCAGTCCTGCAGAAAATGCAGCAGAGGCGTAGCCCAGAGGGGAGCCATTGAAATGCGGGGTGAAAAATGTGAGAGGGGTCACTGATGATTTTGGCTGCCTGTCTAAGGCCCTGTTGGCTGAAAACCTGTGCCATAGTTCTGACAGGCAGTCCAATGATTTTAGAGCGCACTGATGCAGTGTGCTGCAGTCTGTTCCTGTTCTGAAGGCTGAGGGAGTGGAACCAGCAGGTGAGAGAGAAGGTCATGATGCTTTCCAGGAAGGCATAGTAAAAAGTCATCATGATGGGTGTGCTGACTCCAAAGGAGTTGAGTTTCCTAAGGAGGTATAGTCGTTGGTGGCACCTCCTGACAAGGCTGGACTGGGACAAAAAATCGGCCCGGGCATTTTGACTAGAGACCGGCCCACCAGGATAAAGATTGAAAATGTGACGTCATTCAGGGGTAAAACCGCAAAGGATTCTGGGAACTTGTGGCAAGAGGTACTAGCGAACTCCGTTACACAGCGATAAAAAGAAACCCAAAAAATGGCAAGAAGCTGTTGTATTATTAACTGCCGGTCGCATGACAGCCACGGGAAGCCGACGGGTAAAGAGATCGTTTTTTTAAATCGGATTACGTCGTTGAAGAGAAATTTAAGCCATGTTTCCGAAGTAAGAGCCGACGGATGGTCTGGATATACCAAATATAACGTCCCAGAACACTCCAGCTCACAGGTTAGTCTGCTCCAAGCATTCCCACAAAGGTCAGAGTTTTGTAGTAGTTAATACGTCATTTTTCTTAACATAATTGGTGATATAGGTTACAAGCAAGTCTGGCGCTGAACAGAAATTGTCGCGCTATGCTCCTTTGTTTATTGTGCATAAATAGTGAATTGTCCTGACACAGTATTGCGTTTCGCTTCTGTTATTATGGTACATTGACAAAAACATATACTTTTATTCACAGGATAAAACAGTTGTTTTGTATCACTAATTGTCCAGTGCGATTACAACATACAATATTATTGTCACTGCTACATTTCTGTAATGAACCAGAAATTATTTCCACTACTAATTAATTACCGTTGAGCTCAAAGGTTATATTAATAAACTGTTAACGAATGTGTATTTATGACGACGATTTGTGAGACTGGTAAACTTACCTTTGTTCGTACGATGGTCTTTCGTTCTACACGGTGCATTTCAAGGTCCTGCACCCATCCGTCGGTAAACTGTACCTGGGCTTGTTGCAGTGACCTGAAGTTACTAAACTTCATGAGTGTATGCACTCACTCCAAGAAGCGTATAATTATAAATCTGAGCGTGGTGAAAGTTGGGCAGCACGCTAACGTATTTTGTCCACTCTGTGTGCTCGTAAGGGTCTGACCCTTTCACTCCTTTGATTTTTCCTCGTATCTTTTCTTTGTCTTTTCGTCGAGTCTGTCTTTGTACGGACCGGCATTGTTCTCCTTTTGTTTTATACATTCCTTTTTTTGTGCGGCAAAGAAAAAACAAGAAGGTATTGGAACCGGAGAATGAACGTTTAGCGGTGCTGCAAATGCTTGCATTTGATGCGGTACTTGGATTGTTTTGCCACTAGTTCCCGGCATGCAATGCGCGAAAATCACGTGATTGCTAAACAAGGGGGAGGGTAAATCCGTCTCCTCGGCTGTAATTGGTCCAGCCCAGAGTCGATCATGACCAATTACCCAATCCAACACCTTTCATTATATATACCCTTCCTAAAAAAAAAAATCCATCGGCCCATAAAAACAAAAAAAATCGCCAGCGGCCCACCGGGCAAATGCACTGTATGCCCGATGGCCAGTCCAGCTATGCCTCCTGAGAATCTTCTCTGTGTTGGCAGAGAATTTCAGGAGGTTGTCAAAGATGGTTCCCAGGTATTTGTACTCCTCAACTACCTCCCATGGATGGTGGTGGTGACTGAAGCAGCCAGATCCCTCTGCCTATACCGGAGAAGATCACCACCATCTCTTTGGTTTTGCTCACATTCAGTTCAAGTTTGGAGCTGTCACCACTCTACAAACTCCTGCAGAGTGGGCCCGTGGTGTTGTGAGGGGCCTGACAGCAGTGACAGGAGTCGTCAGCATATTTCATCAGCATATTTCTCAGTCATCCAGGTCATTGTGGTTTAAGGAGCTTGGAAAGAAAAAAGCGTATGGACTTAAGTCTTTAAGACTTAAGACTTTAAGTTGCTTGAAGACGTCTCACCTCTCATCCAAGAAGCTTCTTCAGTTCTAGCGTCACATGGTGGAGAGTCCCAGATTTAAGACCTGTGGGAGTATCCCCCCAAGAGGGACATGGACCCCCTATTGATCCTCTACCTCTACCTAATCACACAAGCCAAAATGTGAATAGATGATCTATAATCCAGATCATTATAGATCTGGATAAATAGATCTATAAACCTATATATTCTATATAACCTATGTAGCATAATATGTATGCGTTATATATTATATATTAATATATAACGCATATCAATATATAATATGCGTTATATATTGATTTCATAAATCAATTATAGTTCATAAACTGCTACGTCAGCAGCATTTTAAAGTCACCGATGGCCCAGATTTGAACTGCTTTTCCAGAGTATCAAGAGTCAAAAGAGAAACTAAGAGTGATCTCATGTGTGTACTTTGTTCTACCAAATCTAATCAGTTGAGTTTATAAAGTCAGTGAACTTTTCTGTTGTTTCAGCATTTCACCTAGAATGTGGCGATAAGTAGCTAATTTGTCTGATATGAAATATTATCATAAGACCCTTATGAAAAGGACACCGAGGGAACAGTTTACCCTGCCCGGGATAGGGTTACCGGGGCCCCGCCCTGGAGCCAGGCCCGGGGAGGGTGCCCGAGGGCGAGCGTCTGGTGGCCGGGCCTTAGTCCATGGGGCCCGGCCGGGCACAGCCCGAAGAGGAGACATGGGCCCATCCTCCCACAGGCCCACCACCCGCAGGAGGCGCCATAGGGGTCGGGTGCATTGTGTGCCGGGTGGCGGCCAGGAGCAGAGGCCCTGGCGGACTGACCCCCGGCTGCCAAGACTGGCAATAGGGACATGGAATGTCACCTCTCTGGTGGGGAAGGAGCCTGAGTTAGTGCGTGAGGTTGAGAGGTACCGGCTAGATATAGTCGGGCTCACCTCTACGCATGGCTTGGGCTCTGGAACCAGTCTCCTGGAGAGGGGCTGGACTCTGTCTCAGTCTGGAGTTGCCCCTGGTGAGAGGCGGCGGGCTGGGGTGGGCTTGCTGCCGGTACGTTGGGGTTTTTCCCGGTGGACGAGAGGGTTTGTTCCCTGCGCCTTAGGGTCGGGGAACGGGTCCTGACTGTCATCTGCGCTTATGCGCCGAGTGGCAGTTCAGAGTACCCAGCCTTCTTAGAGTCCCTGGGGGGGAGGGGGGGGGGGTGCTGGAGGGTGCTCCACCTGGAGACTCTGTTGTCCTGCTGGGAGACTTCAATGCTCACGTGGGTAACGACAGCGAGACCTGGAGGGGCGTGATTGGGAGGAACGGCCTCCCTGATCTGAACCCGAGCGGTGCTTTGTTATTGGACTTCTGTGCTAATCACAGTTTGGCCATAATGAACACCCTGTTCGAACATAAGAGTGTCCATAAGTGCACGTGGCACCAGGACGCTCTAGGCCGTAGGTCGATGATCGATTTTGTAATCGTATCAGCAGACCTGCGACCATATGTTCTGGACACTCGGGTAAAGAGAGGGGCTGAGCTGTCAACTGATCACCACCTGGTGGTGAGTTGGATCAGGTGGCGGGGGAGGACGCTGGACAGACCTGGTGCACCTAAACGCGTAGTGAGGGTGTGCTGGGAACGTCTAGCAGAGGCCCCAGTCCACGAGATCTTCAACGCACACCTCCGGCAGAGCTTCAACAGCATTCCGAGGGAGACTGGGGACATTGAGTCCGAACGGACCATGTTCAGCGTCTCCATTGCCGAAGCTGCTGCATTGAGCTGCGGCCGCAAGGTGGTTGGTGCCTGCCGTGGTGGTAATCCCCGAACCAAATGGTGGACACCAGAGGTGAAGGGAGCCACCAGGCTGAAGAAGGAGTCCTATCGGGCTTGGTTAGCCTGTGGGACTCCGGAGGCAGCCGACAGGTATCGACAGGCCAAGCAGAATGCGGCTCGGGCAGTGGCTGAAGCAAAAACTCGGGTGTGGGAGGAGTTCGGAGAGGCCATGGAAAAAGACTTTCGGACTGCCTCGAAGAGATTCTGGCAAACCGTCAGGCGTCTCAGGAGGGGAAAGCGGTGCTCTACCTGCACTGTGTATAGTGCTGGCGGAGCGCTGCTGACGTCGACTGAGAAAATTGTCAGGCGGTGGAAGGAATACTTCGAGGACCTCCTTAATCCCACTGACACGTCTTCCGAGGAGGAAGCAGAGTCTGGGGATGAGGGGAATGACCCGCCAATTTCCGGGGGCGAGGTCACTGAGGCAGTTAAACAACTCCTTGGTGGCAGAGCCCCTGGTGTTGATGAGGTCCGCCCCGAGTTCCTGAAGGCTCTGGACGTTGTAGGGCTGTCCTGGTTGACACGCCTCTGCAATGTTGCGTGGAGATCAGGGGCAGTACCTGTGGACTGGAAGACCGGGGTGGTGGTCCCCATCTTTAAGAAGGGGGACCGGAGGGTGTGTTCCAACTACAGGGGGATCACACTCCTCAGCCTCCCTGGGAAAGTCTATGCCAGGGTGCTGGAAAGGAGAGTTCGTCCGCTAGTCGAACCTCGGATACAGGAGGAACAATGCGGTTTTCGTCCTGGTCGCGGAACACTGGACCAGCTCTTTATCCTCTCCAGGATACTTGAGGGTGCATGGGAGTTTGCCCAACCAGTCTACATGTGTTTTGTGGACTTGGAGAAGGCATTCGACCGTGTCCCTCGGGGTGTCCTGTGGGAGGTGTTGCTTGAATATGGGGTGTCTGGCCCATTGCTACGGGCCATTCGATCCCTATACAACCGTTGCAAGAGCTTGGTTCGCATTGCCGGCAATAAGTCGGACTCGTTCCCGGTGGGTGATGGGCTCCGCCAGGGCTGCCCTTTGTCTCCGGTTCTGTTCATAATTTTTATGGACAGGATTTCTAGGCGCAGCCAAGTGGCGGAGGGCTTTCGCTTTGGTGGCCTCAGAATCTCATCTCTGATTTTTGCAGATGATGTGGTTCTGTTGGCTTCATCGGGTGAGGGCCTCCAGCTCGCACTGGAACGGTTCGCAGCCGAGTGTGAAGCAGCGGGAATGAGGATCAGCACCTCCAAATCTGAGGCCATGGTTCTCAGCCGGAAAAGGGTGGAGTGCCCACTCCGGGTCGGGGATGAGTTCCTGCCCCAAGTGGAGGAGTTCAAGTATCTCGGGGTCTTGTTCGCGAGTGATGGGAGAAGGGAGCCGGAGATCGACAGACGGATTGGGGCTGCAGCTGCAGTAATGCGGACGCTGCACCGGTCCGTCGTGGTGAAGAGGGAGCTGAGTGTAAAAGCGAAGCTCTCAATTTACCGGTTGATCTACGTCCCTACCCTCACCTATGGCCACGAGCTGTGGGTAGTGACCGAAAGAACGAGATCGGGGATACAAGCGGCAGAAATGAGCTTCCTCCGAAGGGTGGCTGGCGTCTCCCTTAGAGACAGGGTGAGAAGTTCGGCCATCCGGGAGGGGCTCAGAGTAGAGCAGCTGCTGCTCCACATCGAAAGGAGCCAGCTGAGGTGGTTCGGGCATCTGACAAGGATGCCCCCTGGGCGCCTCCTGGGTGAGGTGTTCCAGGCATGTCCCACCGGGAGGAGGCCCCGGGGCAGACCCAGGACACGCTGGAGAGATTATATCTCTCGGCTGGCCTGGGAACGCCTTGGTATTCCCCCGGATAAGCTGGAGGAGGTGGCTCGGGAGAGGGAGGTCTGGGCCTCTTTGCTTAGGCTGCTGCCCCCGCGACCCGGCCCCGGATAAAGCGGATGAAGATGGATGGATGGATGAAATATTATCTTATGAAACAGTTAAGGTTGTCGTCAATTTGTGTAAATCTAAAGGGTCTAACTCATGATTTTGCATCTTTAACTCAGTGTTTTTTGTTTGTGAACTTTTGAATCTTGGTTAATCATTGTTGTAGTATTCCTAGAGTGAATTATGTTTCCTAGTTTAGTTTTCTTACATTTATGTGTTTTCTGATTATTGCGCTTATCTCTGTGGTTTTGGTTTAGTTCCCTTAGTGTTTCCTGATTTATTTTCACAGCACCTTGTTTCATGTGCATCATATTTAGTTTTGCTTCCTCGGTCAGATTTGTTCCAGCTCCGTTTCCACCTGTTACCCATCCTCTCATTATCCTGTGTATTTAAGTCATCAGTCTTTCTCTGTTTCCTGTCATGTCATTGTCATCTGGCTTTGTATGCATGCTCCTTGTGCCTTAATGTTCCCTAGTACAGTGGGGCCAAAAAGTATTTAGTCAGCCACCGATTGTGCAAGTTCCCCCACTTAAAATGATGACAGAGGTCAGTAATTTGCACCAGAGGTACACTTCAACTGTGAGAGACAGAATGTGAAAAAAAAAATCCATGAATCCACATGGTAGGATTTGTAAAGAATTTATTCGTAAATCAGGGTGGAAAATAAGTATTTGGTCAATAACAAAAATACAACTTAATACTTTGTAACATAACCTTTGTTGGCAATAACAGAGGTCAAACGTTTACTATAGGTCTTTACCAGGTTTGCACACACAGTAGCTGGTATTTTGGCCCATTCCTCCATGCAGATCTTCTCGAGAGCAGTGATGTTTTGGGGCTGTCGCCGAGCAACACGGACTTTCAACTCCCGCCACAGATTTTCTATGGGGTTGAGGTCTGGAGACTGGCTAGGCCACTCCAGGACTTTCAAATGCTTCTTACGGAGCCACTCCTTTGTTGCCTGGGCGGTGCGTTTTGGATCATTGTCATGTTGGAAGACCCAGCCTCGTTTCATCTTCAAAGTTCTCACTGATGGAAGGAGGTTTTGGCTCAAAATCTCACGATACATGGCCCCATTCATTCTGTCCTTAACACGGATCAGTCGTCCTGTCCCCCTGGCAGAAAAACAGCCCCACAGCATGATGTTTCCACCCCCATGCTTCACAGTAGGTATGGTGTTCTTGGGATGCAACTCAGTATTCTTCTTCCTCCAAACACGACGAGTTGAGTTTATACCAAAAAGTTCTACTTTGGTTTCATCTGACCACATGACATTCTCCCAATCCTCTGCTGTATCATCCATGTGCTCTCTGGCAAACTTCAGACGGGCCTGGACATGCACTGGCTTCAGCAGCGGAACACGTCTGGCACTGCGGGATTTGATTCCCTGCCGTTGTAGTGTGTTACTGATGGTGACCTTTGTTACTTTGGTCCCAGCTCTCTGCAGGTCATTCACCAGGTCCCCCCGTGTGGTTCTGGGATCTTTGCTCACCGTTCTCATGATCATTTTGACCCCACGGGATGAGATCTTGCGTGGAGCCCCAGATCGAGGGAGATTATCAGTGGTCTTGTATGTCTTCCATTTTCTGATGATTGCTCCCACAGTTGATTTTTTCACACCAAGCTGCTTGCCTATTGTAGATTCACTCTTCCCAGTCTGGTGCAGGTCTACAATACTTTTCCTGGTGTCCTTCGAAAGCTCTTTGGTCTTGGCCATGGCGGAGTTTGGAGTCTGACTGTTTGAGGCTGTGGACAGGTGTCTTTTATACAGATGATGAGTTCAAACAGGTGCCATTCATACAGGTAACGAGTGGGGGACAGAAAAGCTTCTTACAGAAGACGTTACAGGTCTGTGAGAGCCAGAGATTTTCCTTGTTTGAGGTGACCAAATACTTATTTTCCACCCTAATTTACGAATAAATTCTTTACAAATCCTACCATGTGAATTCATGGATTTTTTTTTTCACATTCTGTCTCTCACAGTTGAAGTGTACCTCTGGTGCAAATTACTGACCTCTGTCATCATTTTAAGTGGGGGAACTTGCACAATCGGTGGCTGACTAAATACTTTTTTGCCCCACTGTATGTCCAAGTTACCATGTTTCTGAGTTTTCAGATCATGCCAAGGTGTTAAGTTTGGGAGTTTCAACTGTCAATAACGATGCCGTTTAAGTTTAGCAGCTGAGCAGCAGATTACGTTTAATTATGCCATCACTCTTTTTTCCTGCCCTGGACCTGGAAATCACAGGGACACATCGCACATCAATGCCTGTCTGTTGTGGCACCTCAAGTATTTCTTGCACAATTTCCTTTAAGCCTTTAGTCTAATAAGTTTCTATATTTATTTACAAAGCTTAATAGTGTTTGCAAAAAGACTAGCAAGAACAATGGCAGGTGGTTAGATCTATGGTTATTAGTAAAATAACTATTCAATGTTTCAATAAAGAAAAACTTGAATAAAATAGTGTGAGTCATCATGAAAATTCAGAGCCAACACGGTGCGTCTCTGAACAAATGCATTTTTTATAACTCATCTGTTTTAATGAAAAAATACAAAACTTTATCCTTGCAAGAATTAATCGATAACACTCCACCCAAGAAAGCAATGGGGATGGTCAAGGGGGTTATCGCAATTTTTATATAGGGTCTATGGTATTCACACAGCATCAAATCCAAGTAAACGAAAAGCTACCACTACACACAGCATCATACTGGTTATATGTGTCTGAGGTGGGAGCAAGAAAGTAAAAACAGGAAGAAAACACTTTGCAATCTAAGAGTGGAGTGACAGGAAACATGCTGCATTGCTTTACACTGAGCGAAGAAAAAATTCTAAGCAGAGCACAGGGTTAATACCAAGCATGGACTTAAAAGATAGCGTGTGTCAGAAGGTCAATTGTCTTCCCGATACAGCACTTGTTTTGGTTTCAGTGGTTCTGGACCACACCACAGTGAAATTACAATTCCACTGCAACTTGTTGTGCAGCACCAAACTCTCCTTTTTTTTGAAAGATTTTCAAAGCACCACATCCACATCTGTGATAGAATTTTTCAACACAAGACCAAAACAATATAATTTAATAATTTTAAAAAAGGAATCTCTTGGAGAAATGACTCACAAAGAGTAAAGTTACAAAGCAAACTGTTCATTTCATTGTCTTTATTCATATATAAACTGCTTACTTTAAATACAGACTGAGTGATCAAAAATCGAACAAATGTATTTTTGGTGACTTGTGAATTTCCATATGAAGACTCAAAAAGCTTCTGTGTTGCCGTGGGAGGAACACTCGCCATCTCCAAAGGTCTCTGCTGGATGTGGATGTGGATGGATGACAGGACAATAGAAAAAAAATCAAAGACAAGATGGTCAGAATAGCAAAGATGATGTGAAACAAAGAGTAACATGTAACACATACACTATCTGGGCCTGTAGTTATCAACCACCTCTGAAGTTGAAATGGGACTAAAAATACTATAAGCTCAGATATTTATGAGTCATGCTACGCCCACTCCCCACAGGGAGCTCTCATTTGAAAGAAAATGATGTTACTGTTTTACAATTTTCAGAGCAATAAGATGAAATTAATGACAATGTCTAGTAGGTTTTCCTCTGTGGTGCCAGTATGAAATCACATCTGAAATAATGGAGGCCCCGTTCCCTGATAATGACCTTGGAAGTTAAGAGCATATTTTATTCTTGGGCACTTCTATGAAAACTCATAAAAACCTGCATGTTTCTCAAGGCAGCAATTACGTGCAAGTGCATAGAAATGCTAGAGGCATCTTAATGTTGGATCTGCAAAAAGAAATGTCATGTGTCATTTGACATGATCACAAGATGGCGGGCGTGATCACAGCAGGATTGGCGTCCTCGCGGTGGTGCGGTGATGTTTGGTGTTAAAACTCCAAACAATTTCAATTATAGACCTTGTTTGGGCAAATAAATAAACTAAGGTTGACATTTATAAGAGACGAAATGGCAAAGATGAAGAAAGTTGAAGAAGATCTGGAGGAGATTAAACATTCACTTAACTCGCTGACGTCGGAAATTGAAAAAGTAAATAAGCAACAAGGAATATTAATGTCGATGATGGACCAAATCAAAGAACTAAAAAACCTGATTAAGGAGAAAGACAAGACAATCCAGTTTTTGGAAAGGAAGGTGGACGATCTAGAACAGCAGGCTCGACTTGAGGAAGTGATTATTACGGGTCTGGAAACTAAACACAGGAGTTATGCGAGAGTCACCGAGTCTGGGACCGGAGTAAAAAGAGGAGAAGACGAGCCCCCGATGGAGGAGCTACAGTCGTTGGAACGGCAGGTTGTGGAATTCTTTTCGAATAAAAAACTTCCCCTGCATAGTAATAATATATCTGCATGCTATACCCTTCCTATAAGGCACACTAATGCTCCTCCAGCAATTGTAGTGAGATTTGTAAACCGTAAACACAAAGTTGATTTGCTGAGGCGGTCCAGCCTTTTGAGAGGAAGCGGAGTATATTTGAATGAACATCTTACAAAAAGAAATGCAGATATTGCTAGACAAGCTCGCATTTTACGGAAGGAGCAAAAGATTCAAGCAACCTGGACCAGGAACTGTAAGGTGATGATCAAACTGAATGGAACGCCAGAAGAAGCCAAGGTTATAACGATTAAGGATCTTGAAGAATTGGACATTTATACGAGATGACATTATCAAGATAGGCAAACGGCTACGACCAATCATGGCTATGAGCCTAAAAACAATTAGTTCATCCTTTACAAGAACAGATGCTACTTCGGGTGGAAAAGGACAAAAGGAAATTGTAAATTGTACATAGAGATCAACGGACTTTAAAATTTGTCGATAAATGAATGTGCGATTGCTAAGGATCCCTTTCTTTTTTTTCTTTTTTTTTGAGGGTAATATGTAGCCCAGCTAGAAAAAAAGAGCAGTGGAAAGTAGTTTTTTTTCGTGTATAATGTAAACAATTTAGTCATTTCTTTTTTCTTTTATGTTTAAAGGAAGATGTGGACAAATAAGATTATCTGTTGTCATTTAACTTGGCCAATCAGCAATGAGCTCCCAGTGACCCTTGCTGTTGACCTTGATCACATGATTTCCTGTGTTGCCATTTTGTTCCTGTTCATACAATGCCATGTGCCAGAGAAACTAATGTTCCCGAAGTCGAATCGCTAGGAGTTAAAAGCAAGTCTGCTGCAGTTGATTTTGGTTGTTCAGAGTTTCACCCTGTCAACGGTCAGGTTTTTTTGTTATCTGGTAAAAGGATGACTCGACAGATGGACCCAGTCTGAAGCAAGCCCCGTCGAGGAGCAGTGATTCCACAGTTCCAGTTAACTGGATGGCGAGCCAACCCGAAATTGAATAGGATTTGCCAAGGTTTTATTGAAGCCAAAGTTTCGTTCCCATTGAAGCTTCAGATACCTGCAGGACTACAAACTTTCTTCCTTCATCGGAGTGTGGTAGGACAAACATTAAACAAACTGAACGGGCCCCAACGATCCATCAGTGACCAGACATTATCCACTCATACAATTGACTCAGAGAAAGCTGTATGCGCGCACTTTTATTTAGTTTGTTATTTTGGGGGAAATATTTTGTATTTTATTTTATTGCTTTCATTACATTGTTGCAGCTGCTGTGTGTCAAATATAACAAATTTGTGAACAGTCTATTGTGATGTGGTCTCTCCTTATTGGTGTTTATACCTTGGGCTCCTGCCGATCGTAGATCTTCTGCTACTGGCTAGTGGAGTTCGGTCATTCTTAATGATAAGTCGTAAGTCCGGTTACAAATAGATAGTTTTAGAATAATTATGCATAATGCTTGACGACTCAGATCATAAATCATATGATTTTTAAGTAGGTATTGACCCTGAAAGGAATGTGCTTAATACAATTAATGTCACATGTGACTATTATACAGAGGAGCAATTCAAGGATACGGTTGAAATAGTTAATACATTTTCTTTAACTCATATTAATTGCAGAAGTCTTTATAGAAGTTTTGCTTCGATTAAAGATTTCCTGTATAGTCTGAGAGGCAGGTTTCAAATAATTGCTCTGTCTGAAACATGGTTAGATGAGAAGAGGGGTTGTCATTTCTGTATCGAAGGGTACGATTTATACTTTGTAAATAGAATTAAGAAAAAGGCAGGAAGAATGGCACTTTTTCTTAATTGTGATTTGAAATGTAAAAAAGTTGAATGTGTGTCTGTGGCTATAGACGATTTAATGGAATCTGTGACAGTGGAATTGGATATAGAAAGAAGTAGTAATATAATTGTAACGTGTATATATAGGAAACCGGGGTCACAGATTGAGTTATTTACAGAGGCAGTAGAAGACTAATTGAGTAAAGCTAAGGGAAATAAGACTATGTTTGTGTGGTGATTAGAATATTGATCTTTGTAAAGAGGCAAATGATAAGGCTGCGTTAGATTTTTTTGAATTATTACTTGGTAAAGGATTTTATCCTTTAATTATAAAGCCGAGTAGAATAACAGATAAATCAGAAACACTAATTGATCATATTTTCATTAATAGCTTGGAGAGTAATATTATGAGTGGCCTCATCATAAATGATATAAGTGATCATCTACCAGTCTTTTTTACTTTTGATTTAAATATGAAAAGAAAGGAAGAAGTTGGTTTCGTGAGTCATAGAAGGTTAAGAAATAACGAGGCAATCAACAAGTTTAGACAAGATCTCATGGAAGTGGACTGGAAGGAAGTTTATGTTAATGAGGTCAACGTTGCATATGGAGCTTTTTTAAATACTTACTTGGCCTTGTATGATAAACATTGTCCATTGGTATCATTTAAGTATAAGAAAAAGAATAAGAATTTGAAACCTTGGATAACTAAGGGTCTTGCAAATGCATGTAAAAAGAAAAATAATTTATATAGGGATTATATATAACACAGAGAACTAAGAATGCGGAAATTAAATATAAAGTTTATAAAAATAAGTTGGTATTAATATTGAGGAAAGCTAAGAAAGACTACTATAATAAACTTTTTCAGGAAAACAAGAATAATATTAAGGGCATTTGGAATATTTTTAAAGAAGTATTGGGTAACAAGAACACACCCTTAGATCGACCTAATTATTTCATTAAGAATAATCAAGTTGTCGAAGACGAGACTGAAATAGTAAACTAATTCAATTCCATCCATCCATCCATTCGCTTCCACTTATCCTTTTCAGGGTCGCGGGGGGCGCTGGAGCCTATCCCAGCTGTCATAGGGCGAGAGGCGGGGTACACCCTGGACAGGTCGCCAGTCTGTCGCAGGGCCAACACACAGGGACAGACAACCATTTGCACTCACATTCATTCGCACATTCACACCTAGTGACAATTTGGATTATCCAATTAACCTATCCCCACAATTCAATTCTTTTTTTGTAAATGTTGGACCCACTTTAGCAAATTTAATTAGAAAAAATGACGATCCAGAATATGAGGAAGCCTGGAAAGGAGAAAGTAGAGTGTTTAATTCTATATTCTTGGCTGATACTTCCATAAAAGAAATAGTAGCAATTGTAGAAAATTGTAAAACTAAAAAAAAATCTACTGACTGTGATGGTATAGACATGGTTGTAATTAAAAAGACTTTAGATTGTATAAGTATTCCTCTTTGCTATATTTTTAATCTTTCGTTACAATCAGGAGTATTTCCTGATCGAATGAAAGTGGCAAAAGTGATACCCTTATATAAATCAGGAGATAAGCATAGTTTTAACAATTATAGGCCAGTGTCTCTTTTTTCAGTTTTCAAAAGTGCTTGAAAAACTTTTTGCGCAAAGACTTGATAGTTTTATTGAAAAATATCAACTAATAAATGAAAATCAATTTGGATTTCGTAAAAACTAGATCAACGGCATTAGCATTGTTGACTTTCATTGACGATTCATCTGCAACCAATAATAATAAATATAAAGTGGGGGTATTTGTTGATTTAAAAAAAGCTTTTGATACATTACAACATTCTATTTTGATTTCTAAAGTGTATAATTATGGTGTGAGAGGAGTGGCATTGAATTGGTTAAGGAGTTATTTAGAAAATAGGTCGCAATATGTACATTATCTCGGTAACACCTCTGAAAGATTGAAGATTGTATGTGGCGTTCCTCAAGGTTCTATTTTGGGACCTAAACTTTTTAATTTATATATTAATGATATCTGTGACGTATCAAAAAGGTTAAATTTTATTTTATTTGCAGATGACACAAATTTTTATTGCTCTGGAGAGAATTTGAAAGATTTGGTTGAAATTATGATTTCTGAGATGTTAAGATTAAAAATATGGTTTGATGTAAATAAATTATCTTTGAATCTGACAAAAACGAAATTCATGATATTCGGCGGAAGAAGTTATTATGTCCATTGATTAGAGCAGGGCGATATGGCCAAAAATATTTATCACGATATATATTTGAAAATTTGCGATAACGATATAACCGACGATATAATTGATGCGAGACAAAATACAACTCCACAACATTACTAGCGCAAAAAGACAACCTTCCATTTATTTTCACTTAAACAAGAAGCTGGTTTTTATGTACATTAAAGCTTTATAAAAATGTAACAGTGCAAATGCAAATTCCTTGCTGAAAGTTTAACCAAAAGGCATTTCCAGTAGAAATGGGCTGACATATCCTGAGCATAACCATATATAATATCCACTGAAGTTAAAAATAGGTGCTTTGCAACATTAAACTGCAGTGTGCAGTACGCATTTTTCGGACCATAAGGTGCACGGGATTATAAGGCACATTAAGCGAAACAAAGCAGTCAGATAAATCAAACTTTATTAAACTCATTCTTCTTGCTTCCTCCACTTCTGTACCATTGATTCATTAATGTTGAATTCTCTGGCAGCTGTTCTATTCCCATGTTGTTGCAGTATATTAATGACTAACCTCGTATTGTGGATGGATTATCTCAGTTGTTCTCCTGACTGAAGTTTGGTCCGTTTACAGCATCCTGCCATGCGATTGCATTTGTCTCTAACCATGAAGAACCTTCACGTTAACTTTTATAAGTGGAAAAGTGTTAGTGTTCGTCCTCCAGCTTCACTGTTTATGTTATGCTAACATAGCTGTATCGCTAGCGATCACGTAGCACATCATTATATACCAGCTAGCCCAACTTCAGTAACCCTACAAACGTCACTGCTGTTTAGTTTCCTGTCTTCATTTATGTTGGAAGTGATAGCAGAGCTGTACGTTTGATTTTTTTCAGAAATCTCTCGGTCAGAACATGCAATATCATGCTTAGGTAACTAGCGAAACTAGCGAGCTAACTTCCGCTAGCTTCCTGCTAACTTCTAACTCCGTTAAATGTAATAACTTTTGTTTTCATGGATGCCTGGAAGTTAAACTTTATAGTTACACCTGGTAAAGCAGCAATGCTGATCGTTTTATTAAAGATGAAAGAATTTAGACAGTTTTTAACTCTAAGTGATGCTGCAGTGTTGTTTGACCTGAAGCATACGGAGTTTAGGACCCAGATTACTCCCAGATTTAAGAGCATCTTAGTCCGACAAATATGACAATGACAACGGCCGCTTGCATGTTCTGCAAAAAAATGTGCTTTGTTGTGTATCTGACGGACAAACACCAAACCAGTTCCACATCACGGAAGTTGCACCATTTTTACAAACCAATTCTGGTTCATCTGTTTCACTCAACAATCGGCCATGTGCGTATGAAAACAAAGGCACTGCGCATGCGCGTTTTACTCCCATTCTATCGCGATATTTCATTTTCCTATCGTTGCCTAACATTATACCGGTATTACCGTGAACGGTATAATATGGCCCAGCCCTACCATTGATGGAGAATTGATTGAAAGAGTTACTGATTTTCGCTTTTTGGGTGTAATAGTACATGAAAATTTGACGTGGAAATCGCATATTGAGTATATTAGAAAGAAGATGGTTAAAAACATTTATATTCTGGGAAATGTAAGAGATTTATTAGACTATAAAACAATGCGCATTTTATATTTTTCATTGTTTTTCTCACATTTTAGTTACTGTATTGAAGTCTGGGGGAATACATATGAGAATACTATAAAACCTCTAAACTTATTACAGAAGAAAGTGATACGAATGATTCATAATGTTAATTATAGAGAACATACAAATAAATTATTTAAAAATCGAAATTATTAAAATTAGGAGATTTAGTGAAATTACGGACACTATTAATTATGTTTAAGGCTAAAAATAATATTTTGCCCTTTAAGTTACAAAGAGTATTTTTATTGTGTTCAGGGGGAGAAGATAGCAGAAGGAAATTTTATTTTAAGCATCAGTTAGCTAGGACTACACAAAGATTAATGAGTCCAACGGTTAGGGGTATACGACTGTGGAACTCTCTTCATTATAATTTAAAGAATTGTATAAATTTACATTGTTTTAAAAAGTGTTACATGCTTAAAACGATAACTCAATATGAAGAATGTGAATGAAATTGGAGTTCATTGAAAAAGGATCCATTATAATTTTTTGTTTTATTTATTTTAATTTTATTTTTCTCCTTGTTACTATGTGGAGTGGTATATTCTGATTGTAAATTTGTTGTTTGGTTTGAGTTAGGACTGGAGATAAATGTTAATCTTAGTTTGTTCCCTGATTTTTGGTGCCCACTTGTAATATAAGTTGGATTGTAGATAGGGGGCAGGGTTTAATAAGAGTATTTTCTTCTTCCTGCTCCTTTTCACACATGGTTGTAGTGCTTTATTGATAGAAAGTGTGGTTGGTTTGTTTGAACTGTTGTACCAAGTGTGAAATAAATAAATAAATGAAAAAAATGAAATGAAATGTAAAGCGCTTTGAGGGCCCCGAAAAGCGCTATATAAATGCAATCCCTTATGTTTGTCATCTTGGCCCCTGACACAGTTGCACACTGACACCTACTAAAAAGGTATTTAGCAGCTGTCAGCAGGTGTAATGGTTGCCACATTTACCATTTTAGGGCTAGATTTACTAACCAACTGCGGCACCACAAACGGGTCTAAAAGAAGTATTGACAGTATTTACAAAGATAGCACAGTGACAAGATTTTGTGAAAGAGGTGTTTGTAACTGACCCTGCTTTAGATCTATTTCTGGGAGTTCCTCTCAAAACATACAAAATATAGCAGTAGACTATTTAAATAAAACACACAAACGGATTTACTAACATTGATACATACAACACAGCACAAAATGTACTGCTAGTTACGCTATTATTGCTCAGTGGTGCATTTTCAATAAAAAATGTGACCTGCTGTTTCGTTAAAAACCTTCCTTGAAGAAAATTGGTCTTGAGGTTTGCTGGTAAACATTGTAGCATTTTCTTAATTAGCAGAAGTTGAAGAAGTTAGAAGTTGTCTGTGTTTGTGCATGTAGCAATACAGTTTAAGCACGCAGCATTCACTATTATACAAATTTGGCAACTTGTGGCTCCATAAATCAAGATCATGAGCACCAACCACTGTTAAGAAGGCTTTGCTTTGACCAAGTCCATCTTGTATTTACAGTCTGTGTTGTTAAAAAGTAAGGTTTTGTTACATATGCATTGCTCAGAAGCTCCACCTGCTTGCTGTTCAAATCTTTTGGTTGTAAGGTGTTTACAGTCGGCTGTCTGTAAGAAAAACTAACTCAGCTTCTTAACTGAAGGGTTGCACCAAGTCCAAGTATGAGACTAAAAACAGGATTATTTTGAACTGTGAATCACAAAAAACTACTTTCAGAAAATAAAATATAAGAAAATAAAATGACATTTCAAATAAGCATAACAGAACCGCTTTAAAAAGGTTTCTACGATGGATTTGACTAACATGCATGTGGAAAAAAATGGCTCTGATATCAAAACAATGTGATGCAACTACTGTTTACTATTTCAAATGTTCCCCCAGTTCCTACATGTAGCTGTCCATCTACACACCTGAGACTGCCGCACATCTGCTTCAGTCAGTCTCCTTTTTCAGGTATTTCTTCATGAGTGAAGCCACGTCTCCCCCCTCGCTGCCCTCTGCTTCCAATCTCTCACCCTGCGGCCTCTCAAACCTGCGTCTTGGCCCACCACCCTGGGAGCTTCGTCCTGATCCACCTGAGCTAGAGGACTCCGATTCAGAGCTTTTCCTGCTGTGGCTCGAGGGAGGCAGCTCTCCAAAGTGGACGCTTAGTGCTCTCCTACCTCCTCTGACTGAGCTGGCCAGGCTGCTGGTTGACTGAGCTCTCCTGATTGCAGGCAAGATGTCTGAGGCCGCGTCGTCACGGTCCAAAGGCAGACGCCGATTTTGGAAGACCATGGGTTCTGAACCTAGGGATCCTTCACCTACGTCCTCTGGAATGAGGCTCCCCACCATGCACTGCCGTGCTGCCAGAGGGGAGCGCTGGATGGGAGTTGTGACAGAGTGCAGCGACTTCTCTTCCTCTGGGATGGAGACGGAAGGAGCATGATGACGAGCAGCAAGTGAGGAGAGGTGCGGCAATGAGGGAAGCGATGAGAGAGAATCACCTGAGTTAAAGCGAGAGACTTTGCCTCCAGCTGCAGAGAGAGTTTTGGTAGAACGTGGCAGGAGTGGGGAGGATGGTTTCAGGATGCTGGGACCAGGTCTGGGCTCCTGGACATCTTCTGGACTGAGAGAGAGGGCCGAGGCTCTCCGTCTGAGAGTCGATGCTCCGGTTGTTTGATAAATCGCCAAAGAGACGGTACTGCCAGTTTCATCTCCTGCATCACCGCCAGCTCTGCGTTTACGAAGTCCTTCCAACAATTCAGACAGAGCTGTGGAGGATGGGGCTCGACCAAGAGATCTGCTAGCAACGCCTCCAGCCTCAGAGCCCTCATCATCAGGATTCACACAAGAACTAGAGAGTGATAAAAGAAGCAGTTTAAACCACAAACCAGCCCATATGTTTGGCTAACATACACAGACATCTAGGGCTAGAACTAAATATTGTCTCATTTCATCTATTGGGTGTTTATTATCAAAAACATTCTCTGTCCAACTAAACAGCCTAAACAGGGCTGAGCATTATATCAAATCAATTTGATCCATTCAACATTTTTGCTTTTTGAAAAACTCTGAGCACAACATGAAAGCATTAAGCTGAATGTCCACACATCATCTTTGTGATTCTGAAGAATTCAAATATTTTCTGTGGTAGAGCACAAATCAGGAGATTTCAAAGGTACTTTTTGTAATTGACCAAAACTGTAAGAAACAATATATTTGATTGAAATGTTACTTCATAAGACGTGCAGTTAGTGGGGATAGGTTAATTGGAAACCCTAAATTGCTCATAGGTGTGAATGAGAGTGCGAATGGTTGTCTATGTCCAGGGTGTACCCTGCCTCTCGCTTTAAGACAGCTGGGATAGGCTCCAGACAACCACCAGCACTCTTCAGTGGGAGAAACATTTCCTCATTCATCCAAGTGACTTCAACTTTTTGGGATTTACTTACTTGAATGATGGAGCATGCATCAAGACAGTAGTTAATAGTAGTGTCACACAGTACTTGAAACACTTATCATAGATAGTTAGCTCATCAAAATCAAGCTAAGTGATTTATCATTGCAGCTTGAAGTACCTTGTGTTAGCAGACTTACTGTAAGCTGTAGGTGCTGATGGTGTCAGCAACAGACTGACGGCCCCCCTGGCTGCTGTGAAGTGAGCTTCCACCGCGGGAGCCTCCTCTAGACACTCCTGACCATGTGTGAATGCCTTCTCCCCCAACAGAGCCGACACTGGACACAGAGTCACTGCAGGACCAAAGCAAACCTCAGAAATCTGCTACAGCCAAATTGAATGAAATTAGATCTTTACCTTTTCAGCTGCTATAAACATGCAAGCACAATAAAAAAGGAAATATGCGACTGCAGCTCCATAAACAGCTGATGATTCCACTGTAAGCCAAGATAGCATTACAGCAGGGGTGGAGCAGCAAGTAATGACTCATAAGATTGGCACACTGCAAACTTTCATGGCGCACTTTATCACAGGACTGTTTTTTGCTTACATGCTTACAAAAGGAAATGAAAAATACTTATTGGTCTATGGTAAAAACATGCTCTAAGGCATGCCATCAGTTAAGTTAGTGTCCTGTGGATTTTGGATGTTAGTAGTCATGTACAAAACCCTTCTGTCATGGCCTTGAGTCAGAGACCCAAAGTTTATGTTTTGGACATTCAGCAATATTCTCAAGTTAACTCCCTGGTTTTGGTTCGTATTGTTGTGATCCTTTCCTGTGTGGTATTTGTCATGGTCTTGGGTCGGTGACCCAGTGTTTTTTTTCTTGTTTTTATTTATATTTTTTTATTTAGTATTATTCATGGTTCTGTTTTTGCTTCCCCTGTGTCCTTGTTCCTTGGATAGTCTGTCATGTCTCTCGTGCATGTTAAGTTCTGTCTCCGTGTTTATTAATTTGTTCCCCTGTCGTGTCTCACGCGCCGTCTTGCTCCTCCTGTGTTCCTTGTCTTCAGTCAGGCCACATCTTAGTATGTGTCTCTTGCTTCCTGTTTTAGTTTGATAGTCCGTTGTCCTGTGTTCAGTGTATTCAGTTTTGATTCCTCTCTGTCTGATTAGTCCCAGCTGTCTTCTCACCCGTTTCCCATCCCGTGGTTATCCTGTGTGTGTGTATTTAAGTCTTCAGTTTTGCCCTGTTTATTCTGGTGTTCTCCACCTTGGCTGTGTTTTTCTCGTGTGTTTTCCATGTTCCCTAGTTATGTCTAGTTGTGAGTTTCCAGTGAGTTGCCAGTTTCTTAGTACTAGTTTATCTTTTGTTTCTTTTCGTGTTTCTTTGTACTTTGATTTTTAGTTTGCTTTCTCAGCTAAATAAAAAAAAGTCTGTTTTGGAGTCCTGTGTTTCAGTCCTACCGTTGCCTGCCAATGAGCCCAACATGACACTTTCATATCTCAATCGCCTTGAAGGATAACTAAATACTTTTGACTATTATAAGTATCAATAACAATACTATACTCACCAAATGTAACGTACGGTTACATTGTAACCTTGGTTCTCTGAGTGAGAGACTATCTCTCCACTCCATTACATATTCCATATGTATGGGGTATGATACATAGAAGTATGGATACTTCTTGAAGACACTCCGGCTAGCCGGGCCACGCCCCACAGATTACATGTAAAGCAAGCTGTGCAGGCGTGAAACCAGTGATAGTTTGATAAGATAAGATAACCTTTATTAGTCCCACACGTGGGAAATTTGTCAGAATGCTTCTCCGAGCGGCCTACAAAAATAGAAGAATCTGAAGAAAGCGTGTTGCTAGGACTGATCGGAGGCAAATTTAATTTCAAAAGACTACCCAACCCTTCATAAAAGTGTGATTTTGTGCAAACTGTGCAAAAAGGAGTTTGCATACCACCAAAGCACCTCAACCTTACCATCTAAATGCAAAACATGTTGCAGCGAGCACGGAAACTGTGGGAGCTGTTAGCACTAGCAGTCCCAGTTCGAGTACCAACAAAAGGTGTCGGCCCAACCTAAGTTTAGACTGAAGACCAGAGGCGATTGTGCCTTTGCTTCAGCTGCACCCAACCTTTGGAATAGCCTTCCTGCTTCTATTCGTGCCACAGACTCTATCCAATCCTTTAAATCAAGATTGAAAGCATACTTATTTAACCTGGCTTTTCTGACCAGTTAATACCCTTTTTAAACTTTTTATTAAATGTATTATTTTATTATTAATTTTACTGCTGTTTTTATCTTCTTAGTAGATATTTTGTATTCACGATCTGACCTTCCTCCTGTATTGAGGTTTGATACCTATTCTACTTAACTCTTCCGGTCTATTAGTGCCTCCATTCTGCCTGTGCTAGTGCCCGATCTGTACTCTGTTATTGACTTATGTTGTTTCTCCATATTACTGTGAAGCACTTTGGTGTGCCTTCGGGTTTTAAAATGTGCTATATAAATAAAACTATATTGGATTGGATTCTGTTAGTAATTCTAATTATCTCGGAGTCACTGCACATATTCTTGATGTCACTGATGGGACATGGAATCTACAGGCTTTTGCCCTGACTGTGCAGAAGACAAACATCAGAAACTATTCCAAAAACTGCGCTGAGTAGTTTCTCTCTTTTGCAAAAGAATGGGGAATTCAACAAAAGGTAACCACAATTGGGACAGACAGTGCACGAACCATGGTGGCTGCAGCACCTCCCATTCCATCACATGCTTTGTGTTGCTCACATATTGCAAACAACCCTCACTGTTAGCCCTGCTGATAGTGGTTTTAGTGATGCATTAGCAAAATGTTGCAAGATAGTGGGTCACTTTAAACACAGCCCTGCTGATACAGAGGAATTACACCAGGAGGAAACAAGACTTGGGCAACAGAAAGAACCACTCATACAACATGTTTCCACAGGGTGGAATTAAATGCTGGATATGTTTTTTCATCTACTAAAGAATCAAGAGGCTGTTTTTGCTGCTTTAGACAAACAAAAGCACAAGCTAGTCATTTTAACTCCATCAGAGCTGGTAAAACTCCAAAAGCTGGTGACTATCCTTGAGCCATGCAGGTAAATAAAACTATTTTTTAACTTATTGTTACTGTTTCTTCAAAAAGCTCTATAGTTGACAGTTATTGTGTAGATTAAAAAATACTTTCTTGAACTGTCTACTACAGGTTTGTGACTCAGCTTCTTGGAGATGAGACATATGTCTCATATTCAATTGTTTTAACTTCTTTCTGCCACCTGCATCACACCATGGAGGTCTCTGATGATGACTCAAACTACATGGTGACTGCCTTCACAAAGGACCTATCCCAACGTGTAGCTACACTCAACCACCAGTGGCTCAAGACAGCTACTGTGCTTGACCCACGCTTTAAGAATTTAAAGTGTCTTGCGAGGGGCGAGCGAGAAGAGGTTTGGACCAGCCTTGAGGCCCTGTTGCAGGAACAGTGTAAAGATGCCACCACAAAGGCGCCAGTAAAGACAAAGAGCCTCCTCTTGTCTTCATTGGCTTCAGATTCTGATTCAGATGAGGAAGCCCGGTGTAACAGGGGCCCTGAGTTTGTACAGAGCAGAACCCACCATCAGCGAGCAAACTGCAGTTGTGGTCCAGCCGAGCAGGCACCCACCCACAACTGTCTGTCCTGGCCCGCAAGTATTAGATTAGTCCTGCCACTTCTGTCCCATGTGACAGACTGTTATCACTTGCAGGTCACATAGTAACAAAAAAAGAGAGCTGCCTTGAGCTCTGAAAATGTGAACAGGCTAGTTTGTCTAAGTAACTGGCTGAAAGAGATGGACAATAAATAAGCATGGAGGTATTGTGAGTCCAATGGGTTTGTTATTTTTTGCACTAAAATGTTCCATGATCACATTGTTTTAGCCTAATGTACAAAATACTTTTGGCTAAGGTTACTCAGAGTTTAAAGGTGAAGCTGGTCAAATGACCTTTTATCTTTCTGCCTTATTTTTCTAACAAGAAAAACTGCACTTTATGTAGACTTTTTATTATTTTTATTTAAAGACAATACCATTCTGAAAATGTACTTAAAGTACTTAAAATAGCACTTTATTTTTAAGTCTTCCCAGTTTTGGCCAGGGATAATATTTTTGTTTCTCTGTCTTGAATTGAAATGCAGTTTAAATGCTTCCCCCCCCCCAGAATGATGGCTACTGCTGATGGGCACCCAGAACCTGCTCCGCGAAAGAGGGGCTGGCTGCCATGTTCAAGCGGGAAAACCACATAAAGGTGGCAGTTGGGGACCATGTCACTGCCGCACAAATGGCAGAGAGGGAGGCACCCCTCCACCCTCACTGGTTGAGTGGGCCCGCACACCTGAGGGGAGAGGAGCTTCTACTGAGGCACAAGTCTGCTGGATTGCCTGTACCTCACAGTGGGACAACCGGGACTTGGACAGGGGCCTGCCCGAGATCCCGGGATGCAAAGAAATGAACAGTTGGTCCGTTGGCCGAATCGGCCGGGTACATGTGATGTACAGCGCCAGAGTTCAAATCATTTTAGAGCCAGCAGATGCTGAGCTGCCTCTCGGTCCAAGCCTTCCATCGGAACTGACTGCAGCTTAACCGACTGGGAGAGGTGGAAGTCCATTTTCCAGTCATGGATTGGCCTTCCCAGAACACAGATCTCAACATTATTAAAGCAACGTAGGATTATCTCAACAGAGAATGGACAAAAGGAAGCCAAAATCCAAACAACCACTTTAAATAAAGATGTCTGGAAAACTATTCCTCAAGATATCTTAAACAAAGTAGTGAAAGCTGCCTAAGAGAGTTGTACAATTGTTCAAACTCTGTCTTTTCCTTACATGCTTTACTTTCACGTCTCTTTCAATACACAGCTAATACACAGCTTTTGTAAACTAGGGGACAGGTCCTTGAGCTCGAGTCCTCTATCAGAGCCTATGACTCAATGCCTTGCACAAGGATTCGGGAATGTTGTATGATATTAACAGGACCCTAAGAGCCTCGTTTAGGAATCCAATGGGGTGAAGGAAAACACAAGAGGCAAACTTCAAGCCAAATGCACAAGTCATAATCAAGTGAGGGGTTCACCAAGGAGATGCTCTGTCCCCATTGCAACCCCCTCAGCCAGATCATTAACAAGACTGGCTATGTATACTGACTATGAAATACAGCAATCATTAGCCTACTTTAGTAATCTCAGAGGGAAAATTCGTTGTCATAGAAGCATATATACAAGACACAACAAAGAAATCGCATAAAATGAAGGTTCCCCTGGGGGACTTGTGTTTTGTTATTGTACTTCTGTACTAACCACAGTTTGTCAATGACAAACATCATGTTAGAGCATAAAGGTGTTTATAAGCACATAAGGCATCTGAGGTTGCAGGTTGATGATTGATTTTATAATTGTAACATCAGATCTGCAGCCATCTGTCTTGGGCACTTGGGTGAAGAGAGGTGCTGAGCTGACAACTGATTCTGGTGGTAATGCCAGAACCAGATGGTGGACACCACAGATGAAGAGAGGTTTCAGGCTAAAGGAGTCACCACGAGTAGGAAGGGAATTCCACACACACCGTCTACAGCTTTGGTGGAACACTGCTTACCTCAACTGAGGCTATATTCAGGCAGTGAAAAGTACACACAAAGTGAGGAGGATCTCCTCAATACCATAGTTGTGCCTTCTATTGTGGAAGCAGAGTAGTCCGCAGTGATGCAAATGCACCAATCTGTTGGGGTGAAGAGAGAGAGCTGAGCATAAAAGCAAAGTTGTCAATTAAAGAGTTAATTAACATCCCTACGCTCACCTATAGTCATGACCTTTGGGCAGTGAGCGAAAGAATGAAGTCACAGACACAAGTAGCCTTCGAAGAGTGGCTGGACTGTCCCTTAGAGAGAGGGTGAGGAGCTTGGTCATACGAGAGGGACTCGGAGTAGAGCCGCTGCTCCTTCATATCAAAAGGAGTAAGATGAGGTATTTTGGGCATCTGACTAAGATAGACGCCTCATAGGTGAGTTATTCTGAGCATGTCCGGTAGTGGGCCCCTGGGGGAAACCAGAATTTGCACGAGAGAGATTATATCTCATAGCTGGCTTGGGAACTTCTTGGTGTCCCCATAGATGAGCAGGAGAAGGTAGCTGGGGTAAGGGAAGTCTGAGCTTCTCTGCTTAGACTGCTTCCCCCCACCATCCAGATAAGCAGCAGAAAATGGATGGACACACACACACACACACACACACACACACACACACACACACACACACAAACAGCTAAAACAAAACTCAACCCTAACCTTGGTGACCTGATGGTCGTTAGTAAATTAATATCCAATTTACACATCTATGTAATGACTTTCATCATTTGGGTTAAGGTGTAGCTGACTTAATTGTGCATTGACTTTGGTGATATGCATGGATATGATGGAAATCAAGGCCAAAGCTAGTTGAAGTCTATGTCTTTTTTATCCTGTTATTTATTATCACAACAATATGCATAATAAGAACACTTCAAGCTCGGATATTTTTAGGTCATACACATATACACAGCCACACACACAGCCAAGAGTTTCTTACAGGTCTTTCTTTTGAGTAAAGGACTCCACAGCAGTGTGAACACTGGATTGAAGGGCAGATTGGTGAAAGTTGAGTTCAGACATACAAATGTCATCACTGAACCTGAGAGGAGCTACCTCAGTGAGGGCAAATTACCTTTCAGTGTCGCTGTCATCACTCGATTCTACTTCCTCTAGGGCAGCCTGAAGATCAACGATGCGCCGGATGGACGTCTCCAGGTCCGCCTGTAATGCCTGTCTGACAGTGCTGAGCTCTTCAACCTTCATTTCCTGTACAGAAAAAGAGGAAGATGCAGGGATGAATAAGATGGTCATCTTCTAACAGACCTGTTTGCTGTGCCCCAGCACACATCAGCAGTATTTATTAGCAAACTATTACATATGCAAGCTGACATCCAGAGAAAAAAAAGTGATTTCTTAAATCGTTCCATCATTTTCTTACTGACTCTGTCTCTCATATCCTGTCACATATGTATGCACCTACACACAACCAAAAGCTTTCAGGCTTTTGCCTTTGTTGGTTTTGAGACGGGTGTGGGAGCCACAACTGTCATAGAAACACATAAGCATGTACGAGTGTGTGTATGTGTGCACCCCCATAACCTTGAAGAGACAATGAGGATTAATCACAGTCAGAGAGAGGAAGCCGAATGAGGGAGAGATGACGTTGGGTATGGTAATGGAGAAGTGTGTGTCTGTCTGTGTACATGCACATGTGTGTGTGCCTGTGTGCATGCTGTTGTGTGTATGATTAAATCCATTTATATGGGGCTGTGTCTAAGTCTCCATTGCTGGTTGGTAGGTTGTTTAAGGGCATTCTTGTGTCTGTCTGTGTGTGTGTGAATGTGTTGCTTTGTGCGAATAACTTAAGTCCTGGAGCTCCTTCTCATTTTCTTGGCTCAGCTCAGAGGTCACAAAGAAATGTGCAGTTAGTGAGAACAAGAACATGACTGAATGTGTAACTGTAAGTAGCAGCTTTAAAGTCTGCTCGGCTGCTCAGATCTTCATCTAACTCAATTGTGCATTCACACTAGAGTAGAAATAGGAAAGCTCCTCCCTCCCCTCCCCCCCCCCCCCCATGTAAAGCTTTTATTAGTTCTTTAACATTTTTAGTTTTTTCAGTCATCTGTGACACCGACTCCGCCGTGACATACGTCATATTCTGAGTTGAGGGTCCATTTGCTTGTCATTGCTCCTCGGAGTCGCTGAGTGGCAAGAGTTCTCCTATGGGTGACTGAGGATGAAATGTGAAATTGTGAAATTTCCAGTGCCATTACTAAAAACTAATGTCTTCCTAGTTCCTTTCTCTCTGTTTGAGGCATTGGCTGAGTCCATCTCATTTGCAATGAATGGGTTGCTTATTAAGTCCGCCTTGCACGCATTTAGAGATGGAGACATCAGCTCCAATTTTAATACTTTGTTCACTGTCGCTACCAAGTTCTCCAATTTTGCCATCATTTTCTCCAATTTTGTTTTTCCAGCTGGACTTTGTGGAGCTGCTATGGAGTTTGTTTCTGCGAAGGCTTCAGTTTTCAGACCTGGAGGCTATATCTGTCATGGTCCTGAGTCTATGACCCAGCATTTTGAGTCTCTGTTAGATTTAAGAGATATTTATGTTTAAGTTTGAGTTTAGTACTTCCTAGTGCCTCTGAGTTTTATTATCTATATTTTTGGTTCTTGGTTACTGTTTGATTTCGTTCATGTCCTAGTGTTGTTTCTGTGTCTTGCTGTCTGGGTCTCCAGTGCCAGTCAGTCTTGTCTCCATGTTTGTTTACCTTTTTGTCTACATTCAGCTCGTATGTCTCAGTCCTGAGCTGTGTCCCAATTCAGGGTCTGCACGCTTGAAGTACGCACACTACGCGTACTACGTACGGTGCGTACTATAAGTACGAGAAGTGCGGAAGTGAGAGGCTTGTGAAATGGGACGGTATACGCTTCGTCGCGCTGATGATACTAACTGCGAGACACGTTACATACAGCTTTGTTTGACAGAAATGAAGGAGAAAAATGTTTTGTTGGTCATTCATTTTTGTCATGACATCACTTTGATTAGTTGAGTATCTGAGGCTGAGACCAGAGGACTGTAAAACATGATTGTTGGGCTTCATTTCTGTGCTGAACAGTCATTTAAGATTAGTTAGTAAATAAGAATTAGTTAATGTTGTTCATGAGACTAAAGTCATCTCACTGTGGTAATGTAAATATAATATGGCCAATATTATAGTATTGTCAGATTATTATGATATATATGTATATATATATATATATATACACACACACACACACATATATCACTGACTTTCAGCTTGTTGTGTTTGTGGATATATGACTGACTTTAATTATTAAACATTTGCACATAAATAAGTGACGTCATATTCAGTACTTTTGACAGTTCACTCTTCGGCCGCTCCATCTTATTAGGGAAATTCCACATACATAAATGTAAATTTCAAAACTCGACCCCATCATTTAATTTGTTTTTGATTGAAATTGAATATTACTTAAACTCTCTTAAATTAACTTCCAATAAAAAAGGTTTATCATTGATTGAAATTCATTCAGAAATGTTTAACGAATGAGCTGTCACAACTTTCAAGTACAAAGTTGTTATGAAGTCTGTCACATTCCCCCCCTTTTTTTCTTTTCTATCCTTTATTTATTTATCCTTCTTATTTCATTGTACTGTATATTGTTACTCTTATTTGCCTTGTATGTCTACTGTACAAACTGAACTGGAATGACTGACTGTTCGCTTTATAAGTTCAAGTTTTATATACTATATTAGTGTTTCTAATTTCCTCAGGTACTTTACTTTTCACCATAATGTATTTTGCTCATCAGCCTAATTAAACATTTTTCCTTTTGTTTACCACAATCCACATCTGTGTGTCTGCATTTGGGTCCTCATGCTCCTATTCACTACACATGATAATGTCCCCCTTTCATACAGACAGTGAAAAGGCTATTGAGAAATCACCAGCCTTTGACGTGATAATCATTCAGCCTTTTGAACAGACTAATTCTGTTGCTTGCTTTGTTATTTTCTTCAGTGGTTTGAGGGTCTGATCCTATCTAAGCTGTCTAAGAACTCTGAATCAAGAAAATGCAAATCGAATTCCAAGTTGTTGCATTATTTCAAGCCCACAGAGCCCAAAAGCCTGAGAACAAAGTTCAATGTAATCAACAAACTCTGATTACATTGATTTAATTAATTTGATGTGTCCATAACCTAAAATATATTTTTGTTTGTTTGCTTTGGCCCCTTTTTCTGTTCAGTTTTTCTTCCCACCTCTGTATCTAGATGTGGACAGTAACAAAGTACAAATACCTTGTTACTGTACTTAAGTACAATTTTTAGGAATCTTTACTTTCCTTGAGTAGTTATTTTTTGTGTACTTTTTACTTTTACTCCCTACATTTTTAAACAAATATCTGTACTTTCTACTTCTTACATTTTCAAAACAGGCTCATTACTTCTGGTTAAATGCATTTGGGTTGAATTATTATTTCGTCACTGTGACGAGACATCAAACCCATGTAAGCTCAAACAGTAACACAGGAAAGGGATTCCTGTTTGTTTATTAATCACCAGGATGATGCATAAAAAGAGATTACATGTGCCAAAGGGGTTAAAAGTGGGACAGTGTTTTGTTTTTGTTTTGTTTTTTTGTTTATTTACTGACACAACACTGGAATGACTGCAAGTTTCCATAAGTTGCGGTTGCGGTACCTTGGCAACTAGCTCGCCCTACTGAAGAGAAGAGAGCATAAAGGGAGTGACTTTTTTTTAAGTGGCATGTTTGTTTAAATAAATTGTTTCTATCTGTTCAACAAACATCAGCAAACACACAAACTGTGTGCAGTTTGTCAAAGAGTGTGTTGCTAGCTAAAGCTTCAGAGCTAACTTCGCTCAGAGATGGAGTGTACATTTGTACATGTGACATTATGTTCTTTCATATTGTGAAATATGCTGCAAAACAAAATGAGGTAGACTAACTGCTATGTAAAGGCTGCATAAGAATACTCTGGAGTTTAGTGCAGGATAAACAGGTTAGTTTACTGTACTGTGATGGATTTAAAGTAAAGAACAGTGTGACTGGTGCACAGTGGCTATGGTTTCATGGTCAGAGTGTAGCAGAGATAGGATGGGGCCTAATTATTTAAGACCTTGTATGTGACAAGCAGGATTTTGACTTCAATACTGAATTTAACATAGTGCCAATGAAGGAAAGTCAACATAGAAGAAATATGCTCTCTCTTTCTAGTCCCTGTCAGTACTCTTGCTGGAGCATTTTGTATTAACTGAAGGCCTTTCAGGGAGTTTTTAGGACATCCTGATAATAACAAATTACTGTAGTCTAAAGTAGAAGCAATAAATGCATATTGAGTAACTCCAGTTAGTATTGCCCGGCTCTGTAGAATTCTGTTGTTTTCCAGCCTTGCTTTGGAGTAACCCTCGTCTCTGTGATTAGGTTTTCTGGATCTGCCTGTATCGTGACCCCTGAATTAAGAAGCAGAAGGTTAGAGGCCATCAAGGTCTTTATGTCTTTAAGACATTCCTGCAGTTTAACTAATTGGTGTGTTTTATCTGGCTTCATGGATAGATAAAGTTGTGTCATTTGCATAGCAATAAAAAATTATGCTATGTCTTCTAATGATGCTGCCTAAGGGAAGCATGTATAGTGTAAATAGAATTGGTCCTAGCACTGAACCCTGTGGAACTCCATAATTAACCTCAGTGTGTGAAGAGGACTCTCCATTTACATGAACAAATTGGAGTCTATTAGATAGATATGATACAAACCACTGCAGTGCAGTACCTGTAATACCTACAGCATGTTCTAATCGCTCTAATAGGATATTATGGTCAACAGTATCGAACGCTGCACTGAGGTCTAGCAGGACAAGCACAGAGATGAGTCCACTGTCAGAGGCCATAAGAAGATCATTTGTAACCTTCACTAAAGCTGTTTCTGTGCTGTGATGAGCTCTGAAACCTGACTGAAACTCTTCAAATAAACCATTCCTCTGCAGATGATCTGTTAGCTGTGTGACAACTACTCTTTCAAGGATTTTTGATATGAAAGGAAGGTTGGAGATTGGCCTATAATTAGAGATAGGTTGATCATTTTCAAGATTCAAGCATTAATTAATAGTAGGACTTTTTTGAGCAGTCTTGTAGGAATGGGTCCAAAAAGACATGTTGATGGTTTGGAGGAAAAAGACTAAATGAATATCCATGGTACTGAAAGTAGCTCAGAATCAGAATCAGAATCAGATTCTGTAGATAATGTTAATATTAAATCTGTGAGATAATTATGAGTGATTTTTTCTCTAATGGCTAAAATTTTATTTCGCAAGGTCATTACTAGTTAAGGTTCAAGAAATAGTTGGCTCAACAGAGCTTTGACTTTTTGTCAGCCTGGCTACAGTGCTAAAGAGAAACCTAAAGTTGTTCTCATTTCTTCAATCAGTGATGAAAAGTAAGAGGTTCTGGCTTTACGGAGGGCTTTCTTATAAAGCAACACGCTGTTTTTTTTGTGGTTGTGGTGTTTGCTCACACTTTTATTCCACAGCATTGTGCCGAAATCCCAGTGCTGTCCAAACCGTGCTGCTATGATTGCACTCTGTAGTAATGACACTGTATGTCAATGTTGTAGCCTGGAGGAAGTGTTTCCTGCCAGGACTTTAAAATCATGTGTCACAGCCTGTGTTGTGAAACTCCTGTTGAGGTTTATATTTAGCAGCCTACGTGCTGTCCATGTAGTCGTGATCTATCTGCAAGCAGCAGGGATACCAGAGAAATCTATGGAAATATGCTTTTATTAGCTATTCTTTTATCTTCCTTTGTTTTAATGAAACAGAGTTCACATTAACACAATCTGAAAGAATACGATACATAGAATCAGACCAGGAGTGACATGTTTAGCCGCATGTTCTCCTTAAATTGCTGGCTGTCTGAGTGGTGTCCCAGAAACGATGTGGGCTTCATAGATAATTGGCAAACCTTCTGGAGGAAACCTGGTCTTGTTAGGAGAGACAGCATCCATCCCACTTTGGATGGAGCGGCTCTCATTTCTCGAAATATGGACAAATTTATTAAACCCCCCAAAATATGACTATCCAGAGTTGGGACCAGGAAGCAGAGTTGCAGTCTTACACGCCTCTCTGCAGCTTCTCTCCTCCTGCTACCCCCCCAAAAACCCATCTCCATAGAGACTGTGTCAGCTTCCAAAAAGACAAAAAACAAACTAAAAACCAGCAACAAAAATCACAAAGAAAGAACAATACAGTATCCACATGTGAACCAAAGAGTAAAACAGTGAAATGTGGATTATTAAATATTAGGTCTCTCTCCTCCAAGTCTCTGTTAGTACATGACTTAATAATTGATCAACAAATCAATTTACTCTGCCTTACAGAAACCTGGTTGCAGCAGGATGATTATGTTAGTTTAAATGAATCAACACCCCCGAGTCATTCTAACTACCAGAAATCTCGAAGTACAGGCCGAGGGGGAGGTGTGGCAGCAATTTTTCACACCAGCCTATTAATTAACGAAAGACCAAGACAGACTTTTAATTCATTTGAAAGCCTGATGCTTAGCCTCGTCCACCCCAGCTGTAAAACTCAGAAACCAGTCTTACTTGTTATCATCTATCGTCCACCTGGGCCTTACACAGAGTTTGTCTGATTTCTCAGACTTTATATCTAATTTAGTGCTCAGCTCAGATAAAATAATTATTGTGGGTGATTTTAACATCCATGTAGATGCTAAAAATGACAGCCTCAACATGGCATTTAATCTGTTATTAGACTCAATTGGCTTCTCTCAAAATGCAAAAGAACCCACCCACCACTTTAATCACACTCTAGATCTTGTTTTAACATATGGCATAGAAACTGAACATTTAACAGTGTTTCCTGAAAACCCTCTCCTGTCTGATCATTTCCTGATAACATTTACATTTACAGTAATTGATTATACAGCAGTGGAGAGTAGACTTTATCACAGTAGATGTCTTTCTGAAAGCACTGTAACTAAGTTTAAGAATATAATCCACCCACTGTTATCATCTTCAATGCCCTGTACCAACATAGAGCAGAGCAGCTATCTGAACGCTACTCCAACAGAGGTCGATTATCTTGTTAATAATTTTACCTCCTCACTGCGTACGACTCTGGCTACTGTAGCTCCTGTGAAAACTAAGGTCTCTAATCAGAAGTACCTGACTCCGTGGTATAATTCTCAAACACGTAGCCTAAAGCAGATGACTCGTAAGCTGGAGAGGAAATGGCGTGTCACAAATTTAGAGGATCATCATTTAGCCTGGAGAAATAGTTTGTTGCTTTATAAGAAAGTCCTCCGCAAAGCCAGAACATCTTACTATTCATCACTGATTGAAGAAAATAAGAACAACCCCAGGTTTCTCTTCAGCACTGTAGCCAGGCTGACAAAAAGTCAGAGCTCTTTTGAGCCAACAATCCCTTTAACGTTAACTAGTAATGACTTCATGAACTTCTTCACAAATAAAATTTTTATCATTAGAGAAAAAATTACCAGTAATCATCCCACAGATGTAATACTATCTACAGCTACTCTTAGTACCATCGATGTTAAGTTAGACTCTTTTTCTCTAATTGATCTTCCTGAGTTAACTTCAACAATTACTTCCTCCAAACCATCAACGTGTCTTTTAGACCCCATTCCTACAAAACTGCTCAAAGAAGTCCTGCCATTAATTAATTCTTCGATCTTAAATATGATCAACCTATCTCTAATGATCGGCTATGTACCACAGGCCTTCAAGCTGGCTGTAGTTAAACCTTTACTCAAAAAGCCATCTCTAGACCCAGCAGTCTTAGCTAGTTATAGGCCAATCTCCAACCTTCCTTTCATATCAAAAATCCTTGAAAGAGTAGTTGTCACACAGCTAACAGATCATCTGCAGAGGAATGGTTTATTTGAAGAGTTTCAGTCAGGTTTCAGAGCTCATCACAGCACAGAAACAGCTTTAGTGAAGGTTACAAATGATCTTCTTATGGCCTCTGACAGTGGACTCATCTCTGTGCTTGTCCTGCTAGACCTTAGTGCAGCATTCGATACTGTTGACCATAATATCCTATTAGAGCGATTAGAACATGCTGTAGGTATTACAGGTACTGCACTGCAGTGGTTTGTATCATATCTATCTAATAGACTCCAATTTGTTCATGTAAATGGAGAGTCCTCTTCACACACTGAGGTTAATTATGGAGTTCCACAGGGTTCAGTGCTAGGACCAATTCTATTTACACTATACATGCTTCCCTTAGGCAGCATCATTAGAAGACATAGCATAATTTTTTATTGCTATGCAAATGACACAACTTTATCTATCCATGAAGCCAGATAACACACACCAATTAGTTAAACTGCAGGAATGTCTTAAAGACATAAAGACCTGGATGGCCACTAACTTTCTGCTTCTTAATTCAGATAAAACTGAGGTTATTGTACTCGGCCCAGATTCTTACTCTGGATGGCATTGCCTTGGCCTCCAGTCAGTGTTGCCAACTCCTCAGTAAGGAAAATCGCTATTGGCTGTCCTAGAAGTCGCTAAATGACGTCATCGCCTAATTTGCATAATTGGTCATGCTAATCTAATTGTAACCTATGTTGTTGGAGAGAGAAATAACATCGTGGAAGAGACATAAAGTGAGTAAAAAATGTCCTAAATGCATTTAGAGTTTATTTAGAACTACAAATTAAATTTCTTTTAGCAATTATTGTTTTTTTTAATGTCATAATTCCAACCCTGCTCCTTTACCCGGGCTTGGACCGGCACTCTGGTGGAGTTACTTTGTGTGTGTGTGTTTATAAGTAGTTTTAAACCTTGTGATCCACAAAACAGCATAAGAGAAAAAGAGTAAAAGAAGAACTGACTGCGTTACAGCACCCGCTGCTTGTTGAGAGTAAAAGCGATACGTGTTTTCACGTCTTTTTTAGCGACTTTTTTCCCATCCATCCATCCATCCATCCATCCATCCAAATCGCTAAGGGGTCTGAAAACTCGCTAAATATAGCGACAAAGTAGCTAAGTTGGCAACACTGCCTCCAGTAACTCTGTGAGGAACCTTGGAGTTATTTGTGACCAGGACATGTCCTTCAACACACATATTAAACAAATATGTAAGACTGCGTTCTTCCATTTGCGCAACATCTCTAAAGTTAGAAATATCCTGTCTCAGAGTGACGCTGAAAAACTAGTTCATGCATTTATTACTTCCAGGCTGGACTACTGCAATTCATTATTATCAGGATGTCCAAAAAACTCACTGAAAAGCCTTCAGCTAATCCAAAATGCTGCAGCAAGAGTACTGACAGGGACTAGAAAGAGAGAGCATATTTCTCCTGTTTTGGCTTCCCTTCATTGGCTTCCTGTTAAATCCAGAATTGAATTCAAAATCCTGCTCCTCACATACAAGGTCTTAAATAATCAGGCCCCATCTTATCTTAATGACCTTGTAGTACCATATCACCCTATTAGAGCACTTCGCTCTCGCTCTGCAGGCCTACTTGTTGTTCCTAGAGTATTTAAAAGTAGAATGGGAGGCAGAGCCTTCAGTTTTCAGGCCCCTCTTCTGTGGAACCAGCTTCCAGTTTGGATTCGGGAGACAGACACTATCTCTACTTTTAAGATTAGGCTTAAAACTTTCCTTTTTGCTAAAGCATATAGTTAGGGCTGGACCAGGTGACCCTGAATCCTCCCTTAGTTATGGTGCAATAGACATAGGCTGCCGGGGATTCCCATGATGCATTGAGTTTTTCCTTTCCAGTCACCTTTCTCACTCACTATGTGTTGATAGACCTCTCTGCATTGAATCATATCTGTTATTAACCTCTGTGTCTCTTCCACAGCATGTCTTTCATCCTGTCTTCCTTCTCTCACCCGCAGCAGATGGCCCCGCCCCTCCCTGAGCCTGGTTCTGCCGGAGGTTTCTTCCTTATAAAAGGGAGTTTTTCCTTCCCACTGTCGCCAAAGTGCTTGCTCATAGGGGGTCACATGATTGTTGGGTTTTTCTCTGAATCTATGAAGCGCCTTGAGGCAACTTTTGTTGTGATTTGGCGCTATATAAATAAAATTGAATTGAATAGAATAGGATACGTGTTTAAATGTGCTATATGAATAAAATCACTAGACTGTAACCTGCACATTTAACTCTGCCAAGAAGGGTATGCTTTTGGTAGCATTTTGTCCACCAGTGTCATTCTGTCTGTAAACACAACAGCTCGAAAAGTTCCATTAAAATTTTCTTCCATACACCGATGACTTCAAGGTCAACATGATTTATTCATGGAAAACTGTCAAAAAGCCTTTTAAGTTAGAATCTACAATTCTTACAAGTGTGATGTGTATTCTCAATGTATAGAAAATACCCTATAAAGTTTAAATTTCATGTCACGTTTGACTTTTGACCTCACATTTCAACACTTTTCTTTGAAGCTGACCCCAAAATGTGTTATATCTCTAAAGAAAGTATTGTCCACACTGACAATGAGCTGCGTAGTTAGTTAGAAATACACTACAGCATAATATTATATAATAAGCTAAGTTATTCATGTCTGTTTATTTACATATCCATACATTTTATCCATTACCTGCTCCTACATAATGTTTCTGTACACAAACCTCTGTCATGCTATCCTTATCTGATTTTTACAGCAATACAAACTTCTTGAAGTACATTTAAAAATAACAGAGAAGCCTAAATGAATAAATGCAAAATGCAATACTGTTCCTTTAACCGGGGATGCTGCTCAGAGAATGAGCTGCCCTAGTGGAGGTTTGCACTTTGGTGGTGCTTCTTGTTTATTTTTATTTTCAGGTTAGTTACACCAAAATTTCAGACTTGGCATTAATAACACGTCCTTCACAGTCCCAAACAAACACAGTCTTTGCCCCAGATTTAGTTTGCTGCAAAAATTGCTCACTCAATTTCTGATACAGGATTAGTCAGCAGACAATACAAGGAAACTTTTTATGATAACTGATATGGTGACATGTTGTAATAACCATTGCTAATAAACAGAAAACTGAATATGTTGTGAACTAATAATATGTTGGCACTCACTAATGATTATTGTACATTAATGTGTTTAAATGCAGTGGTCAAACACATGTAGATATACATGGTGAGTGTTAAAACTGAAATGAATTATTTCATTAAAGTGAAAAAGAGTCTTACTAAAATCAGCTTCGACTTTACATACTACTGGACCGATTATTATTTTATTGCTTGCCAACAGTAAAATAACCATCGCTCATGATATCGGTTATTACAAGGTGTGATTACCAGCTCCATGCGTCTGCGGCTGCTCTCCTGCTCTGCCTGGCTCAGCTCCTCCATCTCCAGTCTCATGTCCTGCACACGCTGCTGGTAATAGCGGGCATTCTCTCTCTCCCGAGCCTCGGCCTGTGCGCTCTGCTCCAGCTCCTCTCCCAGACGAACCACGCTGTCCCTCAACCGCAGCACCAGCACCTAAGGGAGACGTAGGAGCTGCAGGCATGTTCTCGCATGGTAACAAGTGTAGATGAATCATCCGAGCTTACCTCAAACCTCTTCACTTGCCCTCTCTGAAACTCTAATTTATTTTCCAGGTCACGTACACGTGCCTCTTGTTTACTGACAATGCTGCGCCCCACAGTGGACGATTCCAGGAACTGCACCCTCGATACACACTGCTGGAGCTGAGTTGCAAGCCAAAAACATTTAGAGGATCAACGTGCAGATATATCAGAAAACGTGAACGTGCTCCACCTGAAGCTGGCATGTGTATTCAGACTTGCAACAAGCAGGTTAAATGTTCCATGAATCCATCACAACCTCATCCCAGCTAATTTCAAAAGCACAATTGGTTCATAAACCCCTGAGTAATCCTTTTCATTTCTGACTGTCAAAGCAAAGATACCTCTTCTTGGAGAGACTGTTTCTGTTTCTTCACCTCCTCTAGTTCAGCTTGCAGTTCTCTGATCTGAGCAATATCACTGGAGGACTGAAGGGGACAAAGCAAGAGGAAGTCACCTGAAGTGAATCATGACTTAGGTCATCAACAGGATTTGAAAGATTTCAGCTAAAAAGCAGTACCTGCGCAATGAGCGCTTTGTGTTTCTTCATAAGTTCATTTAGGTCTTCCTGATCCTCTTCGAGCCTCTTCAACAGGTCCACCTTCTCCTGCTGCAGCAGAGCTAAGTTTTCATCCACCTGCACTCAGGAAGACAAAAACATAAGTGGAAGACTACTCCACACTCTTCATTTTTACTATTTAATCTAAAGAGTGTTTTCTGTACCCAAAATAAGAAGACAGAAAGTGATGAAATCACAAGTGACCCTGTCAAGTTTGCTTAGAATTAGTTATGTTTTTATTTAATTTCAAGTAATGTGCAGTTTTAGTATTACGTAAACGAAGTTAAGACAAGAAGACAAACAGTCTGTGTCTAAAGTTATGATGTCTGATTAAATATGCAATATTTACATTCAGGACCGTAAGTATCAAGCACATCAGAACACACTCACATCACCATGTTTTATTTTCCAGTTGCAAACACACACAGAGTGTGCAAAGCAAGTGAGATCACTAGAGTTGTACATTGTTTTTTCAGAGCTTAACAAGTCAGTAGACACAACAAAGAGTGCTTTCGCTTCTTTACCTTCCATGGGTCGCATGCCTGCCAATGCACAATAAAATAAAACTCTCACCACACTCTTCTGCTTGCAGATGTTTTCTAGCTCAGCCTGATTGTTGTCCAGCTCCTGGGAGAGAGTCGCCTGAATGCTCTCAGCCTCAAGTCGCCTTGCTTCGCTCTCCTCAAGCTAAATGGAGACATGGGAAGTGTTTCTCCAGCAGAGCAGCAGGTGACACTAGAGGTTTGTCAAGGTAAAGGTGAATGTAAAAGTGGATGTACCTGGAAGTGCAGATGCTCTATCTGGTCTTTACTGCTGTTGGGTAGGTTCTGCCCTGAGCTTTCCATAGTAGCAAGAAGAAGCTGGGCATCAGCCAGGAGGGCGTGAGTTCTCTTCAGATCTCTCCTTAGCTTCTTCTCTACATCAAAGTCTCTGTGCCCCACCTGTAAAGTGTGACACCTTAGAATAAAGCTCTTCTAAATGAATAACTGAATTAGTAAAAGTAACTCTATCCTATCTTTGATAGGTTCCAGGCACACATTCATTGAAGTCACAGGACATCACCGTGAACTCAAAATTAGAAGTGACATTCAGATTATTCAAATAGGGTGATTTTTACTAGTTTTGCACACTCACAAGTAGTTTTCATTGGGCATCATTCATATTCTATGTGTGTTTTTGTGCTTCTCTTTCAATCAGGGTCACTGCGAGTTGATCCTTCGGTTTCCTCTGTTTTAATTCAAATCTGCTTAATGTCTTAATACTACTATGCTGGTGATGCACTGTTTAACTTTTCATTTAACAACCTTAAATAACCTTAGAAAGTATCAAGTACAACTGCAATTGTAAGAATGTTCCAATGTTCCCTCTAAGCTGCGCGTGCAATTGCGCACTGCTGGCACGTCTCTGTGCACAGAAAATCTGTGTTGTGCACACACACACACAAAAAAAATCTAACCTGAATTGAAATTAAAATTAATACGTTAACAATTCTGTTTTGCAGTGTTAGTCAGTGAGTGACTGGCTGCTCCAGTATGGGATTAGAACGATGCCACCTAATCCCATAGTCCAGCCAATGATGCGATTCACACTCGTATATACGCAGCTAATCAACGTGGTTGACAGGCTATGACAGCGTCCTTATGTGCCGACACCGGTGTTTTAGCGAGCAAAGCGGCGTGGCTGATGTGGAGTGAAGCCACTTAATGACAACGTGTACAACCACTGGAGATGTGAGCAGGACAGACGGAACAATTGACGGGAAAAGTGTGGACTTTATACCAGTTTTTAAATTGTGTTGATAGGCCACGTAAAACCAGAGTTGTCAAATCTTGTGTAGTTAGTGTGTAGCGTAGTCAATAGTTTTGTTGTGTGTGTCAGAACAATGAGGCGACTGCTGAATGTTACAGGTGTTACAGCAGTGATACATCTCCTGTTGTCAGGCCTGCAGGTATCAGGCTGTTGTTCTCCTTCATCTCATAGTGGACAGAAATTATTTTTTTGAGTGGCACAAATAATTTGTGTGGCATCAAATTTGATGCAGAACAGCTGATTGTTCTGTAAATAGTTTGAAATATTTAATTTAAAAAAACGCCTTGGCTGCATTTTTAGGTAAACAGCTGCAAAAAACTTTGTTGTTTGCATAACTCAGTTACTTTTTTGAAGAAGTAACTATATAATTAATTGCCCAACATTGGTGATTATATACTGTATTTTGCATGCAGAGAGTTACAGGACTCTCTCCCAGACCACAGACTCATACACATAATACAAGTCAGAGCAAAAAATAAATAAATACTACACAGGTCATGAACAAGATTTTTTTTACATTTTCATTGTAAGTGGGTTAAAGCATTTAATTAAAAGTAGTCTAACATAAATGTAAATGCTGTAATTTGATTATTTTAATAAACAATGTAACTTGGGTGAATTCGATGCTGGCGTGACCACAGTGCACACGTCTGCTGTTGCTCACAGTGGTCCAAGTGTCCGCTCAGGGAGTTTGTGTGTTCGCTCAGACACATGAAAAATTAGAGGGAACATTGATTGGGACACTGTAAAATATAAATATTGCAATGCAATGTCTGGATGCATGCTCAATCATCCAGGTAAAGAAATCCCAAAAATGATTCTGTTCATCTCGACATTATGTTTTCAATGGGAGAAATCTTTAGTCACATTTTACATATATGTTAAAAGGTAGATTTTCTCAAACTGAGAAAATTTAAGAAAAATGTAAGAAAAATATGAACTCCTTATGAAGTTGATGGCAGTAACACATCTCAAAAAAGTTTGGAAAGGAAATGGATGTGGTACTAAAGCAAAACAGCTGGAGGACGATTTTGCAACTAATCGGGTTGACTGGCAGCAGCTCAGTAACATGACTGGGTATAAAAAGAACATCTTAGTGAGGCAGAGTTACTTAGAAGTAAGCTTGGGAAGAGGCTCACCAGTCTGCAAAAAAAGTGCACACACAGTGCATACAAACAGTGGAACAAACAACCTGTGGCTTCTTCTCTGCATTTGGACAGCACAGTGAGCTATGTTCACAGACAGTGATTTCTCCAAGTCTTCCTGAGCTATGCACTATTTTCTATCACAGAATTGTGCCGCTTTTGTGATGGAAAGTAGTGCATGGCTCAGGCCTCAGCGCCATCTCCCATTAAGAATGACTGAAGTTGGGTAACCTAAGAGGCTAGCAACTTTTTTCTTTTTTCTCGTGGTTTGGGCATGCGCATCATGTATAAACCACCTTGGCCAAAATGTGTGATGTAGAGAAGATGGAGTGTAAAAAAGGTGTAACTCATTTAGTACATTAGCAAGGAAAAATGTAACCATGATGATCTCAATTTGTCTGCTCTAATAAAAGAGGCAACTGGACCAGATGCAGGCTCAGCAGCACTTTCAGATTCACACATTCTATGAGACACTCATTCCCACATTCAGAGACCAATTCCACTGTAGATATTAACAGTAAGCCATGTCGCACACTGCTCAAGTCTTTCGATTCAGCTAGTTATTTTTTATGGATATTTTTAATATACTTTTAAAAAAAATCAAGATTTAGGCCTGTGTTTCTGAGGTCATGAACAATTGTTTATTTTAGGTTTTTTTTCCAGAGATATATGGTCCTCACACGACAGCCAGTGCAAACATATGACTTTTAAAATACAATGCTGGACATTAAACAGAATACAAAGTATTCCAAATAAGCTCAACCTTAAACATATGCAGTAGTAATATTAATCATTTCACACTGATGGGTAACATTATTATTTTTACTTTTGATCTCTGCACAATTTTCCAGTAATAGAGCTGTATGTGTACATGTAGTTGTTACCATGATGTCTGTAAATTTTTTTTTTTTTGGAATGTATTAGATATTTGTTTAACCATAGTAGTAATAATATTTTACAATTCTTCAGCCAGGAAGGAATGCAGAAAGGTGAAGATGTCAATGTAGAGTGCAGACAAGCAGTGTGTGTGTGTGTGTGTGTGTGTGTGTGTGTGTGTGTGTGTGTGTGTGTGCGTGTGTTTTACCTGGTCACACAGAGTTGCAATGAGTCCTTCCAAGTCGTGCTTCTCATGAATCACCATCTGTTTCTCCTCATACTCCTGCTCCAGTTGCATTTCCAGCTGCCTCAGCTACACACACAGACACACGATGAATTTGTAAGTGTCAGGCGGTTCTGATTCAGTTTGTGATATTCATGGGGAGCTTGTTGGGATTAAGTAGCATCCCTGCTTTTTGTAGATGATTTGTTGGCTTCATCAGAGCATGGCCTTAGGCATACAGTGGTGCAGTTTATAGCCAAGTGTGATGTTTTGTGACTTTAGTATACCTTACAGTTTCCAGGAGCAACTAGTGATCCTGTAATAAAGGGTATCTATGATAAATGTTTAGCCACTAAGAGCTTTGTTTACTCGCTTTTAAAGCTAATGCTGCTGGAATAGGGCTTACAAAAATTTCAGAAGCTTCTTCTGCCCTGCCTATAGGAGCTGAGTTTAGTTTGTGTGGAAGAAGTTTTTATCATCTCTCCCAAAAGTCTTAATATGATGCTGAGGATAAGGCTTTTCTTACCAGGAATGATGATGTCAGCGCCTAAAGCAGAATTACTGCTCTGTAATATTTATGTGATAATCTTTCCCATGTGACTTGACTAATACTATACCGGCTGCCACAGAAACTGTGGCATCTGTTGGGATTTTCCCACACAAACATCTTTAGGGTTTACAGAGAATTTGTAAAAAAAAAAAAAAAAATCCCGTGAGCAGCAGTTCTCTATATGAAAATGTCTTGATGATGTCAGAAATCAGAGGAGAATGGTCAGACATTTTAACTACTTCACTTTGCACAGCATGATCAGTAATCAGGGAATGTCACAGTCCCGCGTTAGCGAGGAGGGAAAACCACTGGTGTCTGCAGTGCATTATAACTGCTGTTGTACAACTCTAGTGATCTCACTGAAAGAGCCTGTTTCTGTGGAAAACGTTCATTTTAAAGAATCTCTCATTTTAAGATCTGCTGGCAAAACTTCAACAAACTGTCTTGTATGTGATGAGCTTTATCCAACCTTAAAGTCATGTGGTTTTGCTGTTATTAAAAAATAAAACAAATTAAAAAATGTGTTTTTTAAGCATGTACAGTGGGGCAAAAAGTATTTAGTCAGCCACCGATTGTGCAAGTTCCCCCACTTAAAATGATGACAGAGGTCAGTAATTTGCACCAGAGGTACACTTCAACTGTGAGAGACAGAATGTGAAAAAAAAATCCATGAATCCACATGGTAGGATTTGTAAAGAATTTATTCGTAAATTAGGGTGGAAAATAAGTATTTGGTCAATAACAAAAATACAACTCAATACTTTGTAACATAACCTTTGTTGGCAATAACAGAGGTCAAACGTTTACTATAGGTCTTTACCAGGTTTGCACACACAGTAGCTGGTATTTTGGCCCATTCCTCCATGCAGATCTTCTCGAGAGCAGTGATGTTTTGGGGCTGTCGCCGAGCAACACGGACTTCCAACTCCTGCCACAGATTTTCTATGGGGTTGAGGTCTGGAGACTGGCTAGGCCACTCCAGGACTTTCAAATGCTTCTTATGGAGCCACTCCTTTGTTGCCCGGGCGGTGCGTTTTGGATCATTGTCATGTTGGAAGACCCAGCCTCGTTTCATCTTCAAAGTTCTCACTGATGGAAGGAGGTTTTGGCTCAAAATCTCACGATACATGGCCCCATTCATTCTGTCCTTAACACGGATCAGTCGTCCTGTCCCCTTGGCAGAAAAAGCCTGATGTTTCCACCCCCATGCTTCACAGTAGGTATGGTGTTCTTGGGATGCAACTCAGTATTCTTCTTCCTCCAAACACGACGAGTTGAGTTTATACCAAAAAGTTCTACTTTGGTTTCATCTGACCACATGACATTCTCCCAATCCTCTGCTGTATCATCCATGTGCTCTCTGGCAAACTTCAGACGGGCCTGGACATGCACTGGCTTCAGCAGTGGAACACGTCTGGCACTGCGGAATTTGATTCCCTGCCGTTGTAGTGTGTTACTGATGGTGACCTTTGTTACTTTGGTCCCAGCTCTCTGCAGGTCTTTCACCAGGTCCCCCCGTGTGGTTCTGGGATCTTTGCTCACCGTTCTCATGATCATTTTGACCCCACGGGATGAGATCTTGCGTGGAGCCCCAGATCGAGGGAGATTATCAGTGGTCTTGTATGTCTTCCATTTTCTGATGATTGCTCCCACAGTTGATTTTTTCACACCAAGCTGCTTGCCTATTGTAGATTCACTCTTCCCAGTCTGGTGCAGGTCTACAATACTTTTCCTGGTGTCCTTCGAAAGCTCTTTGGTCTTGACCATGGCGGAGTTTGGAGTCTGACTGTTTGAGGCTGTGGACAGGTGTCTTTTATACAGATGATGAGTTCAAACAGGTGCCATTCATACAGGTAACGAGTGGGGGACAGAAAAGCTTCTTACAGAAGACGTTACAGGTCTGTGAGAGCCAGAGATTTTCCTTGTTTGAGGTGACCAAATACTTATTTTCCACCCTGATTTACGAATAAATTCTTTACAAATCCTACCATGTGAATTCATGGATTTTTTTTTCACATTCTGTCTCTCACAGTTGAAGTGTACCTCTGGTGCAAATTACTGACCTCTGTCATCATTTTAAGTGGGGGAACTTGCACAATCGGTGGCTGACTAAATACTTTTTTGCCCCACTGTATGTTAAAATGATTGGTTGTGAAACAGTCAGTTTGTAAGTGTATTTGTTAAACCCACTCGTCTCTGAGAGGACTTGTGGACATCCTCTAACTCCTCGTCTTTATCTTCCAACTCCTTTTGATGGATCTGCTTCATCCTTTCCACCTCTATCTCAAACCGCATGTGGATCTAAAGGACACGGACAAAGACAATGGTGAGGGAAGAAGCAGCAGGGACAGCAATATATTCTGTGTGTGCTGTATCACCTGTTGCTGCTGCTGTATTTTGGCAGTGAGCTTGGTGATTTCCTCTGCTTTCTCATTGACCTGGCTCTCCAGGAGGCGAAGCTGCTTCTTGAGGGCAGGCAGTGACTCTGAGGCAAGGTCAACGGGTAGGCTGAGGTCACGGATCTGAGCACACAGGTCCTCCTTCTGCTTCTGCAGACGGCTAACCTCTGCCTGGCTTTCCTGCACACATCCACACAACACTGGAGTTTCTCACTTTAAGACATTTCATTCTCATGCTCCTTTACAGATTTCATCTTTGTCCACTGGTCAGTGCAGCATCTTGGAAGTTGGCACAGGTTAGTCAGCATGAGCTAGCTCAAGGAGGTTTGGTAGGTTTTGCAATTTGGGATATGATCCAGAACACAATATCATGTAGGAACACAAACACGAAAAATCAAAATGCTGCTAAACCAACTAAACTAAACTATTTCTAACCTTTGGGACCGATGTAACTTTTCTTTGCCACAGCATAGTGATATCACCCTGAAAGTGAGAGTCAGATGCTTTGTAACTTTATCCTTAATCATTTGTTCTTTACTTTTATTTACATGTTCATAATGAAGACAGACATATACATGACAAGCTAATTGTTTCCTCAGCAGCAGGTCAGCCTTCATTCTGTACACATGTAGTGTCCAGGATCAACATTTGGGTCAGATGTGACGTTAACTCCACACAGTTCCTGTAACATAGCTGTCTCAGAGTCATCAACCTACAGTATGGTCTGTTTGATTTGATCAGAGCAACAGCCTATCATGAATTACATGTGACAGCTGTCATTTCCACATTACATTTGAGACTCTGTTCCAGGTTAACCTGTTGAATCAGTCTGTTTTTCTGTTGCACACTTTTGGTTACTACTCCATAAAATCACATGTAAATCCACTAAATAATTCTGAAGACTATTTAATATTACATAGAGTCTACAGGTGTATGCAACAAAAGTGGCATCACCATCTGTTTGTGTATTTTGAATCTTCAGTGTAAGCACAGCTGATGCCATTATTTTTTAATGTTGCTTTGTGTTGTTTGTTAAGTCACAAACAACACAGTCCAGAGGTCGGTTTTAGAGGCTATCCAGTCAGGTGAGTTATTAAAAAGCTTAATTGGATTTTAGAGCTGTATAAAAGGGGCGACAAAGACCAAATCAGGATGATTTTTAATGTTGTTAAGCTTTTTAATATGGTACATTTGAGGTTTGATGCTTTTGGCATCTGCACAATTACTGAAGTAACCACAAACACATCATTACATGACATTACTGTGAAATAGCAGAAATCTTTTAATCAGTTCATATAAAAATCTACACACAGTCAACACAGAAGCCAACCCACCTGTTGGCTGCAGCGCAATTTGTATATTTCAGCTCCCAGCGCTGTGTTTTCCTGAAAGGCTTTGTCCTTCTGCTCTCGCTCACACTCAGCTTCCTCCAGAGCCTGAGTCAGCTTGTTATCAAACCTGTATGAACGCATACAAACAGCAGGAGGATTTTGTATTCACTATGATTACACATCATATTTGTAAAGAAGTATATATCGACAATTTTTGGCAGTGTATCACTTTTTGACACATCTCATTTGTTTGATGGCGGGAAAAGTGAAATTAACTTTATTAATTGAACAGGGGGATGTTCTGTGTTCTAGTAGTTGCAATTTCAGCAGAAAAGAAAAGAGACAAAGTCTTGATTCATAGTTAAATCTCCCTAGAATATTAAAGAAAAAGGGGGGAAAGCTAGAAGTTTTTTCCAACAGAAGAAAATAAAACAATAACAATAATATCAGAGGGTCAGAGGAAAATATTTTCTTGGAAGATATAATTATTATTAGTAATAGTAGTAGTAGTAAATAAACTCAGACAAATAATTCCACACAGGCACTCGAAGGAACCGACATTCAGAAACACACAACACAAGATAAAACTAAGGATTATACCAGAAATGCAGAAAAATACAAAGATACACAGCTGCATATTGATATGACAAATCATAATCTTAGCTGATATGAAAGAAAGTTATACAGCGTGGGGTTAAAACAAACCTTCTCTGCTTGCGGTCCAGTTCATGTATGCGGCTCTGCAGACTGTCGGTAAGGACCCGGGCATCCTGAAGGTCAGAGGTCAAATGACGACAGTGACGTTTCACCTCTGTCACACTCCTCCTGGACTGCTCCAGCTGGGCCTGCAATGTCGCCACCTTCACAAAAACAGAGTAACATTACAAATCATAACTTTAGTAATAATAAGTAACTTCAGAAACTAATCACCCATCAGTGCTCTGTTCACCTTTCAGCATCCTGTCTCACCTTGGCATCGAGCTCTTGTCGAGTTTGTCTTTCTGTCTCAAGTTTTTCCTCTGTCTGCTTCAGTCGTCTGCAAACAAATTCCATCTCTGTCTGGCAACACTCCAGCTGCATGACCAGTTCAGTTTCTGCAAGATGTGGAGGAATGGATATGACTTTGTTGGAGTCACTTTATACGTTGTGACATTTCTCTATTTTAACACTAGATTTCATGTGTGATAAAATAAGATATTTATGAATAATTTGATTCATTTTTTGAGTTTTGCAGATTGTTCTTTTGGTGAGTTCAAATCAAATGGTAAATGGAATGGTACTTATATAACACCTGTTAGTCAATATGAACACTCAAACTCCTTTCTACTATACAGTGGGGCAGAAAAGTATTTAGTCAGCCACCGATTGTGCAAATTCCCCCACTTAAAATGATGACAGAGGTCAGTAATTTGCACCAGAGGTACACTTCAACTGTGAGAGACAGAATGTGAAAAAAAAATCCATGTATTCACATGGTAGGATTTGTAAAGAATTTACAAATCCTACCATGGACAACTCTTTACCTGTCACTGCTCCTCTCTGACTCTCCTTAGCCTGAGCTTTCTGCTTCTCCTCCTCCAGCTGCTTCTCCAGGGTCTCCATGGTCACTTTACACTGATCTAGGCGAGCCTATAGTTAAAAAAGTACCGAGGTAAGTAACAGGACTTGTAAACTGAGTAACAAGTAACAGGATTTTTTTGTCTTACCTGCAGGTCTTTGTTCTCCCTGCTGAGTCGAAGTCTCTCTGCCCTCTCCACATCCAGAGCCTGGCCCACGGCATCGCCGCGGAAACGCTCATCACTCAGTTCAGATGTCACAGCTGTAACCTGCACATAGATCACAACATGAGTTTGTTTGTGTGCATGTGTGTGTGTGTGTGTGTATAGGTGTGTCTGTGTGAGAATACAAACCTTGGTTTCCAGGCTGTCTGCAGTCTGCCTCAGCTCATTTCTCTCCTTCTCTGATTTCTCTAGGCGTCGTCTCAGAACTGATATTTCATCCTGACAAAAATGGCAAAATAGAAAACTCACTGTGACTGAAACATCATTGTGATTATTATCACTGTACACTCGTTCACTGAAACCAAAATCCACCTATTAGATGCTGGCACTGCTACAGCTCACTGAACTTCCATTATGAACACTACGCAGCCTTATAATTGTTCTTCTTGTCTCGAGTGCACAAAAATATAGCTTCAAAAACAATTCAGACAGCGTTGGTACTTTGTCATTTAAGATGGACTGCTTAATTACTTTGCATGAAATTAAAACCACAGGCATGTACGTTTAAGTCAACGATTATAGCAATAGAAGCTCGAGTTATAAATTGTTGCGTCTATTCTAACTAAGAGAGAACCCACAGCAACTTTTGCTCACAACGAAAAGATGTAATTATGTTTACTGAGCCTTGAGGCACGGCTAGGCAGTTTTCATATGTAAAATTGATAAATGTACACATTTATAAGACTGGAATAATCAACCAGCCTATGAGTGTTGCAGTTTCTCAATCATAACCACCACTTGCTTGAGGCTTCATAAGAGGACTTCACTAACCAGCAGTGTTGGGACTAACGCGTTATTAAGTAACGCGTTACAGTAACTACGTTATTATTGTGGTAACGAGCACGGTAACTAGTTATTATGCCAAAATCAGGAACGCGTTAGTCGTTACTGGGATTTAGATAGGGTCGTTACTCGTTACTTCGTGTGGTGGCTATCCGGTTGTTCAGTCTGACGTCACTAGCCGTGTCTGGGTCTAAAATCCCCTGCAGGTCCATATATCAAACGATCACTATGGCATTACTGAGAGTTGAAAAACTGTCTAAAGTCTTTCATCTTTAATAAAATGATCAGCGTTCTGCTCTACCAGGTGTAACAATTGAGTTTAACATCCAGGCATCCATGAAAACGGAATTTATGACATTTAACGGAGTTAGAAGTTAGCAAGGAGTTAGCTCGCTAGCTTCTATCTAAATACAATATAGCATGTCCTGACTGCGGGGTTTTGGAAACAAATTAAAACGTACAGCTCTGCTATCACTTCCAACATAAATGAAGACAGAAAACTAAACAGCAGTGACGTTTGTAGGGTTACTGAAGTTGGGCTAGCTGGTATATAATGATGTGCTACGTGACCGCTAGCGACACAGCTATGTTAGCATAATATAAACAAACTAACTTTTTTCCCACTCGATAAAAGTTAACGTGAGTGTTCTCGGTGGTCAGGAACAAATGTAATCGCATGGCAGGATGCTGTAAAAGGACCAAACTTCAGCCAGGAGAACAACTGAGATAATCCATCCACAATACGAGGTTAGTCATTCATATACTGCTGCATGGGCTGGGCTGTAGTTACATCCTAAGGTTTTAAAAACTGAGCTTAAATAAATGATTAGCGGTAATAAAAGCCGAGGGAGGTCAACAGTGATCCCTGACTGTTTTAGGAGCTTTTTGAGATCAAATAGAAGAAAATACGTAACATTAAACATGTTAACAACACAAAAGCCATATTAAACGCAGACTACTTTAGACCCGGAAGTAGGATTCGTCGCGTCATCACTGAACAACCGGATCGCGGAGCTTCCACAGATTCAGTAACATTAGCAAGTGGTAGAAGCCAGCAGGTGGATGAAGGAAAGGGGACGCAGAAGGAAAAGAGACCCGAGGCGGCCGCCGGTCCAAGTGTGAACTGAACTTCAGGTAAGAAGTTATGACCTGCAGTCTCTCTGGGTCAGATATGAACCAAGTTTAGGTGGAGTTTATTTTCGTTATTCTGACTTTTTCCGTACTGCGTGCTAGCTAGCATGACGGAGTTTCTATACAGCTGGGTGGTGCTATGAAGTTAATGATGTTTAACTTTATTTTGTTCATAAGTTATTAGAGTTGTCAACCGTCCTGTCTGGTATTCAGAGAAAATATTACGCGTTTCTTATTGAGGTGAAAAGAAACAGTTTGACCCGTAATTCAGCTACAACGAAAAAGGCACAAAGCTGGAGTTATTCTGTGTCTTTGCTGCACAGCTGCCTCTTCTTCTCTCATTCTCCACCCTCCCTCTCCCGTTTCTACTTCAATCATGAAAACTGATCAATGATCAGCTGATCGGCTCTCTTGTTTGTTTATCGCTCACTTTGCGCCGAAAGAGGAAACCAGCGGATGTCGCGCTAAACAACAGCAGCACTTTTAAGCTTGATCAGCTGTTGTTAGAATTTATTTAATATTACTTTCTACTATCAGCTGATGTTTGCTGGAGCCACAGCTGCAAAAAAGCTGCTGGTCATGATATGGTTTGGTTATCTGGTGAGAGGGAAACATGAAGATGAAACCAGGAGATGTCCTTACTGGATCATCAGAGCTGAACAGGTGATGGAGAAACAGGTTTACCTTTTAGGTGACATGAATGAGTTGAAGGGAAGTTATGAACTGTTTCTGAGAGACAAATAACCCCAGGATCCTTTTCTAAGTAGCTGACAGCTGGTAACTGTGCAGGGGCGGGTCTAGCAAAGTTTTGCCAGGGGGCCAGGTAGGGCATTAACAGGGAAAGGGGGCACAAAGAAATACTTTTCTTTCTTATTCTCATTTCAAATTTCTAGCTTTTAAAAAATAATTATCTGAATCTTACAACAAACGATTGATAGATTGATGCATATATACCATCAAAACAGTGTACATCACTGTCACAATAGTGTTTATTTTCATTCAAAGGCTTTATGATTTTTCCTATAATGGTGGGCCGGTCTCTAGTCAAAATGCCCGGGCCAATTTTCTGTCCCAGTCCAGCCCTGTATGCAGCTCATCTGCAGTCTGGTGTTACCTACATCTTCCTATTCAGAAGGCAGAATTTCCGAGTTCTGAGTACAATCGAAAGCACCACGACTGCAGTTTTTGTGTTGGATGTAAAAGGCGCACATGACGCTGTGACGTAGGCTAAAATCATGGAAGCAGTCAATGACGGTCCAGGCGTGGGATTTCTCTTGTGGAAATATGCACATTATCGTTTCCTTTCTATTGGTAGGTGGCACAGTGCACTGTGGCAAGTAAGCAAGCTAGAAGACTGCAAAGTTATGGAAGAAACACATTAACAAGAGAATTCTGAGTAAAACCAAAGTTACTTTCCCTAGTAACTAGTTACTTTGAAAGTAACGAGTAACTTGAAGTAACTGAGTTACTTTTGAGAGAAGTAACTAGTAATGTAACTAAGTTACTATTTTAAAGTAACTTACCCAACACTGCTAACCAGTGACTCCAAAGTGGCAATGTTCATCATTACATACAGTCTGTACAGACCCTGGATATTTCACTTTACTCTCACAGTGGTGTGTACCTTTTACTAGGCCAAATGGTCATGGCACTTTATGCTGAAAATATAATCTGCTCCTGGGCAGTGACGATGAAGACAAAAGTCCGACATGGCAAAAAGCACCACCTACTGATCAGTCCTGGAAATTGCTGGGAAAAGTCGATTCACCCACACAGAGCAGGACATGACTTTACCTTGTGTAATCTTCTCTTAATGTTCTCAAAAACATTGTTTTGGTCTCATATACTATATTTCAATGTATGTTTGCACATGTTTCAATACATTGGTGCACTCCTTCCCCTTTTTTTCCTATCAAAATATAAAATAATTAATAGTGAGGCAAGATTTTTGCAAGTACTTTCTGCTCACTTGCCATTTCATTGCATTACAGTTAAATAAGACTAACATATAAGAAAAAATACAATAACACATTAACACAGCTCTAAGCAAATCCACAGTGGTGTTAAGGACATCGCCTTGTAAGAGTCCCACATAGTTTCCACCTTGTGGTATTCTGCGAACATTTAGTGAAGCACCGATACAGTGTATAGGATATTCCATCCAGGACGCTACAATACATGAAGACATTTGTCACTTTGTGCATTACAGTGTCATCTGAATGTTGCCAAAAAATGCTTTGCTACCTTCCAACAAACGCATTATCTAACCCTCTGTCTTTCCCTGATAAGAATGAGCTAGAAAGTTTACAGCAGAAACTATTGTACTTTGCAATGTTAATAAGTTGATATTCTAAGATTTGTAAGCTATTTACCAGATTAAGATGCTTTTATATTTGTCCATTTAACTCCTAAAGCTAAAAGATTAATGCTAATACATATATATACATTTAAGAAACATATTACTAAAATACACATGTATACGTTTGCCTTAATTTGGAGACATTGAGCAAGAAAATCAATCACTCAGTCTTCATTTGTTTCATCTAAATCTCTGCAAAAAAGCAAATACATTTTTTCACAAAGTGTTTGAACACCTTCTGATAATTGTGATCATGTACCTCTTTGGCCCTGAGCCTCTCATTATCCATGTTGACATCAAGGAGAGGACGCACACTGCAGAAAAGTTTCCACCAACTCCACTTGGACACGACCCTGAGAGCCCGAAGGTTCCTCTGCAGACAACTCACTGCCATCTGCTGCACCTGGAGACAGACGGGCACATGCACACGCACACACACACACACAAACACACACACACACACACACACAATGTGTGAGTTTAACCTACAGCTGAGCTCAGTCTCCTTTTAAAGCGACAGATAAAACCATTAAATGCCATTGCAACAAAATGTAAAAAAATATAAATAAAAAAGTTTCATTGAGACCTGAATCAACACATTCATTTTAAAGTGATATTACCTTAAACTGAAATACTATTATACTAGTACAATAATTTATGCAATAACTAGTGAAAATGTATGATTACTTGCTAAGGTCAAAGGTCAAGGAGTGCAAAGCATCCATAAAAAAAGAAACACATAAAAACTGTAAAAGATAAAGCAGACACAAAGAGACTCAAAGTGATCACAAGGAGATGCAAAACAACCACACAAATCATAAAACACTTCCAGTAATGCAAAATGACCGACAAGACACACAAACAGCTACTAAAAAAGGAAAGGAAAGAGATAAAAAAAAATTAAAACACATGAAGAGCAAAGAAAACAAATAAACAACTCCCATCTAAAACCACCATGCAAAGCATAACACCGCTACATAAATGCAAAATGACCACAAAGAAGTACAACCTATGAAAAGAAAAAACACAAAAAGAAAGTGCAAAAAAAGGCACCACAAAAAGTTTGAAAACAACAACTCTCAAAAAGAAACAAAAGTTGTAAAGTTAAAGGAAATGCTAACAGCTGCATTTAAAATACATGATGTACAATTTTTTCTACTGGTAAAGTCAAAGCTCCTGTTTGTGTTCATGTATATATTAAAAATATCTCACTGGGCACTTATGGCTACCAATTGGAAATTTGGCGGTTCGATTAGTCAGTAGTAGGAATCGAGAACCTGTTCTTATAGAGAACAGTAGTCCAGTTCTTTGGAATTGTTAGTCAGCTTACTTATTGATGACACTTATTGGTTCTTGCGCTCGCACTACAATCAGTTGATTTAAGTTCATGAGTCGGAGGAAGAAAATAGTGCCGCAGTCTACACCGTAGATAAGGACATTACTTTTATTTATATTGCACAAAAGGACAAGTGTGCAATGTTCAAACTGCATCCAGGACAGAAACAGACACATTATGTTTGCGCTATAAGCGCTTTGGGGTCCTTGGGGACTGAGTAAAGCGCTATACAAATGCAGGCCAGGCCATGTTGCTAAGTGCTAACATGCGCAGACAGCATACTAACACTAAGCTAGCCAAGAGCCCAGAATGATATTAAAGCTGAGTGAATGCCAACCCAAGTCCAGCACCCAGTCCTGTTGGCTTTGTGTTCTACTCAGAGAGGTTTTGTGTAATTTCTTTGATATGCTCTTTAGCGATGGTGGTGACACTCAAAGGGGAGCCAATGAGAAATTCGTATCAATTCCATCAATTCCCAGTCAGCAGTGCAGAAGGCAAGCTCACAGAGACATAAGTACCTTGAGTTTGCGATATTTCTGACGGGCAAGATGTCCCAAACAGGCAGCCTGTAGGTGGACCAGCCAACCAGTGACCTGCTTCTCCCTCTGCTGCTCCAGATAGCACAACACACCTCGCTTCATAAACACCTAACGCACAACGGGGGAAAAAAATGTATGAGCCATATCAGCACGAAATAAATTCAGCTGTTCGAGTACAAACATGTTCTTACCCGGCTGGCACCCACGAGGATGCTCTTTTTATCCACATCCAATTCAACCAGCAGCTCTTCCACTGCCTGACACATAAGCAAACACAAAAAAGATGTTTACATGACATGATGCTGAACAAGAAAGGGAGCTGCTGCCATGTGCCATCTGACCTTTCTCTCATCGTGGCTGACAAACACTGAAGCGTAACGTTTCATGACTGAAGGAGCGAGAGCCTGGAAATGACACCTGAAATCCCCCAGAGTCATGTGCTCTGAATAACCTGCAGACAAACATGGCCACAGATTGATTTTTTAATTTGCATCAGGAATATTTGGAAAAAGGGCGAGAACATATATATATATATATATATATATATATATATATATATATATATATATATATATATACAGGTATGTGTGTGTGTCTCTGTGTGTGAAAAAAAACCCACTCGGGGGGTCTTGATCCTTCAAGTTTTACTCTCTCTCTCAGCTATGATCCTATCTCTCAGGTCAGTCACTCTCGCACTCAACACCTTCAACGCACCTGTTGTTCTTGGGTACCAAGCCCCAAGAACAACAGTTGTGTGGGGATAATGACTTTTTGTGTTCACCTTGTCAGTCTCTAGTTGTGATAGGAGTTGTTTCTTCCAGATATCGGAATACCAAGCTGCTAGTTGTTTTGCCATTAATGTATATGTTGGGTGTCATAGATTCCAAATAATAGATGTGATTTACTCTGAAAGATAACATATTTTACTCGCAGAATATTTGCCTTTTAAACATGTACAACAGAACAATAACCCTAACCCTAGAATGGTCACTAATAGCTTTGTACTTGGTTTACACACAGTGTTACAGCTTGAAATATTAATGCATGAGCATGCATACCTATGCGGTATAGCTGCAGAGCTGACAGGATCTGTGTGGAGTGCAGTTGCACCCTGAGGGCTGGGATGTCAAAACTTCCATTGTCAGTCTTTGCACTGACACACTGCAGAAACACTGGCCTGGCTCGACGGATCAGATTGATAAGAGCATCCTGCATGGTGGGAAAAGCAGCAAAGAGGGAAGGAATCCAGTTACACTACAGAAATAGATGAGGATTTGATAGTGAATGCTCTGGAAACTTACTGCCTGGAGTTTTACTGCAATACACTGGGAGTGTCTGCGTATCGCTGCCATTCCCCCACTGAATGTCTTCCTAATGGTGCCATTCCTCTGCAAAGAGCGCTGGCTGCCACCCTCTAGTCCCCCCAGAGCCCGACACAGGGGGGGCAGAGAAATTCTTGGGGTGAACATGGCTTTCACAACCCCTCTGGGGAGGGCAGAGACACACTATCACAGGATGTCAAAAACATGTTTTTAACATCACTACAAGTGTGTAGCTGGTATGTGCTGTGAGTAAATGAATCATGCATGGATGAACCACACTTGTTCATACCTACTAATTAACAGTTGTTAATTACTTCATCAATGGTATATGGGCAGTCTGTTCCATGAAGTCATATAAAAACTTTCTGGGCAAGGAATTCCCAAAGTCCTGGAGCAGTGCTTCATGCTTCCTGAGATGAATATCTGTGCTCACTGCTACTTTTTAAAATGGTTTCTTAGCAAGAAAGTGTCCAGATGGAGAAGTTATTAAAAACATTCCCCTTCTCTAGATTTTCTTTCTTCTGTGCTGCCAAAACACCTGAATTTGTTTCCCTAAGGTTAATAAAAACTTTTCTTATCTCAGTTTAATCTAATTTAAACACAGTACAACTATGTCCATATGTTCAGTTTAAACACCAATATTAAAAGGAGACAGTAGCTTCTGAAAGAGGAAAGGAAACCTGTTCCTTTTACAGGGTCACAATAATTAGTTTTAGTTGGATATACAGACTTTTGACCATTTAATGACATCTAACACACCCTTTAACTGTTTGAAAGGCTTTCACCACTCTTTTAGTAAAATATTTTCCCAGGGCCATTTGCCAACTGGAGCCTACTAGAAGATATTCATTTAGACACGGCATCCTTGTGGGGCAGCCCCCAGGCCTCTGACTTACACAGTGGAGTTTTGGAGCAGACAGATGGTGTTCAGAGCAGATGGGTTGTTCTGGATGAGGCTGAACCATCCAGCCAGATCGTATCGGACAGGATCAGACCCCATCAGGTGCTTCACCTCACACTGCAGCAGCTGCTCACACTGTCGCACTGCAAGGACAAACAAACACAATTAATTCATCCTCTTTAAGTTATATGGCGCTCAAGTTTTCACTAGCAGTGTATTTTTTTACCCATGTTGCTGTAATACTGGCACACTCTTTCCACGGCCCTGTTTTCACAAGAGGCTGGCGTCACCATCTCCTCATCCAGAACCCATAAAAGACCTCTGCGGTCTTCATCTGCTGCGCGGACCTGAAACAAACACACACACACACGTACGTTTCAAGCATACATTGGGTTAAAGCATGATGATTTTCTATTGGTCAGATGGAGGATACAATGAAAAGTGAAGTAGAAAAACATTTTTATGCTAAAAGTCACAGTACATGTCATTTCTTGAACAAGATAAATGCTGGCAAACGAGCACTGTTCTTCTGGCTTCTTTTAAGGGGAGTAGTAAGGACAGACTGTAATAATAATGACAAGGAGGAAAAGTATTGGTGCGCCTCTCAGGCTACATAACCTCCAGTTGTAGGTGCTGCTGGTGAAACTATTCCCTCTGTTAATAATCGAACCCAACTCAGACAAGTTTGTCAACTTTTGATAAACTGTTATTTGGGTTTTTGCAGCAGGGCAGGGGATGATTTTAGGTAAAACTAGAAGTCTCACAAGCCTCGTAGTCTCATGCGTTCAAGACAGAAGTTATTTCTGGAGTCTCTAGAGCTGTTATCATATAACATTATACGTCAGAAATTTAAATGAGACAACTTTAAGATTCCTGCGTAAAGTTGGAAACATCAAACTCCTGGTAAGATGTCATGGCTGTTATCCTCATGCTCACATTTACGTCTTTTTACGTCACATTGCTGCGTACCTGTGGAGGTGGCTGGTCAATGGCAGAGACCACCTCGGCCGGGCTGGTCTCTGGACATTCAAACTCCACGTGGATCTTCTCCTGCAGCAGACAAAACATAAAGTCGTTCCGGCAAATGTATTTTTCTCACCTATGTACTTTTCTCACTCAGTAATAATCGGTTTAACTCATTTTTGTGTGTCATTTTCATCAAATCGGAACATATTTGTTGTAGATCTAACAATTGTATTGGTTTAATCTCAGTGAAATTGCCTCTTTTGTTAATCTTTCATCTTTGACAGACATGCATCACGACTGTGAAGATATCCCAAAGATATTAGCATACTCAGTGAAAACCAGTTAGGGCTTAAGTTCAGGGGGTAAAACTGGTACTCTTTTGTTAAAGCTGGTGTTAGTAAAGGCTGAGCAGAAAGGATCCTGGACACATTCCAGTGTGGCTGACATTTTAAAATTGCTGTGTGTGAATCCCATTCTGGCCACTTGCACATGTGAGAAACAGATCTCTTCTGGTCTGCAATTCTGTTTTTTAATGTGTGTAATTGTTATACAGATTGTTATTTTATTGATTTTCTTGTGTTTTAAAGCTCCAAAGAGGGATTGGCTATGAAAACTCTCACTCGGACCGTAAGTGCTGTTGCCTGTAAGCTGAACATGAACCAGTGCTGTATACTGGTACACAAGAGAGGGCAGCAAAACAGAGGCAAAAGTTATGGCATCAGGTTCTCAAACACAATAATTGGGTCACAAGATAACAGACTAAAACATAAACAAGTAAAACAAAGATGACAGAGTCTGTTAAAGGCAGAGAGTCTGTTCCAGTTAAGGATGGGAATCGTAGTAAGTTTGCCTGCCTGTCGATACATCTTATCGGTTCTTGCACTCTTGGTACAATCAGCTGATTTCAGCTTGTGTGTCGGAGTAGGAAAATAGTGGTGCACTTTTATTTTTAAATACGGTGCTGTTTGGTCTGTGTAGAATAATAACTTGGTAATCAACGCCTGTATTTACAGTATTTTATCTGAAAATTTTTTTTTTTTTTTGCGAATTTTTCAAAGGAAAGGCCCATGTGATTTCTGTCATCATTTGCTGTATTTTCCTTTATTGTTTTAGATGAGTTATTGATTAAACTGAATCTCTTTAAGGTTTTGTCAATAGAATGATTCATTGAAAAACTTGAAACTTGAAAAACAGTGCATGTGATTCAACGTTCTGATCGGTGTCTCAATGTTAGAGTCAAAACCAGCAATTCCAACCTCATGACCTCAATAAAGAAGTCAGAGGGATATTATAAGCAATTAGGATCTTCCTGGGATCATGAATGTCTACATAAAACTTTATTTATCCTGTATGTACTCATTATTTTTACAGCATCAATCTTCTTTCAAGTCCTTCCTTTTGGGAAGCACCTTCAGCAGATCATCTGCCTCCATCTCACCCTGTCCCAGCGTCCTCTATCACACCGAACCTCTGTATGTCCTCTTTCACTACGTCCATGGATCTTCTCTGTCATCTTCCTCTTTTGCTCCTGCCTAGCAGCTCCATCTTCATCATCCTTTGTCTAATATATCCACTATCTCTCATCAGCATATGCTCCATTCATCTCAGCCTCACCTCTCTGAATCTGAACTCCTGATTTTTAGTCCTGTCCATCTCACTCCCTTCCAATGAACTGAACATCTTCAGCTCTGCCACCTCATTTGCAAACCATACATCACAGCAGGTCTCACTACCATCTACCATCTCACTACTACAAACTTTCCATTTAGCTCTTGCTGCTATCCTTCTGTCACAAATCATCCCTGACACTTGCCTTCACCCATTCCACCCTGCTTGGGCTCTTCACCTTTCTTGTGCACTGTTTGTTGCTTTGGGTGGTTGATCTCACATATTTAAACTCATCTGCCTTCAGTATCTCTGCTTCTTGCATTTTCACCTGTCCGTCTGTCTCCCTCTCATTCACACACACATATTCTGTCTTCCTTTAACTGACTTTCTTTACTCTTCTCTCCAGAGCATACCTCCACCTCTTCAGGCTCTCTTCCACCTGCTCCTTACTCTTGCTGGAGATGCTAATGTCATCTGCAGACATTATAGGTCACAGATACCTATCGCCACCTTGAACCCATCTGTCACTTGTACCAGGCACCTCATCACTGCCTCTCCATCCTCATACATGTCCTGGACCACCCTCACATACTTGTCTGTACCTCCTGACTTCCTCACATTGTCACAGTTCCTCTATCATGTCTGATATCCTCTGTACTTCATCAATGCTCTCAAAGCAAACATCACATCTGTAGTGTTTTTTCTCAGCATGAGGTCATACTGCTGCTCACTGACCATCACCTCTCTTGTTGACCTAGCTTCAACAAGTCTTTACTACATCTTCATGGTATGGCTCATCAACTTTATCCATCTGCAGTTACTACAACTCTGCACACTAGTCTTGTTCTTCACAATCTGTACTAGTACACCTCTTCTCCACTCCCCAGGCATCCCCTCACTCTTCACGATTTTGTTAAACAGACTAGTCAAAATGTCCACTGCCCTCTCTCCCAGACATCCCTATACCTGCACAGGTATGTCATTTGGACCAACCTATTCTCTTCACATTTTCCCAAACGTCCTTCTTACTAATCGTCTGCACTTCCTGATTCACTAACTGTCCCCATCAATCCTCCTGTCTCGTTTTCTACATTCATCAGCACCTAAAAGTGCTCCGTCCATCTTCTCAATACTCTTTTCAGGCTTTAGAAACTGAGTTTTTATGTGTAAGTGTGCATTACTCACAGAAGATGATCACTCAGCTTGAAAGATGTAACTGTACACTGAGTTACCTGAGCGTATCTCTCGAGTGTATGTGTGAACGTATGTGAGTGGTAATGCTCCAGCAGCCTCTCTTGTAGGTAATTGTGGCAGAACTCGGACCAGCTGGCTCCTCTCTCCTCTGCTGAGTGTCGTGGGTTCCTCAGGCCTGGCGTGTCCACCACCATCACAGAGGCTAGCATCAGCTGCTGACTGCTCAGCGCCCTGCCCACAAAACACAGCCTGATTGAGTTTTACAGTTCTTTATATGTTTGTTCTTCATTCACATATCTGATGCATGAATATACAGTAGAGGGAAGGATGATCATGTGATAAGGCCCCCCTCAGTAGCGTGGTAATTACACAAAACAACAGGCGGCTGCTATAAGCACATGAAGCTGGAAACAGAAGTACAGATCAATGCGTCAGACTGTCTGCAAACTTTGTAAATGGTACACACAGATGTAGCTTGAGAAAAAGAAAGCAACATTAGCTCCTCTTATTTATTTCCCCTCATTTTCAACTCCAGGTGTTCAAACATTTGGACTTCTGTGTTCGAAGCCTTCCTTATAATCTCATATCGAGCCATTAGGCAACCCCTCAATGAAACGAGCAGTCAGTTTTAATGTTCTTTAAAAGCCAGCTGTCTTCTTACTGGCTGCTCTCAAAAATAGAAGGTTTTGAACAGTGGGCATTAGTGGTCCTGAGCCTGAAATCATCATATTAGGGATATCCCTTCGTTGTCACATCATACAGAGTAGAAGAGTAGAAAAGTGATCAGAAATTGAGTTTTCAGACTCAGATTGATTGCAGGGTAATTTGGGCCATGTTTAATATAGTCTTCAATCACTGTAGCAGAAAATATATTAAAGATAATAAGAAAAAGCACAGTAAGCCATCGTAAAGCAAAGTCTAAAGTCATGAAGCCTTGTTAGGCAGCAGTTATGAAGGCAGACTGAGAGCTTGTGATGAGGCTGTGGATCGTGTATTTAATGAGATGCATCCAGACCTGTTGATGAGTGACACGATGGCAGTGAAGAGCTCTTCATAAAGTCCAGCAGCCATTCCATTGAGGCACTGAGCAGCTGTTAGCCTCGGACCTGCGCACAACAAAGTGAATAAGGACACACTTTTCTACTCGCGTTGTTTAATGTTCTCCTTTATCCTTAAAGGCTTTATCAGGATAAATCCACTCCTACAGCACGTTGTCCTTTCTCTAAAAATGCAACTCAAAGAAAATCTGGAACCTCTGAGAGGTTAAAGCAGGTATCTTTTATCCCTGCTTTTTGGGGCCTCTGAGCTTTTTTTTAGAAGTTAAGCAGGGCTATGATAGCCCTTTGGCTAAGTCTTGAGAGGCTTCGTGTCAGCTCTCACACTAGAAAGTCAACAAATGCTACAAGTAAAATATAGGTAGGCACCCATTCAAAATTCAGAGCAACTGAATGTGACTTCAGCTCTGTGCGTCTCCAATATCACAGGTCACCACTTCATTTAATTTTATTTGTCACTGATGACCTTTTGGTGACATTTGTCACAGTCTGAGCAACAAACTGCTCCTGTGTTGTTGGGTAGATTATTCACGGACTAATCAGCTCTGCTGATCGTATCTTTTGGCTGAAGGAAAGATGTTTGGGTGGTGGAAAGGCAATGAGGCTTACATGAGTAGCTTTAATTCTGTGAATTCTTTGCAGTGCTGATGTGTTATATTGTACTGACCACCAAAGATCCCATTCTATAAACACCAGTTCATATGCCAGATGGTGCCACACATTAGCTCTTGTAACAAGATGCTTGAAGTTGTCACTGGATCAGAAAATGGTAAAGTTCCCTCTAAACAATCAAAACTGTTGGAGAATAGTGAGCTGTGTTTAGTTGGAGTCCGCACTGATGGCCTTTATTGTTCAACATAGCAGTAAGCTGAATAATGAAATATCAAACAAATTATAAATGAAAAATTGTAACCACTAAAATATATTAATGAAGCAATCTCCCTATTCACTTCCATGAGCTTTGTTTTGTTTTTTTTGTAATGATCAGCAGAGATTGAAAGCACTGATAGTGTGCAACAGGATCCTCAAACACTCTCTAAACTTTCCGCTGCTGTTTTTCACATGCTGGCTTTAGTGTGTGCGCATCTCACCTTCCTCCGATTCTGCGGCACCGCTCCTCTCTCTGCTGCCCCCGGTGGCCCTCTGCAGAAGCTGTTGAAGGTGATGTTTGAATACTGCTGTGTGCAGATCATCACCTTCACATCCAAGCACACTGCTTGCCCTCTCAGCACTGTCAAAGTTCATAAACTGCCTCCTGCCCACTGCACAACCAAAGGGAAAACTCAAAGAGGATGTGATTATGACAGCATGCACTGAACATTAGTGATGGTCGGCTCAGCAATGAGTGAGAAATTTAAAGTAACTGGATCGGAGGTGGAGTGTTAGCTCGACACTATCAGGCTTTCCTAAAGAGAATCACTCTGTGTCTTGGGGTCAGTGTCTTGTCCAAGCCAGGGATCGAACAAGCAACCTTCCCATGGTTCTACCTCCTGAGCTACAGACAGGAGGTGTGTGTGTATGAGAGTGTGTAGTAACACTGTGTGACTCACAGTGAATCACTATGTTACCTTTACAGGCCCCAGCAGCTCCCAGATGGTAAATACCAGCCAGAACATGCCATATCGCCTTCTGCTCGCCGGGTGAGAAGCCCAGTGTTTCCATGGCACTCAGCAGCTTTGTGAAAGCAATGGATGCACGCTGTTTCTCCTCCACCTAAGAACAGTAAGAAAGGGAGAGGGGACAGTCTGTCTTTTCTGTTTTTGACAGCCAGATAATTAAATGAGGTGAGGGAACAGCTGAGTCACATCTTTCCATCTTATCTCCAATCACAGTCTAACTCTTTTTCCATGTGGTTTGACCACTTCACTTTCTATGTTTTGGCTCATTTTTCCATTTATATTACCTCAGAGCCTCATACTCACATAAGCATGCTGGGCAAAGGGACACCCAGAACTTTGAACTGAAGCAGAAGTGTTGGTCAATCTTCTAAATTAGAATTGTTCATTCACTGACTTCTGTCATTGTGTCAAATGCAGCGACCCCATCCAAATACGGTTAGTGAATGCTTGTGTCCCTATTTAGTTTTTCTCAGCTACCACACAAAGTACAGATTTATGATCTACAGGGATACAAAAGGGTTAGTTTTGTTGACTACCTTTGTGTTCCTCAGCAGCATTATCATATAGTACGAGTAGACATGAGCAGCCACATTGTGAGTGGGTGAAACCCCCAGCTGGGGCTATTCGCCAGCACTCATTTCAACTAGAATGATTATTAATAGAACCACGGTTCTCTCAGGAGAGCTATTTCTCACTCTGTGCAGTCTACGCAAGCACAACACCGCCCAGAGCCGGTGAGTTCCAAGCTGCAAGCTCAGCCTCAGGATATTTGTGGAGAAATAAAATTAATATTATTTATTATAATTATTGGTTTGATTTACTTTACTTGTTTTCCCATCTAGACAGTGCTGCACTTTATTTATTTGTTTTCTGTAGGAGGGGAAGGAATATTTATGATTTCTTATTTCATGTTGAAGAACTTTGTTTCAGAAATTTAAACCTTTTTGAGGAAAATGCTGCATCTGCATCTCTTTGCCTTCTATTAACATTTCCTGTAGGTTTAAATATCTTGGGTAAATTCAGTACTTTCTCTTTCCTTTAATATCCACAGAGCAGTTCTTTACAGTTTATTAAACAGGGACTGGACCAGCACACTAATGGTTCCCAATGCAAAGCAACACAAAGTAGTTCCATACATCAGAACACTTTCTGAACAGTAGCTGTCTCTGAGGCTGTGACCACAGCTGCAGCTGTGCTGTGACTATTCTGGCTCTGGCTGTTACACAGTGTACAGAACAGGTCACAGAAAAGCCCCCAAAAAGTGCAAAATATACAACATTTAAATTAGTTACTCGCTCTGCTGTAAAGACTTGATGGCATTAATGAAAAGCACATGTTTGAAGCAGCATTCACGCAGCAGTGCCATCAGTTGTCATATATTACAGCGGTTCCAGAAAAATTCGGTCTAAAGTCTGAAAGTGATTTCCATTTTAGAGGAAAAGGGAAAAACACAACTTTCTCCTGACTTCCTTTGTTTCTTCTTCTGATAATCAGCAAATACGCAAGGTCACTGTGAACGCTCCTCTTCCACAGAACATCGTAAAATGTGAAGCTTAGGGAAGAAAACCTTACCCACGTTATTCATTTTCATTGAGTTTTCCTAGCCAGATATTACAAATGAATATTTCCCAGTTGCCACTGAATATAGCATTACACCTGTGTTCATGCAAAACAGAACTGCCCTGTGCTGGACTTCTCCACTTACGGTTATGTTGCCTGTTATACCATGACGTGTGATATAGTGGTAAAAAGAGACCCTTCTGATGCACTTACTGTACCTTGGCGGGATGAACAATACCAAAGGAGTTGAATTCAGAGAGCTGGTGTAGCTGCAGTTCGATCCTAATATAGAATCAGAAATGGGAAAATAGGTTGTTATGTGGCAAATCAGTAGCTCTATAAAGGAAGAATCTGCAACAAACACCTTCAGCTGCTGCTGCTTCAGCAGGACCACAACTAGAACATAAGAAGTTATGAGGGCTTAAAGATTTGGGGAAAATGTGGACAAATTAAAAAAGTGACAGATTTGAGTCCAACCCTACGATATCTACTTTGAGGGCCAGTAACGTTTCATAATGTGAAGGTAAATTTCCTGTTGCGTCATTAAATATGTTGAATAAATAGTGCATTTCTTAAACAAATCTGCCTATTAACCTTTACTGGAGATTACCTCATCTCTGCGCTGAGTCCTGCCAGCATCTGAGAGAAGACCAGGAAGTTACTTTCTCCCTGAATTTTCTGGCACACTTTCCATTTGTCCAACATCAAGGTCTGAATGATGGAGAAGCAGGACAAAAAGGAGGAAAAGGAACAGAAGTCACGAATCCCAATTTACACAGCCATGTTTGACTAACTTACATGGGTTTGTGTCTGGGCTACATGCCTGTAGGTGTCCAGCGGCGGCTTGTCCAGCATGGTTAAAATCCAATGAGAAAACCATAGCAAATCGAGACGACGCATCACTGTGCTTAGAGCTCACACAGCCAAAAGACCTCAGGATAGTGAACATAGCCTGAACACGCTCCACTAGTGAAAGAAATAGCAATAATCACAGTAGGGAAGTGTGGAAAGTTGAGGAAAACAGGCTGAAGCAAACATTTCAGCAAAATGAACCTACAGGCTCGCTAAAAACAGGACACCCTCTATTACATCGAAGGTTTTACCTCTCAGGACAGACTAAAAATAATCCTTCCTCGGCAGATTTTAAAATTACTTGAATGAGAGTAACACATGACATATCGCACATAGTTATAGTCATAGTTTATTTAACAAAACACTACTTGCACCTCACAATTTAATAGCTTACATTAGCCGTATTAACTTGAAGTAATCTTTATTGTGTGATACCGTCAGTCTCTCACAGAGAAATTTTGATCCACAAACTCCCTGAAAGGTTATTTTTCATCATTTTTCTTACATGTTGATGTGTATAACGTTCATTGAATATAGTTTTGGGATTCATTTAAGATTCATAGTTGTAGCGACTCACTCACAGTCACTGAAATGACAGACTAGTACCAGTTTCAAGTTTTAGTGCTGATCATTAACACTTTAAAAACCTAAACAGTTTTCATTTTTACAACGCACGCTCACCACTCATGTTCTCTCCTGCTGTGCCAGCTTGTTTGATAAGAGCATGTGTGAAGGTCTGACATGCCGTGGTCTTGCCCGTCCCGCTGCGTCCCAATGCACACACACTGTGATCCCTTCTGGTGCCAACCATAGACATGTAGACCCGTTTGACCAGGGCAGCCAGGGCAGGAGGAGCATCCCACACAGACTCCCCTCGCCGTGACTTTGGGGTCTAATAGAGAAAAAAAGAAGATAAACATAAAATGTTGCACATACTTAATAAGCTTTGTAGTTTCATAGGGTTACTGATCTGTAAATGTGTGTAAATTTTACCTTGCTGTGGGTCTGTAACGGGGGCCAGACGTTGACCAGGTTTGGTCCTGCATGTGTCAGTGGAAGATTTGCTTTAGCTCGACTGGTCAGAGTGTGCAGAGCTCCACATTCATTCACGCTCTGCAGGTCACTCAGATCCTCACACAGGTCGAGCTCTGGTGGATTACACTGTGGAGGAACAGCATCTCCATTAATTGGTTCAAATGTGAAAGAGTTAGTCTCAGATTTCACACAGATTACACCCTGGGAAAACTGTTTTCTTCTGTCTTAGTGGAGATGCTTTATAGAGTTATTAAAAAATGCTGCCTTTTTAAAACTTTGATATCACTAATGTTATTGTTCTGGATTAAGATAAGATGACAAACCAAAATATGTTTATGTCTATACAAATTCCCAAACTATTTCAATTCAGCATCCTGAATGAAACAAAATGCTAATTAACCAAAAACTAAGATCATTTCAGTTTTTCAGTTTTGTTTATATAAATTAAATTATTCTTTGAAATTATTCTTTCTTTCTCAGGATGTACCAAACTGTAGATTTTGCCGCTCCTAACATTGTAGCAGTTTCTTGGATGGGTTTTTTTTGTTTTTCGGTTTTCAGCTGCATGGAGAGCTCCTTTTGTGCTGGTCCTGAGTCCTGTGACTCAGTGGTTTTGGTTTTTAATATTCTTTGATTCAGTTAGTGTCTGGTTGTATTTTAGTGATTTTTAGATCTTGGATTTTGTTTCTTTGCCTCCCCTGTGTTACATGTTTTCTTGTCTAGTCTCCCCGGTCGTGCATCTCCTGGTCAAGTCTACATCTCCATGCCAGTCTTGTGTCTCATGTCCTGTGTTCAGTGTTTTGAGTTTTGCTTCCCCTTTGTCTCGTCATGTTTGGTTGCTCTCCTGCTGTTTCTCATTTCCTCGTTTGTTTTTCATAAATTTAGTTTATGGATTATTTCCCAGCAACTAAAGCTGCCACTTTAAGTATAAAGTGTCACACAGCCACACATGACAACTTTGGACACATGTTGTCTGTTTCACAGCAAAATCTTCCAAATGCAAGCACCACACCTCAAATCAACCCCAGCACTATTATCTGTTTAATTAAAAATGACATAACAAAGGAATTGCCCACACCTGCCCATGAAATAGGCTTTGACTCAATTGTCCAATTTTGGTCCTTTTCAAAAGTGGCACATGTTAAGGAGCTGAAACTCCAAAACTCTTCATCCAATTTGAATAAATTGTAATCTTATGTCCCTTGAGACCTCCAGTAATTCTCCAGAACCACAAACTTCACTTGGTTCTTTTCAGGAACACCGTCTGAACCTCATCATGCTGAACGTATTCTACTTCTCATTGGATTTGTGTTTTGGCTGCGGGAAATTGTTTCTTTACTGATCTTTTCCTGCCTTATGTCACTAGACTTGATATGACTGCGCTATGCTGTTGCTGCTGACTCCAGTAAATTCCACAAGACATGCTGTGTAAGTAAATACAAACAACAACAGTTTAGATGCACCTCTGCAAAGCACAGATGTGCTCTCTTATGTATATGTATTTAGGGAGAAGAGGTTTTTTTAACCTCTTACCTTAACATTCAAGACTGGTGAATGTCTTGAATGTTTTCCACTAGTTTTCCATTTGTGAGTAACATAAAATTATTTTTGTCAATGTAGAATGATGGACACCAGACTGTTTGGATATGACCTTATAACCCTTCCAAGAAGCCTTTTCTGTCTTACCACAAATGTGAGTAGCAAACTGTTAAATGAATGATGACAAGGTCCTGTCATATGTCATATGTCCTGTGTTTTAGTTCATCTGAGGTTGCATGTACCCCAATTTAAAACCTACTGAGGACCAGATGATTTTGTATTCTTCCTGATATAATAATAATGGATTGCATTTATGTAGCACTTTTCTAGACACTCAAAGCACATTATAATTCCACTCTCACATTCACACACTGGTAGAGGCAAGCTACAGTTGTAGCCACAGCTGCCATATCGCAGGTGAAGTGTCTTGCCCAAGGACACAACGACCAGGACGGACAAAGCTGGGGATCGAGCCGGCAACCTTCCGGTTACAAGATGAGCTTCCCAAACCAAAAAAAGGGCACAATGAAAAGTGCTTCATATAATGTTTGCAGTTTTTTTTTTAAATCATATCCCTAAAAGACCTTCTCCTTAAATTTCACATCACTGTAACATCACTGTAACAGGACTGGTATAAAAAGCTTTAACTTTAAGAAAATGTGTGCTAAATCTCCAAAATTTAATGGAGATTTATGCATTACTCTGTGCTGATACGTTTAAATGTTGACCTTTTTGTCATATGAAATTCTCATCTGGTTTGTTTCTTAAAGAAAGGGTTGTTGAAAGGTTTGCATTAGAAACAAAGGACAAGTTGATGTGCAAACTCTTACATGATTTGGACAGTAATAGAACCAGAAGGACACTTCTAGTCTGATCTACCTTCTCAACTTCATACTCGGAGACATCATGCACTGAGCCGTCCGTCTCAAGCCGGACCCTCACCCGGCCCTCGGACAGCTCTGGTGTGCCTTCATCTGGCTTCAGCTGAGTAGCTGAAAAGAGGAGAAATGAAGTTATGTCTTTGAAAGCACACATACAGACACCCTGTGAACTGAGGTGTGGAAATATCAAGGATCTTCAAGGCTACAATCAAGACTTGTTTTTTGTGTGAATGAGTCAGCAGTTATAGATCCATCCATGTGTAACTGTGGTTTCTGTTAGGGGTTAAATGTTCTTCAAAATGTACTTATAGCTAGCATGCATACTGTAGTGTGTGCGTGTGTGTTGTTTTCAATGCATACCACGGATGAAATCATCCTTGTCGACGTACCACACAGTTCCAGCTTCATACCACACATCCCTAACCTGAGAGAAAGCAGCATGAGAGGAACAAAGAGAAGAACAGTAACTACTTTTTGGCTGCACAGTTTCTATAATGCATGATCATTTAGTGTGCCACAGCATTGAATACCATTGTTTTCAGAGTTTACTTCTAGTGAAGTCACATTTAAAGTGTTGTGTTTTTCTTTATTTTCTGCTACATTTTCAAATAATCCCTGTGAGCTCAAAGCTCAGCTTTCAGACATAGAAACAGAAGACTATAGAATAAATGAGGACAACAATAAAACATATAAGTGTAAATAAGGAAAATTATCCATCCGTCTTCTTCCACTTATCTGGGGCCGGGTCCCAGGGGCAGCAGACTAAGCAGAGAAACCCAGATCTCCCTCTCCCTGGCCACCTCATCCAGCATGTCCAGGGGAACACCAAGGGGTTCCCAGGCCAGCCAAGAGATATAATCTCTCCAGCGTGTCCTGAGTCTGCCCCGGGTCCTCACACAGGAGGTGCCCAGGAGGCATCCCTGTCAGAAGCCCGAACCACCTCAACCTGCTCCTTTCAATGTGGAGGAGCAGCGGCTCTACTCTGAGCCCCTCTCAGATGGCCGAATTCCTCACCATATCTCCTGGGAGAAGCCAGCAACCTTTCTGAGGAAGTTTATTTCATCCATTTGTATCCGCGATCTCGTTCTTTCCGTCACTACCATAGTTTGTAACCATAGTTAAAGTAGATCACCTGGTAAATTGAGAGCTTTGCTTTTCCATTCAGCTCTCTTCATCACGACGGATCAACCATATGTACATTTTTTATAATTACTTATATAACTGTCACACTAGTTTCTTTCCTTTTGTTTAGGCTTTTCATCATATGTTGGACAGAACGACAGTGGATTAGGTAGTGAATTGTATTGTCTGAGATTTAAAGATCTTAAAATGACTTAAATGTAACTTTTGTTTGTCTCCGTAAACATTTTGATTCCCACTATGCACATAGGTCAAACTACTGAAGTATGCAAATACAAAAAACCCCTAAAAGAACCTTTAGTTTTGGATTACTTTGTTGTTTCTCTATTGAATGGAATGGTAATATTTAATATCTACATAAATGGGTACTGTCACACCAGACAGTACGAAAGGTGGACGTAGCTACCACGACGTCACCTGTTGGTTTCAAATACTGTTCTGAAGATTTAAGATGAATGTTTATGCTGTTGCCATCATGGTTGCAAGAATCCAGTGGTGAGCTCCAATGATCCATTTTGCTTTTAATGGTTCTTAGCTGAGAGACGTGACCCAGAAATATCCATGTGGCAGCCATAAGAAGATCTAATCAAATTCTCTGAATACTAAGGAAAGGAGCTTCAATGCTTCCTTTATTGCTTCCTTTAGCTAAGGAGGACCATTCGTTATGAAAGGAGATTAAAAATCACCGCCTCATAATTCATTGTGATGGATCATCCCACAATTCACAAAAACCATCGAAATAATGACCAAAATGTTAATTGTAACTGCATTTTCCATTTTATGCCATAACTGATGTAGTTTGAGTTTTTAACAACAGTTTGTTACACTCACATCTGAAATCTGATCATCACACTGCTGGAATAAAAACTACTTCTTGTTGAGTCTTTGCTTTGCATGAACAATATATTATATAATAATTATTATTATGGAGGGCATATTATTTTGTTCATAGAAATAAACAGTTTGAAGGAAAGCAGCTGCACTGGATCACAGCAGGTAAATATAAGAAAATCTGATCTTTTCATTTCATATGCTACTAGATATTATTGTGATTATTGCGATAGCAGGGTGATCTGCAAACAATGTGCTGTATGTCAATAGGGGAGCACTGCAGGATTACTAAGGAAAAATAATGCAGCATTAACTCAGGTTTCTCTTTAAAAACACCACAACAATTCAGATAAATTTGAGGAGACTAGCGCTTTTGTAGAGATGTGGCAAAGAAAAGTCACTCGCTGTGTGCACACTGCTGAGAAAAAGATGCTTGCAACTGACAAGTCATTAGCCATTGAGCAAACTGAAAACATCACAGCTAATCCTCCTGTGTCAAATACAGTATCATCAAAAACATATAAACTAAAACCCTACAAATTAGGTTTATTTTTATTCAGTATGATCCACAACGAGTAGAACAATGAACTAATCGCCATAGGTGTCGCCATCTAATGGCCTCCAGACAGAATGCAAGTTTAAGGCACTTCCCCGCTGGCTTTACTTTTCCAACCACAAAGCTACATCCACTTTTTTCACTGTCTATGTCTCGTGAATGTCTCAACTAAGGCAGATGAGGGATCTGAATGCAGGGCATAAAGTAGATACGTTTTTATTGGAATTTAAATGTTAGTTTTAAAAGGAAACGGTGTCACAAAAAGGGGAAAAAATCCATTAAAAATATTATTTTAATGTAGAAGAGTTTCCAAGTATTCTGCAGGCCTCAGACTATCTGTAAGACCGGATGACAAAAGCATACATACCTCCTTCCTGGCATTCTCTGTCACAGTTGTCTCTGTTTGCATTCCCTCTGGCTCCTGCCTCTCCTCCATCCCCTTCTCTTTCTCCTTCCCTTGCCCAAATTCCTCTATCCTCTCCTTCTTTGTATGCTCCTCCATATTTTTGCTCTTCTTTTCAGTCCTTCTGTCCCACTGTTGCAGCTTCTGCTTTGGGGGCTCTGGTGTTACGTCTGGTCTGGTTTCAGGTTTACCCCTGGAGTCAGGAGTCACTATGTGGCACTGAGATGAGGACCTGCCATCTGGCTGTGCTGAGTTGCGTCCTTGAGGTTGGCTGTTGTCGCTGTTGTCGCTGAATTGCTCTGTCCGCAGGGACATTTCTGCCTCGAGGATTGGAGGAGTCTGATCTGGGAGTAGAAACTGATGCACCAGGTTGTCACTCAGTTTGTTTGGCTGTAGTGGGAAGAAAAAAGTAACAGGCCTCCTTTGACTGTTAACTGAAGGTTATGCATGCGTTGTACTTGTGTGTAGTAGTGCTACTGGAAATAGTGGGTGATGTGTCACAGTCTGCTGGTGCTTTTGTTGTGTCTTCTGTTTATGTTGTTACTTTCTTTTATTTCTTCTGTTAGACTGTTCCATAATTTCACTCCCGCTATTGAGATAGACATACTTTTTAAAGTTGTTCTAGCACTTTGTATTTTAAAAGTATAATGTGTGGTTTCCAACAGACCTTTTGGTCAATGATCACACCAAGAATTTTTTTTTTGATACTTTTCTTTTGGTTTCCAAATAACATAAATTTGGTTTTATCTAGATTCAATGATAACTTATTTATATCAAACCACTTTAATATCGTTAATTCCTGTGTGATCATCTCCAAAACCTGTGGCAACTTCACTCCTGAACAAAATATATTTGTGTCATCTGCAAATATTACAAACTTTAGAATCTGCGATACTCTGCAAATATCATTTATGTACATAATAAACATTTTTGGAGCCAATACTGAACCTTGATGTACTCCACAAGCAATATCCATCAAATTAGATTTATATTCATTTATTTGTACATATTGTTGCCTATTCCCTACATAGCTTTTTAACTAGTCCAAACCACTCCCCTAAACCTGTACCTTTCCAGTTTTTTTAATCATGAAATTTTTAATAGAATTTCATGATTAACAGTATCAAATGCCTTCTTTAGATCTAAGAAAACTCCAAGTGTGTACCTCTTATTATCCATACATTCTGTTATCTCTTCCATTAAATCTCTCAATGCCAAAGCTAGCAATAGATAGAGAAAATCAGTTTTATCCAAAGAAGCCCATCTGGCCCTTCTCTGGCTGTCATTACATTACTGACATTGTTTTCTCCAGCCTAGAGAAGGCCATTCCAGAGGCATCTGAGTGAGAGGGTGCCACTTTATTAGGCACACCTGTGGCCTAATTAAATGACTAGTCACGTTTTTAGTTGCAGACCAACTCTGGTATTGGCAACACTAAGATCTTTAAGATTCAATAAGATATTGAGAGATGGAAATGAATGACTTACTGGCCTTTCTTCTTTGACCTCTGGCTCTTTATGTTTGGTCTCTTTCTCTGAATCTCTGACGAGCTGCTTGAGGAAACCACCTGGCAGAACTGACAGAGGCGGATGTGGTACCGTTGTGACAATTGGCTTGTTTTCCTCCTTTATCTGTAGTTTGGTCCATTGATGATTCAGGCAGAACAAACAAAATAGAAAGTCATTGTATGGTTTGGATGCAGTGTGCAGTCCATTGGGCATGCACATCAGGCATGCACTGCATGCTCAGCGGAGAGTTAAACAAGTCAGATGCATACGTTGACAATGTATGACAAATGTGTTGGAAAGCGAAAGAGATTTCTTACAGTTCTTATCAAACACTTTATTTTGACCAACACTCAAACATGAGTTCATCAAAACTGCTCCACAGGGTTTAGAATAAGTCCAAAAAGGGGAGGCAGTGTGTGGCACAGTGGACATAAATGAATGTGAGTCCTTTAAAGGCCTTTTTGTAATTAGCTTCCTTCAGCACTTTTAGCACCATGCAGGGTCATAAACAGCTATGAGGTACCAGAGGCGTTGGAGGGTTTTTCAAATAAGAGAATGTGTGACAATCTAAACGGCTGTTAATTTGAGTAGGATAGAATAGAATAGGCCTTTATTGTCATTGTACATGTACGACAAAATTGTGGGTGCTCCGCACCAACTGTATGGAATAAAAATAGAAATAGTAAGACAGCAGGAATAAATAACAGACAAGAGGAGTATATACAAAAAGAGGAATAAAAACAAAACTGGAGGAAAACACACAATAGGAAGGTACACATCAGAGGACAGGTGCTTGAAAGTAGTGAAAAGACTGGAATTCTAAAAAAGTTATGGCCTACTGGACTTGTGATTGGGATTTGTTTACAGAGTTAGATTGATGCCTGAGATGTGAGGATTTGGAATTGGTGTAGAGATGAGGAGTGAACCCGAGGCACAGAGAGGCAGGGCCTTCGAGTACGCTGTTTTTTCCCTCGTGCTATTTTCATGTAGGTGAAGCAATCATTCTGTAATTTATAGACAGGTGCTCTGCAAAAGAGGGAAGCTGTATGTCTGGTCTCACACCAAAGGCATTTTGGTAAACGTGGTGCCACTATGCTGATTGGTTAAACTCCACAAATCTGTCAAAAACATATTAATTGCAAAATTTAGACTGGGATACACATTAGTGTGCTTGACAAAGCTTTTTATGAGATTCAAAATTGGACGACTAACCAGTGAAAATGTGCCAGCTTTGTAAAACCCTGCAGTTGGCATGAACTTGTGACTGCATTAGAATAGATTTGAGCAGAGGTTCCATGGATGGTTTAAACCTAAATCTTCTCTTTAAAGATAAGAAACCCTCTAGTTCTACTTCTAAACTAAATAAAACTCAATATTAGCTTCATGTCAAGCTAATCCAAGAGTAAAACCCCCCAGACAGTTACAGTAAGTTCAGAAGATGTCACAACTGTTTCTCTGTCTGAAATAATACAGCTACATTCAGCTACAATAATAGAGGTACAGTTTATGAGCTTCAACAGAAAAGCCGAGCATCAGCTGCTCAGGCATTAGAGTGATTTTGTACACTTGTTCCTGTTTTGGGGGTTTATTTGACACAGAAGCATGGACAAGTAAATGGTCATTTCTTTATTAAACCTTTAAGAAATTAAGCAGGTAAAAGGCCTCAAGTTGATTTCAAATGCAGCTTTTAAAAGTTTTTCCTGCATGGAGCAAGAACATTAGGAGGGACAGAATCTGAGAAAAAATTTATTTTGATGTTGCCCAGTATTCAATATCATTTGCAAACTTGCACAGTAATTAAGGGACTGTGCTTAAAATGACAGCGATTCTTAATCTAATTATGTATACTGTAATAACATATCAGTCACATGAAACATGTTACTGTGTAAGAATATTTGCTTTGGTTAAAACCCTTGTGTATGCAATGCAGTGTCAGTTAACCAATACTGTAATCAGTTTGAAATCTGATGCTTTCCATTTGTGTTGCTGTGCTCCACAATGTAGCTACATTAAAAGTATTTTCCCAGTGACAGTCTGAAAATCCACTAGCATGTATGAATCTCTTCAGAGATTTGACATCCTATGAGATGGTATCATGTGTATGACCAGGTGTACGGGGGGCCACATCAAAAGGACAGCATGTATTTTCTTTACCCAGCAGAAGAATACTCTGCTTCTGTGTTTTTGCCAGGATAGTGTAACACATTTAAAATCCAGTCTGAAAAACAGTTTCCAGTTATCACTGTCTCCTACTTTCCTTTTGTATGAACTGTGGGGAAAGACTTTGTAGCTTGTCGGTCAGCTGGGACATACAATTTCGTTTTTTTCTGTAAGGATTTCCATTAATGGTGTTGTAAGCTGGAGTCACTGAGCATAAAAATATCTTTACAATCAACCTGAAAAAGGCTGAAAAATGGAGGCTAATCTCGAGGCTTCAAAATGGATAAAAAAAAAAAACAACCCCAAAAAACCTAAACTTAAGCATGACCATCTTTTCGGTAGCGTGTGATAAGCAGAATGAACTGAGTGATGAAACTGCCATATAAGGCTGGGTGTTCTGCTCCCATTTGTGGAAAACTTCAATATTTTGTATCTCAACAGAAATATCAGTATCAGCAGATTCAGATCGCAAATGTCAAGTGACAGCATGGGGCTGTAAAAAGCTCAAACACTGAACATGCAAGATGATTAATACACCAACCACAGCAGTGGCATGCTACGATGACTCAGGGTTAGAACAGAGGAGCACTCACTATGTGATCAGTGCACCACACACACCCACACACACACATGCGTGCAGTCACAACCAGCTATTAGAGTTAATGCAGCACACAGCATTTCTGCACCTCCCTTCTTCTCCCAGAGTTTTAAGCGTGAGGACAGTGCCATGGTTTCACAGTAGGGAGAGGGTTAAGGGGAGTGAGGTGGCTGTGGAGGTGGAGGGTCACGCGTCTGTCAGCAAGATGTGATGGTGGCAATGTGCGTGTGCACAGAGGGAGAAGAACAATCTGACAAGAAAGAAAGAAAACTGAGGTAAATTAGATAATCTTCAGTAAAAGACAGTTATCACACACACACACCATCATGATCCACTTTTCCATTATTGACATACTTCACTGCCACTTTGTGTCTATTGAGACGTCATTATTTTTTAAGAAACTGTCTCGTCGTGCTCCTGCTCAGAGGTTCTGTTGTCAGTCAGCTCACACCGACTCTGTATGATGTGTTGGCGTTAATCAATCTTGTCATTATCCACCTTTTTTTACAACACTGCATTGAAGGCAAGGGTCTGCTGTGATTAATAGGGTCATAAACACACATATTGTTAAAGCGTAAATCTGTGTGAAAAGTTTTACTAATCAGTAGCTACACTGTGAAAAAAGTTGTGCCTTCCCATTGCCCTTGGCCTCAAACACTCCTGATGTCTTTTTGCGGTTCTGTTTTGTCATGACCCCATTTCCATCGGGTTGAAGTCTGGACTTTGACTGGGCCACAGCACTGATTCTTTCCTTTTTCAGCAGCTGTGCTCGGGATTATTGTTCTGTTGATGACCCAGTTTCATTCAGGCTTTAACTGTCAGACAGACGGCTTCACATTTGACTCTAGAACACTTTGGTATACAGAGCAGTTCATGTTCTGCTCAGTGACTGTAAGGTGCCCAAATCTTCATCGCTCCACCACCATGCTGGCAGTTGGTCTGAGATGTTTGCTATGAACTTGTAGAGTCTGCGGTGGAGTTCTTGAGTTTTTTGCAGTTTCTCAGAGCATGGATGGCCTAAGCTTGGGGTAAATTTGCTGGGGCGCCCACTCCTGGGAAGACTTTGGTATACAACATACATTCGAGTGCGCCACAGAAACAAACTGTCAAAACCTCAGTTTTTACAAAAGTGCTCACACTTACTGCTGATCAGATAATCAAGTGTATTTGATTAGCACAGGGGTGGGCAACTCCAGGCCTCGAGGGCCGGTGTCCTGCAGGTTTTAGATGTGTCCTTGATCCAACACAGCTGATATAAATGGCTAAACGATCTCCTCAACGTGTCTTGAAGTTCTCCAGAGGCCTGGTAATGAACTAATCCTTTGATTCAGGTGTGTTGACCCAGGGTGAGATCTAAAACCTGTAGGATATCGGCCCTCAAGGCCTGGAGTTGCCCACCCCTGGATTAGCAGGACCTGGACGCTAGCTACACTCTTCATTCCTACAGCGGTAAAGGTGTATTTAGTTTCTTACAGGACTGCATTGATTGTGCACTTCTCACTGCTGATGATTAGAACTTTGTGTCAGTGTGGTCATCAGATTGTTCAAGGACCCAGATGCGTGTTTGTCTGAGGTGCCAGCACTCTGTACAAAACTAAAAATCATCAGTCCAACTGATTTTCAACCTGTTGACTTCTTAAAAAGGTTTCAAAGGGAGGAGGTTGAGAAGAGCGAAGCTAGATCACAACTAATCACCAATCCAGACTACCAACACAAGCTAACCCAAACATAACCCAAAATGTGGTCTAATTCCAAAGAGTAGTGGATGAAAATCATCCTGTCAAACATGGTTTCATCTGAAAGCAAAATCAAACAAGTGTCAGAGGTCTCATGTTTGTTTTTTTTCTCCAAACTTCCCCTCTAAGGAAGATCCAGCCTCAGAGGCAAGATAGAAAATCAGAAACATGTCTGTCATTATGTGCCATGTACCTCGCTCCAGTAGCCTTGTGGTGTGGATCATACAGTATGAGATCCTGCTCTCTGCCTGTAAGCAGCATACTAGGGGCAGGTTTAGTCAGTCCCTGTAAACAACTCAACAGCTAGTTTTAGAAGGACCAGGCATTGTGCCAATCACATAAAAACTACCAACCAACTTTCTAAATGATTTTAAAACTGTCCTAAAAGTCTGTTTTGACATAGAAATGCATCCAACAGGTTCTCGGGTGGCATGCTAAACCTTCTTTTCAACTGTAGGACCCTTGCTTGACAAGACGAGTTTATGACCTCAACAGAAAACTTCTCCTAACAAGACACCAGAGACAGAAACATGCTTGACAATAAAAATCGAGCCAACAGTAAAAACCAGTCCTCTGGTGAAGTAGACAGCGGCGTCTGAACCAGTGTTATCTAAATGTAACAATGTCAAATCTCAGCCCGGCTGTATTACAGAATGTAGGCCCCTGAAGCCCCGCTCTCTCTAACCCAGCTCCAATCTATGAATAAAACCCATGACAGGAACTTTATAAGTGGACAGCGAATAGGATAGAACAAAACGCAGCCATACCTTCCAAAACTGTAGAGAAGCAGCTAAAGGCTCCAGATTTTTAATGGCAAATCCAGCGAGCCAAAATGAGAGTCCCCCTGTCACACACTCACAGTCGCACAGACTGGGCAAGACTGACTGAGGGGGTATGCAGCAATAGTCAGAAATAGAGCGACACACAGACCAGCAGCATGGCTTCACTGACAGACGACTCCTCTATAAATATCTGGAGTCACAGGGTGGAGGAAGGGTCTCTAAACGACCCTGTTTGGAGACCTGCATGAGACACAAAGAAGCTTGTTGTCAGGTGAAGCCACTGCTTGTAACATGATCCGCTTTTCCTTTTTCTTTTTAGCCATTCACCTGTCCTTCACCAGACGCCACAAGTACAGTAATCTGGATCTACAGCACTGGGAAACATTATCATCCTCTGTAAACATAGTAACAGCATCAAAACGTGGGTTTTTTTTGTTTTTTTTAAGCTGCGTGAACACCAGGGGGAGGGGTATAATGAGTGCAGGCCGCAAATGCACATGTTCAGAGCTGCAGTGCATCAGCTGCTTGAGTTGATTGACAACTACAGCTGAAGAAGACTGAGCAGTGAGGAGAAGGCGCCTCCTGATGACTTTGGGGACGGTGTGGTACGAGCAACCCTCCTCTTAGACATGTTGTATGATTCTTTGCTAATAAAGCACATCGTGCTGTGGTGACCAAAGATCACTCATTCCTCCACATGTACCCCTTTCTAATCACGGTGCCCATAATAAATCCTGAACATCGCGGATTCTGTGTTTTAAGTTTTGCATTTTTACTTGTTATCTATGGTGTATATTTCTCTATCCATTCACACTCACCACCATACCAACACCAGGTTGGACCTCTTACTGTCAACACTGCCTTATCCTTCCGTGGTACAGATTCAACAAGTGGCTCGAAACATTCCTATGGGATTTGGGTCCACACTAACATGACATCACACAGAGGCTTGTCAGCTATGACAGGTTTCTCCCATTCAAACCATTCCTAGCAGTGCTTTGTTGGACTGAGCTGGTGACTTCAGAGGAAATAGAGTACAGTGAACTCATCTCAAGTTTTGAGATGATCTGGTGCTCAATGAGTTCTGCTCCATTTCTAAAGTTACGCTCGAAGTAATTGTCAATCTGTAGGTAGCTGAGACTCATATATATATATATATATATATATATATATATATATATATATATATATATATATATATACACATACATACAGTGGGGCAAAAAAGTATTTAGTCAGCCACCGATTGTGCAAGTTCCCCCACCTAAAATGATGACAGAGGTCAGTAATTTGCACCAGAGGTACACTTCAACTGTGAGAGACAGAATGTGAAAAAAAAAATCCATGAATCCACATGGTAGGATTTGTAAAGAATTTATTCGTAAATCAGGGTGGAAAATAAGTATTTGGTCAATAACAAAAATACAACTCAATACTTTGTAACATAACCTTTGTTGGCAATAACAGAGGTCAAACGTTTACTATAGGTCTTTACCAGGTTTGCACACACAGTAGCTGGTATTTTGGCCCATTCCTCCATGCAGATCTTCTCGAGAGCAGTGATGTTTTGGGGCTGTCGCCGAGCAACACGGACTTTCAACTCCCGCCACAGATTTTCTATGGGGTTGAGGTCTGGAGACTGGCTAGGCCACTCCAGGACTTTCAAATGCTTCTTACAGAGCCACTCCTTTGTTGCCCGGGCGGTGTGTTTTGGATCATTGTCATGTTGGAAGACCCAGCCTCGTTTCATCTTCAAAGTTCTCACTGATGGAAGGAGGTTTTGGCTCAAAATCTCACGATACATGGCCCCATTCATTCTGTCCTTAACACGGATCAGTCGTCCTGTCCCCTTGGCAGAAAAACAGCCCCATAGCATGATGTTTCCACCCCCATGCTTCACAGTAGGTATGGTGTTCTTGGGATGCAACTCAGTATTCTTCTTCCTCCAAACACGACGAGTTGAGTTTATACCAAAAAGTTCTACTTTGGTTTCATCTGACCACATGACATTCTCCCAATCCTCTGCTGTATCATCCATGTGCTCTCTGGCAAACTTCAGACGGGCCTGGACATGCACTGGCTTCAGCAGCGGAACACGTCTGGCACTGCGGGATTTGATTCCCTGCCGTTGTAGTGTGTTACTGATGGTGACCTTTGTTACTTTGGTCCCAGCTCTCTGCAGGTCATTCACCAGGTCCCCCCGTGTGGTTCTGGGATCTTTGCTCACCGTTCTCATGATCATTTTGACCCCACGGGATGAGATCTTGCGTGGAGCCCCAGATCGAGGGAGATTATCAGTGGTCTTGTATGTCTTCCATTTTCTGATGATTGCTCCCACAGTTGATTTTTTCACACCAAGCTGCTTGCCTATTGTAGATTCACTCTTCCCAGTCTGGTGCAGGTCTACAATACTTTTCCTGGTGTCCTTCAAAAGCTCTTTGGTCTTGGCCATGGCGGAGTTTGGAGTCTGACTGTTTGAGGCTGTGGACAGGTGTCTTTTATACAGATGATGAGTTCAAACAGGTGCCATTCATACAGGTAACGAGTGGGGGACAGAAAAGCTTCTTACAGAAGACGTTACAGGTCTGTGAGAGCCAGAGATTTTCCTTGTTTGAGGTGACCAAATACTTATTTTCCACCCTGATTTACGAATAAATTCTTTACAAATCCTACCATGTGAATTCATGGATTTTTTTTTCACATTCTGTCTCTCACAGTTGAAGTGTACCTCTGGTGCAAATTACTGACCTCTGTCATAATTTTAAGTGGGGGAACTTGCACAATCGGTGGCTGACTAAATACTTTTTTGCCCCACTGTATATATACACACATATATATATACATATATATATATATATATATATATATATATATATATATATATATATATATATATATATATATATATATATATATATATATATATATGTGTATGTATATATATATATATATATATATATATATATATATATATATATATATATATATATATATGTATATGTGTATATATATATATATACATACACATATACATATATATATATATATATATACACATATACATATATATATATATATATATATATATATATATGTATATGTGTATGTATATATATATATATATATATATATATATATATATATATATATATATATATATATATATATATATATATATAACACCCAGCACGCCCCTGCGGGCGGTTTATCCTTCAAGCTCGGGTCCTCTACCAGAGGCCTGGGAGCTTGAGGGTCCTGCGCAGTATCTTAGCTGTTCAACACATACGCCCTGCCCGTGATCAGGTACCCTGCTGGGGTAATAAGCTGGCCAAAGGAGGAGATAGAAGCCACTGACATAAAGACAAGAAAGCTCCTGACCATGCATGGAGGGTTTCACCCCAAGTCCAGCACCCTGAGGCTGTACGCTAAGCGGAAGGAAGGGGGCCGGGGACTGGTGAGTGTCAGCACCACAGTCCAGGATGAGACAACGAACATCCAAGAATACATTGGGAAGATGGCCCCAACTGACCGAGTGCTCAGTGAATACCTCAGGCAGCAGAAACCCAAGAAAGAGGAGGGAGACGAGGAACCATCATGGAAGGACAGGCCCCTGCACGGTATGTACCACCGGCAGATAGAGGAGGTGGCTGATATCCAGAAATCCTACCAGTGGCTGGACAAAGCTGGACTGAAAGACAGCACAGAGGCACTAATCATGGCAGCACAAGAACAAGCTCTGAGCACAAGATCCATAGAGGCTGGGGTCTATCACACCAGGCAAGACCCCAGGTGCAGGCTGTGTAAAGATGCCCCAGAGACTATCCAGCACATAACAGCAGGGTGCAAGATGCTAGCAGGCAAGGCATACATGGAACGCCATAACCAAGTGGCCGGCATAGTGTACAGGAACATCTGTGCCGAGTATAACCTAGAAGTCCCGAGGTCAAAATGGGAGATGCCCCCAAGGGTGGTGGAGAATGACCGAGCTAAGATCCTGTGGGACTTCCAGATACAGACGGACAAAATGGTGGTGGCTAACCAACCAGACATAGTGGTGGTAGACAAACAGAAGAAGACGGCCGTAGTGATCGATGTAGCGGTTCCCAATGACAGCAATATCAGGAAGAAGGAACACGAGAAGCTGGAGAAATACCAAGGGCTCAGAGAAGAGCTCGAGAGGATGTGGAGGGTGAAGGTAACGGTGGTCCCCGTGGTAATCGGAGCACTAGGTGCGGTGACTCCCAGGCTAGGCGAGTGGCTCCAGCAGATCCCGGGAATAACATCGGAGATCTCTGTCCAGAAGAGCGCAGTCCTGGGAATATATACACATACATATATATATATATATATATATATATATATATATATATATATATATATATATATATATATATATATATATATATATATTAGGGGTGCAACGATACACAAAATTCACGGTTCGGTTCGGTTCGATACTTTGGTGTCACGGTTCGATATTTTTTCGATACAAAAAAAATGTTCATGTCTTTTTAATTTGTCATTTATTAAAATTATAAATATATATTTTAACTCAAAAGTACAGTTTTTAAATGTAATGTTGTTGAAACAAAAGTAATTAAAAAAATAAATATATCTCAGGGCTCTCAAAATTTCAAAATCCCTGGTAGCCCTTCGGGCAGGGACTCTTCAGTTTTTGGTAGCCCAAAATAAATGTAAGTAGCCCAAATAAAAAAGAGAGCAATTTTTTGATTGATGTTTTGTTTCCTGTTTTGTTTCCTTTACAATATTATACATTAAAGTATAATATTGTAAAGGAAACAAAACATTAATCAAAAAATTGTTGAAAAACAAATTAGAACATTGTATAAAAATTACAATCATCAACTCAAATACTTGGTTCTAATTGAACAGAAATTTCTATGAACTTGTAAGAACTGTGTAGGACATGAATCAGTCTGTGTCAGATCCTGAATTTGAAATTTCCGCTGAAGTCACGGGTAAGAGACAAGTGGAACCAAGATCTAGGCCATTTGCTTTTTGAACCTTGCAAAGACTGCTAAATTTTGCCAGTGGTAGTTCACTCTTTGCAACATAGTACGCTGTTCTAAACAGATTTTTCAGGTTTATTTTTAGTATGTTATTTGCAATTGGTGTTTGTTCTGGGAAAGATATTGCAGACTGAGCAATAATGCATTTCTTGCATTTCTCATGGATTCTAATGGGGGCCTTTCTTAAAATGACTGGTCCCAGTAACAAAGGCGCTTGTCGACTCAGAAATCGAGAGAAAACCAACAACACACCCGGCAGAACATTATGTTATTTACACGGGTGCACATAAGTGGTCGCATGTGCGCATTCGCTGTCAAAATAAAAGACGCGCACCAGATAAGAAGTTGCAACGCGCGTTTGCGTCCATATAAAAAGCACTGTTTTTGTCCGCTAGAGTGGGATTTTCACGGCACATTCCGCACCACACCTCTGTGCGTTTGTGACACACTATAATGTGTGGTCACATTATGTGATTTAAGCTTTTAGGTGTAGTTTTGTTAAGGAAGGGCCTTAATCTTGTGATTTTTGTTGGAGATCCAACATGTGGTGTGATCCCTAGTTACGCCACAAGGGGGCACTTCCGCCCCAGTGAGATGGTTTAGTGTGACGCTACTGCTCGTCTTCAGATCTGGCAGAAGCGAGAGAGGAAACACACTACCTGTCGTCCATCTCATAATTTATCTGTTTTTTTCAGGTTAGTAAGTAATAAGGCCACACATGTGGTCCACATAATTTACATGCCAAATAAGGGTAAAACCTGACCAGCAGTTTGTTTTGCTGGGATCTGTATTCGTCTGTTTTGCTCATTGAAATGTGTTACGATCGAGAGTAGGAGCTAGCTTAGCTCGCCACATCCTAGAGTAGCTGTTAGCTTTGTTGTTTTCTAAACTTAAGGCACCCTCTTGTAACAAAAGTACACCACGGCTCCTGTATATTTGAGTTAATGTGTTCGCAGAGACAGTTTGATATGTTGTCACTGTTATTGTCTAAAGTTAGTGTAATAACCTATAATAATTCTGATCGCTCTGCAATGTTGATGTGGAGATTTCCACTACACAGATACGCCATTAGTATATGGTACAATACTGGAATGTTTGCTTTATCAAACGATGTGTGAAAAAAAGTGTGATTTATAGCTCTTAGTAACAAACAACAGAGATGACTGTTTAGATTTTTGTTTATACTATTATTATACTATTTTAGTTTATTCTGATTTTGGGCTTTGGGAATGTGAGACAGAGATGTTAAGAAGTTTTTGCAACCTGTTGTGAACACATGAATGTGTTTAAATAAAGATCTGGCAGAAGCGAGAGAGGAAACACACTACCTGTCGTCCATCTCATAATTTATCTGTTTTTTTCAGAACCAGACATAATCTGTCAGCCGCCCTCTTGCTTGGGGTGTGTTACACGTTCATCATTTGTTTGAAGCCAGCTCACCTCCTGCAACCACTTTTCCGAGAATATGCGCTTCTTTTGTGGTTCGGACTCCTTCTGACATTTCTTTGGAGGTAGAGGAACACCAAAGTAATTGCTTAAAGGAGCTTCTTCGACATCTTTAAGAGTTTTAAACAAATTTCTGTCCTCCTCCAGAAAATCGTATGTATGCAAACACGCGTTGCAACTTCATATCTTGTGCGCGTTTTTTTGTTTTTTGTTTTGACAGCGAATGCGCACCTGCGGACCACTTATGTGCAGCCCCGGTTATATAGCTCGTCATGTTGCAGCCACAGAAATTCTTTTGTCCATGAAACCATAAAGCTGCACTTTCTTTTTGCCTTATAGTCTGATTTGTCATAACTTTTCCGTTTTGTGGTGAGCTTTTCTTTGGCTGGCATCTTTGGAAAAGAGAGTTTATTACAGAGAAATGGCTCTTTCCAAAATAAAAGCTATACTATACACTTCTTCTGGGCTATATTCTCAGCAGCATATTGTAGCGGGTCAGGGCTGTTCGGGGTTCTGTTTGTACAGTTATGTTTTGTTTATGTTGCCATAGTGACGGTGTGTCCTTCCGGGGTCAGAGGGCGCCCTGTGTGGTGTTGTTGTTGCTGTGCGGTTGCCGCGCTGAGCAGTTAGCTAGCGGCAGTGTTCTTCTGCAGGTGTCAATAAACGGCTGTGCTCCCTGGCTAGCTCACGGGAAGCAAGACCAAACGACACCTCTGTCTCCTCGTTGTCTGAGCTCTCCACATTGGTGTCAGAAGTGGGATGATGGTGACACCCCATGTTCTGACCCGAGTGACTTTTCCCCCGCCGGTCGTGACCGGCCGGTGCGCCAAAAGAAGGCACCTGGACATTTGCAGGACTTTGTGTGGGGTAGTTGGGGACGACTGACCCCTTAGGTGGGGGCTATGTAGCGGGTCAGGGCTGTTCGGGGTTCTGTTTGTACAGTTATGTTTTGTTTATGTTGCCATAGTGACGGGTGACGCCTTCTCGCTGCGACGGTGTGTCCTTCCGGGGTCAGAGGGCGCTCTGTGTGTTGTTGTTGCTGTGCGGTTGCCGCGCTGAGCAGTTGGCTAGCGGCAGTGTTCTTCTGCAGATGTCAATAAACGGCTGTGCTCCCTGGCTAGCTCACGGGAAGCAAGACCAAACGACACCTACGTCTCCTCCTTGTCTGAGCTCGCCACAATATTAAACATATCAGGTCCCCATAAGGAGAATCATGTGCTAACGGCTGTCTAAATGACTCGGGTAAAGTTTGTAGCATGCATGCTTGTTGTTTTTGTCTGCTTCCACTTGTCTTTGCACTAGGATGATGTAGGAGTAAATGTGCAGTCATATTCGTTGTGTTCCCACTAGTGCTGTCAGCGTTAATCTCGTTGAAATGACGTTAACGCCACAACACGGCAAATCTCCGTTAACGAGCTACCCCTGCATGGGGCTAGACGGCCAACACGTTAACGAGCGCTAACACACTAGTTCCCACCCATGTAATTGAGCATTGCGTGGCACATCCAACATACTGTTTTACTTTAGTCCATGACGCGCTTACCTTCAGGGTCATACGTCACATGAAAACCAAAATAATTCCAAACGCCAGATCTGAATGAGGGTGGGGGAGGTTCAATTTGCCATGTTGCAAGGAGAGCTTAACTTCTGTCTCGCTAGCTTGCCCTGCGCTCTTCCTTCTGACGATGCTGTCTGTGTTGAACGCTCAGTGAATCTGCGCTCGACAGTGCAGCCTAGGCGGAGTAGTCGAACGCAGATACACTGAGCGCTCAACACAGACAGCATCGTCAGAAGGAAAGTTGATAAAATAAATTACAAATTTTGTATTGTTCGATACATATGCGTACCGAACCGAAAGCACTGTATCGAACGGTTCAATATCGATACGAGTATCGTTGCACCCCTAGTGTGTGTATATATATATATATATATATATATATATATATATATATATATATATATATATATATATATGTATATGTATATATATATATATATGTATATGTATATGTATATATATATATATATGTATATGTATATATATATATATATATATATATGTATATGTATATATATATATATATATATATATGTATATGTATATATATATATGTATATATATATATGTATATATATATATATATATATATATATATACATATATACATATATATACACATATATACACATACATATATACATATATACACTCAACAAAAATATAAACGCAACACCTTTGTTACTGCTCCCATTCCCCATGGGATGGACGCAGAGACCTAAAATTCATTCCAGATACACAATATAACCATCCCTCCCAAACAGTGGTCACAAATCAGTCCAAATGTGTGGTAGTGGGCACATCTGCTATATTGAGATAATCCATCCCACCTCACAGGTGTGCCACATCAGGATGCTGATCTGACATCATGAGTAGTGCACAGGTGTACCTCAGACTGCCCACAACAAAAGGCCACCCTGGAATGTGCAGTTTTGTCTCACAGCAAAATGCCACAGATGCCACAAGCAATGAGGGAGCGTGCAATTGGCATGCTGACAGCAGGAATGTCAACCAGATCTGTCGCCCGTGCATTGAATGTTCATTTCTCAACCATAAGCCGTCTCCACAGGCGTTTCAGAGAACATGGCAGCACATCCAACCGGCCTCACAACCGCAGACCTCGTGTAACCACACCAGCCCAGGACCTCCACATCCAGCAGGTTCACCTCCAAGATCGTCTGAGACCAGCCACCCAGACAGCTGCTGGAACAATTGGTTTGCACAACCAAACAATTTCTGCACCAACTGTCAGAAACCGTCTCAGGGACGCTCAACTGCATGCCCGTCGTCCTCATCGGGGTCTTGACCTGACTCCAGCTCGTCGCCGTAACAGACTTGTGTGGGCAAATGCTCACATTCGATGGCGTCTGGCACGTTGGAGAGGTGTGCGCTTCACGGATGAATCATTGTTCACATTATTCAGGGCAGATGGCAGCTGAGAATGTCCCAGAGTCTTGCATGGCCAGCATACTCACCGGACATGTCACCCATTGAGCATGTTCGGGATGTGCTTGACCGGCGTATACGACAGCGTGTACCAGTTCCCACGAATATCCAACAACCTCGCACAGCCATTGAAGTGGAGTGGACCAACATTCCAAAGGCCACAATTGACAATCTGATAGACTCCATGCGACGATGTGTTGCACTGCATGAGGCAAATGGTGGTCACACCAGATACTGACCGGTTCTGGGTCCCCAGACCCCCAATAGCGCAAAAAACTGCACATTCCAGGGTGGCCTTTTGTTGTGGGCAGTCTGAGGTACACCTGTGCACTACTCATGATGTCAGATCAGCATCCTGATGTGGCACACCTGTGAGGTGGGATGGATTATCTCAATATAGCAGATGTGCCCACTACCACACATTTGGACTGATTTGTGACCACTGTTTGGGAGGGATGGTTATATTGTGTATCTGGAATGAATTTTAGGTCTCTACGTCCATCCCATGGGGAATGGGAGCAAAAACAAAAGTGTTGCGTTTATATTTTTGTTGAGTGTATATATACATATACATATACACACACACATAGATACATATATATATATACATATACATATATATATATACACACATATATACACATATATATATATACATACATATATACACACACATATATACACACACATATACACACACACATATATACATGTATATACATATATATACATACATATATACATATACATACATACACATATATATACACATACACACACACATATATATACATACATACATATACACACCAAATAAGAACAGAAGTTGCCTCATGGTTGCTCCTTCAAGGTCATATTCCTCCTTCAACCTCAAGTCTTTGTTTTCTCTTTCTTGTAGATGCTATCGGTTCTTTTGCAATCCAGAATTAAAACTATGATTAACCCATGATCATCCATTTAATATTCTTTTTAAAAACAGTTTCAACTGAATCTTGATACAATTTGCACATTACTTATTAATCTTTCCAGATTTCAAAGGCCAGTAGTGCCTGCACTGTGGGGCCACTCATGGAAGTTTTTCTATCATGGGGATGGTAAATTGGTGCCCCCTGGTGGTGACAGTTTGTTTTTAATGGACATTAGCAACATGGTCATGGTTTGCAGGGTCTGTTGGTTTCTGGTTGAGTCCCGTCTTGGGCAGGTTCTTAGCTCATGTCAGGGACTCCGACCCATCTGGGACTTCTCTCTTTCTGCATCAGTGCATTCGGATCATGACTCTGTCTCAGTTTGAAGAAGTCACTTGCGTGAGTGATGAAACATTAGTCCCAATGAAAATGCTACGTACAGAATAAACATTTAGGGATTTCTTTGCTTGGATGATTGTGCATAAAGACACCTTTATCTGATATTCAACATCGTTTCATTCATTAATCTGAACCTTAAGACTGAACATATATACATATATATTCATTCACACACACAAACACGTATTTTTTTGAGGGTCATGTAATTACAATAATAATTAGACACAAAAGCAAAAGTGACAGGAGGCAACACAGAAAAAGAATTTTTATTCACGAACTGTTTTTACAAGCAGTCCTAAACTTCCTACCTGTCTCAAAAACAAAATAATCATTGAAATAAAATAAATTTTATAATAATCAATGAATATTATCAATTATATATCAGTATTATGACCTTAATTTCAATAGCCCAAAGCCAGTAGTATTTGTGTTTGTCTGTGGCATCTGGAAAACAAAACAAACAAAGAGGAGAGTTTCTGACAGGCGGACACTGGAGGATTCTACAGTGAGCACTCGGCCGAGAGCTCGTCGGCGTGGAGGAGAGACAGCGCGAGAGAGCTCACCACACACGCAATAAATATCAAAGAGCAAAGAGTCCGGCATTGAAACAAAGATCATCATCTGAAACTCGCAGGTACAATATCTCTAATAAGTCTTTATGTGCAAGATTCGAGCTGAAGTCTTCACCACGAACAGTTATACTCACATCAAACCCCGACCTCCCTTCAACAAATCCATTTTGTTTTCTACATTACATCTTTTAAATAGACCTAGAGCATTTTGTCATTTCATATACACATATATATTTATATATACTTTGATTTTTTCCTTTTTCCTATACGCCATCCTTTTTAAATTGCCTTATACTGAGCGTGTCTGAGCAGAAAATTTGTGAGACGTCCAAATAAAAAGTCTACTGCTGAACATACAAAGCAATACCAAGGCTCACGTCCACTCTCTCTCTCTCTCTCACACACACACACACACACACACACACACTCACTCACATGACGTACACACAGTGTGAGGAAAACGTTCAGGAACGAGTATGCAGAGCTAGATGGTGTGAGTCTCAATGGCATCGTGGTGTGCAAGCCAGTCCGCGCACACACACCTACGGAAAAATGTTTGGTCACAGTTTTGTACCCTTCAGAGATTCCACCAAAACTCCCACATCAATGTTGTGTTTGTGAGAGTGTGTGTGTGCGCGTGTGACTGTACCAGACCTGGTAGTGAGAGGTGTGAAAAGTTGAGAAAAGGAGGCTTCCACTCGATCAGCAACAGTTATTTGGCACATTTAACATCTATTAAGTAACACATCGGGATAAAAAGGTGCAACAACAGAAATTTCAATAAAAACCATTTTGGTTTACAAAAATAAAAGACACCTGGAGAGGTGACACATTTTCTCTCTAAGACGATAACATCTGCCCCTGACTGGTAAAGGCTCCAAAGAAAAAGAATCACAGAGCACCCTAAACAAACCCCTTTTCCAACTCAAGTCACACATCACAGCTCTGGAAATGCATGGACATCACAGATGAAGACACTGTACTGGATGGAAAAGAAAACCCCTGAAGTAAACCGCTTTCTCTCCTCTGCTGCACACTACTCTGGACTGCCACTGCCTTCGCCTTGAACCCTGGTGAGGTTCCCCACCAAACTGTAAAAAGTCCAATAATTTAGACAAACCCATACACCTCATCTGAACTGTGTCACATTCAGGAAAAAACTCATAACACAGTGAGAAGACAGACGAAAAGTCCACCCTGAAACACTGCAGTAGGTCCGCAGACAATGCTCGTGGACATAGCTTTCTTTAAGCTCAGCTATGGTCCTACTTGAGGAACGTAGACAGATGGCAGTGAGGGGGATCAGAACACTGTACTGGCTACAGACTGAGCATATATTTAAAGAGCAGTGAATTGGCTCACTTGTTGTGCTCATCCGTGTCCTCTGACGTGATGGATCTGATGTAGTGCAGCAGCTCTCTGACAGCAGACACATTTGGCCCAAATCCGGGCTGCTTCTAGGACTAAGGGCTCAGTCACAGCACCGGCGGTGGCTGTACGGCCCAGCTGTGGGCAAAATGCCACGAGCCAGGCTGGCCATGAGCAGAGTTTTGACCAAAGGCCATGACAAACTTCACATCGGGCCCACCTGTAGCTGAGACTGAATGTGAGAAAACTGAGGGCCGCCGCACTTCGGCTAAGTGTTCAGTGCAGTCCAGACTGAGCCTGTAGACTCATCATCGTGTGGAGTTTCTCAAAGACAAATGCGTTTGCATTCCCTGGGTGTAACCTCAACATGAGGCCTGGTGGTAAATCTGACAGGAGCCTGCTCAGGCTCAGAGCAGGCTCAGTACTTTACTGCACATCTAAAGAAAATAAGTCACAGATCATTCTGTTCTCGTTTATTCTGAACCTGCATTTATCTGCTCTCTGGAGAAATGTAGGCTAACACCAACTGGATAAAATGTGAACATTTCAACCACTTAAAAACCAAAAAAAGAAAAAGAAAAAAAAAAAGAGCCTGAAATAGCATGAACATGAAAGCTCATATAGAAGATCTATGCATCTAACTGGGGTATTTGAGGGTGGATTTTTCCTTTAATCAGCTTCAGCTTATTGTCTTCATCCTCCTCCCTACACACAGTCTGCCCACAACAGCTGACTGCTCCAAGCTGTTGCCCTGCATGGACAATGTGTGAGCGGGAACAGACTGCTGATTCTTGTGCTTTGCCTGGGAACAGGTTCTTACATTCTGATGTACTCATACTGGCACAGTCCAACTGAGGTAATGCAGCTCTGTAGCTCTTTCAGAGCCCTTCTCTTGCCACCTCTGAAAGACCCCACACCAACAAAATCCTGTAAAGGCAGACAGAGGAGTTGCGATAAAGCTAACACACTGAAGTAAAACAGCGGTGCGCAGACAAAAGGGTGCTTATATTGTCTTTATAGTCTTTGCCTCCCTCCTGCTCCTCTATAGTTACAGTGTTGTCCATGGTTACCAGTACATGTACACCAATCTTCATGGCTACCATAGCAACCAGCTGCTGTTTGTCAGCCAATGGAATCTCAGTCTCTGTGGTGACTAGAGCCAATGTGAAGCTTCCTGTACCTGCGCTGGAATGATCAACAGCCTTCCACACATACACTGTGAGGGTCCGGGAGGTTGGGATGGCGCGCCATCTGCCAGCAGAGCGGATCCTCCTGGGCGCTCAGGTGACTCAAGTAAAATATTAATGTTGGCACTTTTTGCACTTCAGTAACAGTGGGAGGAATGTTTCAGAGGGATGGATGAGGACAACCAGCCTTTGTTTTCTACATTCTGTGGTAGCCTGGTCTCTTCTGGACCTGAGCATCAGCTCTGTGGAGGAGTCCATCAGGCTGCTGAGAGCACACAGAGTGGGAGGACACTTCCTGATTAATGTGATTTCAACAGCGAGGTGTGTGGTGTGGGAGGTGGTTGAGGAGGGGCAAACAGAGAGAGGAGCAGCCGTTAGTCCTTGTGAAGTTCATGCGGGGATTCTTCAAATGTCCAATGGTTCAAAATCCTTTCTTCCTCTTACTGACTGGCAGGGTCCCAGAACACACACACATTTACCCCCCCCCCAAAAAAAAAAAAAAATCAAAAAAAAAAATCACTATATCACTCTTGATTGGTCGTCATTGTGTGCGCGCCATCAGCACCACGCGCACGCACACACACACACACACACACACACACACACACACACACACACACACACACACACACACACACTGAGGTGATGTAGGCAGGTGTCTTGCAGCTGATGAGGGGGTGGGAGGTGGGATGCAGTGTGTGTGTGTGTGTGTGTGTGTGTGTGTGTGTCTGTCAATGTGAGTGCATGTGTTTTTATGTATATGCGTGCTCTTGTGTATTCACAGGCCATTGCTATTGCGGTGTGTGAGGGGGGGCTTGGAAAGCTCCACTACTCCAGCACGGCCTTTCCCGATGACTTTAGGAGCGCGACGCAGAAGTTTCTGGGCCTCCGTGAACGCCTCAGTCAGCTCTTTCTTCCACTGCACAAACTCTGGGTCACTCTGCGCACATACACAAAAAAAAAAAAAAAAGACATCAGCTTGTTTCATTCATCTCCTCTACAGCACTAAAGCATACAACAGCCAGAGGACGTACTTCACACTGCAGCACAAACTGTTTCCCTCCTTTGATGCGCAGCAGGATACACTTCTTGTCTTTAATCTGCGTTTCTTCCACGGTTACGATCTGCTCCATCGTCAGCAGGTTTTGCTGCAAAGATAATTGAGTGATCACAAAGTGTTCAGATGGATTTCACCAACAAGACTTCTGGCTCTGGCTCACAGCTGCTGCAGAGATGTACACCTTACCCCTACAGCACTAAAAAGCACTGGCACAGAGGATTTCAGGGAGTGTTAGGACAGTCACGGAGGAACTCATGAAGAAGAGTAATGGAGAATTTAGACTTATGTGTTAAATTTCTGCTGTAGCTACGCTGGTACTGCAAACCCTTCTGAAACCCTACTACACGTCGATGCATCACAGCCGCAGCTGGTGTGACTGCCCTGTTCTGTGCCATGGAGTAGGGCTGGGTATTGTCACTGATTTCTATAATCAATTCGATTCCGAAGGTCCTGATTCGATTCGATTCAATTCAATTTTGATTCACACAGTCAGAAATACTATAATTCTGATCATTTATCGGTGATCACTACATATCCATATTTTTATATCTATGCATAAAAACAAAGCTGACACTTGTGAGACTTCATCAGAGTGTAAGCTTCACAGCAGATGTCTCTGTGCCAAACTAAATGAGGATAAAACGCACAATGGTAGACTGGTGCGTAATAAGTAAGTGAATAATGCAGAAAACTGAGATTTGAAATGTAAGTATACTTGAGGGGGGGGCTGTGCATGGTGGAAACAAAGCGGCAAAAGTAAGAGGGAATTCATGACGATGTTTATCACATGTGAAGCATAGTTTGGATATATTTATATATTTATGTTTAAAAATCAATTCAGGATTTACTGAATCGATATTGCGTTATTCAAGCTAAAATTAATTTGAATTGGAATTTTTTTTTTTCTAAATCCACACCTACCATCAAGTCCTCCTAAGCATTACGAATTACTTTTCCCCCACAATTTTTAAGTGAGGCAACGAACAACAGTCTCAATGCAAGGACTCACAAATGTCAGCAGATTCCTGGAGGGAGACCACTGCAACTACCAAAATGGGTGTGTTGGATAAACATGTTCGCCTCAAAAAACCCTCAGCATAACAAATAGAGAGCATCCAGGAGGGGAAAAGTCCCAGGATCATATGTGTTTCTACCAGGTGGCTCTGTGTATAAAACACCGAGATATGACCACATGGTAATTAACATGTAAAACACACCAGTGTAAGCACAAATAGTGTGTGTGTGGTTTTTTTTTGTTTGTTTGTTTATTTTAAAGTCTCTCAGATAGAGCCTAGCTGGGTTTTCCCTTTAGTTTTGATGAAAGTATAGTTCAGTGCACACATTACACTTACACACAAGTAAGCAGTGTACTTCATGGAAACACTAACACAATCAAGACCGTGCAAGTGCTCCTTCACTTGTGTTGTTAGGCTAATAGCTGCAGTCTGAGATGGTCTGAGGCCTGCAGTGAGCTTTGTTGTCAGACGGTGGCAGCGAGCTACTCTTGCTTGTGCTGTTGGTGGTTCGTCGGCCGCGGAGGAGAGCAAACATACAAAGAGCTGAAGTGAATTTGAGTGTTAAACACTGCAGCCACACTCTGTGCATTTAATGCTTTATGTTCTGATCTTTACGTTTTTTCAAATTTTCTTCTTATTCTCCTGTTCCCAGTGACCTCTCCTGTTGCTCCCTGCCCACTTGTAAACCAATCAACACCGAGCAGACATTTCCATAATCTGCTTCCAGTGACGTGCAGTCCAGACTGTGGAGAAATGCATGGGAGCAGGTTTGGGGTGGGTGGTCCACCTAGAATTGTGCACGTGATCGGACACGTCGATCTAGTTTTATGGTACTGCAAACAAAGAGTAAAAACTGAAGTTGACTGACTACCAAATTTCAAGCGGGGAGGCAGACTACAACTCTAAACAGCAGGGGTGCTGAGGACACAGCAGGGACCTGAGCCTGGTGGTAACACTCACCCAGTCTCTCTGCTTTTTCAGAGGTTTCAGCCACCTCTCCTTCAGAGTGGAATGAGCACAGACAGACAGACACACTGACCAAATGATGAACAAGCCGAAAGCCCTCAGCCCATGATAGGCGGTCACATGACGTACAAACGTGCAGTGAATTTAAAGTGTATGCTGTGAGGCAGACTCACCCGAGTGTCGCCCTCTCCTCTCCACTCCACACGGTTGGGGAACAGATAGAAGTATCGGCGCTGCCACTGAGTGAGGAACGGGTTCCCGAGCTTCAGCATGTAGCCATGCATAATGCAGTCCTTCCCCAAGGCATAGTCTGCACAAAGGGACACACAGTCAGGAGGTGTACTGACAGGATATCTGTACTGGGCTGTGTGCGGATTTGGCCGTTATCATCATTACCCTCCTCGTGGCCCAGCTGCTTGTTCTTAGCCCTCTTGCGGGCCTCATTCTTATCGGTGTCCAAGTTGACAGCTTCGTAGACAGTCTCTGCCACCTCCTGCTGCCAGCGCTCTGAGATGACCAGAGGAAAGTTCTTGTAGAGCTCCTGGTCACTGTCCAGCAGCTAAGTCACACACGCAGGCACAAACACAGACAGAGTGCAGCATGTTTAGTTATACATATGCTTATACCAAGACGTAGAGCCTAAGTGACAAATTCCTACAGCGGCCTTGAGGTGCAAAACATCGAATCAAAAAAAATATAAGACTTCAGTTTTTGTTTGATGATGTTTGGAGCTGATGTTAAAATGTGCCTTTATGATTTCAGCCTTTTGTCAAGTTGAGTTGAAGGCATTCAATAGTAAAGTTGCCTTTATTTTTGGCCCTCTAGCAAGGCTGAGCCAGTCATCCATATGTAGCAATAATACACAATTCCTGTCTGCTCCTCTTAAAACTGCAGCTACAGTCCGTTCGTGATCAGAATCCTTTAATAATCCCTAAGGAAATTATGTGGTTACAGTTGCGCCAAGAGAATAGCAGTAACAGACTGAGCTAAATTAAATAATATAATATGTTGCAAAGTTTACAAAATATAAGAAATAGCTCTAATATAAGTACAAATGATGGCGCCTGGTTAAGTTTGCACAACAGCAGCAATACAAATGACGAGTTTTAGGCTTCTACTCATGTTTACATGAACTGCAGCCATCTTGGGCTGTGAGGTCAATTCTTCTCTGACTCTCCAAGTTGGAAATCTACTCCGGATTTCAGACTTTCCTCTTCGAATGGAAGAGCAGCACAGAAAGAGGAAATGACACTGACCTGTCACCAGAGACAGACCCGACCGTGTGAAACATCCACTCACAGGAAAAAACAATGAACCAAACACTGGCCCTAAATGCTGCTGCCTTTTCTGACATTGTGCTGTGTTTTACAGCACATGGTCACCGTAAGCTAAGCCCTATTCTGTCTCAGAGTATTGTGCTTTAAATCTTTCCTCCTGCTCTTAGGGAAATCTGAGGCCTAGCTTTCTGTCTGGGGACAAAAAAAATAAATAAAAATCAGCTTTCCAAAATGCTTAAACAGTCCTTTAAATAGTCTAGTTCACTGTTCTTTGCAACAACATCTGGAAACATTACATCATCGATAGTAAAATATTCCACCTATTGCCACATGTCCAATGCCAAACAGGTGTCTTAAATCTGCTGGGATCTGACATTTTCTTCTTTGTTTTTTTACTAAAATGAAGTCTTTAGAAATGGATTTCTTACTTATCTACATTCTGCTGGCAGATCATTTGATACACAGCCAATACTAAGCAGTCTAATATAAATGGCCTGCAATAAATCCTACCATGTCGGAGATCCTGGAGGCTTAAGTCTGTACAACTGTATTGTGTTACAGAATATCTCTAACCTATTTAAATCAATCATACTGCAGTAATCTATCTGCTCACACCAGGGTGGACTGGGGCTACACACCTTCCTTGGTGTGTTAATGCTCCAACCTTTACTATCTGGCAGTTGTTTTGAATATTAGTCTATTGTGGCTCCTAAGCTTTGGAATAATCTTCCTCTTCACATTAGGCAATCTACATCAGTGCTGGTTTATAAATCCAGATTGAAAACGCATTTTTATTCACTGGCTTTTGATTCAGTGGTTGACTGACTTGTATTTACTTATATTTGATTGTTTTCGCTATGTTTATTATTTTATCGTATTTATTATTCTTATGGTATCTATCGTGTTTCTATTGTTCAGCACTTTGGTCAGCCTTGTGTGTTTTTAAAGTGCTATATAAATAAACGATGATGATGATGATGATGATTAGTCCCCCGTTAAAGACCAACTCCATCTGGGAAATGCAAACAAACGCTCCTGTGTTTCATTTCTGTGCGCTGGAGCAACAGAGAACAAATAAATGTTAACTGCAGCAACATTAATGTTAATGAAAGAGGAAACTGCTGCTGCAGAGCAACCAGGAGACTGGTGCTAATGTTATACAGCAGCTTTCTATGAACCCTTTCTACAAACTCACTTTCTCTATGTGCTTTCTTCCACCACAGTCTGAAATCATGGTTGAGAGATCACTGAACATCTTTTTCACCTTCCACTCCTGAGATACGGTGATGAATTATGGCTAGAAACATGCTTTTGCACAACATGACATCACACTCTAAGTTGACACACACTCAACACAAAATATAATGACTTGGACATTTGTGGAAAAAAGCGATAATTAATGTGCTTGTTAAGTAAGATTCCCCTTGACCTTTAACTCTGGCGCACAAAAATCTAATTAGTTCATGTCCAAGTTACCACCAGTCTATGCTTATTTAAGTATGCTTTAATAAGTATACTTAAATAAGCCTGCATAAGATGGAGTATTCTAAGCCTGCATGTTTAAAAACCTGCAGCTGCAAGCAGGCTGGCGTGTCTGACACAAATCAGGAAGCAGAGATGCCACTGAGCTGTATCAAGTGGCTAATTTATTTAAACCTCTCGGGCTGCAGCCCTGCTGTGAACATGCACTACAGCTCTTGGGAATTTCATTTCCTGGAAAAATATTTAGTAATTTTAGTAAGAAGTTTCATTCTGATCAGCTCTTCTTTGCCCTGGTGAACTTTCCACGTTACAGAAAAATACAGCTGCTGTCTGACTCTCTCTGCACCACACTTTGTATGACTAGAAACCAGCACATCGCTGAACACAGCAGCCCACTGCACACATGGTGTCACATCTCTGGTAATCTAACATGAAGGGAATTGAAACATAAACATCATGGGACAAAGAACATCTAATGTCTGTGAGATTATGGTTAAAAGCCTACCTAGCTTAACAAATAAAGCCGTGTTTTCCACAGATTTATTACATGTCTGTGTGTTAAAGGAAGAACATGTGTGCGAAATTTATAAGGCACTCCTCTGCCAACATTTTAATAAACAAGTACATGTGACAAACAGCAGTCATTGTTTGGTTCTGCTGTTTGGGTGCACTGGCAGAACGTTTTCATTGCAGAACGAGGACTACTGTCACAAAATGTAATCTAACAAAGTAAAGCTGAAGCTGCTCTGAGTACAGGGTGTAACATGTAACGTGTGGATGGCTGGTAAACTGTGACTGCACTTTAAGAACAGCAGCAAGTGGATTATCCACTAATAACGCAATTACTGAAATGGGGAAAAAAACAAAATAAAAGCCAGTGGGTAGGACACAGTGAAGCTGTCTGATTTCTCAGACTTCTTATATGATTTAGTGCTCAGCTCAGATAAAATAATTATTGTGGGTGATTTTAACATCCATGTAGATGCTAAAAATGACATCCTCAACATGGCATTTAATCTGTTATTAGACTCAATTGGCTTCTCTCAAAATGTAAAAGAACCCACCCACCACTTTAATCACACTCTAGATCTTGTTTTAACATATGGCATAGAAACTGAACATTTAACAGTGTTTCCTGAAAACCCTCTCCCGTCTGATCATTTCCAAAAAACATTTAGACTTACAATAATCGATTACACAGCAGTGTGGAGTAGATTTCATCACAGTAAATGTCTTTCTGAAAGACCTACCTAAGTTTAAGAATATAATTCATGTGCTGTTATCATCTTCAATGCCCTGTACCAGCACAGAGCAGAGCAGCTATCTGAACACTACTCCGACAGAGGTCGATTATCTTGTTAATAATTTTACCTCCTCACTATATGAGTGAGTATGGCACTGGATACTGTAGCTCCTGTGAAAAATAGAGCCTCAAATCAGAAGTACTTGACTCCCTGGGATAACACTCAAACATTCACCCTAAAAGCAGATAACTCGTAAGCTGGAGAGGAAATGCCCTATCACAAATTTAGAAGATCATAATTTAACCTGGAAAAATAGTTTTCTGCTTTATAAAAAAAGAAGAAAAAAAAGAAGAAAAAAAAGTGAAGCTAGAACATCTTACTATTGAACACTAGGGCTGCTCGATTATGGCAAAAATAATAATCACGATTATTTTCACTGAAATTGAGATCTCGATTATTTGACGATATTTATTTAACAATAACAATGTATTGAATAATGACTTTAAAGATTGTCATAAAATAGTGTGCAAATACTGATAACAGTGCAAATGTTTGCAATATAAAAAATAAATGAAAAATGTAAACATCTGTTTAGTGAACTTTGCAGTGTTGCTCTGTGGTGCAGCTACGACACCGTAGCAAAGTTTACACACTATGTCTACTTGATCCACGTCTGACTCCTCGAACCCATAATGTTTCCACACCATTGAAGGGTTTTTTTTTTTACCTCTCTTTTCAACCAACGGCAGTCACTCTCCTCTCCAAATAACTTCTGCTTAGCTTTCCGAGCTTCCCTCGGGTCCATCTTTTAAACCTGAAGATGCTTCTAAACTGCGGATTTTAAATGTGTGTTTGGAAACCATCAAAGGTTGGATGGCCGACAATTTCCTCCAACTAAATGAAAATAAAACTGAAGTCCTGTTATGTGCTCCAGACAGACATGTACCCAGCATAATGAATGCTCTTGGTCCCCTTTCAACGTTTGTGAAACCATCTATCAGGAACCTAGGGATAACCTTCGATCCTGCTCTTACATTGGATACTCACGTCAAATCTCTGGTTCGGTCTTGCTTTTATCATTTAAGAAATATTTCTAAATTGAGCCCCATAATAGCTCATACTGAACTGGAGATTGTCATTCATGCTTTTATTTCATCACGACTGGACTATTGCAATTCACTGTTTACATGTCTAAACAAGAGTTCCCTGGAGCGTCTGCAGACTGTCCAAAATGCTGCAGCAAGGCTTCTGACGAAAACATCGAAATACTCACATATAACACCGCTGCTTATACAGTTACACTGGCTCCCTGTCGAATTCAGAGTCCACTTTAAGATTCTGGTTCTCACATTTAAGGCTCTTCAAGAACAAGCACCATCATACATCATTGAACTCTTACAGCCCTATGCCCCTAGTAGGTCTCTGAGGTCTTGTGGTCAGGGCCTACTTGTTATTAAGTATACGAGACTGAAAACTAGGGGTGATCGAGCTTTTGCTACTGTGGCCGCCAGACTGTGGAATTCTCTTCCTCAGAACTTAAGATCTGCTGATTCACTGATTACTTTTAAAAAACAGCTAAAAACACATCTTTTTAAAATTGCATTTTGTTAACTTTTGATTGTACTTCGTCTTTTTAATCTGTGTCTATACCTTGTAAAGCACTTTGTGATCCCTTATCTAGAAATGTGCTATATAAATAAAATTTTACTTTACTTACTTACTTAACTCTTAATCAGCGGTCCCCAACCCCCGGGCCTCGGACCGTTACCGGTCCGTGAGTCGTTTGGTACCGGGCCGCGAGAGTTGAGGCTCAGGTGTAAAATGTATGGTTTTCAGGGTTTTTATCGGTTTTCAGCGTTATTTTGTTATCGTTTACTCAGCTTTCCTTGGTCTTTTCACGTGTGTTATGAATAAATTTTCTTTTTTTCGGTACCAGTACTAGTTTTATTTTGTTGTATTTATCCGCGACACCTTAAAGGCCGGTCCATGAAAATATTGTCGGGCATAAACCGGTCCGTGGCGCAAAAAAGGTTGGGGACCACTGCTCTCCGTGTTGCCAACTCCTCAGTAAGGAAAATCGCTATTGGCTGTCCTAAAAGTCGCTAGAAGTCGCCAAATGACGTCATCGCCTAATTTGTATAATTGGTCATGCTAATGTAATTGTAACCTACGTTGTTGGAGAGAGAAATAACATCGTGGAAGAGACATAAAGTGAGTGAAAAACGTCCTAAATGCAGTTAGAATTTATTTAGAACTACAAATTAAATTTCTTTTAGCAATTATTGTTTTTTAATGTCACAGTTCCAACCCTGCTCCTTTATCCGGGCCTGGACTGGCAAAAGTGACCCGAAATTGGCGCTCTGGTGGAGTTACTTTGTGTGTGAGAGTGTTTGTTTATAAGTAGTTTTAAACCTTGTGATCCACAAAACAGCATAACAGTAAAAGAAGAATTGACTGCGTTACAGTCAGTGCGGGAGCAGCGGCTTCACTCATGCGCGATTCATTTGCCCTTTGGACGCATAGGTGTGAACATCTCCTGCCCTGATAACAGCGGGGGAGGACTATCCTCCGCCTGGGAGAGCTTTGGCACGGGTGAGGTGCCCACGGCAGCACCCGCTGCTTGTTGAGAGTAAGAGCGATACGCGTTTTCACGTCAAAAAGTCGTCATAAATAAGTCTCCAATAATACCAGAAAAAGTCGCCAGATTTGTCGCTAGTCGCTTTTTAGAAAAAAAAAGTCGCTAAGGGGGTCTGAAAACTCGCTAAATATAGCGACAAAGTCGCTAAGTTGGCAACACTGGCTGTTCTTAATTGTTGTGAAACGTGTTCGAAATGCAGAGAGGTGTGCTGGATTTGCCACACGGAGCAGCGCGAGAGTAAAGCACGAGGGAGGGGCTAATAATCGGCTCAGTCATTTTTAATGATCGTTGAAAGCCCAGATCGTAATCGTGATTAAAATTCGATTAATTGAGCAGCCCTATTGAACACTGAAGAAAATAAGAACAACCCCAGGTTTCTCTTCAGCACTGTAGCCGGGCTGGCAAAAAGTCAGAGCACTGTTGAGCCAACCATCCCTGTAACGTTAACTAGCTTCCCTCAGGCATTATCATCAGAAGGCATAGCATACATATTCACTGCTATGAAGATAACACCCAACTTTATCCATCCATTAAGAAAGATAACACACACCAATTAGTTAAACTGCAGAAATGTCTTAAAGACATAAATACCTGGACGACCTCTAATTTTCTGCTTCTATATTCCAATAAAACTGAGGTTACTGTACTCAGCCCTAAAATTCCTGGAAATATGGTATCTAACCAGATTCTTACTCTGATGGCATTACCTTGGCCTCCAGTAACACTGTGAGGAACCTTGGAATCATTTTTGACCAGGATATGTCCTTCAGTGCACATATAAAGCAAATATATAGGACTGCTTTTCTTTCATTTCAAGTTCAAGTTCAAGTTCAACTTTATTGTCACTTCAACCATATACAGTTTAAAAATACACAGTGAGGCGAAACAACGTTCCTCCAGGAACCAAGGTGCTACAAGACAAGACCAATTAGAAATTGCGCAACATCTCTACAATTAGAAATATCCTGTCACGCTGAAAAACTAGTTCATGCATTTATTACTTCTAGGCTGGACGACTGTAATTCGTTATTATCAGGATGTCCTAAAAACTCCCTGAGAAGCACTTCACTCTCGCACTGCAGGCTTACTTGTGGTTCCTAGAGTATTTAAAAGTAGAATTGGAGGCAGACCCTTCAGTTTCCAGGTCCTTCTTCTATGGAACCAGCTTCCAGTTTCGATTTGGGAGACAGACACTATCTCTGCTTTTAGGATTAGGCATAAAAACTTCCTTTTGGCTGGATTAGGTGACCCTTAAACTTCCCTTTGTTATGCTGCAATAAGTGTAGGCTGCTGGGGAATTCCCATGGTGCATTGAGTATTTCCTCTTCAGTCACCTTTCTCACTCACTCATGTGTTAATAGACCCCTCTGCATAGAATCATTACTTGTTATTAATCTCTGTCTTCCTTCTCTCTCCCCAACCGGTTGAGCAGATGGCCGCCCCTCCCTCAGCCTAGTTCTGCTGGAGATTTCTTCCTGTTAAAAGTTTTTCCTTCACACTGTTGCAAAAGTGCTTGTTCATATGGAGTCATATAATTGTTGGGTTTTTCTCTGTATGTATTATTGTAGGGTCTACCTTACAATATTAAACACCTTGAGGTGACTGTTGTTGTGGTTTGGTGCTATATAAATAAAACTAAATTGAATTAAAATAAACAGAGGAGATGGAAGTGTAAGATTGTTTTACCTTGATGCCCTTGGTGTCCTCTTCATCAAAAGATCCAATGTCAAAAGCATCTGCAGCATTCACCTCTCCCCTTGGAGGGATTAAAGGAGGAGAGTACTGGACAGAGGAAGAGGGGGAGAACAGACACATGGATTTCAGAAGATGAGGCAAAACGTGTAACAAGTGAGAGGACGATAAAAGCAAAACAGGAGTGTTAGCAAAGCAACAGTCCTGTAGTAGTTCTTCCCTCAAGGTAACCATAGCAACAGTAATTGGCATGGACTAATGTAGTCCAATTCAGAGTTAGTCAGTTAGTTAGCCTCCATTAGTTTACCTGATTGGAGGCAAAACTCCAAGATTTTATGTGGCTTTCAGTTTGAATGATATATTAACCCTAACAAAGACTCTGCTCTTTGACCCTAAGTCAAAGGGTCACTAAGGCTAAGGTCACACTGCAGGTCTTAATGCTCAATTCCAATTTTTTGATCAAATCCACTTTTTTTTTTTGGTCTGGTTGTTCACACTGATTTGAAAGCCTACCCACTGAAGTTAGCACTGCCTGCTAACTGCTAACTCCTAAGTAAACATTGGCCCAGCAATGGATGCCAATAAGTCGTAGTTTTTTAGTGAACTGGATGGCAAAAGCAGAGCAACAATTAATGTGGCCAGTTATAGTATGTGAACTGGGGGCAAAAACAGATAAGTTTGTGGCCTTGGAGACAATATGACTCGTCAACAGGTGAGGCGAGTAAAACCTGCTGTAAGGCTGTGAATGAAATAATTACTGTAGAGATGTGAGGCTGATAGACAGAAACAGACGTCACAGACTCATTACTATGGCAAGAATCAGCTAGAGTCTAGCTGATTCTTGCCATAGTAATGAGTCTGTGACGTCTGTTTGTGAGGTTTTTCAAAAGCAGAAGAGTCTAGCTGCTAGACTCTTCTGCTGTTGAAGAACCTCACAAAACTCAGTAATTTATCACATGAATAGTTGTGCCTCATCTGATACTGAGTATCAGTATCAGACTTGTGGATATAATGTCATATTCAAAGTGGGCTCAACTTGTCAGTTTTTTTTTCTTTGCTAATCATGACAGCAACAATTATAAATGTACATAACCAGCAGCTACTGCAGCTTTTGTCAGCATAGCTCTGAAGACCTGCTGATGACCTCTCCTGCATTATAATAGTATAGATCAGAGTTGGATACCTTGTGATCGCTGTCTGATCAAACACTGTACATTAATTAGCTTCATCATGGAAACCAGACTTATAAGCTTCCAGGCAAGAAATCCTGAGAGAACAAAGAATAAAGCAGATTCACAACAGAAGTGAACCTCACTTACCTTCTGGAGGTAAACTTGCTGCCAGTCAATGCCTTTGAAAAACTGATGCTCCTTCACCTCAGAGGCTCTGCGTGCACACACACACACACACACACACACACACACACACACGCACACACACACACAAAACAGTGTTATTTCTCATATCCACACTAGGTGGCACTGTTTGCCATAATACAGCCCTCTGACAAACGCACACAATTCTGCCATTTAACCCCAAGCAGACAAAGATCCATCCCTTGGCTTTAATTATAAGCTGATGCAAAATGACAGCAATGATCAAATTAGTTATGAACTCAGCTTCTATTAGTCCACTTCATGTCCACCACCATTTGTCTCCAGCGGACTGCAAACTACACCACCCAGTGTTATCAGACTTAATGAGCACATTTAGCAAAATTTGTCTAACTGATGTATTCATCTGCATGCCTGTGTATGTAAACACTGATACATGACAGAGGTTAATGTGAAATTTAGCCTGTGTGTACTTGTGGGGACCAACAGTCACTTATGGGGACAAAGTGCCCATCCCCATGTGTCTGAAGGCCTTTTTGAGGCTCAAAATGTGGTTTTAGTTACAATTAGTTTATGGTTAGGTTTAGGCATTCATTTTTATTGGCTAGGGTAAGCGGCATTATGTCAATTAGGTTACGCTCACACTGCAGATCTTAATGCTCAATTCTGATTTTTTGATCAAATCCAATTTTTTTGTCTGCTTGTTCACACTACAAATGAAATGTGACAGCAAACGCGCTCTAGTGTGAACCCTCAAAGCGGCTCGTATGTGCAAAAGAAGACGTCACACACTAAAACATCAGATATGTATCGGATTCAGTACCACATACAAAAGTGACCCAGGTCGGATTTGAAAATATCGGATTTGTGCTGTTCACACTGTCATACCATGATCGGATATGGGTCAAAAAAGTTGGATTTGATGTGCTTTCGCCTGCAGTGTGAACGTACCCTTAGAGGTCCTCACTAAAATATGAAAATAAGTGTGTGCGGTGCGTGCATATCATACCCACGGCCCTGGCAGCCGAGCCTCTTGGATACATCTCTCTGCAGCAGCCCCTCCAGAAGATCTTTGAGCTCTGCAGTGAAAGAGTCTGGCAGCTCCACATTCTGCGGGTGTAACAGAGAGGAAGGAAAGAAGGAAGGGAGGAAGGAAGGGAAGAGGAGGGAATGAGAGTGAGATGTTTGAACTGAGTAGTGAACTTTGCAGTGAACACTTTGCTTAAAAATAAAATAACATCCAAACTCCTCTGATTACAGACAGGCTTAGATAGCTGATAGAAAAGCAACAAACTCAGGGCCAGCACCTCTGCATCTATGGAGGACAGAGTACGTGTAGATAGAATGGTCAGAGTAATTGGTACAGCCAATACATATCAATAAGGCATTATGAAAAAAGTACAACTTACTGAAGCAGTACCTTTTCACCTCACTGATCTTACTGATGTAATATTTTTATGTCACGTTTGCACTGACTACATGTTCAGCTGATGACCTGATAAAGAGGTGAAAGAGTTCTTAAGGTTTCTTTGAAAAGAGTAAATAAAAATGGAATAAGTGTATATACCATTACAGCTGAGGCCACTAAAAACAAAAGTTAAACACCAGTCACCAAAGTAACGGCTGTTATGGTCCACCTTCACAAACTTTTCAACAACAACAACAAAAAAAACCCAAAAAAAACCAAAAAACAATCTAGGCAGTAGGAGTATACTCAGTAGTGACCCCCCGAGGCTGGGTCTGCTCCCAGAAACAAAGAAGCCTTTTTTGTGTGCAGGGCAAATGTGTTAACAACTAGATCAGCAATTATACAGCTGTGGTCAGAAGTTTGCATGTACTCATCATGATCACGACTCCATTCTCTCACATCTTTTAATACGTGCTGCTGATAATTCTGCAGTATCTTAACTACGTGTACATCTGCACTGGTTGTGTCAATTTGGTTAAACTATGTATGGGTGGATGACTGGACGTGTAAAGCGCTTTGGGGTCCTTAGGGACTAGAAAAGCGCTATACAAATACAGAACATTTACCAATTAAAATCACCAAAAATGAACTTTCAGAACTTTAGGCAGTTACAGTTGTTAGAAGAGTTCAGTAAAACAAACTAATGAAATGATGTGAATACTAAAAGGCTTTTCCTACATTCACAATATTTGTAATAGCTGTATCAGTTGATGTTTAACACCAGACAAAGTTCAGCTTGAAATGAAACCTGCAGACGAGTTAGTGTCTTTTGCTCCAAGAATCTCTTCCAACTAGCTTTTGGGACTCTACACATGAAACGCGTCCCTGCAGGTTCTGCCCCCAAAAAGGTGAAAAAACGGAGCCGAGCAGCATCCAGAAAGTGTGGCATGCGGTTATACCTCACTTTTTCTCCCCACAGTATAGCACAGCCTTCCCTTAAAAGCAAACTCAAATTTGAAGTTTTATTTTTAACCACCCTTCATTTTCCTCTAAAAGTCTGGAAAGCTCAATGACTCAAGTGTCCTTCTTCTTCTTCTAGTCTCATCTGAAGGCAGAGTGTAATTCATACTCTCTTTTCTTTGCCCTTCACCGGACAGACAGGGTTGATAAGTGGGATAAGTCAACAGCCGTTTTAGCACCTGCCCATTTCTCTTCATACAGCCCCCTGCTACAACCCAAGTTAGCCTCCACCCTTGGATTTTTTTGCTCAGTTGCTTCATGGAGGTGTTTCAAAGTTCAGACATGCCATCTACTGAGATCTGCTCCATTCATCTCTTCCTGTCTTGGCTGCTCAGCTCTCAGCCTTTTCACTGTGCTCTCCATCCTTCATGTTTATGTAATGAAACCATTCATCACGTTTAATAAACACTGGGGCATATAAAGCAGTATTTTTAGTCTGTTCATGGATGAATCGCAATCCTCCTCCTCTCCCAGCCCCTTTCTGAAACACAGATACACACCCAGACAAGGATTAAGAGGATAAAACCAGATTAAGTGGCTGGATTAAAATCCTAATCTGGATTTATTATGATATGAAAGATCATACTTTCACTGTTTAGCAGGCATGCTCAGTGTATGTGAGGGATGGAGCACCGTCACAATTCAACTGTTTCATGTCCTGACAAAACACACAAACAGAGCCAGATCTCTGGCTCCACTCCCCTGTGATGGACAGCTGCTGCAGCTGGCAGGCAGAGAGATGAGTGTCAGGCTGTGGTGAACATTCACATTGTGCTTTGTCACGATGAACCTGCCTGCACTCTAACATGATATGTCGCCTTTGCACGAGTCTGGTGTGGATGTGAGGAGGGTAAAGCAGACATGTCGTGGGTGGGCTCAGCAGACACCATCCATCCCACACGCTCAGCATCAAATTTCTCAGACAGACACTCAGAGTAGACTCCAGTCCTTCTAAGCTACTTTGTGTAATAATAGTTAATTGTGCAATGTTGCCTCATCAACCCCATCTAGCAAACCTTATAGATGCTTGGTGCAGTTACCCAGTGCAGAGTTGAACTTTCACCACCAGGGGGCAGTGTATTAACAGTGGGTGTGTCATTCTGTTTCTGGATGTGTGCTTTTTGTTTTCCTCAAAGGCTTTGTTAAGGAGAGTTTCATAGACCCACAATGCAAACGTAGTATTACACTTAAATCCATCCCAGCCCTACTTCAACTCAGTTGTTATCTCTTCAATACAACACATCAACACTGCTTCACTGAGTGAATGGGTTAAATGCAGAGAGGAATTTCCCCACAGGGATCAATAAAGTATACATTATTATTATTATTAAAATTTTGGCCAAAATGGTGTATGGTGTATGGTGCCAAAGTACCTGGTACCGAGTACTTTTTCAGTACCCGCTCGGCCTAGGTTCCAACAGAGCAACTACTTCATGAAAATCAAAACTGCCGATTTTGAAACCTGGCAACGAGGGAAACGGCCGCACACAAACCAATACAGCGGTCCATGAGTCTGACACAAAGCAACAGACTTAGCAGCAGGTACACCACTGACTCGACATCCTCCATTGTCGTTGTGTTTGTGTCGCATACAACGACCCCAGGTACATTATGTGGTACTCAAAACAACCAAAACTGAGTCAATTAGGTACTAATTAAAAAGAGTTACATTTTCATTTAGTCACACAGTGGAATGATTTTGTTTTAGAGGGACTTGATCTGTGTACAAGTTTGAACCCACAGCAAACAATGATCAAGCTAATGGCTACTTTCGCTCATCCAGCTGTGTTCCTGTAAACAGTGAGCTATTTTACAAGCTTTGCTCCCAGTGGAAGAGTGACAGTGGATACTGCTCCCATTTCTATCTGCACACCTACAAAAAAGCAAGGTCAACAGGCAAAGACACTAAAAGCTGATCCCAAAACTTACATACAACCCTGTCAAAGATGTGCAGGAAAGACTAGCAACAGATTCTGCTCAGGCTGTTTTTTCACAGTACAGTACGTGCGTATATATATATATATATATATATATATATATATATATATATATATATATATATATATATAAATAAAGTGTGTACACATTTGGAATTACTGTAAGCCAAACAGGCCAAACCTAGGTGCTTAGGGTAAAGCAAAGACACACACACACACACACACACACACACACACACACACACACACACACGATCCCCTGTGTGTGCTTTGAGATGTGTTTACACACAGACACCCATGCATCTTCTCTCATGTAGTGTGGATGTATCTTACCATGGTGAGCGTCATGCGGTCGATCTCATGTTTGTCTTTGGTCTTGTGCTGTCTGAAGGGACTGTGCCTAAAACAGAAGAGACAGAGAGCGAGATGGTGACACTGTCGATGACTAGGAACAGCAGAAGTGGAGATGGATGGAGTGAGAAAAGAGGTGTTTGGAAGCAAGAACAAAAAACTCCCTCAGGTAAATTACACAGACGCTGCCAACACACCTGCAGCTTCAAATGCTGACTTGGTAGATGTTAATGAGTGTTTGTGCAGCTGGTGTGGAAAGAACACTGAAGAAAGTAGGAGTTTTTTAATGCTTTAACAGCCGGACGTCCTACACCATCTATCCAACTGGCACTATCAGACTGAATTAAGATTCATGACGAACCATATTTTAGTTTAAGCATTCTAATGTGGCACAGGTTAGTGCATACTGCAAAAATAGTATCCATCCTTTCACACAGTTCACGAGTCAAAGGACTGGATTAAAAGGTTAGGAACACATTAGCTTCAATTAGAACAGAGGCAGTGACTAAAAAAAATAAAAAAATAAATAAATTGTCACTTATATTGACTTGGGGGGTGCAGGCAGGGCACCGGATCTGGAGAGAACTTTATTTAGATTGCTTTCTTCTGGCTAATGTTAGCTTCTCTGCTAGCTTCAATGCTTATCCCTACTAGCAGCATACTGTGTCAAGTCAGTTAGTTAAGTTCTTTAACCCTTCTGGCTGGTAAGCTGGCTTGCTCGCTGCTAAAGTTATGAAACAAGTGCAGCAGTAAGTAAGCTACAGCTAGCAGCCTAAGCAGAGAAGCCCAGACCTCCCTCTCCCTGGCCACCTCATCCAGCCTTTCTGGAGGACACTAAGACGTTCCCAGGCTGGTCGAGAGATATAATCGCTCCAGCGTGTCCTGGGTCTCTTCCTGGTGAGACATGCCCGAAACTCCATGTCAACTTATGCAGACCAAGCTCCAGCAGTGGTTGTATAAGGATTGAATGGCCTGTACCAATAGGCCAGACACTCCATGCTCTTGAAGCACCTGGTTTATAGTTTACGGTTGTCGATGACAACCATAAACCAAGATTTTAAAATTCGATCAGCACATCTGGCCTATCAGTCAGTACGTAGATTTGGCGTAACGCCGTCGCAACAACCAATCACAGTCAACATGTTCCCCACTCCCTCAAAAAAAGGTAGTGGTGCGTTGGTGAAAGAAAAAAAAAATTTCTCAGAAGCCAGGATGTCCGGATGAGTAAAGCCAAGAACGAAAATGTATCAGCTGCTCAGAAAGAGATAACACTAGAGAGGTAACACATCGTCAACAGTGTGGAAAAAATACAAAAATATGCAAAAGAACGTCTATTAAGCCTGAAGCCAGTCTTCTTAGCCAAAACCCTGTAGTGTGTCAAATTAAATATGGGCATGGAACAGGATGAAAATTATTATTTCAGAGACTGTTCACTAATTGATGGAGTGATATTTTGGGGGGGGGGGGGGTTGTATATGTATATACATATATATGCCTATATCTAGATATGTGTATGGACATATCTAGACAGACAGACAGGTAGAGATATAGACACATATATATGTATATATACCCACTTTTGTTGCAATAATGGCTGTGTATTGAGTTACTTAGAGGGGGCAGCAAGCTGTACACTGACTTCTTTACATTGTATCAAAGTGTCATATCTTCGATGTTGTCCCATGAAAAGATATAACAAAATATTTACAAAATTTTGAGGGGTGTACTCACTTGTGTGAGACAGTGTATATGTGTGTGTAAAAAGAAGAAAACAATGATACTGACCACATCTTGCTTTAAGTGGTTTCCAAAAAAAAAAAAGAAAGAAAGAAAAAGAAATCTCATCCAGCTCTGAGAATTTGGACTCTAGTGTTGAAAGACGCAGACAACCTTTGACCAAAGGCCTGCACACTCTTCCTCTTTAAAGTGTTCAAACACATGGATCTGAACATCAATGGATTCACGTCACACTTGCTCTTCTCTTTTGCTCACTCAGGATAAGCAAACCCGCCCAACACCCCCCCCACACACACACACGCACGCACACACACACACAACTGCTTTTACCGGATTTCTGAACTACTGTACCCAGACCTCTGGCATTTACACACTCCAGATCAAACAAACACACACACACAGGCTTGCACACAAACAAGATCAATCACACACCAAATAGAAAGCAGGCTGGTGAGAGATGCCGAGAAAGGCGAGCGAGCAGATTCGAAGAGTTTACTGAGAGTGGCAGAGCAGGCTGAAAGCTGACAGGAAGTCAGGACAGTGCAGCAAGGGGGATAGATGAGCTGAGAGGAACAAGTAAAGCCTGAGTGGTTACCCTCGGAGGAGTTTGAAGAGCATGCAGCCTAAGGAGAACCAGTCGGCACTGCTGTCGTATGCCGTCCCCTTCTGAAGAACCTCTGGAGCCATGTAGCCATGAGTGCCACTGCAACAAGCACAGCACACGTCAAAACAATGAATGCAGGAAATTGGTATTTCTCTCAATAATTATTATACAGATGTTCAGGACAGTCAGCCCTTCTGGGCTTATTCTTTTTATTCTATTTTTTAAATCTAGTTATGAAGTACCAATTCATTACACCTCTTTGCAGAAATTCATTTTACTGAAACTGAACCCAATGTAGGCCCTTGTGTTTAGCTTTCATCGTTTGCAGGAGAGTAGAGCTATAAACATCAGCATAAATGGAGCATCAATCATGTAAAATAACAATGAACAGAGCCCAAGATAACATGTCTGAAAATATTCAAATGAATCCAAGAAAGAATATTCGCCAACAATGAACAAGTAGACAGTTAAAAATATTAGTGATAATAACTGTAATGAAAAGATGCTGAATGTCTGCTGCGAGCTCACTGAGCTCCACATTATGATCCATGCAGGGCGAAGCAATTCATTGACGTATTAGGGATCAATCACTCAAGCTTTGCTGCCAGTCTCCATCTCAACTGAGGAGCACGCTGCCAGTCCTGCACAGCTACTTAAAATGTCAACGTGTGATGGACAGCAGTCCACCGCTATGTTTGTGGACCTGACACACAAAGCTTTAAAGGCACCACAATCATGGGCAGAAAACTGATCTTTGAATTGCAACTGATTAGTTAGCGCTGATTTACTGAAGAACACTTCATGTAATAGTGGTGTATCATATATCACCACTCACCCAACCAATATGAAGACATCATTTCAACCCACATCGCTGACTGGATGGACAAGAAGTTGCAGTGGGATGTTTGTCCTCCTCAGCATCTCTTTCTGACAACTCGCTGCCCGAGACATTACAGTGCTGTCTTTTTGCTCACTAACAATCTCCGAGGAGCACATTAATCAGCAGAGTACGCAGCAACACAATGCATTTCCTGTGGTTACTTCATATTCAATTAAAATGTGTTTCACCACTTAAAAAGCTTTTAATGTGAAGCTGCAGCAGCAGGAAATGTTTGACTTGCATTAACAGTAACTTAATACAGCTCCGTTCTTGGGAACTTCACCACAGACTCTTTTTATTTGCCCTTTAATGCATGATCCATCAGGTCGGCACAATCCTCTCCACTTGTCAAAGTGCAGCGAGCTGAGATAGTCCAACCCATTTAAAATGTAATCACTGCGAGAGATGTTCAGAGAGAACCCCGAGCAGCGCCAGCTGTATTTCATATTAATATAGATTTATTTACATTTATGAGCCAGCCCACCCACCTACCCCAAGACACGTAAATGCTGTGCAGAGTTAAACTCAGATGAACTTACACGCTGGCGTGGGGCTTCTTCTTGGAAAAGTCGCAGGCCAAGCCGAGGTCAGAGATACGAACATGACCGTGTTCATCCAACAGGATATTAGCTGGCTGAGGGAGGACATACACATAGGCAGAGTGATGGAGAGGGTGATGGAGAATGTGAGAGATAACACGATAAAGCATAGGATACAATGTTGGAGAGCTAACTAATTCAAGACTTAAGTTACAATTTCCGTTCCCTAGCAGAGATTCTGTGTGAATACAGACAGTAAGAGCGCCTCCTGTCCTGGTTATCCTCTGCCGTTTGGCACATCTGGAGCTCACTCTCTTTCTTTCTGTCCAACGCTGCCTTAGTATTATTTGCATTGAACTGCACTGTTTACTGAAGCACTAAAACTGCTCCCTGACTTCCAGCAAAATATATCCATTATGATGGCAGCCAGTCCAAACAGGGGAATCGGAGAAAAAACAGAGGACAGCTGACAAATTGGTTGATATGAAGCTATGAAACGTGAAGCTGTGGAGGTGCAGCGGTGGGTGAGTGGACTAAGGGATGCTTATCTAAAAAGTTAGAATCCCCCTTTTACAGCCTGAATAGCAAACTGTTATCTAAAGGGAACATGGCACAGGTTCTGATGTGCAGTTAATGATAATCATTGCAGTTTTGGTTGTTTTGATTTTTTAAAACAAAGGATTAAAACTCTGGTGATATTAAAAAATTTTCTGATTGTAAATAAATCCTATGAAGTACAAAATTGTGTTTTCTTGCTTTGTGCGACTCCCGGGAAGTAGAAAAACGCTCAGATGCTGTATGTGGTCATTACCTTTTTAAACCACTCAGCGATTTCCTGAAACAGCTGGTCGCTTCAGTTTTAGCTAAGCCGGACAAATATGTTGAGGGACTATTTTCAGAGGAGGATTTATACGACTGCATGGAATATGAAAGGTGCTGCTTTTACAGATGAACGATACAAAAGACACACATACAAAAAAAAGGATCTGTAAGTTGAAAGTTGAACGTGGAGAGCATGTGTCCAGTGCCCCGCAGTAATAAGCCACAGACACAGATTCTGGTGAGGTGAATTGTTGGACTGATTTAATTCAAGTCCTATATTGGATGATGATATTATATTTATCATTTATTGTCAATTATATTATTATACTCCCGTCTTTTATTTAGTGCTGTGCAAAACACGCTGTTTACTACAATATGTCTTCCATTGCTTTAGATGACTGTTTGCCAGTTTAGCTCATAGCCGACGCAATGGAAACATGGCCTCTTGACCTGTCTCTCTAGCACTTTCCTGCTCTGTGTGTCAGATGTTTAGTTACTCATCGGCCTCCTTTAGAAATAGCAATACTTGTAATGGAATTAACCTGTTTGCAGCTCTGGAGGCTAAGGTCCCTGAACTGGAGACGCAGCTTGCATCGTTGAAAAACCTGCAGCTAGCCAGGCCCCTGTAGCTGGTGCAGCTGAAGGTAGCGTAGCCCCGTTAGCTCTGCCCCAACAGACTGCCGTGAGCAGCCGGGAAAACAGGATGACTGGGTGACGGTGAGGAGGAAGCACAGAAGAAGCCCCTGGTATGCCATCAACCCCATTCATGTGTGTGGACCAAACTCTGCAAATTGGCGATTCTGTTCTAAGACATGATGTGAAGCTAGAGACACCAGCAACCATAGTCAATTGTCTTCCAGGGGCCAGAGCAGGTGACATTGAAGGAAATTTAAAACTGCTGGGCAAGGGCAAATGTAAATTCCGTAGACTTACGATTGACGTCGGCAGTAACACCCGGTTAAGTCAATCAGAGGTAGTAGCTAGTAATCCCCTACACCACAGCTAGCTTCTAAGTTTGTTTGTTTTTTTTCCTGCTACAGATCAGTATACATTAACGGGGCAAAATATTAGGGAAACCTATATGTAATGCAGCTCAGTAATGCACCAGCTGGTAGGACCTGAGTTATTTAGATGGAGGCTGTCCTGAGGGTTTCTTGGATGTTGGGTATAAATTTCACCTCAGTCCACTGTAAATAGATTCCAGGTTATGCATAAAATGAGTCCTCAGAATTTATTGTATGAAAAGCTGCTTTTAAGTTTCTTTTGACAGGAAAAACTCATTGTTGGCCACGTCATGGAATATGCTGATTATAGGAATGATTGTGTTCAGGATGATTTCCGTCTGGAATCAGGGGGAGTCTACCTTGAGGTCTCTGTAGACGACAAAGCGGTTGTGCATGTGCTCCAGACCCAGGATGATTTCAGCTGCATAAAAACGCATCTCTTTCTCACTGAACACGCCGTGCTGAGACAGGTGGTAGTGCAGATCACCCCCTGAACACACAGAGAGAGAGAGAGACACACACACACACACACACACACACACAAACATACACAGTAAGTGCATGACATCAAAACACCTCAGTTTAAATCAATATCTGTCCATAAGTTGTGGTAACCTTCTCGTGGGGGAGAAAATGAAAATCGATGGCAGGCTCTCTATGACACTCTTCTCTTTTCCAGCTGTCTCACTGAGCTAATGATTATCTGTATTCATTAGCATAACTGAAGCTCAAATAGCGAGCAGTGGACACTGTTTGGTGGTGACTGTTGACTTTGAAAGTTGGCCAGTCCTGATCAGGATATACTTAACATTGAGGTGTGACTTCAAAAGGAGGCTGATCTTAGATGCAAAAGAATCTAACACAGGCAGGTGGTGTGAGGCGTCATCAATGAGATCAAAATCCTATCAACTCCCTGAGGGAGGAATGGCCTGAGTGGCGACTGGCAGTCCGAGTAATCCCATCTTTGTGTCTCAGGACAGATTGGACTCGGCAGGAGTTTAATCTAAGGCAGGAAGGAAGGAATGTGTGGGACATCCTACCGTTCATGAGGTCCAGGATAAAGCACAGCTTGTCAGGCGTGTGGAAGGCATACGTCATACACACAATGAACGGGCAGTCCTGAAGGAAGATGCAGAGAGAACGAGTTTAAAGTCTACAAGTGAACTCCTCCCAGCTAACCTTACTCTTGTGGTTTTCCTAAAATGGGTTATACAGCTAGTAGTGGAAAAAGAACTGAGGACCTTTAGTAAAACACACCCATGCAGCACAAAAAACCGATTTTTAAATCAGAAAGATGGATTTCACTCAGGACCACTGTAGTCTCAGGGACACTGACATTAGGCATCAGGGCTATAAATTGAGGTATCCCCTGAATGACCCAGCAGGAACAGCACAGGCATCGATGATATAATATCATCGATATGACAACAGTTAAAGCAGATTCAGCATGAAGGAAGCAACTTCAGTGGGCATGGGGTTCAAAACGGCTTGCAGGTGTGCAGCAACTGTGGGTAAGCAAAGGGTTAGGGGGTAGGCTAAACAGAGCGTCCAATGAGAGACTTCCTAACTGGATTTGAAGAAAGATGTCAGCTGAGCTTTGCCCGGTGGCCTGTCTGAACTGACACCGCTCTGCAGCTACAGCAGAGATTCTCAGTCTCTCAGGGGGCCTTGTTGATGGAGCACAGAGTTACTGCAGGATGGGTGTGGACAATCAAGGGAATTTGAATGAATAGAATTTCTGTAGAGAAAATAAACCGATGATGCTATTGTGCTTTATTTCCCCCCAAAATCAACTTGATCAGTTTTCTTCTTTGATAAATGTTTTTCCTTCTGATGTGGAAATCAAAGTCAAAGTGAGAATATGGTGGGCAATATTTTACTGCTTAAGGTGGAGTCTGTTTAACAGTATGTCATACACATATATTTAACTTGCCCACTCAAGAAGACATGGGCTAAGTGTTAGGGGAGGTGAGCTGAAGAATGGACAGAAAACAAAGTTCTGTTTGTAGTTTCTGGAAGTAGTGTCTTTTTAGAGGAAAATATCTCAGGCTGTTTTTAACCTGTGCGCTCAAACCAAAGCAGTCTGTTCCATACAGGAAGTCTGTGCAGCACTGAGAGTTTAGAATAAGTGGGATCTGTATGAGTAACTATGTTTTACTGGTATACCATATTGCAATGTACTGAATTGCATTTTTAAAAACATGCCGAGTATTTAAGAAAAAATAAAACCTTTGTTGGTGCAAACATGGTGTGTAACTCACCCCTGTGCTCACTAATGACAGCATGATTCTCTCGTTGAGTGCGAGAGTCTCCCCCTGCTTCATTTTGATCCTTTTCTTGTCCAAACACTTCATGGCATACCTGACAATCAGAGCGACAGACACAGGTTACACATGCAGAGGTAACTGCACCGAGCGGTGTGCCTTTCAATACATTTACGGAGCTCACATTTTTCCCGTGTCTGCCTTCCTGCAGCCGTACACCTCTCCAAAGCCGCCCCTGCCGATGATCCGATGCACGCTGAAGTCATTCATGGTCAGCTGAAGGAGGAGAGAGGAGCACAGAGACTTTAACTCAAGCTGAAGAAAAACATGGCCTTCCTCTCAGAGACAGAAAACTCTGGGTGGACGTGCCCGTTTGGTTCAGGTTGCTGTTGCGTCCCACCATCTGAAAAAGCGGATGTCTGTTTCCAGACATCTCAGGATTCGGCAGCTCTGCTGGTGTGTTTCATTGGATGGAGGGAATTGCTAAAGAACCACACGGTTCTTTACAAACCCATTAAGTCGATAAGATAAAAAAGACATAGTCAACTTTTGGGAGAATCCCCCTGTCCCCCATACTCACATGGATGTTGAGCTCCACATTCTTCCACTGGCAAAAACGAGTGAATTTATCACTGGAGGAAAAAAGCAAAATGTCAACATGTGATGTCAGCTACCACCCCCCGCTGAAGAAAAATAAGAGGAAGAGAAACAAAAATAAAACGCATCTAGTATGATTACCTCTCAATGAACTTCTGGAAGATGTTTCCTCTCAAGCTGTCACAGATCTCCACGATGTATGGCTAAAGACACACACACACACTCTCTTCAGCAAATGTGTGGACAAAAATGCTTTGCAGGTGTATGTGAATTATTTTCCTGAGTGGGCAGGACTGCATGTTCACATACTGTTTCTGAGCCTCAGCCTTGTTTACCTGGTTTGTATTTGTGAGCTAACTTGTTTCACAGAAATGCCCACTGAACATTTACATCTTGTTTGTGACTCAAAGAGTCTTTGAGTTGTTTGTGCAGTTGTAACACAGAGGTACTGTATTACTGCTGCACATACAACCCAAGGACTGAGAAAATATAGAGGAAATACTAACAAGTTGATGTAACATCTTAGAGTCACTGGGTATAATTTTATATCCACAAAATAAGCCATGTTGTAGTCTAAAAGAGGAAGTTGCTGATTAGATTTTCTGAGCTCAAACACAGCTCCTGTCTGTGTTGCTCTGCATGTAATTTTCCTGGGTGGCATTTTAGCAAGCGATGCCATGGTAAAAGTTTAATTACCAACAGCATGAACGAAAACAATAAAGTTCAAATATTGAGCACAGAAGGGAATCTGGTACAACTCAGGTGCTATAGATACTCTTTGACATGGACATGTCAATCACACACGCATACCACACCAGTCAATTAAGAATGGAGAAAAAATAAATAAATCACAAAATAGGTGGTGTTTTTGTGGGGGGATTTTTTTATTTTGGTACATTGGACTGAAAGGTGGAGATGAGTGCTCCTCTAGAAACCTCCACGGGGTTTTCAGAACCTAAGTAAAGCCACCAAAGTGATTTATGATCCTAAAATGTTCCTTCAATACACACACAGTTTTACAGGTATTTTCTTTCTAAGGAGCATGTGCAGTGTTGCATGCTGCTGTTCTGATATTTTGTTTTGGCCCTGTTCATGTCATCAAGCGGCACTTGCCTTTTATAAAAGTCAGTGTAGACCTACAAACTTGTCTGTTAATGAAATGTTACATTTCATTGTGATGCAGAGTGGCATCATTAAAAAAAAAAAACAACAACTACAAATATGCTAACACATGCATGACTCCTGCCCTGCTCACAGTCCAGTCATTCTTACTGCCACCTATTCTAAATGCATGTATCAATGCAGCACTAACAAGTTTTGGAAGTTTCATGTTTGTTCTGTTTGACCGTTGAGGTTTTCGAAACCTGACTGAGGAGTTTTTGTCCCAGTTTTATTCTGTCAAGAGCAGCAGGATATCACTGTGTGTCTCTCATCAAACAACTTGCACAATAATAATGGAAGCACCATTTCTTCAGTCACATTTTGGGGTCAGGGCTCCACCAACAGGGTACTAATGGAGTATGTGGGATCAAACACAACAAGTGACCGTTTCCTTTGCAATATATGGGGCAATGAGCTGAGCTGATATAAAAACAAGTAAAAGGTCTACAATCATCAAATCAAACTATTTCCATCCTTCACTTTTTTTTTTTCCTACATGTTTAAAAGAGCACAGTCAGACAAGTGCAGCTTCAGAGATCAAATAGTATTTACCTGAAAAAGGTTTGGGGGGACCTGTTTCTTCGCCAAGTGACTCTGCACATGGTCCACTGCTTTCTTAGAGAATGGCTAAGACAAAGAGGAGGAAATAAAACCAAAGGCCATTAAAAATGCAGCATAAACATTTATTTCACTTCTGTTTTTTCTGTTGTGAGCATGTGCGACCCCTACTGTAACGCTGCTGCAGAGAGCAACACCAATATCTGGGTTTGCGTGGGTGGTGGGTGTTTAATAACTTCCTCCATTTAGACAGCCCCAGCATGCACCGTGCTTGCTTTACATCCGAAATTGTTGCCTTGCATGAGGACAAAAGCAGTAGAGTGTGTGTGTGTGTGTGTGTGTGTGTGTGTTTGTTTAGACTTGCTCCAGAAGCCGGGTGAAGAGGAAGAAGCAGGGTGAAGACTGGAGTATACTGTGCTTTACAGGGATCGGGATTGGTCCAACAACAGTATAGTATGGATTTACATCACTAGTAAATTATTAATTGTAGATTAAATTATTAATATCGAGGATATGGGATTCAATGTTTGTTACTAAAAGCATCTGGTTTCCATTTATGATCCCAGGTTCCACTGACCAGTCTCTTTCTGATATTTTTCAACAATGTGGCTTTCCTGATCTCTTTGTGTCGTAAACCTCTCAGATTCCTCGGCTTTCACAGAAGAGAATATTAGGGAGCGGATCATTAGATGCCCATGAGGTGTGTGCGTGTTTGTCTGTGTGTGCTTGAACCAGAGTCCTGTGGTCAAAATGTGGATGTTAAGGCCGCATGCTCACGTGTGAACAGGACAGGAGCTCCTTCATGATGTACACATCGTAAATCTGCCGGCTGCGGCTCAACCGCTCCTCCTCAGAGTCCAGCTTCTCATAGTCCTTAATCTGAAACAGAAAACACACACACAGCTTAGCGACACCACAGAATGCGGAAGGCTCAATCTGAATTAGCAGGATTACAGGCCCCAAGCTGGTCATCCAGCCCTTTTGTGCACTCTAATTCGCAGGGCATGGGACACTTACTTCTTCGTAGAACTTGAGCTGAGGCACAGCCTCATCTATTTCATTCATACAGAAGTCCTTGAAGAGCAGGAAGCCTGTGAGACACAAAGCAAAAATACAGTGAGTATACATCTCAGTGCAACAGCAATATTTATCAGTCTGCTGGTCAACAATGATTTTAGCCTCTCCAGTGGAGTCCAAACATTAAACATAAGACAGAACATAAACTTAGGACGAGCAGATCTCCTTCGACTTCTCCTAAAGTCAAAGTTATAACAGGCCTCGACTAACTTTCTTTTTTTGATGTATGTGGATGTAACAGTTTTAACAGTCTATGAAACATCACCCTCTTATAGCTCATTAACATAGTAATGGTATTACCAAAAGTCCCGACCAGTGTTAGCTTTAGGATTACAGCTGATCCACATGTGACACTGTGTCATTGGGCATTTAGTTAGGTAGGTAATGCACTGATGTAGTTACTGACTTACCATAAAGCGCTATACAAATACAGGCCATTTACCATTTTACCATGTGTCTATCAATCTGTACGATATGCTCATCAGCGTACCTCACATGCCTCTAATCATAATGACTTTAATTCCTCCAAGTTGTTAAGCATATCAAAGAAATGTGAAATAAGCAGAATATATGACAGTGGAATGTACAAGCACAGAGGCAATAAGGAAATTATTTGGTATAAAACTAGACAATAAAACATACAAAAGCAAACTTGAGGCACAAATGTGACTGTTCTGTAAATACATGATAGTATTATAGCCAACATGAGGTGACACACACACACACACACACACACACACACACACACACACACACACACACAGTAAACACTTGGCAGAACACAGAGCTGAAACCCAAGCAGCTGTATTTACTGTATGAGCCTTAAGAAAGACTGAAGCTGTCTTATTCTTAAGAAAGGCCACGAAAGCAACTAATTCCACTCACCACTTTACAACTGTACCAACACACATACACACACAGTTCATAATTACAGAAAATGGCCCTGGAGATTAGCTGGCTAAAAGTACAGCGCCGCTCTCAAACACACCAACAATGGACAGACATCTCACACTGTTATCGAATAAAGACTCGAAACATCATCAGAGAGAAGGTGGGTGGGGGGATTTAAAAAAAACAAAAAACAAAACACACTTCCATGTGGCTTGCAGGGTTGAGAGGCACTGTTGCCATGGTAATAGCCTCTGTGGCCATCAGCAATGTGTGAAGAATGGTGTAGAGCGACAGAGACGAGACTGTCAGTGGACTGTGGCACTTCCAGGAGGCCTGGTGAGGCAGTTACGGCCCTCCTCTGCCGTCCTTAGAATGTCAGCGACATTTTCCCATCAAACACACATTGAAGCAGTACATTAGGGATGGAGACAAATGAAGGCACGAGACTGGCAGGTATAACAAGCTACTGTCCACAGAAACCGGTACGCATGCAATGCTGACACTCAAGACTTTGCATCTTGGCTTTACCGATTAGTATCACGTATGAGCAAAAATAGATGGCTAAACAAATATAAGCCGTTCATTCTCACCCTCCCACATGTCCTGTAAGACACAGATGTGTCTTAAATTCACTTATTTCCCTGCTATATTTTCATAACAATGTGCCATAAATCCAGCCCAGACTCACTCACTGTCAGCTCCACTCAGGCCAAATGATGGAAAAGTTGCTTCTGATCAACAACATCTATCAACAGGAGTCTGAAATTCTAATAAATGGACCATTGCCCATATTCAAAATGATCAACCACCATCTCAAAATGAGCTGTGTGTCTGAAGAAATGCTGGTTTATACTGGATTTGTACTTCTACCACAAGTCTCACCCAGCCAACCACATACACACATTCATACATTATTTTATCATACAATCTTGCGCACACACGCACACTCTGAAAGATACATCAGGGGCAACTCAGCATTCAGGATCTCTCTCAAGGACAGTTCAACATATGGACATATGGCAACCTTCTGATTGGTAGACAAGCCGCGGTACCACCTCAGGCCTTGTGTGAGGAGCATGTGTCGCGTATAAAACAGAATCAACCAGTGAGCACAGTTCTAAAGATTAGGGTTTGATATCAATCCACCTCTGGTCACTACTCATTCATCCCTGTGTGTGTGATCAAGACACCGCATATTTTCAAAAGCGCTCCAACGTTTTCGGAGACGTCTGTTACCCACCAGCTTGATAGCTAACCGGGGCTCAAGGCTCACTAGAGCCATTGAGAACACCAGACTCCCGGCAAATCGTATTCAAACCCACCACCGTCTTTCGCTACTCAGGTTAAACATGATATATGAGTGACTTAGATAACTTAAAATTATACTGTTTGGTTTTTTTTTTAGTATTTTATTTGTTCCTGAGTAAATCGGTTTGGCTGAGATTAAAGTTATAGTTTTTACACAGCTGAATAAACGTCAAGCAGGCAACTGATTATCAGAAGTGTGAGATGCTTGAGAATTTACTCCGGTGTCCTGTTATATTTTAGATAGCAAGGAGTTTATTAAACTTCACTGAAACTATCTGCAAATTTCATTAAAATTTCATAAACTATCATCTTGTCTTTATTTTTAGTTAGCACAGACCTTAAACACTTAAAGATGTAAGCTAATGATAGTTATATAAGAGCAGATGCATGCTGGTGCAATAAGCTGTACGTTTTACGTCCAATGGATGATGATCTGATTAGTCGACTAATCGCATAAATAATCGGTGATAAGTCGACTATCAAAATAATCGTTTGTGGCAGCCCTAAATCAGAGTACAATATATCGTACAACATGCCTTTGAATCAGGCTTGTATTAACAGGCCTGCTTCTTCTTTGGTTCAGACAAAAAGGGGGAAAAAAGCGCTCTACACTTTACTTACACAAATCAGAAACTGGACATCACAAAATTCCCTTTAAAGCTTTTAAAAAGCAGCTATTGTTTCAGTTCACTGTCCTCACTGATTCAGTTTAGGGCACTTGTTTTTGGCCTCACGTCTACTATCATATATTGTCACTTCTTCCCTTCCGTTTTATCTTCCCCTACAGACATGATGCATCATTTCCAGTCTGACGAATAAACGTCCTCATATGCATCCACACATGCTGTATATTTACACAGCCTAATGGACAGGGCATTCCCTCCTACCCTCACAATCAACCTCCTCCCAAACACAAAAACAGGTTTTCAAAAGCAAGGACCAAACATGCAGGAGAGGTATTAGGAGAGAGAGGGGGGGGGGGGGGGGGGGGGGGGGGGGGGGGTGTCAGGCCTTACATCACCAAGACTCAAGGATTAAACTTAATCGCTGAACACTTCAACACTGCCCAGCTAATTCAACAAATGGCCTCTCCCACTCTCTCTCTCTCTCTCTCTCTCTCTCTCACTCACACACACACTTACTTCAGGCGCCAGCTCCTTTGAGCTTTGTCTCATTAGCGAGATCACCTGAACTGTCTAAAAATATCAAGCTGGCATGTTCTGACTGCCTCAGTCTTCCATCATCACACACACACACTGACCACGCTGTGTATAGCTGCAGTGTTCCAACTCTGTACACGTACAGCTGTAGGTAACACAGGGATCCTGCCCCACCTTGCAGTTTAGATTTACGATACATGCAGACTTTTTAAAAATTGTACTCAGAAACAAATGTGGCACCAAACATCCATTAGTTAGGAGTTATGGATGCCAGCTGTCTGCCTGTTGTATTTGCTTGTTAGCATCCACAACAAGCTAATCTGACATGACGGGACCAGTCCCACTCGCTAAAATGAGCTGTGGCATTGTGGGTAATTTGTGAATCTGTTGACATTTAGTTCACAAATGCTTCACTTTGCCTGCCTGCCCAACTGGCGAGGTGACAAAAACAGCCCATCCTCCCTTTATGGCTGAGGGGTAAGAATAATAAAATTATTGAAGGGTCATTTGAGTGAGAGGTGACTTGCATGTGCTCCATTATACATACGCTGACCTTTACTGGTGGGAGTGAGCGGCACCAGTCGGCGGTGCATTTGAGTGTGCATATACTGCATGATGTGACAGACATTCATTGGAGTACAGCTTCAAGATTAGCAAACAATGTTAAGTATTCTGCTAACCCTGCCCACACAGACTGAACACCCTCACCATAACCTGCTAAAATGCTAATCCCACAGTGCTGGCAATTTGTTTTGATTGGTGATGTCACACAGCTGATTTCAGAGACGGCACAGCCACAGCATGAGGAATGAATCCAGCATTAAATGGCTACAGCAGTACATTGGAGGGGCTCGTTTTCCAATGCACTATTGATCATTTGAACCCCAGGCTGCTGTTCTCAGTGTTATTTACAGCACAGTCACTGTGTATGCTGAGGATCCTGAGGGTAACCTGGGCTTCTACATATGCATAGGCAGTTATGTGCAAACAGTTTAGTTGTCACGGATGTTACTACTGCTTTCCTTTAAAGAAATTAAGCATACATGAAGTTCACTTCGCCTGTTTGACATGAAAGTAACCTGTGTATAATATATCACTGCATCCACTCAGGATAGTATCACAGACAATTTTGTTAGGGGTCATGTACAGTGGGGGTGAAAGAAGTCTTTGCCGCCTTCCTGATTTCCTGGTTTTTGTATGTTTGTCACTATTAATAAAGTGTACACCCCCTAAACCTAATAAATGGTTGGGCCACTCTTAGCAGCAACAACTGCAATAAAGAGTTTGTGATACCTGGCAATGAGTTTCCATAGCGCTGTGGAGCAATTCTGACCCACTCATCATCCATGCAGAATTCTTGTAATTCACACTCACACTGGGGGGGTTTTCGAGCATGAACCACCTTTTTAAGGTCATGCACCTCAATTGGATTCAGGTCAGTACTCTGGGAAGACTACTTTAAAGTCCTCATTTTGTTTTTCTTGCTGGTGTGTTTTGGATTATTGTCCTACCGCAGAATCCAAGTGTGCTTCAGCTTGAGGTCACTAACAGATGGCTGGACATTCTCCTTCATGATGTTTTGGTAGACAGCAGAATTCATAGCTCCATGTACCACAGCAAATCTTCCAGGTCCTGCCCAACTTTTGCACAAGTGAGTCATATGCAAGCTTTTTTCAAATGCCATGTCCAAATTATGCAGAACACAGTTGCATTTCTGCTCAAAGTCTGTGTAGGTCTTCTCGTCTGCATGCCTGAAATGAATTCGAACTCAATAAAGGCAATAAATGCAATGCTGTTAATAAAACTGCATCAACTGTTATCACTGATTATTCTTGACTGTGCCAGCTTATACAAACCGATTATATATAGACGCATACATCCAGCACAAACCCGGTGTGAAACAGCAGATACCACTTACACTGCTAAATACCATCTCATCTGCTGATATCAGTCAACAAAGCCAGTGTCAGCTAATCCCATGATTTATCAGCATATCTGTATTCTCTTTGAGATGGTGTGGCGTGAGGACAAGTGAAAACACCAGACTTTCAGGTTCTTTGAAAGGAAAGTTGATTTTAAAAGCCAGCGTTAAAGAACAAAAGTGTGGTCTGTAACAATAGTCCTAAGTAACAATACCACCAAACTTCAGTACTGCTTCTTTTGCAAGACTCGTACTACTCCCTCACCTAATTTTCAGTAACTATGAACCTTCAAAACCACTGAACACACAGAACATCAAATTATGTATAAGCAAAACTAGTATGGTTCCTGCATCAAATCCATCCCCTGATTCTGCCTTCTGTTAGCTGAAAAGATAGAAGAATTGCATATGGCGGTTACCAAAGCTGAGAACTGGGGAGCAGAACTTGACAAATTATACTCAAACATCGATCAGATCCAATTAAACCTCGATGAGCTCAAGTTTAAAGTTGCCCTTTTTTGCCCTTTGTATATTTGATTTAGAGCTGCGACACACAGCAGCCAGACATGAAATAAGAACATCAGTATTTATCATTTAGTCGGTTTGATTTCACCCAAAGATAATAATAAAAATAATAATGGATTGCATTTATATAGCGCTTTGAGGGGCCCTCAAAGCGCTTTACAGTTCCACTATTCATTCACTCTCACATTCACACACTGGTGGAGGCAGCTACAGTTGTAGCCACAGCTGCCCTGGGGCAGACTGACAGAAGCGAGGCTGCCATATCGCGCCATCTGCCCCTCTGGCCATCACCAGTAGGCGGTACGTGAAGTGTCTTGCCCAAGGACACAACGACTGAGACTGTCCGAGCCAGGGCTCGAACCGGCAACCTTCCGGTTACAAGACGAACTGCCAACTCTTTGAGCCACGATCGCCCAGCAAAGGTGGAAGGAATGCAGAGATGAAATTAGTAAATGTGTTTACCCAAGACTACAGGGTTCCTTTATACTTTTACTAACATCTTTTCATTATCAGCACTTCATGAGGACACATTCTGTGAAACATCTGTGCATGCATGAATAAGAAGGATAAAAGTCAAAGTTTACCACAGCATATAGTCCAAGGTTTTTTCTTGCATAAAGACATTTTTGGTACTCCCAAAGCTAGCTAGCTAGATAAATATATATATAGCCATGTTAATGTCTGTGTGACGTTGGTGAACGTGGAAAGTAAGGATGGGAAATAATTTGTGAAAAGGAAACTAGTTGTAGTTGTGACCCTATACAATCTAAGCAGTCTTTGCAAACTCATAGTCTGGATGTCCACAACCTCTGACTTACAGCACATACTCTCCAGATGTAACAAGGTACCAGACTTATGTGTCACACACATCTTTGTGTCTCAGCCAGTCGTGCACATTGCACCGCTGGCACAGTTGCTGGGTTGAAGACATGAGTGTCGGTTTTTACCGTCACTTTACTGATGTTCCAGCACAGAAGCTCAGAGACATACAGATATACAGAGGGAGATGATGAAACAGTATTGAAAACTTGAGCGTTTGTGAAGGGAAAAAAACAAGAGAAAACACAAGACAAAGTCTCTGACTTCTTCTCCTCCTTATCAGAGTTTAGGTGGTGATATTGTCTGAGTGGCGACACCTATCATTTAGCAGAATACTCCAGTGACTTCTTGCTCCTTAACGATGGGTATAAATACAAGTGACTGTGACAAGAGGTTGAGGTGCAGAGCGAAGTGGGTATACTGGGGCCTTTGAAGCCTTGAGACAGGTATGAGCTCTCACTGTAGCTTCTGACTTCATTACCATGCCAGTGTGTGCATAACATACTGTAGCAGGTTTAGCATATATATCCAGGAGCCATTGCAAAGTTAAATATCATGGAACATTTGGCACCTGCTGAGCGAATCCTAGCAGCAGATGTCAACATATGAACACCATGACGCAACAACTTAGCCTTAGAGTTTGGATAAACATTCTCACATGTGTAAATCATAATTTGTGCAGTGTCCACAAGTTATGATTTACACATGTGCTTTCCAACCCAACAATCTAACTGGAGACACACACAAAAAAAGCTGAAACCTGTGTAGTGTGCAAAGGACAAACAGGAAGGTATTAACTTGCCCATGCAGCATTAAAGGCCTCAGTTTAGCAACATCAGACTGAATGAATTCCTATCAATTTAGCAGAACAAGATTTAGCTCATATCGTCATCAATACTTAGTGAGCACACTGCTCAGATTACAGCTTATTAGAAAAAGATGCAAGTGTGCTAAACTATTAAACTCGTGTGTATGGTCTGGAGCTCAGCTCCGCACTGTCTTAGGCTTTTATTCTCCAACTAAGTAACAGAGCAAGTTCAAATAGTCCACAATAAAACCTACCACCAAATAGGAACAAGTGATACAGCCTCAAAACAACATTTTAAGAATATCTGTGATAACAATTCTGATGATAGAGAATCGATGTGTGCAGCTTGCAGGCAGTAGGAATTATGAGAGCTACTGTCACTGGTACTTGCTAAATCAAACTGTGAATTTATCGAAACAAGGTACCAGCTGCAGCAGGATTATAGTGCAATAGTAATTCAGTTTTATTTATTTAGCACCAAAGCACAACCACAGTTGCCTCAAGGTGTGTTATATTGTAAGGTAAACATACAAAAATAATACAGAGAAACAGATAAAACCTTAATGATCAGATGACTCCCTATGAGCAAGTGCTTTGGGGAAAGTGGGATGAAAAAACTGCCTTTTAACAGGAAGAAACCTACAGCAGAACCAGGTTCAGGAATGGCTGGCCATCTGCTGCGTCTGGTTGGGGGTGAGGGGGAGGAACACAGGACAAAGACACAGAGATCAATAACTGATTATTAAATGCAGAGTGGTGTATAAACAGTGAGTAAAAAAAGTGAGTGAAGAAGAAGAGAAACAAACAAGCAAAAAAGAAAAAAAACAGTGCATCATGGGAAGCCCCTAGATGAGCTCTCTGGCTGCTGTCCTGGGAAGCCCAGGTGGCAGGCGGTGTGGGCAACCTGGCATCTCCATTAGGACTGCCCATTAATGAAGGTGGGACAGGTGTTCTGTGTCACTGGCCCTCTGACGCCCTCCCCCAGTTCAGGAGAGACGTACCGTGTACCAGTAAGGTGCCAAGGGGGTACACGCCAGGCTCTGGTGGATTCAGGCTGTACGCAGATCCTGATCCACCAAACCCTGGTTTGCCTGGGGGCACTGCTGTAGGCAGAGTGGGTGGAGGGGAAGTGTGTGCATGGGGAAATATGCCTTAGTGTTACCGGAAATTAGATATTGGGGAATTGGCAGGGATTGACCCGGGTTCAGTAGGTTAATGGGGCAGTGTGTTGGAGTGCGATCGTGGCCGGTAGGGGCATGTGGGGCACTAGCCCCGCGAGAGGAAAGACAGGGGGGCCTTCTCAAGAGGCCCCACCGGCTCCAGTAACCCACTCCACAGATGATTTTCCACTGGAGCAGTCTTGGGACGACACCCAATGCTCAGCCTTCGACCAGGTAATAAGCATTAATAGTTGGGTGGTGCACCCTGAAACGGGGCTGACATTCCCGCACTTCGTATTAATTAGGGACAGGTTATATTGAGTGAGTTGCAATGCTCGAAAACAGGAGGCGCACACTCGGTTGTTGATGCCTAAAAGCCGCCAGAAAATTATTTTCCAGGCAGCTCATTACAACCCAATGGTCGGTCACATGGGGTATGACAAAACACTGGATCGGGTCATGGACCGATTTTATTGCCGATGTACCGCGGTAGCGGTGGTGCATGTCTTGTCCAGAGTGCCAACTAGTTAACCAGCTGGTTATTCCAAAAGTGCCTGTGCGCCCGTTGCTGTTGATGGAGGTCCTGTTTAAATGCATTGACAATGGGAAGGATGGATAAGCAAACCAAACTTATGGCATGCACAGAACCCTGTGGAATTCAAGATAATCCTCTATGTAATAGTGGAGATTTTTCAGTAATTAGCTAAGACAGCTGGGTCGAGTGATGGCTTTTTAAGTAATGGTTTATCTGCTGCCAGCATGAAGGCGTGTGGTATATATCCCATTAACAGAGATAGGTTGATTTAAGATTGAAACATTAATCAATGGTAGGATTTCTTTGAGCAGTCTTTTAGGATTTGGGTCTAAAAGACACATTGATGGTTTGGAGGAAGTAATTACTGAACTCAAAGATCAACTGGAGAAAAAAAAAGTATAAATAAGTATCAATGGCACTGAAAGTTGCTGTATATAATGTTATGTCTGTGAGATTGTTATGAGTAGTATTTTCTCCAATTTTATTTGTAAAGAAATTCATAAAGTCATTATTAGTTACGGTTGGCTCAACAGAGCTCAGACTTTTTGTTAGCCTCGCTACAGCGCTAAAGAGAAACTTAGGGTTCTTATTTTCTTCAATTAGTGATGAATAGTAAGATGTTCTAGCTTTATGGTCGGCTTTTAATAGAGGAATTTATTTTTCCAGTCTAAATGGAGATCTTCTAAATTAGATGTCATTTCCACTCCAGCTTATAAGTTATTTGCTGTAAGGTGCGCATCTGAGCGTTATACCATGGAGTAAAGTATTCCCACCATGAATCACATGCAGGGAAGATGTAAAACTATTAATAAAACAATCAACCTCTGCAGGAGCAGAGTTCAGGTAGCTGCTCTCCTGTGTTGGCACATGACATTGAAGAAGATGACAGTGGATGAATTATATTCTTAAACTTAGTTACAGCACTTCCAGACAGACAAGTACTGTGATGAAATGTATTCCCCACTGCTGTGTAATCATTATTTTAAACTTAAATGTTAGTAGGAAATGAGCAAACATGAGGGTTTTCAGGGAATACTATTAAATGTTCAATTTCTATGACATATGTCAGAGCAAGATCTCGTGTGATTACTCTAGATCTTGCTCTGAAGTAGTGGGTGCGTTCTTTTAAATTTTAAAATTAACCAATTGAGTATAATAACATATAATACATTAAATGCCGTGTTGAGGCCATTATTTTCAGCATCTACATGGATGTTAAAAATCACAATAAATATTTTACCTGAGCTTATCAGGTCCCATCATCTCTTAATGACCTTACAGTAGAATATCACCCCATTAGAGCACTTTGCTCTCACACTGCAGGCTTAGTTGTTGTTCCGAGAGTATTTAAAAAGAGTGGAAGGAAGAGCCTTCAGTTTTCAGGCACCTCTTCTATGGAACCAGCATGCAGTTTGGATTCAAGAGACAGACACTACAATACTACAATATTTAGAAAATGGATGGCTAAAAGCACATCTTGTTTAATCTCTACAGTTCTTACAACCATGTTTCAAAAGCCAATGGAAAAATACTGCCTCATTACAATAAAAAAAACAAAAAAAACAAACAAAACAAAACAAAACAAAAAACCCCAACCTAAAAACCTGAAAGAAAAAGACCAAAAACAAAACAACAATCTTAAAAAAAAAAAAAAAAAAAAAACACAACAACACCCCCCCCCCCCCCCCCCCCACACACACACACACACACACACACAAGCTAGAGAAATTATGTAGTGTAACTTGTTTCCTTCTCCCTCCTGTGACCTCAGAAAAATGACCGGCTGTGGCTGAAGACAGCCCTATGGGCAAGTTATGGCATCAAATGTAAAGCATATCAATTAACAGCAGATCTGTATTTGTATGCTGAACCTTTTTCTTGAATGCTATCGTTAATAACTGTGGAACATGAGATTTTCTCCTTTCTTAAAGGATGCTCCAGTGTGTGCTCTGCTAAAGCTGCTGTAGACAGGAATGTGCAAGACAGCACCAATAAGTCCATTTTAAATGCATTAGTGCTACTTTCAACCACACAAGACAATGTGTAAGTAAGTGCAGTGATACACGCAAGCACACATGCACACACGCAGTTCTGACAGGTTTTCTCTGTGATATGACCTTGGTTTTAAGTTGGACAGTGATTTTAAATTGGACAACCAAATCAGAGCAGTGGTGAAGTCCAGTTTTTATCATTTAAGGCGACTGGCAAGACTAAAATCTTTTCTTTCGAGGAAGCACCTGTCCACTGTCCACTTTTAAATCACGTCTTAAAACCTACTTTTATTCCTTGGCTTTTAACCTCAGTGAGACTTAGTTTCTTTTTTAATGCAGTAGTTATTTAATTAATGATTTCACTCTTCTTTTATTTGTTTTTTATTTATATCTCATGTAATTTTATTTTACAGTTCCAATGTACAGCACTTTGTGTCAGCTGTGGTTGTTTTAAAGTGCTTTATAAATAAAGTTGATGATGATGATGATGATGATATGGGCGAACAGTTGGCAGTTCGTCTTGTAACCGGAAGGTTGCCGGTTCGAGCCCCGGCTTGGACAGTCTCGGTCTTTGTGTCCTTGGGCAAGATACTTCACCTACCGCCTACTGGTGTTGGCCAGAGGGGCCGATGGCGCGATATGGCAGCCTCGCTTCTGTCAGTCTGCCCCAGGGCAGCTGTGGCTACAACTGTAGCTGCCTCCACCAGTGTGTGAATGTGAGAGTGAATGAATAGTGGAATTGTAAAGCGCTTTGAGGGCCCTAAAAAAGCGCTATATAAATGCAATCCATTATTATTATCATTATTATTTATTGCCTCTACTGAGGAGGTCATAGAGTGTTCATATTTGTCTGAAAACACGCATTATGGACAGATTTGGAGTTAATTGGGAACCAGAAATATTCTTTACTACTGAATTGGAAATGGTTTGAAATATAGATACTGTGTGCCATGTGTTTGCAAACACATATCAAACTGAAGTAAGAACAATAGGCAAATACATTGCTGATGTTCTCAAGAGACTAATCCAGCTGCAGATATAGAGTGCTGGTGGAGGTCGACTGTAAGACTGCTCGTGGTTAATTCCATGTTGCAGGCCATGCTAGAGGCTTACAGCTGTGTACAGCTGTGTTAGCTCTACCTACACACGCTTACAGAAAGGACGAAAAATGGTTTTATTGCTGATTTTTTTTCTTTACTAAAAAAAACAAAAACATCTTATGTATAAAGTTGCTATGCAACTGAAGTTTATTACCATCATAATTAAGGGTATGTTTAAAATGATCAGTACATGACAATGGCAGTAAATTTGTACTATAAAGACGTGACATTAATACTTATCCTGATTTTTGCTGTGGTACATTAACTAACTGCCTGTCATCAGATTCCTCAGATATGAAGATAGTGTGACTGGACTGGAGGCGAGGACAGTGTGTTGACACGCGCGCACACAGACACACACACACTCCTATCGTGGACAAATGCTGCATTCTGGGAAACAGAAACAGGAATAAATGTTGTTCTGCCCATTGGAGCTCTTCTTTCACATCTTCCTCTCCATTTCCCCACTCTCCAATTCTCATCACCTATTTTATTCCCCCTTTAATCAATTTCATTTCTCCCAGTCGACAAGAAAAAGCAGCAGTTCTGGTGCCGTTGCTGTGGCAACTGTAGTTGCTAGGCAACCCACAACTCTCCATCATCCATTCCAGAAGTCTGACAGATGGAGAAAAAGAATGCCAAGGCAAAAGTGAGAGAAATAAAAGGAGAAGGAAGGACTTTAGGAAAGAATGAAGACAAGGAAAGGGCTCAAAAATGAAGATGGAGCAGGAGCTGAAAGATGGAGGGTCGCTGTAATGTACTTCACAAAAAACACAGCAATTCCAATAAGCCATTCAGATGTCCACTCTTCATTTGAACACCCTCTTAGCCTCCAAGTACAAAAGTCCATACGTTCATTTTTTACTTCAGGTTATTTATTAACACACTGTGTTAGCGTCAGGTTTTAAATCAATGTCCTTTAAAGCTTTAAATGGTTTTACACGCATGCAGGTCAGCCAGGTTGAAACAGAGATACCACTAACAGTCATGCTTTAATAGTGGAAATCACAGAGTGCTATTCCCTTGATGGCAACAGTTCTAAGTGGTGCAGCATTATGACACAAGCTAGTGTTAGCTTTGCTGCTTGTGGAATGGCACATGTAGTAGCTGCTGTGTTGGCTCCAGTTTCAACTTTACATGAGGCTGATCAAAGCACAAGGGCAGCAATTCAACACAAAAGGCAACTGTATGGCATTTGTCCTGACCAGTGGCTGTTTGTTTGCTAAATTTGTGCTTAGCCTTTTCCAAGCTATACCCACCACCCAAACACTCAAACAGTACACTGTTCTGATTAGGCTTGATTCCTGTGGCCATCTTTGTTTATATATAAATGTGGTCTCAATTTGATTTGAGATCACATTCACAGCCAGGTACTGCTGGCTAGTACCTGCACTGTTCTCAACTCTTTACTACCCCTAAAGTATTCCCAAGTAGACAGAAACTCTCCCAGGGCTTCTTTTTAGTAGGACTGTCCAAAACACCTCAAAGTCTAGTAAGCAGTCCTTTTCATGGTGAGAAGCAGCAGATCTACTGCCTACAAAAATATGGCACCAGCTGACATAAAAGGAGGAATGGACTGGTACTTTTATAGCGCTTTTCTACTCTGAGCACTCAAAGCGCTTTACACAACTTGCCTCATTCACCCATTCATACAAGCACTTTTTTCTATGCTCTTTCCATGCAAGTGCTTTCCATTTTAACATTTACATGCATTCATACACTGGTGAATGCATTGGAGAACACCTTGAGGTTAGTATCTTGCCCAAGGATATTTAACATCCAGAATGGAGAAGACTGTTATAGAATAGTATTTGACCAATATATGACCTTCTCTACAGCCGCAAATGGAGGTCAACATTATTTTGTCCCACTTTGACAGGAGTTGAAGCTGCGTGCTTCAACCTTTCTTTACTAAAAAAAAAAACAAAAAAAACAAAAACAAAAACAGGAGAGTGCTCTGAGGAAGGAGGGAAGACCTAGGACCCCAATAGTAGGGCTGGGTAACCAGCTTCCAGTTTGCATTCGGGAGACAGGCACTATCTCTACTTTTAAGATGAGGCTTAAAATGTTCCTTTTTGCTAAAGGTATCTTAGCTAGGGCTCCCTTGAACAAGAGGTTTTTAATCTCAATGGGATCAATAAAAGGAGATCGTATGATTTGGGTTTTTTTCTCTGTATGTATTATTGTCGGGTCTACCTTACAATATAAAGCGCCTTGAGGTGACTGTTGTTGCGATCTGGCACTGTATAAATAAAACTGAATTGAAACTAAAATAGTTTTGAAATGGGAAATCTGTTTTTTTTAAACCCACCCCTACCCGATAGGTCTAATGTTGTTATCAGACCTGTGCCATATCATATCATTCGTATGTGTTTACATTTACAGTGGAACCAGCCCAAATGTGTCTGAGAACAAGAGCCACATGCCTGCTTCTGATGGATAGTAGCTAATAAGGAGATACTTCAACAATTTCTAGCAGAGCTCAGAACTTTGCAAAAACTAAAAGACATCTGTTCCTGCTAAAGGTGGTTTACATTGCGTCACCACTATAGGCAAACGCACACCATGGAGTACAGTCGGGCTATACTGAGGATGAGGTATGAGCAGCTGGTAATGTGCGACCCAAAAGGAAACAAGTGACTCCCCCAGCGTTACTGCAGCTCTGGCTAACTGTGCTCCATTTGGCACTAAGCAGAAACGTGGATGCAAGTGAGTGATGCGGGTACTAGGGCTGGTCCATATCATACTGTTCACAGTAATACCGGTATAATGTTAGGCAATAATTAGAAAATGAAATATCACGATAGAATATGGGTTAAACTTGCATGTCCAGTGCCTTTGTTTTCATACGCACATGGTGGAAAAAGCATGGCGGTGACGGAGAATGAGAAGGGCAAAAGCGGATTGTTGAATGAAACAGATGAACCCGAATTGGTTTGTAAAAATGGTGCAAATTTAGTGGTGTGGAACTGGTTTGGCTTTCGTCCATCAGATACACACCAAAGCACAATTTATGGTGGAGCATGCAAGCACCGTGGTACACGGTGCTCAAAAATCTGTCAAAAAATGTTTTAGTACGACTTTGGTAAGTTACGAAGCTTACCAAAGTCGCTTGATGGATTGTCTGAGCATTACGGCTATCGTAAGCAGGAGCCTCGCAGAGTGATACGTACTGTGCTTCAACATAATATTACCGTATTGTGTGTGTATAACCTTTTTTTAAAGTTTTGTTTATATTATACATGGTTATGCTGAGGATATGTCAGTCAATTTCCACTGGAAATGCCTTTTGGTTAAACTGTCAGCAAGTTAAAAAAAACAACAACAAAAAAAAAAACACCTGCTTGTTTAAGTGAAAATACATTGATGGGGGTTTTTTTTGCACTAATAAAAAGTTGTAAAGTATTTTGTCTCACGTCAATTATATCATCAGTTATATCATTATGGCAAATTTTCAAATATATCGTGATAAATATTTTTGACCATATTGCCCTACCCTAGCGGCTACACTGAGGAAAAGCTGCAGTTACTTTAGAAAACTAAAGTGTTAAGCAGTTTGTTTGTTTTTTCCATACCAAAAAGCCACTGTCACAGGCATCATCAGATGAAACTTTCCTTAGTCAGAACATAAGCTCCTACTTGGTTCCTACTCGCATTAACTCGCCTTGGTTTGCTACGGTTTTCAGGGTTCTCCATTAGGTCATAGAACCTGGTCCTGGTACCAGGTACTAAAATAGTACCTACTTGGCCGGGGTTCCAAGCAATCCAAGCAGGTACTAAAATGTGACATTGACAGACTGCATGCCACCGATTGACTGGAACGTCTCGTTCACGAAAATCAAATCCACCATTTTTGAAACCCGGTGTTCTGGGAATCCATCCTACCTCACAAACCATCCCTACCCATTATTTCTGCGCATGCGCACAACACGAAACCCAAATTTATCCATTGTGAATATTTCGTATGGTTATGGTTAGGGCTGTGGTTAGGGCTAGGGGTAGGATTACTCAGAAGTAACCGTCCAATAGGACGATTTGCCAAAGTAGGACGGTTTTTCAGAACACCAGCAATGAGGGAAATGCAACGCTGTAGTTCCCAAGCCTGACAAAAAGCCACAGACCCAAGCAGCAGGTATATCGTTGCCTCGACATTCACCCAATTTCGTCACCAGACGCATTGCTATAACAATGACCCAATGACATTGGGTGGTACTCGACTGTAATGGAAAACAAATGATTCGAATAGGTACTAACGGAAAAGAGGCTATTAAGTACCATAAGCACTAACAACTGTACTAAATATAAATATCTAGTACTATTCTCATCCCATGCTTCAGACTAGAGCAGGGCGATATGGCAAAAAATATTTATCACGATATATATTTGAAAATTTGCGATAACGATATAACTGACGATATAATTGATGCGAGACAAAATACAACTCCACAACATTACTGGCGCAAAAAGACAACCTTCCATTTATTTTCACTTAAACAAGAAGCTGGTTTTTATGTACATTAAAAGCTTTATAAAAATGTAACAGTGCAAATGCAAATTCCTTGCTGAAAGTTTAACCAAAAGGCATTTCCAGTAGAAATGGGCTGACATATCCTGAGCATAACCATGTATAATATCCACTGAAGTTAAAAAGAGGTGCCTTGCAACATTAAACTGCAGTGTGCAGTACGTATTTTTCGGACCATAAGGTGCACAGGATTATAAGGCACATTAAGCGAAACAAAGCAGTCAGATAAATCAAACTTTATTAAACTCATTCTTCTTGCTTCCTCCATTTCTGTACCATTGATCTATTAATGAATGAATTCTGCTCTATTCCCATGTTGTTGCAGTATATTAATGACTAACCTCGTATTGTGGATGGATTATCTCAGTTGTTCTCCTGACTGAAGTTTGGTCCGTTTACAGCATCCTGCCATGCGATTGCATTTGTCTCTAACTATCAGGAACTTTAACGTTAACTTTTATAAGTGGAAAAGTGTTAGTGTTCGTCCTCCAGCTTCACTGTTTATGTTATGCTAACATAGCTGTGTCGCTAGCGATCAGGTAGCACATCATTATATACCAGCTAGCCCAACTTCAGTAACCCTACAAACGTCACTGCTGTTTAGTTTCCTGTCTTCATTTATGTTGGACGTGATAGCAGAGCTGTACGTTTGAATTTTTCCAGACATCTCTGTCAGAATATGCTATATCATGCTTAGGTAACTAGCGAAACTAGCGAGCTAACTTCCGCTAGCTTCCTGCTAACTTCTAACTCCGTTAAATGTAATACATTTTGTTTTCATGGATGCCTGGAAGTTAAACTTCATAGTTTCACCTGGTTAAGCAGCAATGCTGATCGTTTTATTAAAGATGAAAGAATTGAGACAGTTTTTAACTCTCAGTGATGCTGCAGTGTTGTTTGACCTGAAGCATACGGAGTTTAGGACCCAGATTACTCCCAGATTTAAGAGCATCTTAGTCCGACAAATACGACAATAACGACGGCCGCTTGCATGTTCTGCAAAAAAATGTGCTTTGTCGTGTATCTGACGGACAAACACCAAACCAGTTCCACATCACTGAAGTTGCACCATTTTTACAAACCAATTCTGGTTCATCTGTTTCACTCAACAATCGGCCATGTGCGTATGAAAACAAAGGAACTGCGCATGCGCGTTTTACTCCCATTCTATCGCGATATTTCATTTTCCTATAGTTGCCTAACATTATACCGGTATTACCGTGAACGGTATAATATGGCCCAGCCCTACTTCAGACCATGTAGAAAACCAAATATATGCCTTTAAAAACATATTCAAGATGAAGTAGTGAGCAGTATGCCTGCTATATTTAGAGAGGACATCATGTCCATTACATAAGGGTCCATCCTGCCTGACCCTGACTGTGTCTGGCCCAGGGACATCGCAGGGAGGAGTCACCAAAGCCGCGCTCTCCAGCTGATGCAAAGCCAGGTAGACCTTCTCAACACCCTTTTTTTCAGCTTTTTGACACAGCCTTAAAAAAGCCACAGAGTCTTACCCCCTCAGGGCTCAGAAGTCATGGACTATGAAGACAGCAAATGACACTCACAGTAACCTTACACTAGTTTGATCCATGTAAAGCACAGACCTCAAGTCCTCTCACTTGTCAGTATTAAATTTTCTTGCAGAGAAAAGTCTGAACCACAAAACAAACTAGCTGATACGGTTTCTTCATCGTGAAGTAAAAGAATTCCAGCAACACTGAAGTGCTTTCTTCCCGACCTTGGTTGTCATGACAGTCAACAGGGCTTATTGAGCCCAAGGACAAGGGCTGTTGAGGGTGCTAAAATCCAACCGAATACTGCAATGCTACAATTGCTGATTAAAAATCCACTTCCTTTTCTGATGCCAAAAGCGTGGGAGGCAGCAGGACTGACATGTGACAAAACCCAAAATGAATCCAAAAAATACCTGGCACCCATGTGAGCTGAATCCCTGAACACACCTCAAACGAAAGTGAAATACACCAAACTGGTTGTGCCTGATAGCTCTGTGTCAGGATATCACAACAAATTTAAAGCCATTTCTCACTCTGGACGTGGAACAAGGCATCATTTTCCTAAGAATCAAGTGAGGACAAACTGGACTTTCGTCATAGAAGAACATTTCTGCTGTGCTCACAGTTTAGTGTGATCTAAAATCACGGCTGCAGAGATTTATCTGAAGCAGGCTGATAACTAAAGTATGTGCAAGTCTCTGTGGGAAGACCTTACTTTGACGGTATGCAAATGAAAAGTCCGTAAAGTGAAATCTGTGTTAAAACTAAGGACTCGTGCCGGTTACAGTCACTGTTTTTACAAGTGCATTCCTCAGAGAAGCAGTTAACACACATAAAAGGGAGAATTTTATCTGCTGCACTTTTTAGATAGTAACGCGGCAGCTCTGGGTTTTCTGTATATTATACGAGTTGCTGAAACTGCTACGCTGACACCTCCATAGCCACGTGATGCTCAGTTGGAGTCTGTGGACAGCTATCTTGTTACTGAAACATGCAAACTTACACATTTGCCATTCAAATGTGTAGAGCACACAACTGACATCAAGCTTCACGCCTTGCAACTATTTCCCTAAGCTGGCCTGGCTAATGCAGTGCTGTTTGAGAGGCAGTACTTCCACATGCGAGAGGACCGAGCGAGCTAAGCAGAAAGGAGAAATGAAGGACCAAAGAGATTCTTCTGCAACATCCTGTGAGAATGATTTGACGCACGTAGATAAAATTAAAACTTGACTCTGTTGTGTTTTCCCGTCACTGATAATGACCAAAGGCACTAAAATAAAAACTGAGATTTCAACGCCACCACAGATGACACCAGAAGGTATCTGCAGCGGCTTCACTCCGATGAGACTTTGCTGTGTTTTTAAAAAATATAATCCTGGTTCCAGTGATTGAAATGATACAGTGCAGGCCAGGCCGGTCACGTCAGGTAAAGCAGGCTGCATACGCCTGCAAGTGTTTCATCATAACAGTCCTCTCAAGAACTCAAGAGTTTCTGTTCACTGACACATACGCGCTCACTCTTTTCACTAATGCCTAGTGTGTTTTCTCATGCGTTTTGATTTTTTTGACATTACCACTGTCCCAGCCACCCCCCACCACCCCTCGTGCAAACATTTCACTCACACTTGCAACTACAAATAGATGTGCGAGGACTATAAAACTTATTTAACAGCACGTCCGTGAATATCAAGTACTCAGTATTGTAGCTTATGATGGAGTCAGAGCACCTTTTCTGACAAACATGCCAGGATCTGAAGCGCCAGCATTATGACCAAGACAATGAAAACAGTGGAGAGGAAAAAATGATTTTTCACAGTCGACAGCAGCACTTACTGTGATCACAATCACAATAAGTGCTGACAGTAAGAAGTCCATGAGAGTCCTTAATTAAATCACCTGTTCAGCAAGCTTAGACGTGTAACTGTGGTCACTGCGTCTAACATACTAAAATACAATGAATTATACTCATCAAATAGGAAATTAGGCTTGTGATATTATATGATTTTATCTGACTGAAAAATTTTAAAGGGATTTTTATGTTAGTGTGAATTTTCATAGTTAGTTCAACTAAACAATCTCATTAGACCTATTTGGTAAACTGTGTGTTTTTGGCATTCATGCCAGTTCTGCCCACAGGTGCTGATGTTTAATGCAAGCTCCAAAAAGCACCCATCACAAAGATCTTCAGGCAGGTTGTTTGTTGTAGGTATAATAGTGAAATTCCACGTTTGCTTAATATGAGCACATGGATTTTATTTCTATAAACTAGATGTCTAACAGCGCACATTAGGGATGCCACTTGAGTCCAGAGTGAGGATAAAGCAGGGTTTGTTTTACCACGTGATTGACATGTTGCTAGCCTCAGTGCATGCCGTGTGTCAGCCAGACAGTGCATGCTCTTTGCTTATCGTGTCTGGTTTCAAAACACTAACCACATCCCTACACTCATCTTGAGCCTTAAAAACAGGACTCCACTAAGCACTGGGTCACCAGTGGTCGTGGTGGCTGCATCCACCAAGTGTGTAGACATGTTTCCCACTGTTTTTCCAGCAGTGTCCAACTTACTGAAGACAATTAACACACTGGCCAAAATAAGGATTATTAAATTACTGCAAGAGTGTTAAGTTTCACAAAGGTACCAATAAAGCATGTGCACACCCACACAATGTGCAAGAGCCTGAGTGATAGTATGAGGTGGCAAAGAGAAAATAAGAGAGACTGCAATAAGGACAGCAACAAATTTGACAGAGAAGAGACCTGAAGACAAGGAGAAGGAGGCAGAGAAAATTAACGCAGTCTATTCCCAAAGAGGGCACAGATCAGAGAAAAGTAAGTAAAGCTACTAGAAGCCTGGAGGGCAGCTGTGGTCCCCTGGTACGCCACAAATACTGGCACACAGCCCGTGTGCTCAGAATGGAAACACTCGGAGGAGCCAGCACAGCGACGCTGCTACCAACTGGAGGGCAGGAGGAAACAGGAAATGTGACACTCTACCTTGAGTCATTGCTCTAAACACAAACAAAGCTGCCTTACAATGAATAACTCCATACAGAGAAGTGACAGTAAGCATCTGCACAACTAGCACAGAAAAAGAGTAGTGCCACACTGAGGCTGAACACAATCCTGATTTAGACCCAAGTGCGAGAAGCCTTGTATTACAAATTGCTTCTGCGGCAAAGGAGGACTGAAAAATTTAAGCATTACTGCATCAGGAATATTATTAGGTGGTTTATTTTGAACAACACTGGGGCAAAAAGTGGTCAACAGTTATGAGATCGTATTTATTCTCCCATCACTTTTGAGTGTCAGGTTGTGAGGAAAAAAATGAAGCCTAAAACACAGAGTCAGGAAGAGGGATTTTACTGATTGATGCTACATAACATGGCTGAACACAAAAACATTCCGCATTAACCATCCAGTTATATCAAGTCATTTATCCCATTAATGTTAATAAGCGACAGCTTAATCTGCTACAGGCGATGATTTCTGTTTAAGAGTGTCTGACACAGATGAGCAGCCTTCTGCCAGATAAAATGCTTCCAGCTCTCTCAGAGTGTAGTTAAGCAAAGAGGGGCTTTGAGCTATGTGCTAACAAGTAGAGGATAATATTTACCAGCAAATTCATTTTTCATGACAGCATTTGCTTTGAGCTTTAAAAGCGAGGAAATGTTTGTATTAGAGATGGACCAATCCGATATTACGTAATCGGTCCGATACTGACGTACATTACTGGATCGGATATCGGAGAGAAATAAAAAATGTAATCCGATCCATTAAATATCCAAAAAGCACCTCACAGAACTTGCAACACAGCGTAACTCGGCTCATAACCGTAGCACGTCGGAGCAGTGTGCCCACGTGATAGAGCGGCTGTGTGTATTTGTAGCCTCAAACCAGCATTTCAGCTCCGATTATCCCAGAGAGAAGTAAAGAAAGTGTGTAAGTTCATCTCTGAATGTTTGTAAAGCATTCCCACATTAAGCTGCTACTTCAATCGTGAAACTGATTAATGATCAGCTGATCGGCTTTTCTGTCGAGTCCGTCTCTCTTGTCTGTTTTTGGCCCACTTCGCGCCAGAAAGAGGAAACCAGCGGCTGAACAACAGCAGCACGTTTAAGCTTGATAAGCTGTTGTTAGAATTTATTTACTTTCTAGAGCAGGATCCTTTTCTATGCAGCTGACGGCTGCTAACTGTGCAGGGGCGGATCTAGCAAAGTTTAGCCAGGGGGGCCGATAGGGCATGAACAGGGAAAAGGGGGGCACAAAGACATACTTTTCTTTCTTATTCTCATTTAAAATATCTAGCTTTTAATAAATAATTATCTGAATCTTACACCCAAAGTTTTAATCTTATGTAAAATGTATAGAAGTCCATGATTGTATATAGTAACTGTTAAGTCTAATATACCCTAGTAAGCTATAGTACTTTTTCCTTTGGGAAGGTACCATCTGTGCAGTCTGCAATTCTGTTGAAGAAAGATGTTGAATCTATTTAATTATTCTTGAAAAATAATTGATTTCTGTGCATTTTTTTTTCCACACTGCATCAAATTAAAGTTGATTACGTTGATTAAGCATCATGAGGTGGAGGGTGGGGGGTGGTTCCTTTTTTTTGCTGGGAGTTTGCAACCCTATTAGTTAGGTTGCTTACTATTTCTGCTAAGTACTCTTTAAAATACCAGAATAGGAAGGATTGAGTAGGTTTAAGTTCATTAGATTGATCAGTGTCGCTGAACTATGAAATATTTTGGGTGCAGTGTATTTACACATACAGGTATAACAGAATAGCTTTAGTGTTGTTGTTTATTTAAACTTGAGTATGAACTTATAGAAAATGCAGCAATATATTAAAAAAACAGTTTTATTGATTAAAAAAAACACTATATCGGATTCATATCAGTATCGGCAGATATCCACATTTATGATATCGGTATCAGTCATAAAGTGGTATCGTGCCATCTCTAGTTTGTATGCAAATATGCAATAGAAGGGGGGAAAAGCGCTGACAGTGGTGCCTGCATTTCTTTTGGTCTGAAGTTGTGTTAGGTGGGGGTTTTCTGTTGTTCTTTATTTTTCTTAACATATTTGAAAAACAATGCTGTCAACACGCTTAGTGAAGTATTGTATGTGACAGTCATGCCTATGTTGAAGCTGCCTTTCCTGCCAAAAAATATCAATTTTTGTCCTTAACAGCTCAGTGTTATTTGTTCCTTTATGGAGAAAGTCTCCTTAGATCATGTAAACAGTGCACAGGAACCCTTCACTGGCTTTTGGAGCAGTGACTTTAGATAGAATCTCGCTTGACCTGTAGTTTTCACCTGGAAAAGGGGCATTACAATGCAAACAGTCTGACAGACAGCACTCAGACAGATTTGGCTTGGTAGATAAACTGAGACAGTTGAGGCAACACCAACTAGCTTTGCTGTGAACACAAGGAGTGGTTACTGTAGTTCTGCAGTTACCAAAAGCCTTTCAGTAAGACAAATAGTGAAGCCTGTTACACATTTACTCACAGAGCTAGAGTTAAATCCAGTATCTCTTACTTCACTCAAATTAAATGCTGACAATAACAGTGGAGTGATTTATTCATTTTTGTTTATAATTAACGGCAAACACAACTAACCGTTCTATTTTACTGGGACATTACAAGTGGTGGAGTGACAAATCAATCAAACAGTGTTGGACCACGGTAGCAAAGCTTTAGAAAAACTGAAAAACACCTTCAATAGGAAAAATGGCAGTGTGTAATCTGTTAGTAAATCTGTGGGTGGAAGCTAAATGAAACCGCAAAGCAGAAAGTGTAAAGCATGCCTAAGTAACTGGTCACAGGGCCCATATGGGGTAAATGCTAATGCTTAAACACACTGTACCATAAGTAAAGTGTTAGCTACCATTAACAGCCTGTTCACACATCATGTCCCAACAAGTTCAATGAAACCAAAAGCAAAAGCAACTCCATTAGAAGCTTCAGCCACTGGAGACCAATGGCGTTTATGTTCTCAGTTTGACTTCAAAAATGAATGAATGAATCATCATTACAACAAAAAATAAATAAATAAATAAAACTTTCCAACAATGCATCCTAAATGAATACACATCACAATATGTTCTGCTATACATTCATCCACTTCTCCAATAGTTTCTTTGTTGGTTTTCTGCACTGAGGGAGATTTTTGGAGTAATAATACTGTAATGTGAGATGTGAAAAAGCAGAACTTCCTGCTACAGGAGCCATCTCTTCCTCTGTAGAGAAATGCTGCTGAATCCTGGTAACCTACGGTATGCATTTCTTTTACGCTTTAGCAGAATGAAAAGGTTGAGACTTACCAATTTTCTGATTGAAAATTTTGTCAAATGTCAGTTCATCTCTCTCCTCCAGGTACTTCTGCATCACACTGCGAATGCTGTGAACACAAGGTGGTGGGGAGAGGAAGAAGCAGATTAATATGCAGCACAGTTAGCAGCTCACTAAGCTACATGCAACAGCAGCCCAGCCTCCAGTCAGAGATCCGTCCCAGGTTTGGAACTCTCCCGTCCCCACACAGCAGGAAAGGGACAAGGACACAAGGGAGGCTACAGCAGAACCTAGAGAGATACACGCTACCCTGGGAGCAGGTGTTAATGAAAATGAGAGCAGGGAGAAAGAATCAATTAGCGCCCCCTCCATAGGCCCATTAACACTTCACCAGCTCACTTCATACACAACAACAGCAGAGGAAGGCTTCACCTACAAACACCTCTGCATGCACACTGAGCATGTGCGAGGTGAACCCTTAACCGCAGTGGCCAAGATGATGATACAATAGCAGCGACCTTATCAGACTTGTGCATCATTTCTCAATGCATTACAGTGCATAACTCATTAATGGGACACACCACAATAGTTAGCTTTTCAACAATGTATCAGTGTAAAATACTGAGCACTCTCCTATTGAAATGGTATTTTCAGTCTATTTCTAAGCATGTGAATGATTCATATTCAAGAGTTAACTAAAACACATTAGAATATGTAAAAAAAAACAAACTAAAAAAAAAACGCAGGCTTTACATTTTTTTCATGTGTAAAAAGGAAATGATGCGCTAAAACGATAAGTCGATTAACATCCGTCGTTTCTGTCTACAAATGAAAACAACAAATTAAACTTCCAGTGCACACACCCAGCATCAACCAAAGCACTGTCCACTGGCTACAAAGGCACTTCCATCAAACATTTGCATGAATTACAGCATACATGCCATAAGACAGCCACACACACACCCAAGCTACGACTACAACTAAACGACTTCATGCCCAACTGAAAAAAGGGGTGCTATGCAAGCTACTAGAGCAGGGCGATATGGCAAAAAATATTTATCACGATATATATTTGAAAATTTGCGATAACGATATAACCGACGATATAATTGATGCGAGACAAAATACAACTCCACAACATTACTAGCGCAAAAAGACAACCTTCCATTTATTTTCACTTAAACAAGAAGCTGGTTTTTATGTACATTAAAGCTTTATAAAAATGTAACAGTGCAAATGCAAATTCCTTGCTGAAAGTTTAACCAAAAGGCATTTCCAGTAGAAATGGGCTGACATATCCTGAGCATAACCATGTATAATATCCACTGAAGTTAAAAAGAGGTGCTTTGCAACATTAAACTGCAGTGTGCAGTACGCATTTTTCGGACCATAAGGTGCACGGGATTATAAGGCACATTAAGCGAAACAAAGCAGTCAGATAAATCAAACTTTATTAAACTCATTCTTCTTGCTTCCTCCACTTCTGTACCATTGATTCATTAATGTTGAATTCTCTGGCAGCTGTTCTATTCCCATGTTGTTGCAGTATATTAATGACTAACCTCGTATTGTGGATGGATTATCTCAGTTGTTCTCCTGACTGAAGTTTGGTCCGTTTACAGCATCCTGCCATGCGATTGCATTTGTCTCTAACTATCAGGAACTTTAACGTTAACTTTTATAAGTGGAAAAGTGTTAGTGTTCGTCCTCCAGCTTCACTGTTTATGTTATGCTAAATGTCGCTAGCGATCAGGTAGCACATCATTATATACCAGCTAGCCCAACTTCAGTAACCCTACAAACGTCACTGCTGTTTAGTTTCCTGTCTTCATTTATGTTGGACGTGATAGCAGAGCTGTACGTTTGATTTTTTTCAGAAATCTCTCAGTCTGAACATGCAATATCATGCTTAGGTAACTAGCGAAACTAGTGAGCTAACTTCCGATAGCTTCCTGCTAACTTCTAACTCCGTTAAATGTAATAACTTTTGTTTTCATGGATGCCTGGAAGTTAAACTTTATAGTTACACCTGGTAAAGCAGCAATGCTGATCGTTTTATTAAAGATGAAAGAATTGAGACAGTTTTTAACTCTCAGTGATGCTGCAGTGTTGTTTGACCTGAAGCAACGGAGTTTAGGACCCAGATTACTCCCAGATTTAAGAGCATCTTAGTCCGACAAATATGACAATAACAACGGCCGCTTGCATGTTCTGCAAAAAAATGTGCTTTGTTGTGTATCTGACGGACAAACACCAAACCAGTTCCACATCACGGAAGTTGCACCATTTTTACAAACCAATTCTGGTTCATCTGTTTCACTCAACAATCGGCCATGTGCGTATGAAAACAAAGGAACTGCGCATGCGTGTTTTACTCCCATTCTATCGCGATATTTCATTGTCCTATCGTTGCCTAACATTATACCGGTATTACCGTGAACGGTATAATATGGCCCAGCCCTACAAGCTACAATTCAATTATATTTATATAGCACCAAATCACAACAACAGTCGCCTCAAGGCGCTTTATATTGTAAGGTAGACCTTACAATAATACATTCAGAGAAAAAAACCCAACAATCATATGACCCCCTATGAGCAAGCACTTCGGCGACAGTGGGAAATAAAATCTCCCTTTTAACGGGAAGAAACGTCCAGCAGAACCAGGCTCAGGGAGGGGCGGGGCCATCTGCTGCGACCAGAGAAAGAAAACAGGATGAAGGACATGCTGTGGAATAGAGCCAGAAATTAATAACAAGTGTGATTCAGCAGAGGTCTATTAACACATGTTGAGTGAGAAAGGTGACTGAAAAGGAAATACTCACTGCATACAGACTTCCCAGGTCTTATTCCCACACAACTTTATCTAGTTATGTGGTAGAGCAACTTAAAAAGGCAAAAACTACAGCAGGCTGAACCCTGAATAAACCAGCACAGTAGCAGTTTCTCCCCATGGAGGATTACTCTGAAAATACAAAAACAGAACCTATCTGGACCAGAGAGTGGAAACACTAACAGGCCACAGTAAGTCAGACACCAACAACAAGACCAAGGTATACACAAATTTTGTTCAATGTTGCATCACACCCAATATGGTGGACAACTCTCAGGCAACGTGAGCATGACATTATGTGAGAAACATGCTGTAACGGCCAGAGCTGAGATGGTAAAATTAGCCAGCAGCCCAGTGCTCTGCATCCTGGGCTTGTTTGGGCTGATTTTCATGGGAAAGTGGGAATGAACATCAACTGCAGCCACAGCAACAGGAACAAGAACCTAGGAAGTAGACACTTCCTCTTTTAGAGGTTTGTGTGCCCCACTGAATCATTAGCAGCTGACTCTGGATTATTCGCGCTAAACTGCACCACATAAAAGCAGCTGGTAATATTTACTGTACAAGTCATGAATTATTGGACAGTAAACACATGTGTGTGGGGTGGAGTGGGGGGGAGGGGGGAGGAGACTGCTACACTGTATCTAGTTAGTGAGGTTAGCATTGAGTTTGCTAATGAAACATAGTGTATTAAAATCAAATGAAGAGCATGTTGGAAGAAACCAAGCACATAATCTGCCTTTGACTGCTCAAGATTTGAAAGATCACCAACTGCAGTGACACATACAACACTGAGCAAACACACGTTTGTGGCGGAAAGATAAACCCTCAGAAGCACAGTCTCACAACACTGTCATGATGGTGTCACAGATGCATAGACATCGATGTGAACAGCTTTCATTGTTTTATACCAGTGCAGCCTCCAATAACAGCAGCAGCATTAGCTCACGGGAGCAGATGACCGGAGCAGATCAGAAAACAAAGCCTCCCAGTGTAGAAATGCAGTGTGACTGACAGTGACTGTGGGCAAAAAGACAGAAATAAAGCAGTATTATTTACAGGCATCCCCATGACACTGACAATCTGTGAGTGGCATGGTGTCAGAAGGGTATGAATGTAGCATTAACGCTTGTAGGCACTACCTTCACTTATTGTGCGTCTTTATCTGCTTTGTCCACAGTCTCAACAGTCCCCACACATTTCTGAGGAGGACCGTGGCTGCAAGAGGTGGTGTTCAAAAGTCTAGCATTGCACTGGGCAGGTATCGGAATAATAATACATCCTATTTCTCCATCTTTAAGCATGATAACCAACCGGTGGGACCAGTACATCCAGGTACTGAGGATCAACCAATGAGCCACAAAGCAGAGATACTAAAAACCCGGGACACTTTTAGGTTTTTAGATGACCTATAACAATGATGGATGCAGCTGACAGAAGACAACTGATATCAGCTTAAACACACATCTCCTCCAGTCTTGTGTCAGTGTGTCGCCACGACCTCACCTCACACAACTTTTTTGGAATTAGAGGCGAGATAAACAAGTGTCTACATTACACTCCAATTTCTTTTTTTCCAAGTCAGTACAGCAGACAGAAATATCACCTGATTTCTCACTGATGATGATTGATCGATCACCCGTACGCATCGAGATGCATCCGTGTTGCAAGTGTCGGGCGTGTTTACAGGTTGAATATGCCCCTGCTGTGAGGAAGCTTTCATTTCTTATGAATCTCAGAACTTAAGACCTCAAAGAGGAAATTAGACAAACATCACCTTAACTGGCAAGCTGTCACCACTCACCCTGACCATCATCAATCTCAGCACCCACTAGCACAACCATTACAACACAATTCAACAAAATCTTCTGCTGCCTCTTCTGCGACCTTCATCAAAGCCACTCAACGGTGATTTCTGCAGCGACAAAGTAGCGCCCTGGAGGCAGAGACCCTCCCAATGTTAGGTGACCTGATTCTTTACCTCGCTACACCCCCTGACTGCATTTCACTGCAGAAAAAACAGGTTTGGTACACACTTGCTATTACATTGAAGCTCAGCCTGTACTAAGCAGAAGTGATGCTAGTCGCAGTAACAAGTTGCAGGTGGGTAAAGGGGTTACAAAACCAACATGTGTGAGGTCTGACTTTCAGCTCTCCATTGAAAGGTCACACACAGGAAAGGATTCTGAAATAGGTTAAGTCGGATCATGTCTCTGCATTTGCTTTGGCCCCGTTTGGCGGTGGGTCAGTGCCAGTGTAAGAGGCACAAACGGCCGGCTTTCATTAGCTGTTAATCTGCACTCTGACGCTATAACAACACTGTGCTGGTGACGATTCCAGGCTCCAGGAAGTATGCACATGTGTAAATATTTAACATATTAACAGCTTGTCACTAGCATTTCTGTAGCCGGCTGTGTGGGCATGTAATTGAACTGTGCTGATAACATACTGCACAGTGCCAAGGTTCTGACCCAACTCAAACCTGCTTCAGACATTTTCAGCCCATGTCTATAGTTCTCACGCTGTGGGAGAGCAACAACTAACATTTTATTTGCTCTGTCAATATTTCTCAAGAAAGCTTAGTTTATACCTGACAATACAAATAGGACCTGAGTAGGTGGAAGGAACACTTGTTTCAGCTCATTTGAGCCTGCAGACATGTAATTACTGTCTTTAACAGGAAAACTCACTTTGCCAAAACTTGTTTTTCTGGCTGCTACTCAGCCTCAAGTGGATTCAGAGGGGGCAAAGACAGCCACTTATAAGAAAACATGAGCAATTTTCAGATCTGCAATCATTCTCGATTAATTCACTCTGGAAAAAGTGGTTTTACTTTATAACTGGATAGAAATGGTCCATTAAATGCTGTATTAAATAGCAATATCTCAGTGCTGTCTGAAAAGCAAAAATATTAACAATGGCACTTTCAGGATTAAGAGCTTATGGGATTCTTGCACAATTTACTGTTTGGCTCAACAACAGATTTTAATGACATCTCAATGCAGAGTACAAACTGCAAAATTAAAAAACTGATCTGCAACGACTGGGTAGCACAGTTGAAATGATGCATCTATCAGTGAAAAAAAAAAATCACTGGCTGCAGGAGCCTGGCAGAGGGGTCGTAAGTCATCATGACTATAGCAGGGCGATGTGACCAAAAATATTTATCACGATATACATTTGAAAATTTGCCATAACTGACGATATAATTGACACTAGACAAAATACTTTACAACTCAACAACTTTATTAGTGCAAACCCCCCCCCCCCAAAAAAAAACCCCAATGTATTTTCACTTAAACAAGCAGCTGTTTTTTTTATGTGCATTAAAGTTGTATAGAAATTTAACAGTGCAAATGCAAATTCCGTGCTGACAGTTTAACCAAAAAGCATTTCCAGTGGAAATTGGCCGACATATCTTCAGCATAACCATGTATAATATCCACAAAACTTAAAAAGAGGTTATACACACACACAATATGGTAATATTATGTTGAAGCACAGTACATATCACTCCGCGAGGCTCCTGCCTACGATAGCCGTAATGCTCCGACAATCCATCAAGCAGTGCAGGTGCGTAGCTTAGCAAAGTCGTGCTAAAACATTTGACAGATTTTTAGCACCGTGTACCACATAAAATCATTTCAAGGTCAGTAAACACAACCAGAATTCATACATAAGGCACACAGGATTATAAGGGGTACTGTCCATTATCAGAAAAATCAAAGGATTGATTTTAAGTGTGCCGTATTTTCCAAAAAACACGGTAATAACGACGGCCCGCTAGCATGCTCTACCAAAAATAGTACTTTGTTGTGTATCTGACGGACGAAAGCTAAACCAGTTCCACACTGAAGTTGCAGAATTTTTACAAACCAATTCTGGTTCATCTGTTTCATTTAACGATCCGCTTTCACCCTTCTCATTCTCCGTCGCCGCCATGCTTTTTCCGCCATGTGCGTATGAAAACAAAGGCACTGCGCATTTTACCCGTATTCTATCGCGATATTTAATTTTCTTATCGTTGCCCAACATTATACCGGTATTACAGTGAACGGTATGAAATGACCCAGCCCTAATCATGACTCAAGCGTGACAAAGACATCAAAGACATGCTCCCTATTTTTGAAACAGCAGCAGGTGGAGAACTGGTCCATGTGGCAAAGCATGCTCAACTGGGCTGCAAAGAACAACACAGACTACTGACCATAGAGGCAGTCTCACCAGAGACCAACAATGACACACAGGATGGATTTTATTCATATGAAAACTGTTAAAGATTCCACTTATAGGTCTGATTCCTTATTGACTCAGCAGGAATCCTCCAAATGTCAGCATTAGTGCAGATGTTTTGGGGTTTGGGTTGGGTCCACAAACAGTATGTATGCAACTCCGACCTGCCTGCATGACACTAACATTAGGCTAACAAAATATTTCTTCTCAGTAACAACCACAATGCTCAGCTGGGAAACAGTGGGGCTCATGCAGTGTTATCAAATATGAGCTTTTCATTTAGACTCATACTGTGTTAGCAAGGATTCTTCGGCATATTGACGTCTTTTTATACTGAAAAGGAAAACAGTGACATGTACTAACACTGCTGTCCAGTGTAAAACTGAGCCCGTCTTTGCTCCGCTCCCTGCTGCATGTTCCCAGCAGCACAGACCATGGGAAAAACAACATAAATAAGATCAGAGGGACGGGATTCTGAATGACGTGCTGGTCTATCGTTTGACTATACAACAATGACCAGCATGCACCACTGCAAAAATATAAAAATGTTAAATAAGTGTGTTTTTCCCTTCATATTTAATATTTCACGTCTGCACACATGCACAGACACCACCCTGAACTCTGTGTCTCATAGAGAGAAGGCAGTTGTTTTTTGTACTTTAGCTGGAGACAGGAATTGGAAGATGTGATTGGCTGAGGGCCGTTACTGGTGAGGCCAGCTCTGGCTAAGACTCGGTCAGCATTAACTTGATCTCTGTAACATAACAGCAGGTCATCCTGTCGCCATCCCCCACACTTTTCTTCTCAGCTGCCGCCAGTGTTGCCGTCAAAGTCTCGCCTCACTGCCAGAGGACTCAGCGTGGCCCGCTGAGAATGTGGCAGCACCATGCTATCTCCAAAGTGCCACATTTAAGTGCAACCTTCCGGCCTCTGCAAGTATGCTGCAGGAAGCTTCACACATGCACGACTGTTACAGCTGTGCATGCATTACTGGTTGCCCATTCCCATGCACGCACTTTTAATCAAGTTCTGCTTTTTTTTTTTTTTAAAACAGAAAAGCCTGTCTCTTTTACTTGCCCTTCACATTTGTCATGATTCATTCCATTCAACCATTCCACATTCCTCTGAAAACATTCAACATACGCACAATCACACTCCAACACATAGACAATACCTGGGCTTCTGTGTATAAAACATTTTGACTCCCGCAGAAAGGAACATCCCCAGCACTGTAGTACAACTGAGGAGAATATTAGTTGGGTTGTTCGTGAACAAGACGCTCTCACGACTCGTTGAGTAACGCCACTGACGTCTGACGACGTCACATTTTAGTACCCGTTCGGATCGCTTGGAACCCCGGTCGAGCAGGTACTATTTTAATACCTAGTACCAGGTACTAGGACCTAATGGAAAAGCCTAAAAACCGTGGCGAACCATGGCGATTCAATCCAAGATGGTACTAATGGAAATGGGGCTTCTGAGTCACTGAAGCAGACCCCTTCATGGTGTGTGCTGTTGGTGCCTGTTTGAGTGTTTCTAAGGGCTCATCTGAGATAAGTCATGCTTGCTGTTTGGTACAGACCATCCAACAAGTTGTGCTACAGTATTGCCAGGTCACATTTCTCCATTTTATTAGTTTTGCACTTGCATTAATTAGAAGATGTGTGTCTATAAATCTCCTACTCAGTTTCTGCATGCAGCTGCGAACATGATCCTAATGAGCTCACTTCTGGCTCCAAAGAACCATAATGGCTGCAGCTGAAAGAAGCTTCAGAAAGTGTGTGATGCCACAAACACTCTGTCCAGCTCTTATGCTCTCTATAGTGCACGTGTACACACAAACAAGTACTGGCTGTATGTAATGGTGCAGACAGGAAATTAAAAACTAGGAACTAAACAAAAGATAAATGTATAAATGAAGGAACAAACTAGTTTTAAAAGGCATATTAGATTAGCAATCTACATTTGATCACTATCCTCTAGCTTGTTGTTCAGTGACACAACCCAAGCCTGCAGTCACAGACTCTACCAGGTATGTGGTAGATAGGAGGAAGGGCTGGAAACACTATGACCTACAGGCACATCCAATGGTCTCACCACTTTTTGAGGAAATGCAGTAATCGAGGATGCACATGAAGCATGTGGGTGAGACACAGACACAGCCCTGTTAGTAAAGTCCAAGTTTATATCACTGAATTTTGTCAAGATAGCATTCTGTGTGAGGCTACATAATAGTCTGATCCTTTATTATTTCCAACTCCCATTAACTTTGTCAAATGGGAGATATAAATGAGTGTATTCAAGCTGACTTCATGAGCACTTCAGGAAATAAGCAGTGCATCTGCAGGTCCACTTAAATACAAACCAGCGCTCTTCATCACAAACTTGTTTGTGTTTACAGTTATAATTCATGCAGTTGTATTGGACAGCTTATTCTCTTAATGTCCTCACTGACATGTTGGAGGCACATTTTCAGCCTGGCTTCACTGACTGGTTTACTCATCAGCTGTGTTACACTGCTTTCACAGGTCCATTAGCTGAACCTTTTATCTCTGCGGCTCCTTTATGTTAATGTGTAATGTAATAAATAATAAAGCTCATATCTAGCACAGAATCATTTGATAAACCACTCTCACAAAAACATTACACTAATGATCGATTGTGTGGTTTGTTTCCTCATACAGAAACGCCTCCGCTTGTTACAGGATTCAACCTGGTGTGGTCTTTACATGGAGCAGAGCTGCCAATCCTTGGATTAACTTGCAGCCTCCATGTTTCCCTGAAGACTAAATGTCTAATGAGTGAACTCAATTAGCCCGGCATACAGTTTCACTGGTAAGTCTACACTGAGTGCTAAAGCTTTGCTCTGTTTGTGGAGACGAGCACAAAGGTCATCCACTCTAACAGAGTGCTCCTGTGCAACCGCAGAGCAGTTCAGTTCTGATCAATAACATACCAGCACCTGGGTTTGCCATTTCATTTTTCTAAGAACCTCTACAGCTCCTCCTAATACAGATTTGCAGATTTGAAAAAAAAGCAGCTAATGGTCATCCAATCAAGTAAGGGTCTGCAATTTAGAAACAGCACCACGGCTCTCCAGCTGCTGGAAAATCAGCATGTTTATGGAACCCAGTGTTCAAGTGATTTTAATCCCAGCAAAAATGGTTGCTGACGATTTGATTTTATTATGTGTATACACCGCACCACACTGTTTTAGTAATATACTCAGCTCAGTGCTTGGTCTCGCACACACAAATATCAATTTGGAACTCATCAGCGCATGTCAGATGTTGCGTCATCTATCATCAGTGGGCTGGATGCTGGGGGCTGTCAGTTTAAAGATTCCTTTTCACTCCCAGGTGAGATTGAAGATATAGGCTTAATTATGGCCAAATATTATTTTTCGCCACAAGGTGATCAGGACAACTGCAGACTAATTTACAACAGTGAATACATTTGAAAATAATAATATAGGTACATCCCAATACAGGTCTATATATGATCATTTCATAGTCCCTGTGGATGCAATGTTATGTTCTCCATTTGCATTTCTTTAATGTGTCAATGTACGCCACCCATATGTAACCCAACATCACCAAAATTTATATGTGACAGCATTTTGTTCGACTCATGCCTAAATACAGAATGAAGAATCGGAAAAAGCGTCACATCTCTACGAGGTAAATGAAGCAAAATCTCAGTAAAAATCTGACCACTCAAAACCTTATGTGCTACAAAAATACACAAATATGGAAAATTTATTCTTTGGTGAGATCCAAATACATAGAAATTAAATCCAGGAAAAAAATGCAGAGCGAGAACTGTGAGCTGTTCCAGGCTAAGTGAGGGGAGAGGAGACGTCACACTTCGTTCACCTGTGAGACACAGGACTCGGTTGAGAAGCCACCAAACCAAGGACTGATGCTAAATGGCCACTGAGCCAGCCAAACAGAAAACACAGAGGTCCAAGGGAAGCTGCAACACAGCAGCTAATATTTATCTTAAAACAAGAATTGCCATGTGGTAGCAAACTTAGCGCCATGTGTGGCAGTTATTTGGGCATTTATTTAGAAATTCCGTATGAATGAATGAATGGGGGGTGTCATTCATAACAAAGACTGTACTCCACAATTACCAGTCATGTCTGAGATTACAACTGCAGTACTGTGCTGTAAATATGCTTGAAACACAGGTTATACTTTTGTGCACGCCAATAATTGCACACCATACAGAAACATGGAAAAGCTTCAGAATGAAAAATCAACACAAAAAGTAACTGTTTCAAGACAAACTCAAAAATCCAGTTAACTGACCAGACCTACACTACATGCTGCACACATGATCACTAAGTCCTGTGTTTGCTTTGTGTTTCCACTCCCAACAAACTGCAGCAGCTTTCACATTACCACACCAGGAGAACCAAACCAAACAGGCAAACGCACCAGTTGTTTGGACAATACCACAAAGGTTAATCACAAAAAACACTTTAACCAACGCACAAACCAATGTTTGAATGAATCACCGCAAATACACAGCTGGCTAAGACCTTTTCTGAGTCTGACTGCTGAGCGGCTCTTTTGGAGGAGGAAAGCTGCCATGTCTGCCATGAACTGACTCAGTGCTGTGTTTCTCTCTGATCCACGTACTGAGGACTGGGTATTCTCTCCAGCTGATGTATGGATGTCCAAATATACCTGTGGCCTGGCTAGGTAAAGTCTTTGTATTGGAGACGCACTTACTGTTGTAGTGGTACATGTTAGTGTTCTTGTATCATCACTGACAGCTGCCACACAGCAGTCCACAAGCAATTAGCCAATCTGCTGCTATAAAATATAAGTGTGATATTATCTAAAAGCCCTAAACAGATTTAGTCCTCTGCAAGGTATTGTCTCAATTATTAAACAATGTTCAAAGCAAAGGCTGGAACACACATTAAAATAAAGCAAAAGCCTATGTTTTAAAATCTGTGACAGCCACAAAAAAGGGCCAAAAGTTTAGTAACTGGCGCACGTGTATGTGCTACTGCAAGACTGCAGTTTGCTCTCTTTGGCTCTGTTGTGTATATTTGTTCATGTTCTCTGAAAGTGCTTCAGATTTAGCTCTCTGGACCAGAATACAGTTACTATCAGCTTGAACTTTAAGCACCATGAGAGAACTGTTATTTTGATTTGATGTTTTCTAAAATAAATTGGACACAAATTATTTCGCAACTGAACTATTTTGTTCTGGGGGAAAAATAAAATTGGACAAAATTTGCAGCCAAATGATGCCGGTTCTGATCTTTGGGTTTACATTGTTTTTAATTCTCCTTCACTGCCAATGAAACAAAGAGCGTTTCACAGTTACTGATTTCCACAAACACGGTCTCTGAATCGCCCTCTACTCAATCGTGTACATTTAGAGAAGATAGAATGAGCATAAATAACACCCAGATAACTTTTTTCATCTGCCCTTTTTAGCCACACCATCACGTACACAGAGTTAGTGCAGGGTTGGGTGCTTAAGGGCCATGAATCTCCAAGTCATAATTATTGTGTTATTCTGTGACTGAATGCTCAATGTAATGGAATAACGGTTAAGACGAGTTTCAGGTTCTGCGAGTTACTTTTAATACCACACTGGAATGAACTGAAAACAACAGCACATCAACTTTCTTACAACCTTTTACAACAGTGATGCTTCAGAAACAACATGAAGCTCCTGATTCACTGATTTAGGTTTGTTACAAATAATGAAAGTGCTTTAATTTGAGCCCATTTCAGAAGCACTGACAAGCTGACTGTTAGAGGAAATCACCGGCCACTGCTGCCAGACCTGTCAGAGGTGGGAACTCTCTGCAGAGCGTCAGAGCCTTTGTTTGTGCACTGAAGGTGTCTAAAGTCTGCCAAGAGGGCGGGGCCCTCCTGCTGTTATGGCATGTAAATACATCAATGAGTTACAGGGAGCAAGGACTGATTTTTGACCTAATTCACTCTACATGAACAACGATCAAGGCACACGCATTCAATTGGTTATCAGAGAATATGCTTTCCTGTAATCATTTCAGCTGGAAAAAAATTAGCAGCACGTATTCAAGTGTCTTTCTTCTGGGCTGCCAGATTAACAAAGATAAAGTACCAGCAGAGCAACATTATTGGACACACAAATTCAAAATTATGCTTTTTTGAACTTCTACTGCTAACTCAAACTTTACACACCTCCATCACTGAATGAAGAAAAGAGTAGGATAATATTTCTCACCGCACTATGAGGTGCAGATTTGCCTATAAATGACAGGACTGATATTTAGTTCTACAACTGTTTATTGATTTCTTACTACTGAAAGTCTTCTTTTCCCCTCAGCACATCAGCTAGTCACAGGCACCTGCACTATGAAATGACTTAAAGATACCCCGGGTATCTTTCTGTTATCTGGATCCACTTACCCCAACAATGGCAATCAGGATAACTCTTACATGAAGCTGGTTATGAACTCACTAAGGCACAAGCGTGTTGACATGACAGGCTTGGCGCTGGCAGCGTCTGACCAATTACACAGATTATTGGAAGAGGATTAAAGAGGATTATTACTTAAAGCTGAGCAGCTAAATATATAAAATTTACAACAGTAAATATATTTGAAATTATTAACATAGGTATGTGCAAATACAGATCTACATATGATCCTTTCATAGTCCCGTGGCTGCAATGTTATGTTCTCCATTTGCATTGTTTTAACGTGTTGCATTCAATGTACACCACCCATATAACTCAACATCACCAAAATTTATATGTGACAGAAATCTGTTCAGCTCACCCAAAAAAAAAAAAAAATACAGAATGAAGAATCTGAAAGTGTCAAACAAAGACAATTAGATAAAATGTTAACAACTGACAATGTGTTCCAGGGCATTTTAAAGAGTAACATGAAAGTAATGTAATGAGTAGTGTAATGAATTACTTTCTCCTGGGAGTACTTAAGTAATATAGTGCATTATTTTTGAGAAAAGCGTTATTTTAAATACATTTCTTTTTTAAATAATGACCCCAACACTGATTACGCCAACATGCAGTGGTGAAACGTGTTTTTGTTTCCACCTTTAATCGGACCAGATTTCTTGCTCATTTCGTAAAGCCCTTTGCTTTGGTTGAGGTTGCTGTAGGAGCTTCTTCTCTTGGTATTACATCGTCACAGGACACTGACACCGCTCTTGCTGTCAGAGATGGCCAAGCCTAACTCGTTAGTGTGCACAAAGACATGGTGTCGCTATAATATACATATATACACAGATGGATATATATATATATATATATATATATATAGAGAGAGAGAGGGAGAGACACAACTGTATATATACACCCTACTTCATATTAAGATTCTAGATTAAATGTTGCATTAAAAAAAATAGACCTCAGAGTTATACTGTGTACTACGATAAGAAGATGTATTAATTTTATATTAGTTAAAGCTTGTATTTAAAGCTCACTCTGAATATGTCAGCTAATTCTCACGTCAACAGATGGACAAAGTGATCTAAAGGAGGAAGAGTCATAGTGGAAGCACTGGGGTGTCAGATGTGACTGCGTCAGCAGGGAAGAAGAATTCTGAAAGGGACTACAGAAGTCAGGACTAGCTCTGAGTCAATCTGACATTTGCAGCTTTCATATGCAAAAATAACATGGAAATAAATACAAAACACCCCAGAATCCAGCCTCAAAACCGTAAGGAAAAACCCGTTTGCGATTAAGAAAAGTGGAGTACAAGGTAATAGCTGGAAGCACAATGAGCTCAGATCAGATCAGTGACAGTGGTACAAACTATCCAGCTAATCCACACCTAATTGCTGTTCACACAGTTAGCATTTGACTGAACTCAAATGGTGCTGTGAAATTTTCACAGACCTCATATGAAAAGCAACCATGTCAATAACCAAATTTCAACCACATCCCCTTCAATGAACTTGCACGCTACAACCTGGACTGAAGCGACACTTTCAAGCCTCTGCTGCAGGGACAAAAGGATGTACAATTATATACAAATGGTAAGAGGTGGTGGGGGTGTACTATTTCAATAGGACTCTAGCTTTTGTCTTGAGTAACACCCTCCTCGGTGAGCTAAACGCTTGCAAACAGCAAAGATGAGATCAACAGCTGTATAGAGTGGTAATAAAGATGCATCAGAAGGATTTACAGCAGCAACGACAACACTTAGCAGCTTCAAAGAATGAATTACACTGGCTACAAGACACAGATTTAGGATCAGACCTTTAGTCAAGAAAGCCCGGGAGCAAAGAAAACATGTCTGACAAGCAATGGACACCAGAAACGATGGCAAACAAAATGTGCAGGTAGCTCCAACACTGTGGATCATTGGATTAACTTCTTGTTAACTTTAAGCTCTATGACAATGATGGTTGAAATGCAGATTTTACGAGGCCGGGGTTTGCTGCATGTTCTTAGAAACCTAAAGTGAGAAAAAGCTTTACAGTCATTTCGGTCCCCATCAAAGGTAAGGCACAGGTTTGAGAGGAAGCACGCCTCCATCGCCATATATGGTCGCGTAGCATGCACAGAAAATGTCATCCATTTCACAAAAACACACACATACACACACAAAAGCCCAGCATCAAAGCCCCTATGGATGTGCTTACCTAGGCTCAGGCAAAATGATTTTCTTGCTCGCCCGGGCCGCTGGAGTAGATTTGCTCTTCTCCATCGCCATCAAGTAACTGACATCAGCGAGCACCGCTTCAAGGTCCGCCATCTTTCGACCCTGGGACGACCAAATCGATTAAATAACCGGGCCGGGAAGGGTGGCTTCTGATTTAGGGGCTTAAAAACAACGTCCTCGGCCAGATGTGACCCACATCAAGGGCCAAGGCGCGCTGTGGGGGCCGGATGAATGGACGACGGCGCTGACCGTCTGCTGGGAAACGGCGGCGTTGTCTGCAACTCCAAGTCTGTTCAAACTACCATCGTTGTCACGTAAAAGAGGAAACTTACGAGGGAAGACATAGGGTAGGGGTTAGTCGAAATATCTGCAGTAAGCAGGCCCGCTAGATCCACCGTCCTTGCGATTCCATGTAGCGCAAGGGGCGAGAGTAAGGACCTGTGATGTTTCTCACACAGGTAGGTGCGATGCACCACACACGGGCGCTGTCAGGCTCTACAGGTCTCCGGGGACTTGCCTGGTCCTCCTGTGTCCAAACGACTGGTCTGTCTCCAGTGCGGCATGTGCTTCAGGAAGAAGGGAATGAGGGAGGGAGGGGGCAGGGGGGTGTTCCTTAAAATGTAAACACTACTGTCGAAAAAATGTTCTAATCTTAGCGGACTGCCTGCTCCTCTCTGCAACACAAAATCAGCCACGCCGTGAGAAGACAGGCTTAACGATCAGTGCAGAGGGGCTGGTGAGACACTGCTGAACGGGTTAGATGTGGATCATCAAGGTGCCCGTTTGTAGTCTTGTGCTCCTGCAGCAAAACGCTAATCTGTCAGGCGCGACCTGGCATAAATAAAAGCGTGCAAGCCGAGGTTAGAGATAAGCCAGGATTCATGATTTGCATTCCAGAGTATCCACACAGCGCTGCTGTTTGTGCCCCTGTTGCTGCTTTCCTGTGCAGCGTTAAGGCTCAAACCTTCCTTATCGTCTCGTCAATCACGCACAAAAAAAGTCACCGGAAAAGATGCGGTTAAACTGCTGACAGAGGTTTGTCGCCAAATTCTGTCCAGGTGTAAAGGAATTGAATCAAGCGATCACAAACCAAATCCAGCGGTACATAGCTAACTGGTTTCTAGCCGCTGCCACTATAGATATTTGGGTTCGTTCGCTAGTTAGCTACCACGCTAGCTAGCAAAATGAAACCTGCTAGCCACGAGGCTAACTAACCACCAGGATTCAGAGCGGCCAGTCAGACACTCCTATTTTAGGCTATTCCGCTTCAGCAGACATATAAAATCAATCCCGTTGCAAAGACAGTCACTTGCAGGCAGACAAACAGCAGCGATTTTCTCAGCAACGTTAAGCTAACGGCCGAGGCGAGGACACTGGAGACTCGTATTGGGGAAGTCTTGCAGCGTTTCCGCTAAACAGTCTTCGACAGTCCGGTGAAGTCAGAACGAGGATAGAGATGCAAAACAATAACCCATAGCTGCTTCTTCGGTTACCCCGAACGTTAGGGGGACCCTCCCTGCCTAAAGACCCAGCACAGAGTTACTGAGTGTGGGGGTGAGGGTGACGCTGATGATGGAGGAGGGGGAGGGAGCGCTGGCCAGTAGTCTGCTTGGTAAACGCTAACTTTTCTTCCTCGCTGTAAACGCTGGCTGACCGACTGCGCGGCGAGGCAAACTGTCAAATTCTTTAGTCCGTGCAATGTTAAGAAAAAAACAACAGAAACAATATTTATAGTGATGAGGTTAACAGTACGCTGGCGCGCGCCTCAGAGATGTGAAACTGAACGTTCAGATCAGGTCTTCTTGCTCCGCGGCAGCCCCGCGCGCCTCCTGCCTACCAGGTTCTCGGCGTTCGCAGAGCCACTCGGCTGCTTAAACGCTCCAAGCCTCTGAACGAGTCTCCTTCCGCAGCCTCTGACTGAGTGCCAGTCGGTCAAGTCCGCTTGTTTCAATTAAGGTGTTCGTCGCCTCTAGTACGGCACATGTGTGGCTTAAAGCCTCCTCTCTATTTTTTTTTTTTTTTTTGGTGTTTTTTGCTAGCACAGTGGCTCTGTCTGCTTTGTAGTTCGACTTCCTCCCACTGCGGCGGGGAGAGGCTCGTAAAACACGGAGCGGCTCTCTCGGCTGTTGGAACGGAAGCGCGTTATTAGAGGTGCTTAGAGAGGAAGGTGTTGTTTCGCTCTGTTTATTTATGTATTACAAACAAACAAGGCGCAATCCGCGCCTATTCATGCGCGTGCAGCTAACTTAATCAGGGCGCCGAGTCCGCGGTGATTAACGATGCTCACTGAGAACAGCTTGGATTGGCCTGTAGAAAAGAGAGCTCTTTGGTCGGGCCTGCTCTGTTTCCGCTGCACTACATTACCCCGCTGCCCCCCACGCTGCTGCTGTTCGCACTGAATTGGAATAGTCACGAACAGTAGCTTCCGACAGTTCATATTACAGCAGTGTATTTTGCGTCAACGTACGCGTCGAGGGATGCGTGCGTTGCTCAGGTGGAGATGCAGTGCCGTTGCCTGGCCGCACATGGTAATACTCTTAGTTCAGTGGACGGGCAAAGAGGCTTTGAGGTAAGGTGGGCGTCAGGAGCAGGGCTGTTTTGGATGAAAACTGCATACAGGGGCCATCATAGGTACAATAAGTCTGAGTGACAAAAAAAAAGACTCACTTAAAATGTGCAGTGAGGGTGGCAGCACAGTGAGCCTCATTAGACCTGTGACATTGTTCTTGTCATGACATAAATCCCCCTCTGATTTATGTCATGGGTTGTGAGGTTAAAGATCAAAATTATAACCTCTGATATTTCTGTACTGGCTCCTATCTCTCTAATTCTCTTAAAGAGGTTAAATTACACCAGAACACCAAAACTGGACTAAAACTCAGTGGCAGCAGGTGTGATGGAGGAACGGATCCAAATTGGAAGTTTTTTGCTTCATATCTTGTCAGTATGTATGGAGGCTGTCAAGAGAGAGGTCCAACAGTGAAAGTCTGCAGTCATCTGAAAAACACGGTGGAGACTGTCATGGTTTGGCGCTGGAGGGCTTGTCAACTTTCAGATTTGCATCCACCATATTATAGCATCTGCAAAATATCTGATCTTAATTTTTTTCAGCATAAGAGTGGCCCCAAACACTTTTGATTGATTGATTGATTGATTGAATCTTTATTTTGAACATGTTGAAAAAGTATAAAAAAAAAAAATAGAATTAAAAGAGACAAATGAACAAAGCAAACAAAAGGAAAACGAGCAACCACAACTCCAAATAACGTCCATGTTCAAAAAGGAGCAGGAAGAAGCATAAGCTTATTTAATCCCACCCCTTTTCCACTATCTAGTATCAATAGACTACAGAAATACCTCCTTGTAATTACATTATATGTTATGTGTAATTTTTTTTTTTTTTTTTTAATATATACACATATATGTTTCTATCTATCCATACCTACGTATATACACACATACGCACATATACACATTTTCAATAACCCCATTAACACCTGAAGGATACACAACCTACAATTTTATATATATTTAATATATATATATATATATATACATATACATACATATATATACATACATATATATATATATATATATATATATATATATATATATACATATATATACACACATACATACACACACATATATATATATATACATATATACATATACATACATACACATATACATATATATACATACATATACACATACACATACACACATATACACATACATACATACATATACACATACATATATACCCATACCAACAAACCCGTGCATGCGCACACACATGAAAATATTAGACAAGAACACCCTATCAAATCTCTACCTTTTCCCTGTACCCTGTAAAAACCATATCCTTAAACCGCTTTTTAAACTGCGCCATGCTTGGACATTGCTTCATATCTTTACTTAGTCTGTTCCACAGCTTCACTCCACACACAGAGATGCAAAAACTTTTTAATGTTGTACGGATACGAGGATGTTTTAAATTTAATTCCCCCCTCAAATTGTATCCCCGTTCCCTTTTAGAAAACATTTTTAGAATATTGTCAGGAAGCAGGTTATTTATTGCTTTATATATAATTTGTGCTGTGAGAAAATGAACCAGATCTGTGAATTTTAGAATTTTTGATTTTAAGAATAGTGGATTTGTATGATCTCTGTAACCAGTTTTATGGATTATCCTTATGGCCCTTTTTTGTAATATAAAGATTGATGATAGCGAACATTTGTAAGTATTGGCCCAAACCTCTGCACAGTAATTCAAATACGGTGCAATCAGGGAACAATAGAGAATGTGGAGTGATTTGTGGTCCAGAATGTGTTTTACTTTACTCAAGATTGAGACACTTCTTGAAATTTTGTTATGTATATGATTTATATGAGACTTCCAGTTTAATTTATCATCTATAATCACACCAAGAAACTTATGTTCAAGTACTCTTTCAATTTCCACACCATCTACATGAATCTGCACTTGTGCATTTCTAAGGGAATTCCCAAATAAGATAATTTTAGTTTTACTTAGATTTAGCGATAGTTTGTTCCTGTTAAACCATTTTTTAATTTTGCACATTTCTGAAGTAATTGTATCCAGCAGCTCCTTTAGATTCCCCCCAGAACAAAAAATATTTGTGTCATCTGCAAATAATACTAATTTTAATATATCAGATGCCTTACAAATATCATTTATATAAATAATAAATAATTTTGGACCCAGTACAGAGCCTTGTGGAACACCACAAGCAATGTCCAAGCATGATGAGGAATGGACACCCAGCTTCACAAATTGTTTCCGGTCACTTAAATAATTTTTCACCCATTGCAGTACAACCCCCCTAATCCCATACCGTTCCAGTTTATTAATTAATATGTCATGATTGATTGTGTCGAATGCTTTCTTGAGATCCAGAAATACTCCAGCTGCATACTGTTTCTGATCTATAGCATTCGTAATCTCCTCAATTGATTCGATTAATGCCAGAGATGTTGATCTTTTTGATCTGAATCCATATTGACTGTCAGAGAGTAATTTATATTTATCTAAGAATTTGTCTAATCGTTTATTAAACAGGTTTTCTAGGATTTTGGAGAATTGTGGTAGTAAAGAAACAGGCCTGTAATTTGTGAAGTGGCGTCTATCCCCGGTTTTATACAGCGGCACAACTTTAGCTATTTTCATTTTGTTTGGCACTTTTCCCGTCTGAAATGATAAGTTGCAAATATATGTTAGAGGTCCTACAATTCCTTCAATGACCTTCTTGACGATTTTCATGTCAATATCATTACAATCAGTGGATGTTTTATATTTACACATGTGTACAATGTCAATTATTTCTTTTTCCTCCACTGATGTGAGGAACATTGAGTTAGGGTTCCTATCAATCAGGTTTTCACTACATTCTACTGATGGCAGTGACTCAGGAATTTGTTCTGCCAGTTTTGGTCCAATATTTACAAAATAATGATTAAAGCTGTTGACCTTATCAGCAGTGTTTTCCATAATATTGCCATTATCGATAAAGTATTGTGGATAACTTTGTTGTCCAGAATTATTTTTAATGATACCGTTTAAAACATCCCATATTCCTTTCATATTATGTTTATTGTTGTTCAATATTTTACTATAATACTCCTTTCTACATACACGTATAATATTGGTCAACTTATTTTTGTATTTTTTATATTTATTTTCAGCTTCTTTTGTTCTTTGTTTTAGGTATTCCCTATAGAGTGTATTTTTCTTTTTACATGCATTTTGTAAACCCTTAGTGAGCCATGGTCTATCTGAATATTTGTGCTTTCTGTTGTATTCTATTGTTGGACAGTTTTTATCGTACAACTCCATGAATATTCTTAAAAATATGCCATATGCAATATCAATATCAGCTTCTTTGTACACCTTGTCCCAGTCCTGATTTAATAGATCGTTCTTAAATGCAGTCATAGTTTCTTCTGTCCTTACACGTCTGTATCTCAGTTGTTCTTCATGCTGATTTTTCTTATAATTAGTGTCATAAACTGCAAAAACTGGTAGGTGATCACTGATGTCATTAATTAATATTCCGCTCACAATGTTGTTTTCCATATTGTTAGTGAAAATATTGTCAAGTAAGGTGGCACAATGTGGTGTAATTCTGCTAGGCCTGGTTATTTTAGGATGTAAACTCAAACTGTACATAGTGTTTAGGAATTCGTCGGTCATTTTATGCTTTTTTGGATTCAACAGGTCAATATTAAAATCACCACAGATAAACATAACTTTTTGATTTGTTTTAGAGAATATTTCCTCTATGAAGTCATTAAATACTTGAATACTAGAGCCAGGTGTTCTATATATACAGCTAATTATTACATTTTTTTCTTTTTCCTTATAAATTTCAATTGTTATACATTCTAGTAAATTATCAATTACAGTTGTCATACTTTCTACCACCTTGTAGTTTAGGTTTTTATCCACATACATTTCAAAGCAACGTCAACATTATTGAAGCAGTGTGGGCTCATCCTGGCTGAGAACAGAACAAGAGGCAGAAGAATCCAAAGTAAAGCTTTTTCCTTCAAGAAGGAAACATTCTTGAAGGAAAAAGGAAGGAAACGTTATTTATTATCTATCAATTATCAATCAACTATCAATTATCTATCAATTTATATCTTAAAAGAGATTTTTTTCCCCTTTTTTGGTAAGAATCAGAAAATGGCTTTATCACTTTAAAAACAGATATTTTAATCATTTTTAAATGGCTAAATTCAAATATAATTTAAACCAGGCTATGACTGTCATATTTATTCAATGTATAGACTAATGTCATTGTGATTTTTTTGATTCCTTTTTTTTATCATTTACTTGACAACCACCTTTCCTGTTGGAAGGCGCTCTTAATGCTAAACTATATACAACATGTTTGGAATGTCACGCTGCCATCGAGGCCTCTTTTTAGAGGGTCTTGCTTATTTCAGCAAATTTTGCATGAATTCCAGCAGCACTGTGGTCAAGGTCCCCAGTGGAAACATCTTTGGGAGTTTCCAAACAATGACAAGGTGTATGAGACTGAAGCCAAACAGAGGGGAAAAAGCCCCAGCGTTTTATTTTATTTTCCTCGCTATATAATTCTAATAAATGCAACTGTATTTCTGAGTTTTGCACAATGTCATATGTATAGGCTGAAGGTTGTGTAATTTTCTTGTGTTGAAATGTGGTGAATAAATTAAATGGGCTGTGGTAACCACATAGAAATTTTGAGAGCAGCTGAAAGGACCGTGTTTCACCCCCATGTGCTGGGAGGTGTTGCCTTTTATTCTAAATGAAAATGAATCTTTAAAGCACATTTTGAGCATAAAATCATAACAGTTTCTTCTTCATAGTTCCTTGATAGCTTTCGTGAATTTAAGTTTAAAACTATATTTCAAACATTGGAATACTTACCATTAGTGATTACTGACTTATCAAAACTGATTATTGAATTATCAAAGATAATAAGACAGCAGCATTTGTCCCTCCATAGTGTAGTGGACACAAATCCCCCCTGGAGTTGTGCCAGGAAGGGGGGATTCTGCCAAATCAAACACACGGGGCTGCCCACGGTCACAAAGGAAAGCAGCTTCTTCTTTAATAAGACAGCAATGTTTGATTAGCACATATCTTAGAAAAAGATATGTGAAAGGACTTGCAAATATTTGTTACAGTTTGGTTCACATTTATTAATCTGGTTGACAACGAGCACTTACATAATAAGCTAAAGACTTGGTTCTAAATGACATTTTTTTCCTCACATTCACCCTTATTAGCAGGTAACCTCTGTACACCGTCATGTGAATTATACAGAGGTGATCGCAATTCAGAGGAAAACACAAGTGTGTGATGTATAAGTGATTTAGTATGTCCATATGATAAGCACATACACTGGTGGAAGTCAGTAAGGTTTAAGAAAAACAGTTTATTTAGCACGGGCAAGCAGCAGGGGTCAAAGGTGAAGGGTCACATGCTCGAAAGGGTTTGGTGTAAGTTATTACTGCTGAATACGGCGGATGGACTGGATCTGAGGGGTCTGGCAGTGAGAGCCAAACTCCCTGAAGTGTTTGTACTCCCCACAGTGACGATCGCACTCCATGATATATTGGTATCCACGATAACCAGGATACTGGTAGCAGACAAATCTGTTGAGAATTGACAGACGTGGAAATGCAAATGTTGTGAAATGTTGCAAAGCATATTGTGAAAATCTGAGTAGGGTTATTTTTTGAACTGCTGAGAGGATGAGGAGGGGGAAATAAGGAGGCAAATAAGCAGCTGGGGACACTCACGCTCCAGAATGGATCCTTAGAGAGCCAACTTCATTGTTGCACCAACCCATGGCCTGGAGGGAGGGGTAATCGTCGCTGAGCTCACCCTTACGGCCCAGGAAGTTCTCACGCTCATAGATAGTCATACGACACTCTCTGTGGTTCTGGAGGTGGGGGAGGTAAAGAAAGAATACATTTGAGTAGTTTTTCAGGTCAGGCAAGTCTACATTATTGATTTGTCCGTCACAGCAGCATTCGCTCACAATGGAGGTTTTTCAGTGGAAAAAAAAGCTGAGAGATAACTTACAGCACAGGCAATGGGTCTGAAGGAGGTCAGTCTCTCAATGTGATAGGCATTGCTACCTCCAAAAGCATCAGGCTGGGGGTACTCTCCCCGCTCCAGGACAAACTGCTGTCCCTGATAGGAGGCATGCTCATAACCCACCCAGCTGGAAGGAAGCATAGAAAAAAAGAGATTATTCCATCATCCCAAAAGTCCTTAAATCCACTTATACAGAGGTTAATAACATCCTGTCATGTTAACCGTATGTCACTTAATGATGGTTTTCTGCTGCATGTCTATCTGTGCGCACATATCTGTTTACTCACGCTCCACTCTCCACCCTGAGGGAGCGAACGGTCTCAAAGCCAAACTCCATCACATTGCAGCACTCAGAGGTGAACTCATGGCGGCGTCCCTGGAAGCATTCCTCATCGAAGACAATGATCTAATGGGAAAAAGGACATGCAGCTGATGGCTGTACACACCATCCACTTAAACTTGATGTGTGATGTCTGAAATCACTTCAGCAGCTCACCTCAAACATATAAAACTACATTAGCTAAGCTAATCACTCTGAACTGGGAGATAAACCACGTTTAACAAGCCCTAATGCACAACTGTGTGATATTCCAATCCCAATGAAGTCTTTATAGCGTCCTAATGTGGTGTGACTTCATTGGGCACTCTCCCTGATGCTCAACTGTATGAGGTGTTTTACAACAAGCAGCTCCTGGTCACATCTGAGGGAAAATTCAAAGGTGCTGATGAATAAAGCTGCTCTTCCATCTGCAGACTCACCTTCCAGTGGCCGGAGAACTTGGTGCAATGGTGAGTCATCTTGTCTGGAAGGAAGAAAGAATTTTATCCACGAGTGCTAACAATGAATAGACAGCAGTGACAACAGGGAAGCCACACACTCTGAGAGGTAAGCAGTCATTTTATTCTGATGCAGAAACTAGCCAGAAGCTAACCAGTAAAGACAGATGTGTGAACCAGAAATCCAAAAAGTGAAGAGCAGGAGATCGGTTCTATTGTCAGACCTATGAAAAAACAAGTCTGTGTCGCAGGTACAGTGTGTACTTTACACATAATGGGCAGGATACTGAAAGCAGCCTGAACTTGTAATTGCTAGATGGAAAGCACCAGTGTCTATTTATAGTTTGGATACCAAACAGAAGAGGGTCACAGAGGCCACAGGCTTCATTTGGCTACTCTAACTTTTGTCTCTCTCTTTCTAGTTTTTCTGCCCATTTCTAAGATTGTTCCATCATCACCACTGTTCATCGCAGCCACTGGGTGCAGTGATTTCAGCCTGGATGGTGTGTGTTTGGAGTGGGAGTAGATATGGATGTGTGAATATGGGGGATGCTATACCCTGGCTGTGGTACCCTGGCTGACCGTGCTGGATGGCTGTGGCGGCTGGGCGAGGGACAGGAACTCACCTTGCTTGATGCCCTTGGGTTGTCCTGCCGTGAGAGTGAGAGGAGCCACACGCCCCCACCCTTTTAAAGCCTCCCCTGGCAGGGGTCCATGCTGAAAGCCCCGGCTCAGCAGCAGGGAGGGGCTTTTCTTTGTCCCCACCTGACAAAAGCATCGTTAATCTATGGAGGGCCAGAAGTGCAGACACCACATTATCACTGGGGGCAGTGGACACAGAGACCAGGAATATAAGAAATGAAACATAGAGTGCAAGCTGAGAAAATACTGAGAGCCAACGGCATCAGAGAGGGAAGAGAAAAAAGCTGGAGCTGGAAGCTCTTTAACTCTTTATTTCAATTTATGTCTGCAAGTAAAGACCAGTCATTTTCTCAGTTAACTGGTGCTTCATTTTTGCCATTAAATGTGTGAAATTTGCAAATACAATAATGACCTGTCATACCATTAGAATTTGTTGATGATGTGAGACCAACAAACACAGACAGAATAAGCTCTGTGTGCATGCCTGCTCATGTTGGTAATAGCAGTGAAGCGTTGATGGTGATTCAGAGGATGTTTTTTTTTCCACAATATGTTTGAAAATAGTAGAACAGAAAAAAAGTTAAGAGAATCGCAAGATCCGATTTTAGTATGGGACATAAAGACCTTAATTTGTTATATCTATTAAAAAAGGTTGGTACCAGAGTTAAAGCACTAATTGCGCCAAATATGATTTTTTTTTTGCAATGTAGTGTCAGAAAATAGGAAGAGTACTAGATGGCTCTGTCTGATATATAGCTTATTTAGCCTAAAGCTAAGTCTTAAGGCAAAAGACCTCAAGTTTTTAAAACGGTTGTAACAAAGGATTTTTATTTGCAAGATCATTACTTGGAATCTGTTCTCAGTCGCTTTGATGTCACTTTCAGGTGAAAAAAAAAACAGAAAAAAAGCAACGTCATGCATGTGTCAAGGCAGATTTTCAGTGCAGATAGTATTCTTATGAAAGCTTCCAATGTGTGCAGTGAGAAATCTAACCAGTGCAGAGGAAGTCCTTCATCCAATTATGGCAAACACTAATACTTACACCAGAATGCTTTCTAACATGAAACACGTCTCCACATCTCAAATCTGATCATTTGAAGTGTTCTAGCAAGAATACGTGGTTGATCACACAGATCATAGCAGCACTCTTTCTTTGTGTGTTTTTTTTTTTTTTGTCATATTCATAATTACAGTAACAAAGCCTTGTTTTTACGAAATGTTCAACAGTTTAATGAAAAAATGTAAAAAAGCCCTCAATAGTAAAAACAGGTTTAACCTGCATGCTGTAGTGTAATACACTAGCTAGGACTTGTGTGTTAGTGTGTGTGTGTGTGTGTGTGTGTGTGTGTGTGTGTGTGTGTGTGTGTGTGTGTGTGTGTGTTTAAGTGCTTACATAATCAACCACATGTAAACAGGAGCGCAGAGGCACTCGTCCTTATTTCCAGTGAGCCTAAAGGAATTTCAGCTTATCTAAAACTTTTAGACATAATTCACTGCCTCAGATCTTCATATACAAGCCTTGCTTAATCAAAGTTCATTTCTCTGAAATCAAAACAGAAATTGTAGTTCAGAAAGACCAAAAGTCTCAATGAACGTTCAATCATCCAGATCCAGCAAATCCCAAAAAGTTGATCCCGTTCATCTGGATGTATCAGTGGGGAAATGTTTCATCTCTCATCCAAGTGACTTTTTCCCCCATCCTTATAAACAGTGCTTTTGTATAATAACTGAAACTAGCACCATGGACTAACAATGGGCTGTGAGGTCAGTTTCATGATCATTAAGGTTGGGGAACCCTGCAGTCAGTTGAGAATGAAGAAGTCACTTATAAGAGTGACAAAACATTTTTCCCACTGAAAACACTACGTCCAGATGAACAGAATCAACTTTTTGAACAGAGACCAAAATGTTTCCTGCCTGAAAAGAGTCACATTTCAAAAATATCAAACAGGTTTCCTCATCAGATTTTTTTTTTCTACACAACACAAGAAAAAAACTGATCGGATTCATCTTACATTAGAAGGACACTGTTCACTTACCAGGGGAATTGTGTAATCAGCCATGATAATGATGAACCCCTCTGAAAGACAGACTAAATATTTTCTTCTTGAGAAAGCCGGGGAGGACTCCTGAGACCCCTGGCAGTCATCAGAAAATGGACATTAGAGAATGAAAGAGCCAAGGGCTGGTCAAAATCAATAGGTTCCTTTCATTTGGCAGGACATTTTGTGGCAGTGTCAGAAGATAAAAATGACAGTGGTCAATGCATTTAAAAGGCCATGTGTGTTTTCTGCCTAAAAGTGTAAAGCAGTGACAACCACTCATCTAATCTTCTTCAGACCTCGCAAGTATCATCATCAAAATCATTATCATCATAAAATGAAGTCACAGATATAAGCTCTTGCTCTCTTTTATTTCCTCCTAATGATGTCAGCAGCACTAACATTAGCTATCATTAGTGAGGAACGCTCACACAATAATTTGTTCTAACTATTAAAGGAACGAATCTCTTTGGTTACAATATTTAAATTAAAGTGTGCTATGCTATGTTGTCAGCTTCACTGGCAAAAGGTACAGGTGTAACACACAGGTACACATACCTGTTAGTAGTAAGAGACTAATAAAATACTAGAATTTCACTCAAGCTTCATGTGTGTGCCATAACACACAGCAAGCCTGAAGTAGTGAAAGTTTCTGCTCCTTACTTCTGCATTTGAAACTTCTGCATTGTGGATCTATAAAGATGCACTTGCTTTTGGTGAAGTCTTTAACATTATTTTTCCCATTTGATGCTAACATGTTTAAAGTCAGCCCTACCAAGTAGGATCATGTCCATTTAGTGACATGTTCGTTTATTACCCCAAACACATTTATTTCAACTAAACTCCACATACTCCATCCTGCTGTCTGAATACTCACTAATGTCAGTCTCCTGTTGTCTTTATCAGTTACTTTGCTAAAAACGCTGGTGACTTTTCTTTCTTACAAATGAAACCATGTCTGTGTAGCATTCTGAAATATCAGGAAAAAGTCTGACTAAGATTAAAAAATCCCTTTCTCAGGAAAGACCTGACCAAGAGGGCAGCAGAAATTACAACAAATATAATCACAGCATGGAAGCCACCCAGATTACACTGCAGGATTAGTTCACATATCAAACGCAATTTAATCCTGCTTCCATCGTGGAAATGATCTCAGCTGAAGTGATATAATCCACACATAATCCATTCGCCATAATCCCATAATTATTACCACCAACAATGACCTTTATTCAACCTCTGAAGATGACCAGGAGGAATTCTCATGCACGGCTGTGTGGCAGTGCTTTTTTGTCTAGATTACCCACCAGTCAAGAACTACTCAATATTATCCCAGCAAATTTAAAGGAAGTGAACATGCTGCATATGCCCCCTTTATCTTTTAAATGTACCGGCTGTAATAATAATAATAATGGATTGCATTTATATAGCGCTTTTCAAGGCACCCAAAGCGCTTTACAATACCACTATTCATTCACTCTCACATTCATACACTGGTGGAGGCAGCTACAGTTGTAGCCACAGCCGCCCTGGGGCAGACTGACAGAAGCGAGGCTGCCATATCGCGCCATCGGCCCCATCGGCCAACACCAGTAGGCGGTAGGGTAAAGTGTCTTGTCCAAGGACACAACGACCAGCACAGATAGCCCAGGGATCGAACCGGCGACCTTCCGGTTACAGATGCGATTCCCAACCCCCTGAGCCACGGTCACCCCTACAGTAATGACAGTACTGTAGTTCATGGACAAAATGTAAAGCGTAAGGTTGGGGTGAGGCTAGTAAAACCCAGGCTTCTACCCTACTTGGCTCATCCCATTGCATTGATTTACATTTCTACTGTTGATTTAACACGATACCACAGAATAACTTAAAAAATGCTGCCCATACTCTCTTTGACAAACACCTGCTTTACACGGGCACTGGATTCATAATAAAAGTGTAAAATTGCTGTCAAAGCCCAAATTTATCAGCAGGTTCTCCACAAAAACATCTTAACATGGACACTGCAGAGAGAAACTGTGACAGAGAAAGGAAGATGTCTGGACATTCAGAGTGTTTGTTACACATGAGAAGCTACAGAAACAGCGCGCACAGAACAAAAACTGTTCTGGCTCTTTCCTTACCTATATAAGGTAAGTCTTATTGTCTTTGGTTTCTGGTACAAGAATTAAAGATTTAATATCTGGCTAAACAAACAGGATGCTGGTTTTGGAAAATGTCAGATGCCAAACCTTATGTTGATTGGAAAGATCCTTTTGCGATATGAATGTGTTTATCATCTGTTAAGTAGTTGGCTAACACTAGCCAGAACTAGAAGTAGATATCAGTAGTAAGTGTTAGTGCAGTGCCAAAGCATTTAGTGGAACAGCTCTGGTGAACCTGAATGTCAGTGGGAGAAAGAGAATCTCCAGTAACTCAATTATCTCAAAGTTTAATAATGTTTAAACAGCAAAATGTCCAAAAAACCAAAACACTTCATTTGAAATGCTGTTTGATTCTTTGTATGGAGAACACATAGAAGATCAACATGAACGAATAGATCACTGCCTTTTTTTTGTTTTCTGTCTGTTTCTGTTGTGGTGATTCTCCAAAATCAAGAAATGGCGGTGAGTTAAAGTAGAAAGTCTGAGTTAAAGAATATGTTGTATTTGTGTGTGTGCCTTTTCTGTGTAGGTGACAGAGAGTGTGGATTACCTCTTTGTGTCCTGTGGACCTTTGCATTCCTCAACTCTACATGCGACTACAGCTCACAGGCCTACCAGCCCAACACACAGCAAAGAATGCTGTGTCAGTGGTTTCCTTTGACAGCAAAATGCTTACAGGCAGGCCCGAGGGGCCAGCAGTGTTTCCAGGCTATGCGATGACCTGCTGGCTTTGGTCCAGGCCAACAGTGATGACGAGAGGTTTTCTATTGTGCTGTGAGCCTCTACGTTTGGCCTTTGCCAGAGTATAAAAGCTTGGGTTGAGCGTTGAAGGGACCAGCACGAGCTAGCCTCCCTCATACGGCACTGCAAGCTATACTGACGCAGGTAAGCACACACAGACGCAGACATACAGGCCAGAGCATCCATCATGGTACAGTAGGACACCCACACATCCAGAGCCAGGGCCCACTCCCTGCCCACCGCTCCCAGCTTAAACTCCACCGTCCCGGGGAAAGGCCAAAACAACACCCAAATGAACCTCCAACATAAACTTCAGACTTGTGCTACTAGTCCAAAACCCTCCAAACACTTCTGCCTACCAACCCTCTGTCTATGTTGACACCTTGCCTGGGCCACATTTAACCTCACTTCTCCTTCCCTTTCACTTTCTCCTCTGAAACCCTGTCACTTCAATTTACACCTCTATTTCTGTTCACCCCTTGTCTTCCTCCATCTCTCACCCAGACTCTCCTGAAGCCCCTCACCATGTCTCAGACTGCCAAGTCCGCCTCCAGCCAGGGCACTGATGCCAAGGACAAGGGAGCCCCAGCTCCAGCTGCCTCCAGCAAGGCCACCAAGACTGGCGAGCCTGGCATGGGATCCTTCAGAGTGAGTCATTGCAGAGACAGAATGTGTGCATTTTATTTTTTCCTAAAGGGCAAAGAAAGTAGACTGCATGTTGTCCCATGTGTTTCATCTAGCAGGGCAGTTATATGTTTATTTACTGAAGGTTTGAATTAGACATTAGAATTTCAGATACTATGGAGGTGAATGATAAAGAACAGCAAGAAACTTGGTTAAAAGACCAAAAATAACCACTTTGAATTTAGATACTGATGCTTTGAGCAGTACTTTTTTTTTAAATCCAAAATGTATTGAGGCTATTCTTTCTGATGTGAGTACCTATGTACTTTAGACTCTTTCTGTGAAAGCCACCGCATCACAGGGCTTAAGAAATGTCTCTGAGATGGAGCAAAAATTAAATGACCTCATATACTATAGTCTAGTGAAAAATAATGTATATTTGTAAGCTCATAATCTTTAATACTGGCATCATTTTACACGTAGCCACGTTAAAAGTGACATGTTTCTAAAGTATAAGGTTGTTTTGGAAATCTAAGTGATTAGTAAGTTCAGTCAGTGCTGAGGACTTTAAAGGGGAAATTACAGTTTAAGAAGTTGCCTTTTTTTTTCATGCTCCATCCAAAAATGATTCCAAATCCAAAATTTGTTTTAAACCTTCCACATGAACTAAAGCTATAAACATAGTGTAAAGAAACAGCTATGACTCTATGTGTCCTCTGTGCAGATCATGCTGTTCGACCAGGAGAACTTCCAGGGCAGGATGATGGAGGTCCAGAATGAGTGTATGAACGTGTGTGACCGTGGCATGGATAGAGTGCGTAGTATCATTGTGGAGTGTGGCCCGTAAGTGAATACACACACACACACACACACTTGATTTAAGCAGCTGCCTGCATATCTTCTCTATTCATGTATATGTCACTTTTATCTTTCTTCCAATTCTTCTCCTGTGCCTCCCCACTTAACCCTTTTGCCCCCCCCAATCCTGTCCATGGTGTCCCCCGTTCTCCAGCTTTGTTGCCTTTGAGCAGACTAACTTCCGTGGGGAGATGTTCATCCTGGAGAAGGGAGAGTATCCTCGCTGGGATACCTGGAGCAACTCCTACCGCAGCGACTGCCTCATGTCCCTCAGGCCCATCCGAATGGTAAAATGAGCTGTTTTCTTCGTTTGTTTTTTCATAAAATGGGAGAATATAGTGATTCTAAATTCTCAGACCCTACGTTTTGACTGACTAACAGTCCAGAGCTAAACTTACAGCAAAGAAAAGCAGCAAATCAGCAAATATGACGAACTGGAACCAGGAAAAAGTTTGACATATATGCTTGAAAAAGCACTGAAAAGGTTAAGTGACTATCAACACAGTTCCTAAAGAAAAAAAATCAACAATATTTTTCACATGCTGATACTATAGCATATCACATCATTAGCACGACATTAGTAGGCTTTGGCCCCTAATTTAGCACAAAATCCATTCATGGATTCCACTAACTGCTCATGGAAGCAGTTCAACATTGCCACCCACAGACAATTTCTTACAAAATGCAATCAATGAAAAAGCAGAGAATGCACATGTAATGTATGTTGTATAGAGACTACATTTTATTCTTCCTTTCCTACCTGCAGGACAGCATGGAGCACAAGATCTGCCTGTATGAGCTCTCTGACTTCAAGGGCAACAAGATGGAGATCCAGGAGGACGATGTGCCCACACTCTGGGCGCATGGCTTCTGCGACAGAGTGGGCAGCGTGAGGGTGCCAGGAGGAGCGTGAGTAGACACGTTTAGTACTTGTGCTCTCTCACAAAACAAAACACAAATTAGCAGAGTATCACAAATATCATCAACATGCAGGCCTGTGTTAAGGCCTGTGAACACACTGTGGAAGTCAATTTTGTAGTACGTCATATTACTATAGTAAAAAGTACATTTTCCATATATAAAATGGACTGCCAACATGGTTTCAGACACACCTAAGAGGATTCCACAGACTTGTTGGATTATACTACAAATAACAAGTGGGATGAGATGTCATTAAAAGGCTTGTCCTTTTGTCTACAAATCTTTTTTTAGCCAGAAAATTTGCTTCATTTCATTATGTCCTCTAGGTCACCAATACAAATCTGTTCATTTGTATTGCTGACCGAAAGCCTCCAGAACAGCTTCAGTGCCTTTATCATACACCTTGAAAGCCTTTACACTCTGGATTAGATAAATGCCATCCTGACCAGAACATTCACAAATCTAATTCTTCATTATTGGAGTTGGTAATGCTCCCATAAATCCACTTCAGGGGAACTCAGAATCTCCTAGTTACCACTGCAACCCCTTGAAGGACTTCCAGAACATTCTGTCAGACAACTAAAACGTTGTAAAAGAACCCCAGGTTCTCCTAAAAAGAAACTCAGAATCATTTAAGAGATCCATGGAAGGAGAACCAGGAACCTCACTGACGACTAACTGAACCTCCTTAACCGAACTCTTCAAGCTCCTAAATGTCCACTTAACCCTTAACTTAAGCATTTCTAGAACTCCCTTATGGACTCATCAGAAAACCTCATTAAGACTTGGTATCTCCAATGTCCTCCAGACCTCCTAATTCACTTCTGGTGTCTCCTAGGTGATCAGTAGAATCTTTTCACCACAAGAACTTCAACAGTAAACATTAAACTTCTTAGGACTTAGCATTATAACGGTCTTATTCTCTATTATATTATATCTTATATTCTCTATCATAACCCTATAATGTCATATACCTTTTTTTATTTTATTTGTATGGATATCAGCCAGTAGTACACTACATGGACATCCTATAATAAACACACAACCATGACCTTTACCTTATCATGTCTCTCTCAGGTGGGTGGGTTACCAGTACCCTGGATACAGAGGCTACCAGTACCTGTTTGAGTGCGGTGACTACAGACACTACAATGACTTCTGCGCCTTCCAGCCCCAGATCCAGTCCATGCGCCGCATCAGGGACATGCAGTTCCACCAGAGAGGATGCTTCACCTTCACCTCCGCCAGCAAGTGAATGACATCTGCTGGCTGCCCGGTGCTGTTGCAGCCATGCAGCCCTCTCAGCTTTTTATCTCTCCAAACAAGCCCTTTCTCCAGTCTCCAGTGCTTTCCTTTATCTCCACATCATCGCTCCATCCCAGAGGAAAGACAGAATGAGAGCAAACACACTGGACAACATTAAGTGACTTTTTATGGTGCTAAAAATAAACATGTTGAGAAAAACCTAACCCTTCCTGCCTATACTATCTTTATTCATTTTTCAGAAAAATGTTCGGATGATGTTGTAACAGAAATATATGAAGCGTAGGCAATTTTGATATGCTAGATTTAACACTGCAATTGAGGGTCCTGTTTGGAGATGGACCATCCGATATTACGTATCGGTATCGGTCCGATACTGACCTAAATTACTGGATCGGATATCGGAGAGAAATAAAAAATGTAATCCGATCCATTAAATATCACAAAAGCAGCTCACAAAACTTGCGACATGGCGTAACTCGGCTCATAACAGTAGCACGTTGGAGCAGTATGTCACGCGATAGAGCAGCTGTGGCCTGCAAGACCTGTCAGCGGTCTGGTTGAGCATTTGGAGCCTGGCATTTTATCTCGGAGGAAGTTATCCCAGAGAGAAGTAAAGCAAGTGTGTAAGTTCATCTCTGAATGTTCGTAAAGCATTCCAGCTTTAAGCTTAACAACCGATATATGGAGCAACTGCCTCTTCTCTCCCCTCCCTCTCCTGCTGCTACTTCAATCCAACATGAAACTGATTAATGATCAGCTGATCGGCTTTTCTGTCGTTAGTCCATCTCTCTTCTTTGTTTATCGCCCACTTCGCGCCAGAAAGAGGAAACCAGCGGCTGAACAACAGCTTGATAATCTGTTGTTAGAATTTATTTAATATTACTTTCTACACCAGGATCCTTTTCTAGGCAGCTGACAGCTGGTAACTGTGCAGGGGCGGATCTAGCAAAGTTTAGCCAGGTGGGCCAATAGGGCATTAACAGGGAAAAGGGGGGCACAAAGACATACTTTTCTTTCTTATTCTCATTTAAAATATCTAGCTTTTAATAAATAATTATCTGATAATTATTATTACACCCAAAGTTTTAATCTGATGTAAAAATGTATAGAAGTCCATTACTGTATATAGTAACTATTAAGTCTAGTAAGCTGTAGTACTTTTTCCTTTGGGAAGGTACCATCTGTGCAGTCTGCAATTCTGTTGAAGAAATATGTTGAATCTATTTAATTATTCTTGAAAAATAATAACTGTGCATTTTTTCACCCTGCATCAAATTAAAGTTGATTATGTCGATTAAGCATCATGAGGTGGGGGGTGGTTCCCTATTTTTTTTTTTTTTTTTTTTTTGCTGGGAGTTTGCAACCCTATTAGTTAGGTTGCTTACTCTTTAAAATACCAGAATAGGGAGGATGGAGAAGGTTTAAGTTTATTAGATTGATTAGTATTGCTGAACTATGAAATATTTTGGGTGCAGTGTATTTTTTGCATACAGGTATAACAGAATAGCTTTAGTGTTTGTTTGTTTTTAAACTTGAGTATGAACTTATACAAAATGCAGCAAGATATTAAAAAAAACTGTTTTATTGATTAAAAAACACTATATCGGATTCATATCGGTATCGGCCGATATCCAGATTTATGATATCGGTATCGATATCGGACATAAAAAAGTGGTATCATGCCATCTCTAGTCCTGTTATATAGTTGCACTATTTTTAGATTTCTTTTATTGGCATGGCTTTTTAAATTTTTAAAAAAAGACTCGACAGTATTCAGTTTATTCTCTAATCTTAAAATACAAGAATAAATATAAATGCAGTATAGAAGAAGTGGTAATTGAATTTTACACAAATTAATACCAGGAATACGGATAATTAAAAATAAAGTAACTAGAAGATATTCTTCATAGTAAATAAAGCAATGGGTTTACAAAATAGCTTGCACTGACTTTCAGAGTCAGAATCACCTTTACTGTCATTGCACAGTGTGATAAAAACTGCAGCACAACGAAATTGTCTTGTGCGTCCTTTACATCAGCACCCACATTCACACAGATCTATTTACACAAAAGTTCAGTTTTGTAATGATACTGGGCAAATAAAACTGTTTTGCAACCTGGTGAACGGTAAAATCAAATTAGTTCCCAGAATGTGTCCTGAACAATATTGTTTGCAGAGGCAGCCGGTCATGAAAAGAACACCCAGTGAGGGCAGAGGGAGTCCAATTATATCTTTCAGCAGTTCTTGTTACTCGTTTGAGGGATTTCTTGTGGTTCTCTGTGCAGTCAACGTACCATGCTGTTATAGAGGTTTTGCACATGATGTCATGTGCATGTCGCTTAAGAGCTGTCCGCCATACTGGACATAACGATCACATCCAATCGCTCATAGGTACTTTATATAGAAATTATCATTACTTTTTCCCTGCTTACAATGGCTGTATTCTGCTTTGTGGTTGGGTGCACACAGCAGAATACAGTTTCAATTTAAAAATTGTTACAAAAGCTTTAAAATTAATATGGTGTAACACGCAATATCACCCTTTAGACTCCCACGTGTTTGTTGAAAGTATCACTTCAATGTAAAATCGGACCGCTGCTGTTAGCCTTCAGCAAGTTGTATGATTTAATCAGTCTAGTATATCTGTAATCTGAAATCTCCATATTTTAATGCAACTTCTGGAGGCTTAATGCAGATTTTTTGCTACGTAAAACAAACTGCGGTTTGCATTAATTCAGTGATTACAAGGCCCAGTTCAAAAGACTCTGGTAAATAAAAAGGAAAAAGGGAATCCTTGCACCTGGCAATGCCTAGAAGCAGCAGGTATGCCCCAGTTGAAACTGGGGTAAAGTGGTCACATGTTTTGAATCACACTTCGGAGCAGTGTTTCAAAACCTCTGTGCTTCTGAAGCTCGATACAGTATCGAAACGTCTGTTTCAACCTTCCCATCCCTACAAATGAGTTAAATCTGCAACATATAAAATATAAAGCACCATGTGACTGAGTAGTCATGGCCCAAATGAAGCTTTCTGAAGCATGTATTGAAAAAGGGTTCATTACTTGAAGCTCGTCAACATAGTCCTATATTTGGTGTCTTCTTGTAGCTAAAAGCAAAAGCTGTGTGAAGAGCAGCTTGAAATGAACTGCTTCATTATGATTGCCCATTCTACAGAGCTCAGTTGACAGCATCTGTGTGATATCAGGCTACCAAGGTGGTGCTTTGAACATCTTTTTGTGTTTTTTTGTGTTTCTACAATGGTGTGGTCTCCCATTGTTTGACTCCTTGACAGCACAGTCTTATAATACATTGGGAGTATGCTTGTGCTGTGAGGTCCTCTTTCACCTTTCTTTTGGAACTATCCACTTGTCATACAGATCTCTCATGTCTGTTTTCAACTCTTTAGGTGCCTCACTACCCTCCAGCCTAGTGGAGTGAAATCTGAGTCTGTAAGTCTCCGTACGTATTTGAAATTTTTCAAGGACAGCTTTCTTGACCTTTACATAATCCATAATCTGACCAATGTCTATGGCTACAAAAGCAGCTCATGCCTCACCAGTGAGAAGGGGAGCACATGGCAGTCTTCCAGTGGCTACTGACATCCACTTGGAATCCTTTCAAAAGTTCTTAGGGAATGTTCACTGTCTTCATCCTCATTATAAGGCTGCATTTTAGGACCTTTCCAAACAGACTGTCTCGTTAAACTGGAAGACTGTAGTGCTGCTGTAGTGGCTTTGATGAAATTAGGTTCTGTCTGAGTCAGTGCAGGATGCTCCAAAGTTGGACTAAGATGTATTTCGGTTGCATCTTCCAAATGCAGCTGGTGCTCTCTGCGTTCTGATGGCACTTCCTGCTGGAGCTGAGTGAACTGTGCTGAATCTTTTTTACCAACGCTCTTCTGCCATTGCTTATCCAGTTCCCATCATGCCTTTCTGTCATTTTGCTTCCTTATAAAGCCACGCAGGAGGTTAGAAAGTTAAGTAAGGTTTATGTGGTTCAATGGCTGGCTCTTGCTCTACAGTCTCTAGCTGACTGACATCTGGAGGCTCATCCCTCACAGAATCTATTGGCACTTGGTGCTTTTTTGTCTAGCCCCTTTCTGCATTACTGTCACCATTGCCACCATATGTAAAGTAGTCTGACACCAGTGTCAAGGAAGTTGGCAGGTAAACATACTCAGCAAACATTTTGATAGTGATGGCCAAATAAAGGTTTCTGAAGCATTGACACTTGTATTAAAAAACAGGTAAGAAACACCCCTCCACTTGGTTTACCCTAGTGATATCAGACATGACATCATCAGTACTTGAAAAGCCAGGAAATTCTGGGCGGGCACTTTTCTACAGCTGACCTACATGAAGACTCAGAGCAAATGAGCTAAATCTGCAACATGATAAAATATAAAGAACTATCCATCCATCCATCTATCCATCTTCTTCCGCTTTATCCGGGGCTGGGTCGCGGGGGCAGCAGCCTAAGCCTAAGTCTATTTGACTGAATTTTTGATTTAATCTGCTGTATATTTGATTTTGACAGCAACGTAATGCTTAAACAAACAAAGTCGGGATAGTAACCATAGCAATGTTACTTTGGCAATAGTGCTTAATGTGTAAAACGTTCACATTTCTGAGACAAGTGGAGAGTGTACCAGCTGCTCATCCACTTTGTCTTTGTCTGGTTTCTTTGTTGCAAATGTGAAACACTTGGGTTTACGTCATTTAATACATTAACATGCTACAGAGGTGTGCATTAAACAAAGTATTGCATTTTTTATAACCTAATTATTTGAATTACTCGATGAATCATTGCCGCCCTACCTGCCATGGTTGTGTCATCTGCAGTGTTGGGCAAGTAACTTTGAAAATGTAATTAATTATAGTTACTAGTTACTTCTTCAAAAAAGTAACTGAGTTAGTAACTGAGTTACAAGATTCTAAAAGTAATTAATTACTTGAAAGGTAACTATTGCATTACTTTAAAAAAAAACCTCTGGGGTCCAGGGTATAATTGGCCATTTTTGACTACTTTTGATGTTTCCTCTACATTTGACCTTTAAAAACTATTTGCTTTGCCTTGTTTGGTATCATCCTTTTCAGCACAACCTCACGTGTCTGAATTTACAGTTATGTTTTCATTTTGACATACTGTATTAACACAGTTGATCTAAAATCAGACAAAAACATAAAATCTGAGTAGAAAAAGTGATATTTTTTTTACTGTAACAACCACAAACATGTTTAATGAATCATATTTCATAACTTTAAATGCAAATATAAATTGCCAGTTTTAAAGTCATATGCACAAGTTTTGCAAACAACAAAGTTATTTGCATCCATTTACCTTTTACCCTTTCTTAAATAACCATTTCAAACTATTTACAGAACAATCAGCTGTTCTGCATTCAATAAGATGTCACACAAATTATTTGTGCCACTCCAAATATTTCTGTCCACTATAAAGGAGAACATCACAGCCTGATGCCTGCAGGTCTGACAGCAGCAGGTGTGTCACTCCTGTTTTTTACCTGGAGACAGCAGTCGCCTCATTGTTCTGACACACAACACAAAACTATCCACAACACTACACACTAACTACACAAGACAACACATTAACTACACACTCAAAACACGCTAAACATCACAAATCTCTCAAAACTCGATTTCTCTCTTTTTCTGCTGTCTTTCTTTCTCTCTCTCCCTCTCTCTGTTGCTGTCACTCCTAAAACTTCCCCCTCTTACATGGTCGACATGGTGCATTTTTCCACCAAGTGGGCAGTTTTTTTGTTTTGTTGTTTAGACCTCCATGGTCATCCAGGGCCTCCTGTCCCGGTCCCGATATGCAAACCAGGGAAAGATGAAACAAAACCAGATAATTATAGACCAATAGCACTGACTTCTAAAATATGCTAAATAATAGAGAGAATGATTAATGATATATTGGTGTAGAAATACCAGACATTTTAATTGAGATTAAATATGATGGGACTGACAATTAAATTCGTATGGATACCAGCACATTATGGTGTTATTGGCAATGAGGTGACAGATAAAATTGCAAAGAAGGCTGCTAAAGGAGATCCAGTTGATTTAAATATCAGTATTAGTAAAGCTGAAATGAAGGGCATGTAAAACAGAAAATGAGGGAAAGATGGCAACAGCAGTGAGAGGAGGAGGGAGACAGGGAACATGAGAAGCACAGGGAGAACCAGGAGAGAAGAGACAATTATATCTCGATTCAGATTTGGACACGCTGGGTTAAACAGCTCACTATTCATTATAGGGAAACATCAAACAGGGAAATGTAGTCACTGTGGAATTACTGAAACCACTGAACATGGTCTGTTGCACTGTCAAAATTATCAGGAAGGAAGAAGCCAACTAATTCCAAATCCTGGGGAAAAACAAGCTAGATAGAAAGAATTTATTGCAAAGGAACTCCAGTTGTGAAAGTTTTATTGCTTTATTTCAGTTTCTAAAACAGACCAATTTATATGGAAGGCAATTTTTAAATTTTGTTTATTTTCATTTTTATTTATTTTTTGATTATTTGGTATGAGCGAATTTTTGTCCACACTCCAAGGCACTTGGTGGCGGTAATGCACCACATCGTTGTTTGCCAATCGCCAAAAAAAAACGACGACGACGAAGAAGAAGAAGAAGAAGAAGAAGAAGAAGAAGAAGAAGTAAAAGGGGTTTAGTGCTTCCCCCGCAATAGTAATAATAGTATCCGACAGTACGTGAATGCAGCAGTGGGCTTCATAACAGTGCTGTTGAACTCGAGGGCTGTGCTTCGAGCAGAGAGGACGGTAACATGGCTGCACTTTTCAAAGCAAGAAGAGGTAGGAACATTATGAAAGAAAAGACCGAACAATGAAGGACTTTCAGAAGAAAATTTACCTGTCACTAGAACACGATATTTCTCTAATGTTAGCTGTGCACGAACGGCAATATCACACCAAGTTAGCTTAGCCCAACACATAACCACTGGTCACACGTTTATGTTATGCCAAGCATATGTTTCCATCATTGAACACTATATATGACACTATATATGGCAGTAAAAATCCACACGTCTGCCAGCTTTGAATAACTGATATAAAAGGCGACGTATCTTAGTGTTTGTTACTGTTAGCATGTTTGTTACTTAGCATGTTTGTTACTGTTAGCTCCTCGGCTAAAAGGGTTACAAGTTTGTCGTCTAGCTGTGATCAATAACTCTAACAGCACCGACTCCATTTTCGAGAGGAACTTCTGTGTTATCAGAGTCTGAGTGAGAGAGATTTCTTTCTGTCAGGATTTTTAGAAGTGTCAAACATGCGATGGTGAGCTCGACCTTTTACCTAAATAACGTGACGTTTACTGGTGAGCCGGTGTCCTGTCTTCTTCTTCCGGCTGCTCGCTGTAGGGGTCGCCACAGTGGATCGTCTGCCTACGTCTCACCCTGTTCCAGAATCATCCTCTATCAGACCAACCCTCTGCATGTCCTCCTTCACTACAATCCCCCCCTGAGAAATTCCTCTTTTCCTCCTGCCTCGCGGCTCCTTCTTCAACATCCTCTGTCCAATGAATTCATTATACGCATGTCGAAAACCATCTCAGCCTTACCTCTTTAACTTTATCTCCACATTGCTCAACCTGTACGGTCCCTCTGATGTCCTCTTTTCTAAGCTTGTCCATCCTGCTCACTCACAATGAAGATTTGAACATCTTTAGATGAGTGTCCTATCTTTGTGTCAGTGCCACTGTCTCCCAACCATCCTTCTGTCACAAATCCCTGACACTGGTGTCCACCCTGTTCACAGCACTGCATTAAAACAGAGTATGATTCTGTGATGGAAATCAATGCATGGCCCAAGAAGACTTCCAGAAATTGCTGTCTGTGAACACGGCTCACTGTGCTGTCCAAATGCAGAGAAGAAGCCTTTTATCAAAAGTGCTTGTGGAACTGGCAGCTGCTGCACAGGTCTTAAACACAGAAGATGATGCTGAACCACATCCTGCATCTATTCCAACAGCATGTCCTCCCTGGAGTTCAGCCTTTCACCAACTAAAAACATTTGGATGTGAACATGAAACCAGAAATGGGACAAAGTAGACCCAGGACTACTGAGCAGCTAGAATCCTCTGTCAGACAAGAAATGGACAAAGGTCCAGCATCTGCTCTCCTGAATTCACAGGAAAAAAGAGGGGATTCGAAACAGTGGAAATATAATCCCATCCTAGCTTTTTTTTTTTTTTTTGACAAGATTTCCACCAAATTCTGATGCATTAAATAAAATTTAATTGAACAGATGGAATTTGATGTGGCAGTAAGATACCTTCTTCATAATATGGGCATGTTTGAGCTCTTTTTCAGGCTGTTAGGACTGCAATGTTTCCAGAGCTGTGTTATTGAGAGTCTGCTACAACAAGCACTGTTAATGCATCATAGCACTGATGAAATGTCAGTGTAGTTAATGAGCTTTGCACTTTCAGCTGTCCTTTGTCCTGACAGTTCACGTAATAACATAGCAAGAAAACTGAACTTTATGAATCATTACACTTGTAATAATAACATGTCACATCTGGCTCGCCCGGGGTATGTTTGAAGCTGCAGCTGGGGCTCATTATTAAGTCTTACCATCAAACCAATTAATTAAAGGGTCACATGGCTTTTGGAAAACGTGCTTATGTAACTGCTGCTGGCCCTGAATGTCCTTCAAAGTTAGCAGGGTTCATCCTCTGGGGATCATGATGGTTTCTACACTCACTATGAAGTAATTTATTAACTGACTGCTGAATGGCTTAACAGCTTTTGAGGGTTTTCAGTCTGAATCCAAGTGGCTAGTCGGATGATGCTGTCACCTATAGCACACACCACGAGCATGACTAAATATTGATAAAGTTGATTTATTGAGTATTCAAAACCTTTTTCTTCTTCTCTTCCTCAGCTCTCAGCTCGTTTTTCACTGGTTGTCGAAGCCTGTCTCAGCTCGCAGAGTTACCAGAAACTCATCAGATACTCAGACAGACCTGCAGAGACTACGCTGACAGAGAGCTGTCCCCCATCGCTGCCAGACTAGACAAAGAGCATGTTTACCCCGCTAAACAGGTACCCGCACAAAGCTGCACAGTGACTATTATCAGGCAAAATGTGTAGTTCATCATAAGTTTGTGTCTAAAGATACCAACATTTTTTCTCGAATCCTGAAAGTTTCTGAGTTCATCTTTAATATCCATCTGTCCTGGTTCTTAGACTGTGAGTAGGCTGCACTGGGACCAGGAAGTTCATGAAATACACAACTTTTAAAATCATTATAAAACTGAGAAGTGGAAGAACTTTGGAATAATGAAGAAGAATAATAGTGCGAGATAGTAATAGGGATTCAGTGCTTTGGTGAATGCATAGCTGTAAATATTCTTTTGGCCGTCCAGATTCAAGAACTGGGGGCAATGGGTGTGATGGCCATGGAAGTACCAGAGGAGCTGGGTGGAGCTGGGATGGACTACCTGGCGTACAGTCTGGCTATGGAAGAAATCAGTAGAGGCTGTGCCAGCACCGGAGTCGTGGTCTCTGTTAACAATGTGAGTACAATCTGTCAGCAAAGAGAGCCGAGCGTGAACATGGCTGTGTTTGTCTTCTGATTGCTGCCTGTTCTGTGTTATTTGGCCTATAGTCTCTGTACATTGGACCGATACTAAAGTTTGGTACAGAAGAGCAGAAAAAGCAGTGGATCCAGCCGTTCACCACAGGAGAGAAGGTGGGCTGCTTTGCCCTCAGTGAGCCAGGTAAATGCGACCTGTCTGACACAAAAGTCTGCTTTAATTTTGAGTCGTGTAGTAGAAGAAAAACAGCCCAGTCAAAGTCCAGATCTAAATCCAATCGAGAATATGTGGCAAGATCTGAAAACTGCTGTTTACAAACGCTGTCCATCTAATCCATAGGTGTCAAACTCTGGCCCTAATTACATTTGGCCCGCGAAGCCATACCAAATTACTATTAGAGCTGGCCTACTGGTATTATACAGCTCATATATATATATTTTTAGTATTAAGCTTTGCTTGTTCCAAATTCAGTTTTTCAGCAAAACTTGTTGGAGTCCATAAGAAAAGATTCATTTTTATATCTGGAGGAAGATTATTATTATTATTTTTAATAAATATTAATGTTAGCCCGCGACTTTGTTCCAGTTTTGAATTTTGGCCCACTGTGTATTTGAGTTTGACACCCCTGCTCTAATCTGACTGAGCTGGAGCTGTTTTGCAAAGAAGAATGGGCAAAGATTTCAGTCTCTAGATGTGCAAAGCTGGTAGAGACAGACCCTAAAAGACTGGCAGCTGTAACTGCAGCAAAAGCTGGTTCTACAAAGTATTGACTCCGGGGGCCGAATAATTATGCACTCCCCACTTTTCAGTTATTCATTTGTAAAAAATGTTTGGAATCATGTATGATTTTCCTTCCACTTCTCACGTGTGCACCACTTTGTGTTGGTCTTTCACGTGGAATTCCAATAAAATTGATTCTTGTTTGTTGCTGTAATGTGACAAAATGTGGGAAAGTTCAAGGGGGCCGAATACTTATGCAAGCCACTGTATGTATATATTGTATATACTCAGTTCATTCAGTTCAATTTTATTTGTATAACACCAATTCACAACAACAGCCGCTAATATATGTGGATGTGATATATGTTTAAGGGTTGTCTGGACACATTTTAGCACACATTTTTCTTTCTTTCATCAAACTAAAGTAATTGAATTAAAATTCCAGGCAATGGCAGTGATGCGGGTGCAGCCTCCACCACAGCACATCAGGAGGGAGATGAGTGGGTGGTGAACGGAACCAAAGCTTGGATCACCAACAGCTGGGATGCCTCTGCTGCCATTGTCTTTGCCACCACAGACAAGACACTGAAACACAAGGCATGACGCAGCACATTTCCACGTTCTCACCGCAGAGATGATGTACACCTGTAATGATGGGGAATGCTGTTTCTATTCTGTAGGGAATCAGTGCTTTCCTTGTCCCCATGCCACACCCAGGGCTTTCTCTGGGGAAAAAGGAAGACAAATTGGGCATCAGGGCCTCATCCACTGCTAATATTATCCTGGAGGACTGCAGGATACCACTGGGATACATGCTGGGCCCACGTGGATCAGGATTCAAAATCGCCATGGTTAGCTCTGGATATTTTCTTTGTAGAGATGTAATGAAACAGACAATGATGCTTTTTTTATGTGAAAGGCTGGTGGAGGCAGACTTTGCATTTTTAGAATTTCATTCAGTCATTTTATTCAATCTTACTCGTGACTCCATTTTGGGTCTTCCTCTTTTTCTCCTGCCTAGTAGCACATAACACGCGCATATAACAACTGGGAGACTTGTTTGTGTATATGCTGTCATTACAGTGAGAACAAAGTTTATTTGGACTTGACATACCATATGTATGTTGTGTAGCTAAGTTACTGCTAGCTTGTATTTCCACTAACATGTGTTTGCTGTGAATCATGTTTGCAAACAAGATGGGTTCATTGTCCTGTAACAACAGGAAATGAAGGACAGGCTTTATTAGAAAATACCTGAAATTTCCTGGCTACTGTTAGTTAATGTTAGCTTACCCACTTACACAGCATGGGTAGATGGCAAAAGTTGGTCTACTTACTCACTAATGTTAGCAGCAAAATACTGACTGAAGCCACATCAGTGTTTTTTAAGTTACATTGTAATGTATTCAGATTTGAGCAAAAACCATTCAATACAGGGCTGCAGCTATCAAATATTTTAGTAATTGAGTAATCGATCTATGAATGGAGTAATTGGATAAGAAATACTTTTGCCTTATTAATCAGCAATGATAAATATTCAAAAGATAAAAAATACAGGTCTTTCAAAACAAACTGGTCATTGATTTCCATTTTAGAGATGTTTTTTGTTTCATTCCTCATCTGATTCATTTGTCAAAAAACAAACCCTTTGTGGTTTTTTCCGCAATGTTAAATGTTATTTATTTATTTAATTTTTTTAGAGAAAACCTTTTCTTAAATGCAAAAATATATACATGCTCTCAAGTAGTGTCAAAGCCAAATAAAATAAAGTAAATATGTAATCTAAAATAAGGCATAAAGCATATCAACATTCTGGAGTTTGCCCTGTGTTTGGAAAGTTTTTGTGCCACTGAAAGCAAGATGTTATGATGGTATTTAATTTTTATATTTTTAAATATGAAAAATATTGGGTGTGGGTGAAATGCTTGCATTCGCATTTCCATGATGAAAGTGGCGCGTACAGAGACGTGCATTAAACACAGCATCGAAACAAGATTTTTTTTTTTTTTTCTTTATAATCGAATTATTGAAAATACTTGATGGATCATTGGAGACCATTGTATATTTGGACATGGTTCCTTGACATGGTTTAATATAAATCAAGGTGAAGGCTTTTCTCTCTTGGCTCTTTCAGAATTGTGTGCATTGTTACAGTTTTCCCATTTTATACAGGGGGGGAAAGTAACCGTAACCTCCCATCTTTGTGTTGCACAGCAAACGCTGGACAGCGGGCGGATCGGCATTGCAGCTCAGGCTCTCGGTATCGCTCAGGCTTCTCTGGAATGTGCTGCTGATTACGCACACAGACGAACTGCATTTGGAGCTCCCATTGGCAAGCTGCAAGCCATTCAGGTAACAGGAGAGTTATAACAACTGTTATTTTACTGTATTTAAAACCTTTCTAAGTGATGTTCACTTCTGTTGCTTGCCAGGATGTTGAGAAGTTTATCTTGGGACACATTTCCACACAAAGCCCTGATTTTAGCATGTAGCAGTTGTCTCTGAAAGAACATTTATTCGAGTTCACGGGAAGCCTTGATGTCACGTTTCCTCTGACAGGAAGCTAAAAACACAAAGCTTTTTATTTTAAGATATTCAAAGTAAAGCCAGAAGTATATTTATACTGGAAGACCAGGTTGGACTCATCAACTTTAGATGCTCCATTTCTCATCTAATGTATCAGTCTCTGTTTCCACTGTGTTGTGGATGGTGGGGGCTCATTTATAAGCCTTTTTTATATATGAGAAAGCTGTTGTTCGGAGCTTTATGATTCATATCTCATTCTTTATGGTTCAGGATGTAGTGTCTTATTTGAAAATATCTATACAAGTCTTTAGAGGGGAGTTGGAATTGTTCCTAAATGACTTGAGCTTTGTTTTGTTAGATAATTGATTTATTGTATTAAGGAGATTTGTGCATTTAGCATATTAAAGGTATGATTTTGGAGTATCTCCTGAATTTAGTGCATACACACAAACGCTACACAAGGACTAGATGGGCATTTATTTGCTTGTGATGCTGGGTAGCTAGTGAATCATTTGGGTTAGCAAGTAAGCTAGGATTAGCTAATATAAGTCAGACGAAGGTTTGGTTGCTTACACAAAGAAATCTTCCAGGGTTTTGAGGCAACTGTTGTTAATTGGAGCTATAGAAATAATACTAATTTGAACTGAATTGAAAACAAATTCAGGGCGAAATTAGAAACGGCTTCAGTACAGTATTCTGCTGCTGCAGTCAGATTGCAGGGTTAGACTGGTCCATCTAGTTTCTAGCAAGGCGTAGCTAATAAAGTAGCGTGTGTGCGTATGTGCTGTATACCTTCCTCCCATTCACTGCAGGGCAGTATATATGGTGCTTGGCAGTGTTGTGCTGAATGTAGTTTTCTTGATGCTTTTAATTCATGTAGTTCAAACTGGCAGACATGGCTGTGGCAATAGAGGGCGCTCGGCTGCTCACCTGGAAGGCTGCGCTTCTTCGAGACTCAAAGAAAGCATTCACTAAGGTACCGTCACCTCTGAGTTAAGGTTTGCATTTGATAGAGAATATCAGACATCACTTTTGGCTCTTCTTCTCCTGCAGGAAGCTGCAATGGCCAAACTAGCAGCGTCTGAAGCTGCAACTTTCTGCTCACACCAGGTAACAAAGCGGTTGTAATGCAGAGTCAAGAAATGAACACATACAGACCCTTCTTCTTATCGTCGTATATTCTTTTTGCACTTCAAATCAGGCGATCCAAGTTCTGGGTGGGATGGGTTACGTGACAGACATGCCTGCTGAGAGGCACTACCGTGACGCCCGCATCACGGAGATCTACGAAGGCACCAGCGAGATCCAGAGACTGGTGATCGCTGGCCAGCTGCTGAAAGAATACCAGTTATAAATGGACTGCTATCGCTGTCTGTCTACCTCTGATGTGTGATCAGTCAGCTCAGACTCCACCTCATCCTTTAAGACAAAGAGGCCTTTCTCATCTTACTTGACAGCTTTGAAACAACTTTGACGCCAGTTAGATTGGAGATGACACTTTTCAGGTTATTTTATGCCGTCATGGCTGGAGGAAAAACGGGAACCAGTTCAAATCTACTAATCTGCCCACCTAGCCTGACCTAAGCGTCAGTTCACCCACATTTAAAAGAAGGCTGAAAACACACTCGTATCCAATGATAAAAGTAGATCTTCTTCCTAAGTGATTTTAGGATATGAACCACCACAGAGAACCTCATCAAAGCTGCTAAAGGACAGCACTCCCCACCACAGTCAAAAAACAACTGGGGCTCTCTTTTGGATATGAATGCAGTTCCAGAGACTTGGAGAATCCACGCTAAGAAGCATCAAATCTCAAACAGACCTGAAATATAGTAGAAAACTTTGAGCTTCAAATTTCAGGAGAGGAAATGTGGCATTGTAGAGTGGTTTACAAATGCAAATAAAAGTATGAAAATTGCAAAAGACTAAAAATTACAAAATAATTGGTGAAATGAAGAAAGGGAGAGTGTGTTCCAAAAGTATTTTGCTTATAAAGGTTCTTCACTGAGAGATGTGACCCAGAAGTATCTGTGTGGTGGTCATAACACTAAGATCATATACATAATAATACAAATACTAAGGAAAGGAGCTTCCATGCTTCCTTTATTGCTTCCATATGACTGTTCATTAAAACAATTAAAGGCAATCAAATAAGCCCAAACATGGAGGAGGAAACAAGTTCCACTGGATCGCAGCAGGAAAATATAAGAAAATAAGATGCATTCTATTTTATAGGCGTCGCAGGGTGAACCGCTGTAATTTCTATACAAAGATGCAGCCAGTTCACTTCAGTGAAAAGCAGCATTCTGCTTAGAGCATGGAGAGGCCTAGCGACCAGAATAATCCAGTGTGACCTCATGTTTAATACGAGAGCCTCTTTGAAAACAGCCGTCACTGTATTGCTGTGCCATGTGTGTGAAGTAGCTGTGACATACTGGTATTTTTATATGTCACAGACTTTTTCATTCACATTTGCGTGACTCGATTAAAAATTCTCCTGAATGTCAAATTCATACAAATACACAACAAATTCAAATTCGAAATTTAAATTTGAATTTGGATTTGAAATTCATACAAATACATCTACCGTATGACCGGCCACAAAAATTCTCCTGTTTACAACTGTCAGTCACAAACAGACACAGAGTCTCTTTATTAAACCCAGCAGATTTTTAACGCGTGAAGAAGGCTTTCGTTTGCTGTAGATATTAGTCTGGCACTAAATCTTCCTCCTCCTTGAAATTGCCAACCTTTGTAATCGTGGGATATTTTTCACAGGCTGTTCTGGTTTATTCGACCTCCATAAACAACAGTGTTTGAACACATTGTGGCCATGTAAGGTGCGCATTTTGTAATCTATCCTCTGCATATTGCAGTTTCAACATAGCGGACATTCGTCGTCACACTGATGAGGAGAAACAAGCGAAAGGCTGTTCCAATTCTCAGCTCACCAAGCTTCACTTTTCCTGAGTCCATAGCAATTTTCCTACCTTTAAAAAAAGGAAAAGTAGTAGGAAGGAAGAGAGGTTGGGAATAGGAAAAGGAAGGTACTTTTTGAACACACCCCGCACGTATTATGTGTATTGTACGTGTTTGGAACCCTTTTGAGACACATTTCTCTCCCCATACATGACAACCTTTATTGTCATTAGTTACTATTGGGCTTGTCAGTGTGGGTTGGTGCTATGAGCAAACACTGTAACGAAACCCTCTGGGATCATGAATATTACCCACCTTTGATGGGGTGTCATACATGAACTGGAGGACAAATGACTCTTTTCTTTGGCCTCCTATGAGGAGGTTAAGCCACCAGTGGGCGACAGAGTGCCTTCATCCGTGGCTCATTAATTACTGATTGAGTCATCAATCACTGCACTATAATCACAGACACAAGATCAGCGAACTCCCACTTGCCGACTACAGTTTTGTCAAGATAAAGGGTTGAAGGAGGTCACTTTTTTGATTTATGTGTGAATGTTAGAGGTTGTGTAATAAAATCCTGTATATCTGCCTCACATACCTCCTGTGCCTCAGTGGCTTGTACATATTTTATCGTAACACATAGTGTGCAGATGTTGATAATAAAGAATTGCTGATGCCATAAAAATGATCTGTGAGTGAATGAAAACTGGAAATTCTGTCCCATCACATAAAAGACGTCAGCAACAATGCTCCGGTCTGCTGTGGGGTTTACATGATGCTCAGTTGGTACCAAGGGTACAAAACTGCAACTACTGCCAAAAACGTCCACCCTAAAAGTGAGTCAGTCCCCACAGACTCTCATGTTAGCATGTCCAACTTTAAAATTGAAGCTTCATAGCTCAAAAAAGAGTTGGATCGCAGACGGTTTCAGTTTTTAAATTACTCATATTAAAGTTTGAAGTCAGTCATAATTGTGATCTAGAAGTTATCATGGAGCACAGTGTCCCTGTTTCTTTACGACAGGCCTATGAAACTAATAAATGAAGTCACAGTAGTGATGGAGGACGTGCTAGGGACAGCATGAGATGGAGACAGATGATCTGCTGTGGCAAATGCTGAAGGGAGCAGCTCGAAGACAAAGAAGACGGTTCCATCTTTTATATACAGTCCATATAAACATGCAAAACATTCATGACTGTCTTTGCTCTCTTGGGCTATCGTGAATGCTTTCCGAACACTGAATAATTAGTAGATCCGTGGCAACATGTTGATTGTGCTGAGCTTAGTCCCAGTGTTATCCATGTTTTAGAATGATGTATGGTTGGAAGCACTGGGAATGCAGGAGAATAGTGTTCTTGCCTTATCATTTCTAGCTTTTATATCATTTGGATAGAATTCTGGCTTTAATGTGCTTAGACGTGTTTAATCAAATAGTTCTTTTTTCAGGTTCTTTTAAAAACAGAACCTTTAAGACTTTTTCAGGTAATTACGTTCAGTTGTCAGGGGTTTGGTTTTTTTTTAAAGTTCTGAGCTAACTCCAAGTTTGCACCATTGATCTTCTAGACTTTGTTGTCTAAACACACATGTAGTATTTACAGTGTACTGGGTTTGGCTGCTTTCTCTTTAAGCAACACTAAAACCAAAAACAGGCTTCTTTTTGAAAAGTGGAAGTTGTTGTTCCACTTGCTTGGAATCTCAGTCAGAGGGGAAATGTTCGTGCGATTGGCCACATACTGTGTGTGTGTGTGCTGTGTGTGTGCTGTGCGGGGTTGTTGTCCTGATGGTGTTTGTGTGCATGTTTTCCTTTTCTGTTTATGCACATGAGGGCACTAATTGCTCCACTCTCCCAGATCTAGGCCAAGCTTCCTGTGGCTGGAGTTGCACCCTTTTGATTGCACAGACCCTAATGATGTGCTGGGTGCACTGTTCAAATGGCTCTCCCATGTACCACTCTGTTAGGGTGCAAGAACCAGGAATCTGATTATTTGCCATTGTTTTTCTATTTTTAGTTTCCTTTACAGACAAACCTGCTGATGACACTGTCACACCTACTTTATGAATGTACCAGAAGGCCAGAAGACCTTTATAAAAGAAGTGAAGCTCATGGTAATATCAGAGAGTGTGGACCATCATGTTAGTACAGTAACAGCAACAGTCTAGATCTTTTTAAAGCACCCACTGAGATGCCTAAACCAACAGCCAGTAAACATCCCATCCCGGGTTAGGCTGCTCTGTGACGGAAAAGGTTGGCTTTGCTATACTCAAGATTCTGGATTGGTTTGTTGGTCCAAATGGGAAACAAAAGACATTAAAGCCCTGAAACTGTGAGTGCTTCAGTGAGAGGGTGTGGTGGCTCTCTTGTGCTGTGGAGGGTATTTTGCTTGTGTGCTTTGGGTTCTCTTGTCCCCCCGAAAAGGAAGCAACACCTTGTATTGGATTTTTCTTCAATGCCTCATCATCTGTTAGCTCTTTCAGTGTGTTTTCTCTACGGGATAAAATTAGAATAGCTAACAAATATTCTTATAAAACATACTGAGTGTAGTTAGGTGGGGGAGAAAACTGTTGCACCATCTTGTGTTCCAAAGTGGTATTACACGAACACACATCCTGGTCCTAGTTCAGCTTCATTTCTCTTCATCACTCTTGTTTTGGACAGAAATCGGAAGCACTTGTTTTGTCACATTATGTTAATCACTTTATTATGAAAGGTTTTAATTTGCTTTTAAATCACAGCCACTTACAAAACGGACCTTAGAATTTTCTACAACTGAAATAGTTCATATATTTTCCTCACGATTTTTTGATAACAGCAGGCAAATGCGTAGTGATTGATTGACTGAGATATAAATAGTAAAGGCACACAAGTGTTTTTTCTTCTTTATTAGAAAAAGTACTCTAAAAAATACCTGAAGACATAAGGAGAAATGCAAACTGTCCCCTTGATTAGAGCCTGGGTGCGCAGGGTTTGAATTATTGCCAACCCTGTGAATTCTCACAAACATCGAAATAAGTCCACTGACTGAGAGAGGAAGAGGAAAACATATTTACACTGAAGCCGTTCAGAGGCCGAGGCTCAACATTCGGCCTCAGCAGCCACATGGTTATTAAAAGTTCCTGGCAACACATTCAACATCTTTTCAATCCTAAACGCGTTTCTCAGGAGTGAACTGCTGACTACTTCCGCTATTGGAAAAATACTACACAATATTCAGAGCAGTAACTCACATATGTGACACGATCGTGCTCCGGAGTTACAGTTACAGCTGCATTAAGCGTCAAATGAGCGCCCTCAGTACGTCACATGAGTATGTATAGAGGCACCGCATCTTTCAGAGATTCAAAATAGCAAAACTGCTACAAATCAAAGTGTCCTGTATACAATGTCTTCTAGTTTACACATACAGGTTCTTGTTGAACTCCCCGTTCACTGCGATCGTCTTGGTCGGAGTGTATTTCATGGGATTTGCGCCCCTGACCGTCTGGGAGAAGGAGCAGCACAGCAGGGTCCCGCCGAGCAGCAGCAGCGCGGCGGCCGCCCAGCCCACATAGATTGCCGCTCCGATCTCTCTCTTCTTGGAGGGAGGGATGTTGGGGTTGTTGAAGTCCAGTATGATGCGATGGGCCATCCAGCAGAGCGGGACGAGCACGAAGAGTCCGCTGATGATGTAGATCACTCCACCGGCGTGAACCACTCTCGCCTTTATCGTCTCATCCCTGATGCAGTTGGTGCACTGCGCTCCGGCCACCGTGACCGCTAGGGCGACGATCCCCAGGACTGCGGAGATGACCGTCAGGGCGCGCGCCGTCTGATGATCCTGCTCGAGAGCCAGCATGGAGTCATGCACTTTGCACTGCATCTGGCCGGTACTCTGCACCACGCAGGACATCCACAGTCCCTCCCAGAGGGTCTGAGCCACCAGGATGTTGGAATCGATGAAGGCGCTCACCCTCCACATGGGCAGCCCGCAGGCGACCATCGCCAGCAGAGAGCCCGTGACGCACAGCGCCAAGCCCAGGACCTCCAAGCAAGCGGTGAGCATGGCTTCTTGTAGCTCTTCTGATGTTCTTTGTGTGGGAGGAGAAGTGAGGGAGTCTTCTGGTTGCTGACTGCTCTCTACCGTCCTGTCCTGACGCCTTTTACAGCGTGCGCTCACAGGCTGCTCTTTTATCACGCTGCTGCTCAGCCTCCTGAAAAAACAGAAGCCGCAAACTTTGAGCCAATCAGCTGCGAATGCATCTTTGTCTCAGCCAATTATAAGCGTGCATCAGCAGGCACGCTCCTGTGTGCAGCGAACCGGAGTTCAGTCTGGCTTAAACTCTAGAACCCATATATTGATACAAATATGCAAATATATTTAATACAACATCTTCAGGAATTACTTGTATGACAACTCGTATGTGTTAATTGAAGGTCTGAATTTGTTGCTTTAACTTAATTAGTCATATTAAAGTTGGGTTGAGCAGTTTAACATTTTGAATTCTGTTGATTCTCTCAAAGTGAACCAAACCTGCCAGTGAAATGACTGAAATGCTTACCCTGGATTCCAATTTTGTCTTTCCTCAAACGCCCTCAGTGAAGTCAAGATTTTAAAACTGACAGTTTCCACCCCATACTTTGACTTCAGTGACATTAAATGAAGACAGATGCCTTCAATAGTCAGAGATGCCTTTATATATTTATGTATCTCACTGCAATTATTATTTTTAATTGTATTATATTGGCTTCACCAAAAAACCCTTTTGCTTCGCATAGGACTGACCTTCATACACTCACCAGTTTATTAGATACAGCTACTACTAATACAAATATCAAATTCCCCATGGTAGTGAGTTAATGGATTTAGTCATAACCACCGGCTGAAGTTCAAAGTGAGCGTCAGAGAAAGTCCTTGCCTCTGATTGGCTATCCCTGCTCTAAACATGGATAGACTCAATCTCTTTAGCAGTCAAATGTGGTCTTAAAAATGATCCCTGAGTTTGCTGTACATTTTACCAAGTATCTTTGTAAATACATCATTCTTCCTACTCTACAAAGATCTTTTTATTTCTAAAATATGAAGCCCAGAAGCAAAGCAGAGACCGTTATTGATTTGTCTTTATCAGCTTCTTAATGGGAAAACAGAAGTTAACATACCCTGTGTGTGTGCGCGCGTGTGTGTGCGCGTGTGTGTGTGTGTGTTTACTGTAGAGAAAATGATGCATGCTGATAGAAGCTGGACCACACCTATAGTAATTACTCTATCACCAGTGGGGTCCCAGAACATCAGTGTTTTAGGTTTTAGTTATGCCGACATTGCACTGTAGACAGAAGGGGAGCAGTGCTATTAGGGGGGGTAAGAAGGGCTGATTCACTCACTTGTATGCCACACAGTAAATAAACACAAACAGGGTGGAGGTAGGAAAGAGGCATTGTAATAAAGACCTTCTACAAAGCTCCAAACCACTAAAATAGTGACTAACATGATGCAGGGATTTCTGTTCATAATTTTTATGGACAGGATTTCTAGGCACAGCCAAGTGGCGGAGGGCTTTCACTTCGGTGGCCTCAGAATCTCATCTCTGCTTTTCATGGATGATGTGGTTCTGTTGGCTTCATTGGGTAATGGCCTCCAGCTCTCACTGGAACGGTTCGCAGCCGAGTGTGAAGCAGTGGGGATGAGGTCAGCACCTTCAAATCTGAGGCCATGGTTCTCAGCCGGAAAAGGGTGGAGTACCCACTCAGGGTCGGGATGAGTTCCTGCCCCAAGTGGAGGACTTCAAGTATCTCGAGGTCTTGTTCGCGAGTGATGGGAGAAGGGAGCCGGAGATCAACAGACGGATTGGTGCTGCGGCCGCAGTGGACTTTGGTGAAGAGAGAGCTGAGTGTAAAAGTGAAGCTCTCAAGTTACTGGTCGGTCTATGTCCCTACCCTCACCTATGCCTACGAGCTGTGGGTAGTAACCGAAAGAACGAGATATAAGTGGCGGAAATGAGCTTTCATCCGAAGGGTGGCTGGCCTCTCCCTTAGAGATAGGGTGAGAAGTCCAGCCATCCGGGAGGGGCTCAGAGTAGAGCCGTTGCTCCTCCACATCGAAAGGAGCCAGCTGAGGTGGTTCGGGCATCTGACAAGGATGCCTCCTGGGTGCCTCCTGGGTGAGGTGTTTTGGGCATGTCCCACCGGGAGGAGGCCCAGGAGATGGCAGAGGTTAAGCAGAGGCAGAGGTTAAGCAGTTTCCAGATTCTAGCAGTTAAATCTTTTTGTCTCTACCAGCTGTAGTACCGTTACAGACAGGTTCAACCAGAACAGCAGTAAATCAGAGCTATACTGAGGGAGATTAATACATGGGCAAGATGAAAACAGTCAAACAGAAAATGTTTGCTCTTACTGAAAACGTGATGGCCAATTCATGATCACGTTTTCAGATTAAGGGCAGAGGTAGCAGGTGCTACTCCAGCTTGGACGTCAGCATGCCGACAAATGACCCTCCTCAGGAAAAACATAATCAGCTCTCAACCTGGGAAACTCATTACTACAAGAGCTGTTTTCTCTCTCACACATACACACACACACACATGCATATAAAGGAGAAGAGTCATGATGTCACGTAGTAGGTGAGTGGGTCATGAAAACTGGGTTCCTGTTGGATCAACAACACGATAGCAACCGCTGCTCTAATCAAAACTCTGACAGGCAGAAAGAATAGTTATTGAAAAAACTGTGTGTGTGTGTTTGTGTACATAATGTGTGCAAAATGCACATGTCCTCAGAAAGCCAGATGCTTCCTCCTTTTTTCTGTGTTTACAGCCACACAGAAATACTTCCAGCGAGCATAATTTGCTGATGAATTAACACTGAGATCTACTTTCAGTGAATAAAATCACATTTTGTGAAGATTAGTCCAACATAAGAATTATAAATAAGTCCAAAGATGCCAGGAGACACCGAGGCATCTTAATTGGACTCTGATGATCACAACTCAGGTTACCTGACTGTATTTTTCTGCACTCCTCTCCTTTCTGCTCTATTAAATTCAGCTTAGCATAGCTAAGTAAGGTCTGCATATTTCCACTTCCTTTCACTGCACTGGACTCAGCCCAGCCTCAGATCTTTCCTCTAGGTCACAACTTTTCTCTGTGTGAAGCATGAGGTGGCTTGTGGTTTTGTGAAGTCCACTGTGAACATTTTCTTACTGCTCTTTTATTTAGTCTTTTTTCTATTGCTGGATTTTATTTGTCTTTATTTGATTTGTCTTTGTCTGGGAAGCATGTTGGGTTCACTCCTGTCATTTTAACTGTGCTACAAATAAAACTGACTTGACCTAACTAACTATACTTACTCCACTTGCTCCTCACTTTAGTCAGCTCAGCTTCAAAGTCAATTTTGAATTCAACTCTTATTCAGCTGTGCTTGTGCATTTTGTAAATTTTATTTAACACACCTTGTCTTAACTTTGGTTTACATGACTTTAGTTTAATCCATAGATCCCAGCTGAACTCATTTCCAGGTCTGAATTACTTCACTGAACTTGACACATTTCCAACTACAGCTCCAACTCATTTCACTTCACAGGGTGTGTGGAGGCTTGTCTAGAATATAATAACTTGAGCTTAAAAAATTCAGAATGAATATCTTTACAAGGAGGCATCTTTTTGGGCTTTGTTGTGAGTACTTGTATGCTTTGTCCTGGCAGTATTTTGCTGTGACGTGCTAGCAGCACTAGCACTGTCAGGATATCCTGTCTGTTATCACTTCCCTTTGTTGCTCATTGTTCTCTGAACCATTGTGGGCACTCTCCTCTTTTTCTCTTTAACTGTTTTATAATCCACAATCAAATTAAGCTGCTGTGAGTTTTTGGCACTTTTAGAGGTGTAAGACCTTGGCACACTGTTGTGGTAACTTTGGCATTGTCCTGGTGCCAGTGTTTGCCATGTGAGCCAGCAGTTTGGTTTCTTCACTGTTAGTTGGTCATCCTGTGTGTGTGTGTGTGTGTTTTTGTTTTGGGCATAATTCAGCTCAAAGTATAAACATGAACTGTTTGCCCTGTCTAACAAAAGTTTAAAAAAAAACCCTCCAAAACTTCCTGGCTCTAGATCCAGATCCGGATCTAAATTTACTCCATCCAATCAGCCCAAATAAAATAACTTCCTTTGCAGAGGTAATTAAAGACATATGAATATCATACAGCAAATTCATGAGAATTAAAATTCTAGTGTTGGGCAATATTAAAGTAAAGTTTTGGTGCTTTGGTGCTGCTTTCCTCATAAATAACTCCAGTGAGTGTTAGAGGTGGGCAAATTCATACAAATATTGATAGTATCAATAACAATGCTAGTATTGTTATTGGATCAATACTGGTGCTAGTGTGGGAGGATCAATTCTTTGTTTCTATTATCTATGTTTACTGAATTTTGTGGAATTCAAAATGATATATGTCAAACATCCATAATTAAAAATATCTGAACTTTTTTTGTGTTGACTGTCAGGTCTATTTGGGTCACAGCTCATTTATAGCTTGTAGCTCATACCCGCTCACATTTCAGGTCTCCAGTTTCTGTGAAAGGCTGAAAGATGTGCTTTTATTGTGTTAACTCATTATTGTAGAATCACAGTGATTTAGTAACAAGTAAAATGTGTTCAGAATTTGCAAACCTATGATGATTCATGCCATAAGTCATGATACACTGCTCTCCCCAAAATCAGCAGTATCGCACACCACTAATGACTGCTACAATGCAATATTATGGGTGTAACATCCCAGGGTCTCCACTCCATTACATATTCCATATGTATGGGAAATGACCCCCCAAACCCCACCATGCAATGACCTCAATGAAAGGTCATTGAGGTCATTGCATGGTGCACCTTAATTCATTTTGTCTTAGGTTATAGTTGTTTATGGCCAAAGAATCCTTGCACTCGGCATTTAAATCTTTACATTTAGATGGTCTTGGTTAGAGCAGTGACGATCAGCCTCTGGACCAATTTTTTCATGCAAATCTCTTTTGATTGCATTTAAGGTAGTTAATCTAATCTACATTTTTATTAACTGTCACCCTCTGGGAAAAGACTGACTCAAAACCTGCTTCTGTTTGATTTCTAGCTTTAAACTCATCGGGCACTCTCCATGGAACACTGTTGGCATCCACATACCCACCTCCAGACTCTCGGGAATACAACTCCCATTTTGTTCTTCAGATTCCCCGCTCTTTACAGCTTGGGTCAGCTGCTTAATTTCTGGGAGGATAAAAAACTTGAAAGGCATTTTTAGGGAACTAGTGCACAGGTTCCTTTCCATTCAGGGGGGAGTCCAGCTCTCAGACTAATCTGCATAAACTAATCATTGAGGTAAGAGTCCTTGGCTTGTGTTATGTCCTGGGGGACATTGCACCCGCTTCAGTCACGCAGGTCCTGACCTTGCCCATTCCTATAAAAATAGATATAATTTCCATGATATGTTTTGGAGGGGTTATGGTCTTACGGGTGGGTACAAATAATGCAAACAAGTTTCACACAGGGGCAGTGAAGTGCAAGCTAACAACCAGAGCATACATGCTAAACTAGCTGGATGCGCACGCCGCAACTAGAAACATTAGCTTGTCAGGCAGTCCAAAACACACAATCTAACATTATTTTTGTCAGTGTAACCTGTCTCTAGTTCTAATGCGTTTGTTATGTTTATGGTCATTACTCCTGTGAGGTTTGTGGTATGTGTTGCAGTGTAAACTGGTGTGTAGATCCAGGATCTGTATCAGTATTTTAAACAGTACAAATGGGTTGGTGCCTGATGCCCAAATGCCTAATGCATCCAACCCCCTGTCCCCCATTTCAGCATTTTTCAAAGATCTTACGACCCTATGTTCTTTACCTACTTTCTTTGCAGTGGTGAGGTGACTCTTTATGTTGTGTTTTAGCATGTATCTCCACTCATGACCTCTATTAGCTGCTACAAAACCCCATGCATTACAATAACATTTGCCTGTCGTTTGACTTGTGCTGATATCTATTTAATTTAGTTCTTTGTCCCCCTTTTCTCCCCCACTGTTATCAGACCTAACGTTACAGTCAGCAGCAACACTAAAACCCTCATTTCTTTGATCCCTGCCAATTTCCTCCCTAATCAGGGTGATCGCTGTGGACAATCTTTACTGATGTTGAGTTGTTTGCCCCCTGTTGGATTAGCTATGCTAGACTTTTGTTTCTGTAATTTGAAGTCATCACATTTTTTTATTTTACTATTTTTATACATTATGTTACGTTTCGGTGTGTCAGTGTTTTGTTTTTGCGTGACTGTTATGTATTTCCTGCTTTACTTTGAAAGTCTGTGTTATTTTAGTGTGTTCAGTTTACGTTTTCCCTGTCTCGTCAGTTCTAATTTGCCCCAGCTGTGTTTCCCTCCTGTGGTCCATTCCCTGATTGCTCCTTCTATGTATTTAAGCCTTGTGTTTCAGTGTGTCATGGTCGCGATCTCCCCCGTGTTGTAAATAGTTTGGTGTTTTGTTATAAATAAATAGTCTGTTGTAAATAGTTGTGAATGGGTTTGTTAATATTTTCGTTTGAGACACCTTCGTTTTGGGATTTTGGTGGAGGGCCTTCGTGGTTTTATTTTCCTTATCTTTGTTTTTCTACGTTGCACCCCGGTTGCCTAGGCCGGGGTGTAACATATGGGGGCTCGTCCAATCGCTGTGGGGTCCGAGGACCGCTCCAGCCTCCACCAGCCTTCATCCGCTTTTGATCAAAACATTTCACTTGGGGTTACATGTTTGATTTTTGGGTAGGGGGAAATGTTACGTTTCGGTGTGTCAGTGTTTTGTTTTTGCGTGACTGTTATGTATTTCCTGCTTTACTTTGAAAGTCTGTGTTATTTTAGTGTGTTCAGTTTACGTTTTCCCTGTCTCGTCAGTTCTAATTTGCCCCAGCTGTGTTTCCCTCCTGTGGTCCATTCCCTGATTGCTCCTTCTATGTATTTAAGCCTTGTGTTTCAGTGTGTCATGGTCGCGATCTCCCCCGTGTTGTAAATAGTTTGGTGTTTTGTTATAAATAAATAGTCTGTTGTAAATAGTTGTGAATGGGTTTGTTAATATTTTCGTTTGAGACACCTTCGTTTTGGGATTTTGGTGGAGGGCCTTCGTGGTTTTATTTTCCTTATCTTTGTTTTTCTACGTTGCACCCCGGTTGCCTAGGCCGGGGTGTAACAATTATAAGCACAAAATAACACCTTTACTCTCACTTCCCCACATCTAGTCTTGCTTCCCATCTCACTTGGTGGTCATCATCCCTCCTGCCCTTTTTCCTTTCAGTACAGTCCTGTGCCCAATGTCGGCCCCCACCACAGTTGTAGCGATTTCTAACTGCTTTGTCTTGGCCTTCCCCTGCTTCTTCCTATCCTCTGATTTCCCTGTTTGACATCCAAAAATGGAATTGGAGAGATTAATATGTTGGCTTGGCAAAGGGTTTTGTATTACAGAGCGTGTGCTGATAGGTGGTGGCTGTGTCCACTGCGGGCAGCTTACTGATAGCAATGGAGATTTTTGTGGTAGAAATAGATGCAATAGGGGAGTTAGTGATTGCTCCTTCACTGTTAACAGGGATGCCAATGGCTGTCTTCCGCTCCAGCCCGGGAAGGATAAGGGCTTCGGCCTGGAGGGGGCTTGTGTAATCATCCTCTTGCTTCCCAAATGCTTGGGTGACGGGAAGATACAGTGTGGGTTGAGATTTTTGTGTGCACTGAAAAAAAGGGACTGGCCATCTCTTGGATTTATGTAAGCATCTTGCATGTATTTAACACAATTGCCTCATGTTTTAAAGATAAATGTAACTATATAGTGTAAAAACTACATGATATGCAGAAAGGGTGTATTAAATTGTTCATATCATGTTCAGGTGAAGTAAGTCAATAAGATAGCAACGTTAAATCTCGTGAAACCACGCGTGATTTCATCTCGCGGGCTTTGGATCGTGGTTTAAAAAATGCATCCATCTCAGTCAAGTCAAGCAGCCAACTCTACGTTTTTTGGTATGTCTTGATTTTTTGAATTAATGTTTACCATATTTCAGCCAAATGTAGTTAAACGTCTAAAGTGCCGCCATGTAACATGCTAAAAAAGAGCCGTTAGCTTATTTGCTGTTTTATCTGTTGTCAAAGAATTGGCGCTTTTTCATTTGAATTTGTCTTTGGCACAAGAGCCATAATATCACATTAAACCTAATTACGAGGCACTCATAACATAATTTGGTTTTCTGTGTGAATACATTTGTCAACTGACTCTTCAGTTACATTGTGTATTTACTGCACCGTGGTGTTAGTGAGATTTTGGACATTGAACAGCTTTAGCTAATATCATCAGTGGCATTATGCTAGCTTACATCCCTACCCCTCCTGCTGTCCTTTTGTTTTTGTTTTTGTTGATGCACATTGAGAGACCACATCTATTCTGCATTTCACCAGGAGTCAGCTGATGGATTGTGGGTTCAAGGTGTTATGGTAAGAAAGTATATTCTATTTTCGCTTAAGGTTTCTGTAACTTAATTATAATAGGTTTTTTTTATAATTATTAGGTGCATGCATACTCAAATAGACCACCCTATTAATACAACTGAGAAATCCAAAATCTGCCATAGGTTTAACTTATACCTGTATGTATCGTCAGAAAGGTGATTACTGGACTCACATTAATGCACACTTGAACTAAAATGAGGTTGTAACTTGTGGGTTCTTGGGTTGCAAATCAGAAATAAACATCTTTGGATTTTTTTAATCCCATAAGATCTGGAAACACAGTTTTTATTCAACAAAACATTACTGATTATTAACCAAGCACAGTGCCTGCTGTTATTTCAAAATAATTTTATGTCATTTCAGATAAAATGCAGCATTCCAGTGCATCCCAACCATGCCTTTACAGTCAAGGTTTCTGACGGAGCTGAGTTTCTCTCTGACAGTCTGCTGAAAGTGTTTGCAAAGTGATCGGGGGAACAGGGCACAAAGCTAAAGGATGTAGCTGCCATAATGACAGTAAGAACTTTAAAATTCTTTAACTACAAAGTGTATATGTATTGCATTAGGTCAGTAAAAGATTTTTATGCTGCATCCATTGAAACAGTCAACTATTACCTGTGAGTACTGATTCCACCGAAAGGATGCCATAATTTTCGTCATGCATTTACTGGCCCACTGAGAAAAATTGATCTTTTAAAAAAAATAAATGTTCTGGAAACTATATATCCATAAAGTTGATGTCAAACAGGAACTTTTGATATTGCTTTGTAGATGCTGGTGTTGCATGTTGACTGGTTTAAGTTTTTGTCTGGGATCATTTTCTTCTGTGCTACTGAAAAGTTCACAAATCTCTGTTTTCTTTGTTATAATACTTTAGGATGACATTAATGCTCGAAGGGAGTCCCTCATCAAAGTGCTCCGCATCTGTGTGAAAGACAATTGCAACATCTTGGTGCAGGAGTTCATGGTGAGTGTTTTATGAGTAGATTGTGGCTTTGCAACATTTAAAAATGCATTTAGTTATCCACTTGATCCTCATTGGAACAGTTAGGACCAGTAGTCCTCTTTAATAATTTGAAGTTCACATGAGGCCTGGTAGTGAACTCAGCCGCCGGCCCTTGAGGCCCCACCCCTGTATTAGGGGTCACATCAGTGTGAAAAAACTTTAAATTTGTCATTCTAGTGAACAAAGGAAAATCCCACCAATATTTACATTAGCTTTTGTTTGAAAAAAAAAAAGACCAACAGCTAACCAAATTGTGGGGCTGAAAGTCTAAATTCTAACATCTTCTGAGTGACAAAACCTGGATTTCTGATGGGCCGGTGTCTTTCTAAGAAAAACTAATGTAAAGCATTTGAAATTATTATGTTTTTCACCCTCTCTTAGAAACTCTGTTAGACCATGAATGGCAGCATGGCAGGCCACTCTTTGGCTATAGCTATTTACTATGTTGCTTGCATTGGTTTAAATTACTCTAACATTAGAACTGGTAGATTCAAAAGAGATGAGTTTAAAAAGGAATCTTAAAGAAATGTTTTGTGTTTAACCAGGACTTGACTGAGGCCACTGCACAGATTGAGAAAACCACAATGAACATCTGTCTCCAGAGGATGCACCAGGCAATGACTTTTCTGACGTTGGCATCATCATCGAGGGTATAGTAGTTCTTCAAGATCTGGATAACGTGACCTTTGCAGTAGCCATGCTGTTTGGACCATTTTTATTCCTTCAACATGAGTTACCCATCACAACTCTGCTACACTTTTGAGGTGATTCAAAGGGTGGTAATGGAGTTGGAAGCAACTCAGCTCTCAAGAAAAACTCACAACTAAGACAAAACTGCTCCTGCAAGGAAAGCTCACTGTTATGCATGCAAGCTGATCAGCTCTAGGTGAGAGGACATTTAAATCTCACACTTGTTCTGCTGCATTTTTGAAGCTCAATTCCAGGAACAGATCGCAGGGTTCATTTTTATATACTCTGCAACTGCCATGAGGACGAGCCGTTTTTTGTTGTTGTTTGTTTTTCCTTTTGCTCTGTACAGCATTTTGGCAGCATTTTTAAATTTCTCTTTGTATTTTTTCTTTCTTTTACTAGTGAAGAGATGTAGCATGAACAGTTATGCAGTCTAAATATCCCATATGGGCCGTGTGAAATGGTATTTTCAGTTTCATTCAGTTGAAGTAAGGAATGTTGAATATTTCTAAGTGTGCTGTTTTGAACCAAGATGTCACAGTATGATCAGTGCCGTAACTTTTGACAGTCACTGTATCAATGTTATTTTTGCATCTCTTGAATAAAGGTTTTGACCTGCAAGTGCTAATTTCTTTAGTTATTGGGGTAAAATGGGTAATGTTAATAGGAAGGTGTTTGCCAATTCAGTAACCTAATTTAATGTTAATGGAAACTAACATTACCTCAAATTGTTTAGTCATAATTGTTGTTTAACTGAATCTTGACGTTAGAGGCCTTAAATAGAATGTTTTGATTTGTTCTTTCCCAACATTTTTCAAAAGAAACAGTCCAATTTCTTTGCTGTGATTGATTCCAGAGAACACGGAAGAACTGACATTATTTAACTGTTGATTTATATAGATTCAGTAGTGGAGTAATGTCAGTTTAATTCTTTACCTACTGTCAATGCAGTGAAATTAGACATTTTGTTTTGAAAGGTTACTGGTGGATGCCAGCAACCATCTTGGAAGAGAACAATATAATCTGTTATAAGGCCTCCATTTGAAAATTGTGTATTTGATACTAGAATATAATAGCAAAATGTAATTTGAAGATAACATGTAGTATTTAAGTGACCAAGTAGTATTGGGTAAAAGTTATTGAATCGTGTTGGGATAAAGTGAGAAAATTGTGAAGGATTAAAATATTTCAAGAGCTCAAATTACTTCATCAAAACATGTTTAAGTCACATTTTATCAACACAAATTGCACAGGTTTATTGAACATGAATAAATTGTGTTAATTTAACTCAATTGTTTAAGTTGCTGCCAAAGCAAAACATCTGTGTGCAACAAATGTCCACCATTGAATTAAGTAAATCCAACAACATATTTTTTTCAGTGTGGGCTCAGGTGGGGTCATATCTCCTCCAGCCTCAGATCGATTTTTGTCCCTGATTTTAGTTTGCTTAAGTTTTTCAGCTTCTTCTAACCATGCAATCATGTGTGCATGTCCAATTTTCTCTAATTTGCTCTTACTTTTGCTGCTTTATATTTCCCACTAACTGTTTACATTTTTCAGCATCTAGCTTCCTCTCAAATCTAAAATCCTTTTTGCGATTAGGGAAAAAGCACAACTGCCCTCAGGTCTCTGTGACACATTAATTCTGTCACCCGGCGTGGAGCACTTCCAGTTTCAGCTTACTGCAATTACTGCAATTACTGCAATTATAGCCCATCAACTTCCCTCTCCTTTTTTTTTGCCTGTCCTGTCCGGCAGTGTAGCTATCAGAATTGTTGTTTGAAGGCCAAAAAAAGTGCCCAACAAATATGATGGTGATATTATATTAGTCAAATTATGTGTGTGAGCATACTTGTGTTCATAAGGTTTCTACATTTAAGGGTCTAATAGTGTGTGTGTAGGGAGCTACAGCCCTGCCCCCCAGGACACGAAGCAGGCATGGACGAGAACGAGAGCCCCAGGAGGACCACCGCTTATCCTGTTTTATTTTATTGTTTATTTTACCTTACCTCAGTATATCTTTACTTTATCTAATGTTTCTGTTTCAGAATCGACTCTGTATTTCAGCTTTTGTTTATTTATTTACTCATCTTATTTATTTAATCGTGACTTTTTAAGCTTTTAGAATTCAGTCAGCCCTTCAGCTGACATGACATAATGTCCAAGTAACTGGTCCTTACAGTGCGATGCGCCGATCAGTTAGCACCGCCAGGATTCACAGGACAGCCACACTGGAGACACTGACACGTGCTTTCCAACCCTCTCTAGCTTTTATTAGAATATTCTTATTATACTATTTTAACGTGCACAACTCAGCGATCCTGGATCGCCATTTTTTTTAATGGTCCCTGACCATAACACCTAGGGTCCCGGTGTTTTGTTTGTTTTTTTTAAATGAGAATCGCTTTACTTATTTTGATAAACAGTCTTCAGTAAACAGGATTTACAAAGGGGTTATATATAAAATAAATTGCTTGTTTTGCAAGTAGCTTAATGACTGCGTTATTTTATCTACATAATAAGCAATCCAGTCCTTTCTACTTAAATTATCTTCATAGAACTAGTGCTATTGTTAATTTCTCCTGCCCTCTTGGGCAGGTCCCTCCTAAAAAAACATTTTCAATGTCAATTGGCTGAAATTACTAATGCTGTTTTACAGCGTGAGGTTAGTTGATGGTTTGTCATAAGCTACTTCACATATGGCCCAAGGGAGTACAGCTTCCATAATAATGACTTTAATTAGTTTAGTCACAGATTTAACAAGTTGGTGACTCACACTGGAGGAAATCCCAGCACTAGAAAGTCACCAACCTGCCCAGATAAGACAGATGTTCTGCACTACTGGGTTTATCGTGCCTTCTGATCCTTTTCATCCTCTGGTTCCACTTGTTTTAACAAAAGGTGGATATGACACATTCATTTAGCTCACAACACACTCATCCTGTAAGAATTCAGCTCGTCTGTATTCTCATGACACCACCACACACCACAAGTACTATAACAAGGCTGCAGTCACGGATGGTTTTGTTTTCTTCAGCTTCTTTATGTTTTCATAGCAGAAAATTGTTTGAAATCTGTTCATAATTTTCATACCCCAAGATGCTGTATTTTCTTTTACGAAACCAGCAGTACAAAGTCCAAAGATTTTATAATAAATATAACAATATAGAATAAGAATATTTAAGAAAATAATTCTCCCCTCCTTGCCCCTCCTTGAATCGCTACCTTATCATGGTGGAGGGGTTTGTGTGTCCCAGGGATCCCAGGGGCTTTTTTTTTTTAATGAGTGTACGTGATGTGTTGGTTGTATGTTTGTTGGTTGTTTTGACATACTGCGAATCAATTTCCTATCAGGGACAATAAAGTTACCATTGACCATTGACCATTGATTGACCATGTTGTCTGGGGGCTTTTGCCCCCTGGTAGGGTCTCCCATGGCAAACTGGCCCTGGGTGAGGGACCAGACAAAGAGCGATTCATAAGACCCTTATGAAAAGGACACCGAGGGAACAGTTTACCCTGCCCGGGATAGGGTTACCGGGGCCCCGCCCTGGAGCCAGGCCCGGGGAGGGTGCCCAAGGGCGAGCGTCTGGTGGCCGGGCCTTAGTCCATGGGGCCCGGCCGGGTACAGCCCGAAGAGGAGACATGGTCCCATCCTCCCGCAGGCCCACCACCCGCAGGAGGCGCCATAAGGGTCGGGTGCATTGTGTGCCAGGTGGCGGCCAGGAGCGGAGGCCCTGGCGGACTGACCCCCGGCTGCCAAGACTGGCAATAGGGACATGGAATGTCACCTCTCTGGTGGGGAAGGAGCCTGAGTTAGTGCGTGAGGTTGAGAGGTACCGGCTAGATATAGTCGGGCTCACCTCTACGCATGGCTTGGGCTCTGGAACCAGTCTCCTGGAGAGGGGCTGGACTCTGTCTCAGTCTGGAGTTGCCCCTGGTGAGAGGCGGCGGGCTGGGGTGGGTATTCTAATATCCCCTCGGCTTGCTGCCGGTACGTTGGGGTTTTTCCCGGTGGACGAGAGGGTTTGTTCCCTGCGCCTTAGGGTCGGGGAACGGGTCCTGACTGTCATCTGCGCTTATGCGCCGAGTGGCAGTTCAGAGTACCCAGCCTTCTTAGAGTCCCTGGGGGGGAAGGGGGGGGGGGGGGCTGGAGGGTGCTCCACCTGGAGACTCTGTTGTCCTGCTGGGAGACTTCAGTGCTCACGTGGGTAACGACAGCGAGACCTGGAGGGGCGTGATTGGGAGGAATGGCCTCCCTGATCTGAACCCGAGCGGTGCTTTGTTATTGGACTTCTGTGCTAATCACAGTTTGGCCATAACGAACACCCTGTTCGAACATAAGAGTGTCCATAAGTGCACGTGGCACCAGGACGCTCTAGGCCGTAGGTCGATGATCGATTTTGTAATCGTATCAGCAGACCTGCGACCATATGTTCTGGACACTCGGGTAAAGAGAGGGGCTGAGCTGTCAACTGATCACCACCTGGTGGTGAGTTGGATCAGGTGGCGGGGGAGGACGCTGGACAGACCTGGTGCACCTAAACGCGTAGTGAGGGTGTGCTGGGAACGTCTAGCAGAGGCCCCAGTCCGCGAGATCTTCAACGCACACCTCCGGCAGAGCTTCAACAGCATTCCGAGGGAGACTGGGGACATTGAGTCCGAATGGACCATGTTCAGCGTCTCCATTGCCGAAGCTGCTGCATTGAGCTGCGGCCGCAAGGTGGTTGGTGCCTGCCGTGGTGGTAATCCCCGAACCAAATGGTGGACACCAGAGGTGAAGGGAGCCACCAGGCTGAAGAAGGAGTCCTATCGGGCTTGGTTAGCCTGTGGGACTCCGGAGGCAGCCGACAGGTATCGACAGGCCAAGCGGAATGCGGCTCGGGCAGTGGCTGAAGCAAAAACTCGGGTGTGGGAGGAGTTCGGAGAGGCCATGGAAAAAGACTTTCGGACTGCCTCGAAGAGATTCTGGCAAACCGTCAGACGTCTCAGGAGGGCAAAGCGGTGCTCTACCTGCACTGTGTATAGTGCTGGCGGAGCGCTGCTGACGTCGACTGAGAAAATTGTCAGGCGGTGGAAGGAATACTTCGAGGACCTCCTTAATCCCACTGACACGTCTTCCGAGGAGGAAGCAGAGTCTGGGGATGAGGGGAATGACCCGCCAATTTCCGGGGGCGAGGTCACTGAGGCAGTTAAACAACTCCTTGGTGGCAGAGCCCCTGGTGTTGATGAGGTCCGCCCCGAGTTCCTGAAGGCTCTGGACGTTGTAGGGCTGTCCTGGTTGACACGCCTCTGCAATGTTGCGTGGAGATCAGGGGCAGTACCTGTGGACTGGCAGACCGGGGTGGTGGTCCCCATCTTTAAGAAGGGGGACCGGAGGGTGTGTTCCAACTACAGGGGGATCACACTCCTCAGCCTCCCTGGGAAAGTCTATGCCAGGGTGCTGGAAAGGAGAGTTCGTCCGCTAGTCGAACCTCGGATACAGGAGGAACAATGCGGTTTTCGTCCTGGTCGCGGAACACTGGACCAGCTCTTTATCCTCTCCAGGATACTTGAGGGTGCATGGGAGTTTGCCCAACCAGTCTACATGTGTTTTGTGGACTTGGAGAAGGCATTCGACCATGTCCCTCGGGGTGTCCTGTGGGAGGTGTTGCGGGAATATGGGGTGTCTGGCCCATTGCTACGGGCCATTCGATCCCTATACAACCGTTGCAAGAGCTTGGTTCGCATTGCCGGCAATAAGTCGGACTCGTTCCCAGTGGGTGATGGGCTCCGCCAGGGCTGCCCTTTGTCTCCGGTTCTGTTCATAATTTTTATGGACAGAATTTCTAGGCGCAGCCAAGTGGCGGAGGGCTTTCGCTTTGGTGGCCTCAGAATCTCATCTCTGATTTTTGCAGATGATGTGGTTCTGTTGGCTTCATCGGGTGAGGGCCTCCAGCTCGCACTGGAACGGTTCGCAGCCGAGTGTGAAGCAGCGGGAATGAGGATCAGCACCTCCAAATCTGAGGCCATGGTTCTCAGCCGGAAAAGGGTGGAGTGCCCACTCCGGGTCGGGGATGAGTTCCTGCCCCAAGTGGAGGAGTTCAAGTATCTCGGGGTCTTGTTCGCGAGTGATGGGAGAAGGGAGCCGGAGATCGACAGACGGACTGGGGCTGCAGCTGCAGTAATGCGGACGCTGCACCGGTCCGTCGTGGTGAAGAGGGAGCTGAGTGTAAAAGCGAAGCTCTCAATTTACCGGTCGATCTACGTCCCTACCCTCACCTATGGCCACGAGCTGTGGGTAGTGACCGAAAGAACGAGATCGCGGATACAAGCGGCAGAAATGAGCTTCCTCCGAAGGGTGGCTGGCCTCTCCCTTAGAGATAGGGTGAGAAGTTCGGCCATCCGGGAGGGGCTCAGAGTAGAGCAGCTGCTGCTCCACATCGAAAGGAGCCAGCTGAGGTGGTTCGGGCATCTGACAAGGATGCCCCCTGGGCGCCTCCTGGGTGAGGTGTTCCAGGCATGTCCCACCGGGAGGAGGCCCCGGGGCAGACCCAGGACACGCTGGAGAGATTATATCTCTCGGCTGGCCTGGGAACGCCTTGGTATTCCCCCGGATAAGCTGGAGGAGGTGGCTGGGGAGAGGGAGGTCTGGGCCTCTTTGCTTAGGCTGCTGCCCCCGCGACCCGGCCCCGGATAAAGCGGATGAAGATGGATGGATGGATGGATAAGAAAATAATTATGAATGTTTCCATGATGTAAATAATTTGTTTTCATTGAGTTTTCACAGACTATTCTGGTTGCAAAACAGTCTGTTTATGTATTATTATTGTCATGAACTGTGTGTGGAGCAGGTGAATTGGACCCAAATGCAAACTCGCAGACAGGACTTGAACTCAAAACACAGCTTTTATTGCTAGGGTGTCATAGAAATACAAAACTAACCTAAACTGGGAATACTGAAATCTAAACTAACACACAGCCATGAGTGAGGGAGATCACGACACAGGACAGTGAGATTGAGATGGCAGAAAAGAGAAACAAGACACAAGTCCACACACATAAACACAAACACACACAGAGGGACGCACAGAGGACGGTGGAGAATCTAAATGGACAAGGAACCAAACAGGGAACATAAGAACCTCCAACCAGAACTGTCATGTTTCGGCTGTGTGGCAGGCAGGGATTGGACCCAAACGCAAACTCACTGGAGACAGGATTGAACTCAAAAGGGCAGCTTTTATTGCTGAACACAAACTCTACAAAATCTAAACTGGGAAGACTAACAAAACGCACAGTGAGCTACAGGTCCAAACAAAGCAAAACAAAACAAAGCCACAAAAACAAAATGTCCATCAAAAGCACAGGAGCACAGGGAACGGTTCACAACTCCTCAGGGGGCCGGCCCGGAGGCTGACGGCAACGGCGGCAACATGGAAACAGTTCCGGGGGCCGTCCATGCGGACAGCAACGGCGGCAACATGGAAACGGTTCACCGGGCCACCAGCTCGATGGCGGTGACGTCCAGCTGGTGGCCCGGAAAGTGGCCGGCGATCCCGAGGTGCAGAGGCTGGACCAGGCGTGGCAGTGGCTGGACCAGGCGTGGCAGAGGCTGGACCAGGCGTGGCAGAAGCAGAGGCCGAGGCGGGACCAGACTCGGATGAAGACACGGATGAAGCTGAAGCCGGACCAGGCGACGGCGTGGGCGGAGACACGGCTGCTGCAAATGTGGATGAGGCTGCTGGTGGAGCAGCTGGTGGCTGAACGGGCCCCTCGGACCCTCCGGCGGAGCAGCTGGGGGCTGAACGGGCCCCTCAGACCCTCCGGCGGAGCAGCTGGGGAGCTGGCTGAGCTGCACAGTGGGCTAAGGGTTGAGCTAACGGAAACACAGGAAAATGAACTATGGACTGGGCTGCTAACAGAGCTAATGACTGAGCTATAGACTGAAAAGCATGCAGTAGTGATGGTGGCGATGGTTGTGGACTGAACACTCCTGAGCCTCTGGAACACGGGGAGGACTGTTGGGCGGGGTTGCCTGAGCCTTCAGCAGAAACAAGAACGGGTGCAGGCACCTGCCGGACACTAGCCGCTCCCACCCCTGGAGTAGGTACGGGTGCGGAGACGGGCTGTATCCTGGCTGACCTCACCCTGGGGACCGGCATGGGTGCAGGGGTGGACTGGTTCACAGCCCCCCCTCACCCTGGAAGCTGGGACAGGCACCGGCAACGGCTGGGCAACTGCCCTTCTCACCCGAGGAGCTGGTACGGGTGCAGAAACTGACAGAGCCTCAGCCGGCCTGGAAACCAGAGCAGGGACCAACTGGACCTCAGCCTCCCTCACCCGAGGAAATGGTACGGGTGCAGGGGTACGCTGGGCCTGAGCTGCCCTGGCAGCAGAAACACGAACAGGCAAAGGAGCAGGCTCAGAAAAAAACAGTCTTAGAATTGGCAGGCTTAGGGTTAATATGTACTGGGTCGACAAAAACAGACCTAGCAAAAATGTATTTTGCATCTTTCCCACCATGTTGTACAGTCTTTGAAGTCCTTGGGTTAACAGTCTTAAAGTGAGCTGACTGAACCAGACTTGACAAAACCTGAACTGACAGAACCTGAACTGTGTGTTTGAGACCTGGTGACATTACTCAGTTTTTCCTTTAACAGCATTTACAGCCTTTGGCGAGTGCTTATTGTCTTTGATTTCTCCCTGTTCAGAGGGAGCAAAATGAAAAAACTTTTCCCAGTCTATGTCATCGTCCAAAAGGGAGATTCCAACAGTGTCTGGGGTGAGTTTATTGTTCTTTTCAGTTATGGCTTCAGGTGGGATGTGTGAAAGGCAGTCATTATAACTCACCCCCGGGAGTTGCTCAGCAAGTGAAAAGTGACAGCGGTATGAGCATCGCTTCCTCTGAGGTGAGGAAGCTGACGGGGCATACAGCTGAGCCTCTGACGTGCGGGATGGCAATGCAGAGGCTGGAGCGTGAGCATCCGAAGAAAAACGGAGCACTCCCACCTGAAGCGGCCGAGGCTTGGGTGCGAGCGGGGCAACAGGCGGAGGCTTTTGGCAACTTCGGGGACCTCCAAAAGCCAGCCGAGTTCCGCGGAATATGTGCTCAAAATCCGGAGCGCGCCACGGCTTCCAGCGGAACTCCTCCTCCAGCTGGGCGAGGGCTGCCTCCTGGCGCTCATACAGCTCACTGTCTGCTGGAGCCATGTAATGGTCGTAGTCTTCTGTCATGTTTCGGCTGTGTGGCAGGCAGGGATTGGACCCAAACGCAAACTCACTGGAGACAGGATTGAACGCAAAAGGGCAGCTTTTATTGCTGAACACCAAAAACTCTACAAAATCTAAACTGGGACGACTAACAAAACACACAGCATGAGGGAGACTACGACACTGACAAAGAGAAACACAGGGCTTAAATACACAGAGGGATAACGAGGGAATGAGACACAGAAGGAGAGCACAGCTGGGAGTAATCAGGCTGGACGAGACAAGGGAAGCAAAACTAGAAACACTCACATGAGACATGGACTTTCAAAGTAAAACAGGAAACACACTGACTGAACTCTAAACATGCAAACTTAACAGCAACTGGGGAGACAGAACATAGGAACCTGAAACGTGGTACAAAAACGTCACAGTAGACATAACATGGAACACAGGGAAGCCATATGACAAAGCCAAAGAACTAAACCTATGATAACCATAACAGACCTAGGGAAACAAGAAACAGTACAACAAAGGACTCAAAACATAATATAAAAACACAAGATCTCTTCAAAATAAAATAGGAAACATAATGAGACGCAGACATGACAACCAGAACTTGACAATGTAAGACACAGACATGAAACACATGAAGAGCAGGGGAGACTTAACATGGGTTGGAAACACAAGGGGGAACTAATAAGCAAATGAACATAGGAGACCTAATGAGCTTAAACATACTATCAACATCAAAATGAACTAAAACTCAAAACACTGGGTCATAAGACCCAGGATCGTGACAAGAACAAACTAAAGTCTACTAATACGCCTATACGTTTTCAGCCAGCCAGGTACTCTTTCACAGCATTTGTGCTGTTTGTTTCCTTTGGAGCATTTATAATTAAATTATTGGACTCACTAAAATCATTTGTGTTTTTAGCAGTGTTGGGACTAACGCGTTATTAAGTAACGCGTTACAGTAACTACGTTGTTATTGTGGTAACGAGCACGGTAACTAGTTATTATGCCAAAATCAGGAACGCGTTAGTCGTTACTGGGATTTAGATAGGGTCGTTACTCGTTACTTCGTGTGGTGGCTATCGCGGAGCTTCCACAGATTCAGTAACATTAGCAAGTGGTGGAAGCAGGTGGATGAAGGAAAAGGGACGCAGAAGGAAAAGAGACCCGAGGCGTGGTCCAAGTGTGAACTGAACTTCAGGTAAGAAGTTATGACCTGCAGTCTCTCTGGGTCAGATATGAACCAAGTTTAGGTGGAGTTTATTTTCGTTATTCTGACTTTTTCCGTACTGCGTGCTAGCTAGCATGACGGAGTTTCTATACAGCTGGGTGGTGCTATGAAGTTAATGATGTTTAACTTTATTTTGTTCATAAGTTATTAGAGTTGTCAACCGTCCTGTCTGGTATTCAGAGAAAATATTACGCGTTTCTTATTGAGGTGAAAAGAAACAGTTTGTCCCGTAATTCAGCTACAATGAAAAAGGCACAAAGCTGGAGTTATTCTGTGTCTTTGCTGCACAGCTGCCTCTTCTTCTCTCATTCTCCCCCTCCCTCTCCCGTTTCTACTTCAATCATGAAAACTGATCAATGATCAGCTGATCGGCTCTCTTGTTTGTTTATCGCTCACTTTGCGCCGAAAGAGGAAACCAGCGGATGTCGCGCTAAACAACAGCTGCACTTTTAAGCTTGATCAGCTGTTGTTAGAATTTATTTAATATTACTTTCTACTATCAGCTGATGTTTGCTGGAGCCACAGCTGCAAAAAAGCTGCTGGTCATGATATGGTTTGGTTATCTGGTGAGAGGGAAACATGAAGATGAAACCAGGAGATGTCCTTACTGAATCATCAGAGCTGAACAGGTGATGGAGAAACAGGTTTACCTTTTAGGTGACATGAATGAGTTGAAGGGAAGTTATGAACTGTTTCTGAGAGACAAATAACACCAGGATCCTTTTTTAGGTAGCTGACAGCTGGTAACTGTGCAGGTGCAGATCTAGCAAAGTTTTGCCAGGGGGGCAGGTAGGGCATTAACAGGGAGAGGTGGGCGCAAAGAAATACTTTTCTTTCTTATTCTCATTTCAAATGTCTAGCTTTTAAAAAATAATTATCTGAATCTTACAACAAACGATTGATAGATTGATGCATATATACCATCAAAACAGTGTACATCACTGTCACAACAGTGTTTATTATCATTCAAAGGCTTTATGATTTTTCCTATAATGGCGGGCCGGTCTCTAGTCAAAATGCCCGGGCCAATTTTCTGTCCCAGTCCAGCTCTGTGTGCAGCTCATCTGCAGTCTGGTGTTACCTACATCTTCCTATTCAGAAGGCAGAATTTCCGAGTTCTGAGTACAATCGAAAGCACCACGACTGCAGTTTTTGTGTTGGATGTAAAAGGCGCACATCACGCTGTGACGTAGGCTAGAATCATGGAAGCAGTCAATGATGGTCCAGGCGTGGGATTTCTCTTGTGGAAATATGCACATTATCGTTTCCTTTCTATTGGTAGGTGGCACAGTGCACTGTGGCAAGTAAGCAAGCTAGAAGACTGCAAAGTTATGGAAGAAACACATTAACAAGAGAATTCTGAGTAAAACCAAAGTTACTTTCCCTAGTAACTAGTTACTTTGAAAGTAACGAGTAACTTGAAGTAACTGAGTTACTTTTGAGAGAAGTAACTAGTAATGTAACTAAGTTACTATTTTAAAGTAACTTACCCAACACTGGTTTTTAGTCTGTGAACTGTGAGTCATTTCTAGTGTTTTATTAGTGCATTACTCTGCAATATTAGGTTTGATTCTGCATTTTGGCTCTTTTGGCTCCAAAACCCCCACATAATACTTTCAATTTTTACAATATTGAAAGGTTACTGCCCCAAGTAGAGGAGTTTAAGTATCTTGGGGTCTTGTTCAAGAGTGAGGGGAGAGAGGAGCGAGGGATCGACAGACGGATTGGTGCTGTGGCTGCATGTTGATGTGGACACTGTACCGGTCCATCATGGTGAAGAGAGAGCTGAGTGTAAAAGTGAAGCTCTTGATTTACCAGCTGATCTACGTCCCCATCCTCACTGATGGTCACGAGCTGTGGGTAATGACCAAAAGAAAGAGATTGTGGTGGCTGGCTTTTCCCTCAGATATAGGGTGATGAGTTTGGCCATCCGGGAGGGGCTCAGAGTAGAGCCGCTGCTCCTCCACATCAAAAGGAGTCCGTTGAGGTAGTTTGGACATCTGTAGCATTGCAGCATTATAGAGCATGTGCCTTTTTCAGAATAAAGATCATTTTCAGAGGTTCCCCTGCTATGTGTCCATAAGCAATTGCTTATCCGAGGGTCCAAAAAGGCCAAGAGGCATATAAGAATAGTAAATACTGCCATCATCCACAATTTTAGTACTTAACAGAAGTGAACAGTACAGACCTCTGGGTGAAGCAAACCAGTTAGCTCCAGGAAAATGGCACAGGGCCAGGCCTAAGCCAGTTAACTCCAGAAGGACAGTGCAGGGCCAGACCTAAGCCAGTTAACTCCAGAAGGACAGTGCAGGGCCAGACCTAAGCCAGTTAACTCCAGAAGGACAGTGCAGGGCCAGGCCTAAGCCAGTTAACTCCAGAAGGACAGTGCAGGGCCAGATCTTAGCCAGTTTGCTCCTGTGGGAAGATGCTGGACCGGGCCTAAGCCAATTAGCTCCTGAAGGACGGTGCAGGGCCAGGCCTAAGCCAGTTAGCTCCACAAGGATAATGCGAGGCCGGTGCTAAACCTGTTAGCTCCACAAGGATGGCACAGGGCCAGGCCTAAGCCAATTGGCTCCTGGAGGATCGTGCAGGGCCAGACCTTAGCCAGTTAGCTCCTGGAGGATGGTGTAGAGCCGGGTCTAGGCCAGTTAACTCCAGAAGGACGGTACAGGGCCAGACTAGGCCTGTTAGCTGGATCTGATCAGGATGCCTCCTGGGTGAGGTGTTCCGAGCATGTCCCACTGGGAGGAGGCCCCGAGGCAGACCCAGGACACTCTGGAGAGAATTTATCTCACAGCTGGACAAGCTGAAGCAGGTGGCTGGGACAGGGAGGTCTGGGCTTCTCTGCTTAGGCTGCTGCCTCATGACATGTTCCTTCGTGTCAAGGACAGGGACAAAAATTGTTGGATTGGCAGGATAAAGGGGCGTGGGAAAAATACTGCATAGTCACAATATTTCCAGTGGCAATTTTGGATTAATAGATGGACACCAAATATCATAATTTATATTATGATATTCGGTGTCCATAAAAATATGCATAAAAATACAAATATTTTGAGAATACTGAGAATACTATGAACATCATCTCCTACACGACCATCCTCAGAGAACATTAGTTGAGCAAACTTAACATTAAATCAGCTCAGCCAAAAACCATCTACACTGGCCACACTCAGTTTCTCAAAGCTACAGCAAAAGGAGGTCACAGTGGATGGATGGGTCTCTCTTTTTTTCTGTCCTGAATGAGACTCAGCTTAGTTCTATGAGCTATCATTTACAAACTTTAACAAATTTTTACTCTTTTGACAATGAAAACAAAGCAACTTTGAACAACTGTATTACTCATGTTATGCAAAAATTGTTATTTGCCCAGTTTTTCCATTTTCTGCTAAAAGTCTGTTTTTTTTAACCACAAATATACAGAACATTTTGTACATTTAAAAAAATTTCCCTTACTCTACAGTCTCTTATTTCTTACTTTTTATTTTCATATTCTTTATTTTTGTCTAAAATTGCATGCTCTATCTGCCTGTCAATTTGCTGCTGTAACACCTTAATTTGTCCAATGAGGACATTGGACATTACAAAGGGGATAAATAGAATAAATAGGAATAAAATAAAAATAAAAATACAAGTGAATTGCACATTTCAAGTATGGAGTCTATTGCACCATTGACTATTAAGAAAAAGTATTGCACAAAAGGTATTGCACGGTGAAGTGAAGAGGCACTACAGCTTAGTTGTTCCCCCCTCCTTTGTCCTCCTGTTTCCCCTCCCTCTCCCCTCCAGAGAGGAGTTAAACAGTTTGATGGCGTGTGGGACAAAGGAGTTTTTAAGTCTGTTGGTTCTTGTCTTTGGGAGAAGCAACCTGTCACTGAACAGACTCTTCTGGTTGTTTATGGCCGTGTGCAGAGGATGCCCAGCATTGTTCATAATGTCCAGCAGTTTCTTTAGTGTCCTTTTCTCTGCCACTGTCACCAGAGTGTCCAGCTTCATGCCGACCACAGAGCTAGCCTTCCTGATCAGTTTTTCCAGCCTGGATGAGTCCTTCTTTGCTGTGCTGCTCCCCCAGCACACCACAGCATAGAAAAGTACTCCAGCAACACTGACTGGTAAAACATCCTCAGGATGAGCGGGCGGAGGGAGGTTTTGAGTCCCCCCCGTTCTCTGCGGCCTGCTGGAGCGATGGGGTCTGGGAGGAGTTGGCCGTCCGATTGGGGTCTGGAATGTGGGCCTCCCTGCTGCTGCCGAGTCGGGGCAGTCTGCTTCTCTCCACCCCAGAGAAAAGGGTAACACTACCTGGGTCTGGGTGCAGTTTCCCCCTCCAGGGGCAAGGGTATCAAGACCTGGGGTATAGAGTACGCTTGGGGAGTGTGATTGTGTGTACAGTGTCTCTTCATGTCTGTCTCCACGTTGGTTGAGTGTTGAGTAAGTGCATATGAGAGCATGAGGGTGGGAATGGATGTTTGTATCTGTGTGTGCCTGTATGTCTGTGTCTATATGTCAGGTTGGGTATCAGACGCCACCTCTCTGGGGACACCTCAGGCCCTCCAAGGTTTGGAGGCCTTTCTCCCCCACGACTCCCCCTGCCAGTGGCAGACGCCCTCAGACATCAGTGCGTCGGTGGTTCTTTGTGTCCAGGGGTGGGCGTCCAGGTACACACCGGCTCACTCCTTGGTGGCTACTTGTCGGGGCCTGGAGCCTGGGGCTCGCTCGGGCCACTTTGGGGGTGGGGTGCCCTCGGCCTCTCGGCCTGGGGCTCGGTCACTCAGGCACAGCTGGCTGCTGGCGGAGCTCACGGGCATGTCACTGCAGTAAATCCGTTGGGCATCTTTCTTTGCCTTTAGACAATAATTCTGATGGCAAAAGAGCCAAACGGGACAGGCAAAAAAAAAAAAATTGTCCAATGAGGGATAATAAAGGACATTTCTCTTCTATTTGATTCTATTCTTTCCTATGTGGCCCGTGAATCACACTATGGGAGTGGTTTCAGATGTTTCTGTGAGCTGTGTCCCCTTCAGCTGTATCTGCCAAGATTTGTTTGGATTTCCGGAGCCTTTATCTATCTCATCAGGTCATTTCCTATGTGTAACAGCACCATTTCCTGCCTCTGTGGAGCACCATCAGCGATTACAGAAAAACCAAACCGTTTCTCCCATTTTCACCTTTGTTTCTCTTTCTATTCATTTTCTTTTCTCCTACTTCTGTTTCTCTCTAATCTTGAAAGATTAAACATTGGTGTGACAAATTAAAAATTAGTCTGTCGCTGTTATTATCAGTGGTTAATCATGGTATTTTGACCCACCTAGTTCCTTTAGAGTGAGCAAGAAACAAAGCTAATTTCTGTATGACCCCCAACATGCTGACCGTAAATCTTAATAAAAAAATGTTCTTGGTATTCCTGCGTCATTTACAAGAAACAAATAAAACTGTTTGCTTCTTGTGGCTATCTCTCCCCTACTCTCTACTGATTCCATTGTCCACCTGCCAGAGAGAGGGCGAAAATACTTGTTCAGAACAATAAGTACTTCCTCCTGCAAAGCGGTTCGCTCAGCAGCATCAGAGGAATCAACAGAAAACATGTGTGATCAGCCATTGTACTGAGCTATGCTCCAGCCTTCCTGCATTAGCCTGTTTCCTAAAGTCGCTGTGTGACCTTGGACTGTAATTCTGTCTGTAAGGAAGAAACACGTATATGCTCACAAAGCTACATACAGTAAATATATGTTCCACCAGCACAAAAAGAAAAGGGAAAAAATGAAATGAACTTTGGTCATAACTTATACATAAATGTTCAGTCAGGGAAAAAATTATTTGAACACCTGCTGATTTTGTAATCAGTCTATATTACAGTAGTAGGTTTAGTTGAACAGTGAGAGACAGAACAAATGAATTTGCATTTTTATGAATGTAATAAGCATTTGATTTGCAAAACGTGCTTTAGTAGGGGAGACCGGGGATAGTTGTAACGTGGGTCAGTTGTAACACTTCAAATTTCTCCAATCAGGGCTAAGTTTCAAATGATGTGACTCATCCTGTGCATGCCCAATTCAGTTCTGCTATCACATGTGAAAAATCAGCACATTTTGTCAAAAACAGACAATTTAACACCAAAAAAAGTAATTTGTATGCCAAAAAGTAAGTTTTTCTACTTTATTTCAATTTGTAATAGCATTATCTGCTTTGCAGTTAAACCCATCAAACTTAAATTATGTTATTTGTATGTCTATGGGGATATATTCTGTGTAGGTCTTTAGTGCTAATGTTTTAGCCGTTGGCTGTAATGTTAGCTAGTTCATGGCTATAGGAGTCTGGGTCAGTTGTAACAGCAACAGTCTGGGTTAGTTGTAACAATAATGCAGATGTTACAACTTACCGCACTATTACTTTAACTTATATTAAACAAGTTGGGGCAACGACATCAGCAGAGAGACGTTCACTGGTCACATTTGTATATGTGGTTAATGCCATTGGCAACACAATTCCTCCACTGTTTGTGTTCCCACACATACATTATGCAGATCACTGTGTCAGAGATGGACCAGTAGGAAGTACTGGTAGTGGAAATAAATCAGGATGAGTGCAAGAAACAGATTTCCTCATCTTTCTGAAGCACTTTGCAAACCACACCAAGGTAAGCCATGATAAAAAGTAATGGAATTGCGATGCTGGTGAACAACTACATTTTTTCAGCTTCATTGTTATGTTCAAAATTGGTGCAAGAGTTGTAGGTTATAATGCCCACTGAGCCAATAAGGCCAAACTCAAGGAAGACCAACCAAAATTAATGAAATATTCAGTTGCAGAAAATTCCATAATTTGTCTTTTTTGGGGGGTTGGAATATGTTCAAAAGCTAGATTTCTGCATTCTGTCACACACACACACAGCTACATAAATGGATGTAAGTGCATTCATGTGTTGAATAAACAAAGATTACATGTTAATATTTTGTTAGTACCCTTATTTCATTGTGTTACATTTTACCCCAGGATATGTTACAACTAACCCAGACTATGGGGTTAATTGTAACATTTCACTCTTTGTGTTTGAGACCATACCATGCAATGGGTAATTGTGCTGCAGAGAAAATAGCTGTACTATTTAATAGCAGAGACATGTAAATACTTTGCATTACATTTTGAATCCACTACCTTAAAAGAGCTCCAATTTACAGACAGAAATGTCAAAAATGTTACAACTATCCCCGGTCTCCCCTACTTGGTGGCAAGCCCTTTGTTGGGAATCACAGAGACGTGTCTTGTAGTTGACCACAAGTTTCGCACACATTCCACAAACTTCTGTGTGGAGGGACTGAGAGTTCGAGTTGCCAAACATCAACCATGAAACACTAATGACTTGGAGAGGATCTGCAAAGAGGTGTGGGACAAAATCCCCCCTGTGGTGCTCATGAAAATGCATTTTTCTGGATTTTTTAAATTGTTTTTTTGTTATTTTTCTCTCAGTAAGTATAGCTGTGACACCTGACGGTCACTTTAGGCAGTGCCCTATAAGCCATGCGAGCAGTTCAACAGTGCTTTTTGGGAACTGATTCAATTAATATAATAAAATCAATGTAAAGAACTGCCACACAGAACAACAGCATACTCATTCCACTTTGCATTTTAAATGAAAATGCCATTAAAATATAATTAAATGACTGTTTTAAACAAAAAAATGATTTTAATACAAAATGTATTTAAATTTCACTAAACATTAATACAGTTTCTGTGTTCAGTAGCAAACTTATCAGAGGTCTTAGTGGTGCACTTTCAGTTTAGAAGTGTGCGCTCTGTAATGGTGTTTTCATGGTATTTTCTTCAAGCAGGGATTAAATCACTGAGCTCTAGGTTATTATGTTGCATCTCTGACCTTAAGGTCAAAATGGTGATCCCCAGTCATTTAAATAATATACAGACACCCCTGGCACAGTAGATGATGAGTGCTAAAAATGAAATTAAAGAAAGGATAAAGCTAAACATATATTGTCAGTGCGCCCCAGGGTGGCTGTGGCTACAATGTAGCTTGCCATCACCAGTGTGTGAATGTGTGCGTGAATGGGTGGATGACTGGATATGTAAAGCACTTTGGGGTCCTTAGGGACTAGTAAAAAGTGCTATATAAATACAGGCCATTTACCATTTACCATTTTCACTACAGTGGTAATCATTTTTCACTTAACTGAAATTCCTAGCATTTCATTAAAAAACAACCCTACAATAAATTACTCCACACTTGGATTTTTTTGTTAGCTTTCTCTCCAGCTGGTCAACCTTGCAGTGATAGGTTTGACCCTTTGAAAGCCTAAATCCCTGGGCTGGGAGCCGCTGCATTTAGGAGGCACAGGTTTGTATTTTGTTCATACCTAGGGTTGCCAACTCCCTGAAAAATAAATAAGGGACACCTCGTGGCCAGGGCCGGGCGACCCAGTTGTCTTCACCCTTCCCAGTGTGGTGAATTTTCTAGCTCTTTTTTTGTGTGTGAAATTATTTTTTTAACCATTTGACTTGAATTTGATTTAAGTAGATGTGTATTCTTTGTGATATGAACACATGTGAAACAAATGATCATTTAGCCATTTATTTTTAGCTCAAAATGACAACATTAACACATAAAACAGGTCTCTTTCTTAAACAGAAGCCTGTCATGCTTAACTTTTGAGAATATAAGTAAATCTTTCTTTAAAAGAACTCTGTCCTGCTTAACTTAAAATAATAGAAAACAATAGAAAGAAAAACGTTCTTGTAACAGTGCACATTTAGTGCATTTAGTACAATCTGCTTCAGCTGAGGTATTATTTCAGCTTTTCTAATGCTAATCAGCTGCTCCCGTTTGAAAACCCGCTTGTTCCCATGATTACGCATCTTAACTCATCATCATTATTCATCTATGTATTACTTTTATGTATTAGTCATCAATTTGTTGTAATCATCTATCCTTGCAGTTGTTTATTACACAAAATAAATTATATTATCACACTTCTGGCCACATAGCGCTGATATTCACTGCACATGCCCATATTAACTTTTTCCAGCCAGGTGTTTTCCTTTTCCCATTCTTCCCTTTCTCTGAGGGGAACAAACATTGCTGCTCTAATGCTGGGCTCACACTGTGCGGTTTTAGGCCCATTTTGAGCCGATTTTTGAGTGATCGGACCGATTTTGGCCTTCATCGTGCATCGTGTAGTATACGTGGGGTAACGAGAAGTGATTAACACCTCACGACCAGCTCCCGATCATCAATCGCTCGTGAGCCGCTCACACTGCTCGCGCGCAAACACGTAAACGCCGTGAAAAAGACGGTGCAGCTCGGCTGTGCAGCGTGTGATCTGGACACAAGCGATGGAGGCACAACTTGTAGAACTTTGAAAAGCTCATCCGAGCCTTTTCGATGTGGCCTCACAAAATTATCACGACCACAACAACCATGAAAATAGTTGGATTTACATTGCTGCTCAATCACAGCTGCCTGATCAATGTTTTTCATTAGCAATTTAGCAAAGTTGATGGTGGTGGTGTGTCTGTGTGAGTGAAAGACAGAGAGAGAGAGCGACAGATTTTCTGTTATAACCTTAATTTTATGGACGCACAGTGTGAGCACTCAGGTCGCATCAGAGCATCGGGCGGTATAGTGTGAGACCCTGCATCGTGACCTACCAACTTCTAACCCCTGCGAGTCAATCGTGCAGTTTGAGCAGGAGCTGAATAACGCGACTGAAAAAATCGCACAGTGTCTGCCCAGCTTTAGGTGTACTGTCGTCCGAGACTTGCACCGCAGTGTCGGCGTTTGTTTCCCTGTTGGCCATGCTTCTTGTTGTGGTCATCTGTTGTCTTCCGGTATTTTCTCCGTAAGCGACCTTTCCTCGACCAATGAGATGAGCGGTAATCTGAATTGTCATACTCGAATTGTCATAAGTGTGCTGTCAGCTCATTGGTCACAAAGCAGGAGAGGGGCTGGGAATTATGTTTTCAAACAAAGCGTTAATTCCATTAAAAGTTATAGGCTACTTTTGATTCTCACTGTATTACGGGACAAAGTGCGTCCCTTATTAGCTCAATACGGGACGTGTACTTTTGTTTCTAAATACGGGACGATTCCGTATTTTAAGGGACGGTTGGCAACCCTATTCATACCTGTTCAATATGCACATTCACACTCCTCCAAGCGAAAGATGCAAAGTAACCTGATATCACACTGACTCACCAACAAAGTGACAATCATTCTTTGAAAGCAGCACAGTCTTTCTGAGAGCATCGATGCATTTAATGCCATCACCCCCCCCCCCCCCTCTCTTTTTTAACTGTCACGTGATACCTGAGTCTGTTCGTCCAGTAATCAATTGTTTACTGGAGCTGCATTTTCTGTACTCATTTATCACACTGGCCGAAATGTGTAGCCAGTGTCACGTGACTGTGAGTCGCATGTGGGCACAGCAGAGCAGGCTGATCTGCTCACCTGCGCTTGACCCACAAAGGCAGCCTACTCTGCCGGACGTACCTATTAAAAGCAGGGGCACATCATCTCAAAATGTGGGTCAAGGGGACAAATGACAGTGGAATGGGGGACAGATGACATAGAAAGTGACGTTCTTTGCGCAATAATGGGGTTGTGGCGCCTCCCCCTGGGGTTTCACGTGAACTGCAATCCATTTTTTTCCTCTACACAATAAATATGCTGCAAACCTGCGGGAGAGAGAGTAGAACACGACGACAGAGGGTTTTATGTATTTTATGTCTTATGATTTCTTACTTCTGCACATGTCAGAGCTCGTGCTGAAGCCCTCCGCCCACTGAGCTACGGCTCAGACCCTCCTCTCTCATTCACTCCGGACGCATCTTCCACCAGCTGTGTCCAGCATGACTGCCGACAGCAGGTACAAGAGCCGCGCGCCCCAGACAGGTAAGCTTTCTCAGCAAGGCTGCTTAGTGGTGCCTCCATGACGCGCGTGAGCGTTTTAACGTGTGTTTGCTCGGATTCTCTCCTCCTGCCATCCCTGCCTCGTGTCTGATGGAATTTGGCTTCACGTCTCAGATGATGGAGAGGTAAGAGGCACACAGCAGATAAGTGTGTGTGTGTGTGTGTGTGTGTGTGTGTGTGTGTGTGTGTGTGTGTGTGTGTGTGTGTGTGTGTGTGTGTTTATATATACATGACTTACAAAATAAAAGCCCTATTCTGCGCAGCACCTGCACGGGTGAAATGCTCTAGTATTTCCTGACGCTTCTTCCTGTCTTAAAGATCAGTGGCATATGCAGCAACGACGCTGCATATTACAGGTCAGCAGTAACAGAGACCCCACTTCTGCATGGGTGCCTCCAGAATTTTTTCACAGAGTGGGGAAAAATAACATAAATAATATAGGGCAGTCTTGGCAGGGAGGGGGGCAGTTTGTAACATCTGCACACATCTGTAAGCATAGCTCTGCTGGACAGCTCTGTGAACACTTTTGGTCTTTTATGCTGGTCTGGTCATCATCTCATTGAGTCCAGCTTCTCAGTATTTGGGCCTTTTTCTTTCTTTCATTGGCAGGGCTGTCAAAGTTTTTAATAAAAATTAAAATGTTTCAGTAATGAGTCAGTCTGTTTAGTCCAGTGACGTCTCCACATCTTGGGCTTTTCCAAGTCTTAAAGATCCCGAGTTAATCCTGAGTGATGTGAAACAGAAAAAAAAACAAAAACAAAAACCAAACCCTTGCACTAAGAAGCTAGAATTACAGAGGTTTTGCCATTTCTGCTTAGAAAACATCCTGTACAACTGGATTAGCTAATTATTTCAGCTAACTATGGTGGTAGTGAATTGAAAAGTTATTTCAGTTTCTTCCCCTTTAACCCACCTTTGTTTAGAGTGCCCCTTGTATAGATAAGTTTTGACAGCATGTGGGTCTAGCGTCTGTGCTCATCCAGAGCTGTGTGACTGAGATGACCATATTAGGAATATCCAGCCCAATCTCCGAACTTGGAAAAATCATCCTATATTGTTCAAACCTCCTTTTTCTAACACACAGTCAATGAAAAGTAAATTAGCTTAAAGGAGGATGTTATGGAGCATCTGGAGGATGAATTCAGTATGAGATAAAGAACAATTTTTATGACCTAGGAATCAAGTTCATTTTTTAGTGTCCAAGCATGAGAGCATAGAGCTAATTTGAGTGGACTACATCCTTAGTCACAAGTCAGAAGATGTGTTTTTTTGTAACAAGCTGTTCAAAGCTGAAAAATAGTTAACATAGATGATTTGGATGAAAATTTCATAACATAATCAATGAATTCAACTCCAAAAATGTTTCTTATCACTTTATGTTAGTCTCTTTAGCCACTGTAATATGTTACTGTGAAATTTGGTGCAGTTTGGTAAATGACTGCTTTTCAGAGATTCAGGGAACATTTTTGTAGCATAACGACCTGATACTCAGCCAAAGAGTTGCAGTGATGACAAGTTTATTTACACTATGCACACGAGCACAGTGATTTTCACAGGCCAACAGTGTCTGGCTTATCATCCTGTCTCTCTGTTACTGCTTCCTGCTTACGGCTCAGCACCCCTCTCCAGCATCTACTGTTAGGAGGAAGTAGGAGTCGTGAAATCCCACAATTACTTCCAGGTGTATGTTGACCAGCCTCCCCTAGCCATGCCCCCTGAACTGCCGCTACACCCCTCCCCTGCAGCTGATATTTTCACAAAAAGATATTCTGACAGCTCTTACATACAGCATCCACTCTTCACTCTTTATTTTCAGATTTATATTTACAAAATCCCACGAGTGGTTAATAATTGATTTTTTTTGCCTTCATCCTGCTTCACTGTTTTCTGCTGTGGTGCCATGTTGGACAGCAGCGCTGAGGCTGAGTCAGAGCAGCCGACACAGACGCAGCAGTCTGCATCTCTGTATTTTATGATCTGTGTGTGGGTGTGACTTACAAACACATTCACAGACAAACTGTCAATATGCAAGCAAAACAGTAACACACACACACACACACACACACACACACACACACACACACACACACACACACACAGAAACATTCTCCAACTTCAGAACCACCTCTGCTCAGTAACACAGCTAATGCACTGTGTATAAGATTTGATATTAAAAGCTTGTAATATCCTCAGATGAAAACATTTGGAGAAAATCTAATGTATGATGGGAGAGCCTGGATTTATATTTGACCTGCTACTGAGTTCATATCAGAGACATCTGTCTCTTTCAAGCCTCTGTTTGAAGGTTCTTGTTCCTTTTCACCCATCTTTCCAGATACGTGTATGCCTCTGCACTGTACACTCTCTCCACCCCCTCCTGTTGTGAAACAACTGCCTGCTATACTGTATTATGAATACTTGGAGATTTTGCACGTATAATAAGACAAGCTACAGTTTGTTCATGTAAATGGGGGATCTTATTCACACACAGATGTCAGTCATGGAGTTCCACAGGGTTCTATGCTGGGGCCATTTCTGTTTTGCTTTATACATGCTTCCCTAAGGAAGTATCAATAAAAGTCATAGCATACATATTTGTTGCTATGCAAATGATACCCAACTTTATCTTTCTATGAAGCTAGATGACATATACCGACTAGTTAAACTATAGGCATATCTTTAAGACATAAAGCATATTGTACTCGTTATTGCCCGAGAAAGATGTTTAAGCCTTTAAATTAAAGCTGAAAAATCTGCACTTCAATCACATCTTGTTTGTTTGAGTTGAAATCCACTGTGTTGGTGTACACAGGTGGTTCTTTGTCAACCAAAGTTTCTGGGTTAACCACTGCTGCTTTGTTTTCTATCTGTGTGGTTGTTTCCAGGAAAAAGAATATGTTGGTTTTGCCACACTGCCCAACCAGTTGCACAGGAAGTCAGTGAAAAAAGGCTTTGACTTCACACTCTTGGTTGCAGGTACGAGGTTTAAAAGGACACAACTTTGTCATGCACCAAAAGTGTCAAACCAAGACAGGATGTCATTACATCAAACTTTCACATTACACTTTCTGCACAGCCTGTTTAAATATGAATTGCCATCTAACAAGCTACATATTATAGGCAAAAGGTTAACAGTAGTCTGTCACATTTTATTTAAAAACTTTGACTAGTTAGTATATATGTGGTCAAAGGAGCTTGCAAAGAAAAGCGTCTGGACTTCTTTAAGTTGCTTGAAGACGTTTCACCTCTCATCTGAGAAGCTTCTTCAGTTCTAAGGTCAAATGGTGGGGAGTCCCAGATTTAAACCTAGTGGGAGTATCCCCCCAAAGAGGGACAAAAGGACCCCCTGATGATCCTCTAATCGCCTGAGCCAAGGTGTGAAATTGCCACCATTTGACCTTAGAACTGAAGAAGCTTCTCGGATGAGAGGTGAAACGTCTTCAAGCAACTTAAAGAAGTCCAGACGCTTTTCTTTGCAAGCTCCTTTGACTACGATGACCTGGATCCTGGATGACTGAGAACCTTCACAGACCTAGTATATATGTGGGCATTTCAGAATATGTCCATCAACATATCAGGGCCAGAACTCACAGCCATCAAAGTTCATGTGAGGTATCATGCACATTGTTGTGGGAGCTTGGTGTAGTAACAGCTTGTTTTTTATTGCTAGCAGTAAGTCAGACTCATTCCCAGTGGTACTGGACTCCACCAAGACTGTCTTCTGTCACCAGTTCTGTTCATCATTTTCAGGTGCAGCCAAGAGGTAGAGGATGTTGGGTTTTGTGGTCTTAATATATCATCTCGACTTATTGGAGATGATGTAGTTCTGTTGGCTTCATTGAACCATGACCTCAGCTTGCACTTGAGAGACTTGCAGCTGAGTGTGAACTGCTGGAATAAGAAGTAGCAGCTTCAAGCGTAAGGCCATCGTTCTAAACTGGAAAAAGGTGGAAAGCTCCCTCTCGGTTGGGGATGAGTTGCTGTTCTTTTCTCAGGGTCTTGTTCATGAGTGAGGTAATGTGGATTGAAGACTGACAGATTGATTGGTGTATCTTCTGCAGTCTGTTGTGGTGATCAATCTACATTTTTACCCATGGCCACAAGCTCAGGGTGGTGAAGAGTAGAAAGAAAGAGATTATGACTACAAGCTAGGGCTGCTCGATTATGGCAAAAATGATAATCACGATTATTTTCACTGAAATTGAGATCACGATTATTTGACGATATTTATTTAACCCTTTAAGACCTACTATAGAACCAAGTCCACCAGAGCTTATATTATTTTTATTTATTTTTTTTACATGCTGTAGTGCCATTTGTGGGAGCATTTCAAGTTGCTATACATCAATACAACTGTTATAGCCCATATTTTAATAATATGTATGCATTAAGTGCATAGTAATTACATAAATTGCAAAAAAGTGCAATAAACTACAAAAAAAATTGAAAATCGCTTTTGTTTTGTTTACATATATTTCTACTTGGAGAAATTTAAGAGGTTTATCCCTCAAAACTTTAAATACAATAAAGTTGCAAAAAATAGTTTCCCACCACAGGAAATTTATTTTGAGTGTCTTCATAGTTTTATTTTGGAGATACAGCAATTTTTATATACTGCAGGAAAAACAAAAAACAATCCTATGATGCAAATTTGCAAAGAAAACAGCATGTGCATCATTTCACTGTGGGAAGTGTTACGAACAGCTGATGGATCGGCAAAGCGTGTTTCTGGAATATTATGCTTTTGTTCCTGCAAGCGCTTTTTATGCAATTTTTGCAAAGCTTTATGTGGAAGGAAACCGTGACCGAGGACAAGCTGATGGCATCAGATGTAAGTACAACTCCTCCGGTTTCATATGCAAAACAAATTATTGCGCTAGCTTACACGGTTCAGGTTCTACAGGGATTTAAAAATAGTTACGCAAAACGGAGCGTGCTGCTCTGACCGGCTTTAAAGGGTTAACAATGACTTTAAAAAAATAATATAAAATAGTGTGCAACACCACTGAAGTTTTTTTTTTTTTTTTAACTCTTTTCAACCAACGGCAGTCACTCTCCAAATAACTTCTGCTTAGCTTTCCGAGCTTCCCTCGGGTCCTCTTAATCAGCGGTCTCCACCCTTTTTTGCGCCACGGACCGGTTTATGCCCGACAATATTTTCACGGACCGGCCTTTAAGGTGTCGCGGATAAATGAGGGAGGGGCTAATAATCGGCTCAGTCATTTTTAATGATCGTTGAAAGCCCAGATCGTAATCGTGATTAAAATTCGATTAATTGAGCAGCCCTACTACAAGCAGTAGAAAACATCAAAAAGTATATTTGCTCAGCATTAGACAGAGAAGTTGCTACTCCTCCACATTGAAAGGAAATAAGCAAAGTGCTTCAGGTATCTAATGAGAATGCCTCCTGGGCGCCTTATAGACTAGGTGTTGATCCATGTTATCCATGTTGCATGGATATCTGACCCACAGTCCTGTTATTAAGGACAGAGGGAAATTGATATTGCCTGTTAAGGAATAGCTTTGGAGATTACCTGATCAGTTGAGAAATAAATGCTCAATGTGTGTATCGCACAGACTGCAAATAAAAGATGGCTATTGCATTTTTTGGAACCAGAAATGGCCTTATTTGGATAACAGGCTCTTAAGTGCTAGCTTATCAGCTAATGCTAGCAAACTTCAATAGCCACCTGCATCCATAAACTATATGGCTGCAACCCCCTGACGATAAATGATATTTAATGGCAAGTAACTGAGTAATAAAACAGAAAAGTTAATTAATACAAATCTTTTGCTAAAGCCCTTGAGTTAAGGCTGAGAGATTGCACTTCAATTATATGCTGGATATGCTTGTGTGATTTAACTATCACTTTGGTAATGTGCAGACACACACCAAAATTGGAATGGAAATCGAGAACCGGCTCTTGTAAAGAACCAGTACCCAGTAGTTCAATTTCTTGGAATTGCTAGTCTGTTTGCCTATCGAGCCCGCTTATTGATTCTACTTGTACATGCACTACAATCAACTGAGTTCAGTTTTGTGCTGAAGGAGGTAATAGTGGTGCAGGCTGAGGAAAAGCTGAGGGAATGCTGACCCCAGCCCAGCAACCAGACTGTGAACTTCAAAAGGTAACAACAAACTGATGAGCAGTCGGACTGCATCCTCTGTTTCTACCTGTTTATGTTTCTAAGGTGGAATCACCGTAGTGATCACTTTAAAGTGTCTTTCTGCTGGTTTTTATATTTGCTTTGTGCTATTGACTTTGTTCATACCTACATTCTAAGAGAAAGATCATGCGTGTGTCCTCATTAGGGTAGGGATTTGTTTTGGTGTGCGAGACTATTTTAGGGGTAGATGAGCTGCAAAAAGCGTTGCTGTAAACATGTCAAATCGCAGATTCAAGCACCAGAAATTTCAGTCTTCACAACAATTGGCCCAGATAATCTTTATCCGAGCCACACTAATTAATAACACAAGTTTTACTCCCTTGCTTTAACTGACAATAAAATTAGTTTCCATGTGACAGTGAGCATGTTACACTGATGTAATGATCAATATGTATCCTACAGGTGAGTCTGGCCTAGGTAAATCCACTCTGGTGAACAGCCTTTTCCTCACTGATCTTCATAAAGACAGAAAGCTGCTCAACGCTGAAGGTGAGTGACTAATCTATCAGACGTCTTCACACCATTCTTCTTGTTTCTTTCATCAGTTATACAGTGACTACAGAGTCATTGTATAACTCTCTGGTTTAATATCCATATCTGTTTGTTGTTTTGCCCCGAAGAGCGCATCAGTCAGACAGTGGAAATCACAAAGCACACTGTGGACATTGAGGAAAAGGGGGTGAAATTGAAACTTACAGTTGTGGACACCCCAGGATTTGGAGATGCTGTCAACAACACGGCGTGGTAAGGGTTGAGTTTGTACCGAACAAGATGAGCATGGTGATAAACATCAAATGGAAGAAGCCCTCTTATTTTTCTAAGTAAAGTGGACTTTACTTATTAAGTAAAGTCCACGTAGACTCTCCTTTCATATGGTCAGATTGTCTGCTTTGGACCATGTTTGAGTGAATGAACTGGGTAAGCTAGCTCAGACAGACACAAACCTGCTATTACTGTAAGCTAAGCAAACCACCTTCGAGATCAAAATGACTCTTTAGAAAAGTAGATCAGTTTTTTAGCAAAACATGTAAATATGCAAATATGCCGTTATTTTCTAGCTGGAGGCCCATTACAGATTATATCGACCAGCAGTTTGAACAGTACTTCAGAGATGAGAGCGGACTCAACAGGAAGAACATCCAGGACAACAGAGTGCACTGCTGCCTCTACTTCATACCCCCATTCGGACATGGGTAATATATATATATTTTCTTACACACACATATGCACACATGTATCGTACACAGATTCAGGGAAGTTCGTATCTTCCTGCAGGCTTCATCCTGTTGATATAGAGTTCATGAAGGCCCTGCAGGATAAAGTTAATGTGGTTCCTCTCATCGCTAAAGCTGACTGCCTCACTCCCTTTGAGATAAAGAAACTCAAAGAAAGGGTAAGATCATAAAGACACATGATTTCACTGCAATTATGACAGCTTTATATGTGGAAAATAAAAAGTGAATTTATGCTGAAGTATTTTCACTGTAAAATAAATGAAAAGTCCCAAATTAATGTGAATGCTGTTTAAAAATTCACATTACTGAGATCCTTAACTAGCACTTAACCAATTCTGCATACTTCATGTTACAGACAAATTAATGGAGAAATCTTTCAATCCTCTTTAAATCCACCCTAACTTATAAGTTACAGTTTAAGTTTTCTGAAGAGTTTCGTTTTTCATGGCATTTTCCCCACCACTGCATGATGTCATTACCTACTGTAAAACAAAATTAAAAACATGATACACAACCTGAATAGGTAATAAAGCAATAGACCTTTCAGCCCAATTCTACTTTTTCTGAATAATCCATCATACAAAATGTAATCAAATGAAAAAGTCTCTTTTTAAAACTTGTTTTATTAGTTTTAATCCTTTAACCTTATGCACATTATCCAGCTGCCTCCCTCTTCCCGCTCCACCACAACCACCCACACATGCAGGGCCTTGGAGTAGGGGTATGTCACCAGGGTGCAGAGGAGGCTACCCCCCCCTCTGTCCCCTTCTGGCTGCCTCTGCCTCAATTTTATCCCACAACTTAGACATTCACATTACTCACACTCTCATAACACATACATATAGGATCTTGGGGGTGGGCACAATCACGGAGTCCAAATTACCATCAGGGTGTACACCTCACCCCTGGCGTCGCTGCCCACCTCTCAATTTTAAATACACATAGACATTGAGGGCTATCAGGAGGGGCTATGCGCTTACCTGCTGCTCTCTGGCAGGTAGCTCCATGCCCTCCTGGGTTTTAAATGCACCTTAGAACACACATGCATCAACACTACAATGAGCGGGTGGAGGGAGGTTTGGAGTCTTCTCTCACCCCCATTCTCTGCGACCTGCTGGAGCGGGGGGGCTAGGTGGAGGAGTTGGCCGTCCGACTGGGGTCTGGAGTGTGGGGCCTCCCTGCTGCTGCGGAGTCGGGGTGGTCTGCCTCTCCCCACCGCAGGGAAAAGGGTAACACCACCTGGGTCTGGGTGCAGTTCCCCCCTCCAGGGGCAAGGGTACCTAGACCCGGTTTGTAGAGTACGCTTGGGGAGTGTGATCGTGTGTACAACGTCTCTTTATGTCTGTCTCCACGTTGGTTGAGTGTGGAGTAAGTGCATATGAGAGCATGAGGGTGGGGATGGATGTTTGTGTCTGTGTGTGCCTGTATGTCTGTGTCTATATGTCAGGTTGGGTATCAGATGCCACCTCTCTGGGCACATCTCAGGCCCTCCAAGGTTTGGAGGCCTATCTCCCCCACCACTTCCCCTGCCGGTGGCGGACTCCCTTGGATATCGGTGCATTGTAGGTTCTTTGTGGGATGGGCGTCCGGGTACACACCGGCTCACTCCTTGGCGGCCGCTTATCGGGGCCTGGAGCCTGGGGCTCGCTCGGGCCACTTCGGAGGTGGGGTGCCCCCGGCCTGGGGCTCGGTCACTCAGGCGCAGCTGGCTGCCGGCGGAGCTCACGGGCGCGTCACTGCAACCCCCCCTGGCTTCTGCTCCGCGGCTGCTGAGTGAGCCCTCATCTGGGACTCTCCTCATCTCTTTCTGGGACAGTGGCGCGGCTGCCCCTCTGTTGGTCTTCCTTGGTCTCTTGTGTTCTGGGGGCCTCTGGATGTCTGGAGTTTTGATCTCCTCCATACCTGCTTCATGCCCTGGAGGACGGGGCTGTGGCTCCCCCACACCCTCTAGCACAGAGGTGTCAAACTCTGGCCCGCGGGCCACATTTGGCCCGCAGCCTAATGACATTTGGCCCGCAAAGCCATACCAAATTACTATTGGAGCAGGCCTACTGGTATTATACAGCTAATATATATATTGTTTAGTATTAAGCTTTGCTTGTTCCATATTCAGTTTTTCAGCAAAACTTGTTTGAGTCCATAAGAAAAGATTCATTCTTATATCTAGAGGAAGAATTTTTTTTTTTCAATAAATATTAATGTTAGCCCGCGACTTTGTTCCAGTTTAGAATTTTGGCCCACTGGCCCATTTGAGTTTGACACCCCTGCTCTAGCAGATCATTACATGAAGGAACCTTTTAAAAACAAGCGCGTCCATGCTCACAGGTGTACACACGGGTGATCACACACACAAACTACACCCTTTTTGGCTCCTACCTCAAAGCACACTGTGTTCTGTTGATCTTATGTGCTGCACAATAATGTTTAATATTTAGTATTTACTGTCATATTCCCATATATCATTGTGATGTTGTTTATTCTATTACTCTTGTTTTCTTCTGCTTGTTTTCTTTTTTCTTTCTCAACAGGTGATCGATAGATGTATTTTTTTTCTCTGCTTATTCTGTTGGTTTTTGGTTTTTGCCCTTCTCCCCCGTCCCTCTTCTCAGCTGTTTTTCTTTCCCTCTTTCTTTCTCCCCTTCTTTCCCCCAGTCAAGTCTGTCCCGTATTCAGCAAATGAAAATAAAATAAACAATAAAAGGTGAATCAAATGGACCATTACGGCAAGGCTGGGATGGTCAATTTGGTAAAGTAAATCCGTTGGGCATCTTTCTTCGCCTTTAGACAACAATTCTGATGGCAAAAGAGCCAAACGGGACAGGCAAAAAACAAAACAAAAACAAAAACAAAAAACCTTATGCACATTGCATCAAGCAAAAATTAAATTATATGCAACAGTCTTTGACTTGAAGAAATTTGTTTAACATTTAAACCTATTTTCTGCATATTCCAGCACATAAAATAAAATAATGTTTTGTGTTTTACTTGCATCTTTCAAATAGATGCAAGTAAAACGCAGTAGAAAATAAATAAAATCAAAGACTCTGCGGCTCTGAGTCCTGTCGCTCTATTTTCTATTTTCTTAATCTATTTTCACCTGTTTAGCAGTCGTGGAGCCAGTGGAGGTTTGCCCGGTGCTGCAGCGGTCATGTCAGTGGGAGTATCCGGGGGTCTCTCTGTGAATTTCACATTCCCGTGGCAGCGTGCTCAGTACTTGCTCAGTTTTTTCGCTGTAAAAAGAAATTTTCTTCCCACGCAGTGAACAGTGGACGCTAATGTTTTTGACACTTTTTACAGAGTCAAACTCAAAGTAATGTCAGCACTTAAGCTTTAAATGCTGCACGGTCGTACTCTCTCCGCACTCTATATATTATCCATTGTTGATCTACACACGTCTGTTACCACGACCGTCGCTTACGTCATTATCATGAGACACTCTCACTAACAAAATCACGGTTCAGTAACGCAGTGACACAGCGTGCTTATGGGAAAGTAACAGTAATTTAATTACTTTTTTGCAATAGTAATCCCTTTCACATCCATAAATAAACTTTACAAACATGAAAACTGAGTTAATGGAATTTATTCCTCCACTGCATGATGACATCACCAGCTCTAAGAGGGTGGAGAATGATTAAAAAAATGTCTTTCTCTTTCCTTTACACAAATGTAAGCAAATTAAGATTATGTCTGTGAAGGTTCTCAGTCACCCAGGTCATCGTAGTCTTCCTTAGACTACAAATTAAGATTAGTTTGTGTATGTTTTTTTATTTTGTTTAGCACATTTTCAGGTTTTGGTACTCTCGTTTTTTACACTTAAGCTGGCTGATCTTTTGGTAATCTTATGCAATTAAGCTTATTCTGCAAGTTGAGCTTTGAATATTTCAAATATTTTTAAACCTTTCAGGCAAAATCTTCACATTTTCAGCATTCACATTGCATTTTCACTAGGAGATGCTTTTGCTAGTATTATGGCACTGTAATTTTAATGGAGACCAAATATCAACCAAAAACCTAAGAAAAACACACATAAATGTTAAATAAACTGACGTAAAGTATATATTAAATACATAACAAAAAGGAAGTGACATGATTGAGCTCTGTGTTAACCTCATGGCCTCCTCTTTGACATATTTTGTGTTTTTCTCATCTGTTCTGACTATTCTGAGTGTCACTCAACCGATGCAACCCTGTTACCCACATTATCAAAAGAATACAAATTTATTTGAACATTTACTTCCTTTATTTATGTGACAGTCCACAGCTAGCATCTTTCTGAAACAATACACATTTTTTTAGCCTAGTGCTAGCATTGCATTATAATATTGTAAGCATAGGAATTAAACAAATATTAAATTGTTAAAAACATATAAAGTACTATTAAACAACATTTCTGTGGCCCTGAATACAAAATTACTCAAAGAAACAGTATTCGTGAAGATATGTATAATCTACGTAGCAAAGTAATCAACAATTTCCTAAACAAAATTTTTCAAATTTACTTTTTTATTGGTATTGGGTGCTGCAAGCATAGCACGCAACAGCTACACTGTCTCATAAAAGTGTACCTTTGATGTCTGAGCTGGAAAAATCTTTGTTGTTTTTGATGATTTATTATTTGTTTTTTCTAATACATAACAAAAAATGATAAAATAAAGGATCCATTTTTGTCTCATTTAGCCTAAATTGTGGTCCAGTTCTGTGATGACATGCAAATCTTTTGAAGCTCTTTTTAGCGCAGGATGATTCATACATCTCTCTAAAGCCTTCATATACAGTACAGAAGGGCACTGACTTCTTGCTAAATTTTCTCATTCTGTGGGCGTATGTATGTGTGTGGTTCTGCTGCTATCCATCACATCTCATATGTGTTTTTTCTTCCAGGTGAGGGAAGAGATCGATAAATATGGGATAAAGATCTATCAGTTCCCTCACTGTGACTCGGATGAGGATGAAGAGTTCAAGCAGCAAGATAAAGAGCTGAAGGTGAGCAGGATTCACATAGAATATGTCCAAAACAGCGTCTTTAATTTCCTTCTTTATGGTTTTCTATTTTCAGATGATAGCTGCAACTAACCCCTGCTTCAATACAATCTTACTTCTAGCTGAATAAAAACATGAAATTGAAAACATTTATTTGGAATGAAGTACCACTAAATAAAACAGTAGTATTTGTACTTTTATTCTGACATTAGGAATCTGAATCTTTCCTCTGTGGCTGCTGCTTGTGATGCAGGAGAGCACGCCGTTTGCTGTGATTGGTAGCAACACTGTGGTAGAAGCTCGAGGTCATAGAGTGAGAGGGAGAGTCTACCCCTGGGGCATTGTGGAGGGTAAGCAGCTCTAAACTGGAGGTTGCAGCTGTGCGGCTGTCTTTCCCAATTCTGATTGGCCAACAGTCTGTCTGGATTCACCCTCACGTTCATCCTGTCCTGCGTGCAGTGGAGAACCCGTCTCACTGCGACTTTGTGAAGCTGAGAACCATGCTGATAAGAACCCACATGCACGACCTGAAGGACATCACCAGTGACTGTCACTATGAGAACTACAGGGCACAGTGCATCCAGAACATGACGAGGTGTGAACCTGACAAAACCTACACATGGTCACAAAACATGGTTAATTATGAGTAAAACTGAAATATGGAGAACAAAACCAGGGCGATTAGTAGATCTTTGACATATTCAAAAAGTATGTGACAAAAAGTTCATTTCATTACATTACACTTCTTAAGACCATGATTTTCTTGTAATTTTTTAAAGTTTTCTTGAGCAGTCAGTATATATGTATATTCCAAATGTGAGTATACATTTTTACTTAATAACACAACATTTATTTTTAATCTCATAATTTTGTGTCATTAGTTGCGTAGCCAAATTATGTGACTTTATTACTAAGTCAAAAGTTTGACTTGTTATCTCATCAATTTTACTTTGTAGCCTTGGTTTCTGTTTGCATTTGAATCTACCATCATAATAATTCAAATGAAGTTATTATCAGATAACAATCCTGTTAGTAAAGGCTTTAACACTTTGTGCTTCCATTGCAGACAGAAGAACGAGTTAGCTCATTTTCCTGTCTTGCTGACAAAAAAATCCAGTGTTACTGTGATGGATGACTGCGAAACAAATGGAAGCCGGCAGCCTGTTGTTCTCATCCCTCATGTTTATGTGTCCTGTTACAGTAAGATGAATGCAGATAAGCGTGTGGAGAGCCCCAACCCGATTCTGCCACTGTCTACACCAGATATTGAGGCTGAGAAGCTTATCAAGACGAAAGATGAAGAAGTGAGTGTCAAAAACACGACTCTGTGACTCTGTGATATACCTCAGATGCTCAATAATACATTACAGTGGGTGTTATATAAGCAAGACACTGATGTGAATTGATGACCCATATGTGTTATTATGTAAGCTGTCTTTCATGCTCCTCTTGCTCCCCTGTCTCTGTCTTGTGTTTATCTGGTGTGTCTGTAGCTGAGGAGGATGCAGCAGATGCTTCAGAAGATGCAGCAGCAGATGCATGAACAGGAACTGTGACTCCGCTCTCCCACAGCATCTCTGTCCCTTTATATCTTTATTTAGATGGCAGTGATCCCTCACCGATGCCATGTTTTTAGGGGTTGAGATGAAAAATTCTTCAGTGTCAATATTTCACCTAATTCTTTAAACTCTGGTCACAAAAAATATAGTAGATGAATGACAGCATGATGTTTTTGCCGTTTGATAAAGTACAGTCATTAGCCAAGTGAGTCATGTTAAACAATAGGGAGTAGCTTGCACTTTGTTATTTTTAGACCACAGGCTTAGGGATGGTTAGTTTACTTGAAATGCTCCATGTATGCCCTCAATGAATTAAGTAGTTTATTCACTGATTGTTTGTACTGTACTTGTGGACTGACAAACAGCTGGAACAGCTGCTGGTAATATAATAACAATACTAATAATACTTATTCTGAATGTGGGGTTTTCCTACAATGGTCAGATGATACAGTGAGTGGAACTGAAATGCTGACTGGAGAAACACACTGCTCTTTGAGGTTTAATATCTGCTTAATCAGGCTTAATATAATCAGTGTCCTGATCAGGACTCAGGATCAGGAGTAGTCTAATAACTTATTTCCCATAATACTGAAATTATAATATAAAGTACTTTGTATTTGAGTGGACATGCTGATGTTTTTAAATGGGTTTCTATTAAACCCAGAGATGGTTGGGTGGGGTATTACACATCAAGACTCTTCTGCATTGGCTGAACTTTTCTAACCTGGTGGTGCATCCATATTTTATATAATGTACAATTAATAAGCACATTACAGTCTCCTACACATCTGTCTGCAGTTGTCTTGCATTGTGAATAATCTAGGCATTTATGAGTAGGAAGAGTAACGTGCAACCTAAAAAGATATCAATCCTAAAAAGTCAAAGGGAACCTATTTTGTTTCAGTGCTGTTATAGTGTTCGATGTTCACACAACTGATTTTATTTATTTAAACATGGCCAGAGGCTCACATGAGCTCTGGTTTTGGCTCTGCATGATGTCAGTGAGAGTGGGTCTTCATAATGTGGTCATCTGGCGCACACAGACGTGAGTACAGAACCACCTCCTACCTGGCCTAGCTGTAGAAAAATAAAAGTAAAGCTGGAAATGAGCAAAATAGGCTCTCTTTAAGGGTTGCCTGGTAAACAAGATAATGCCAAAATGCTTTTTAAATCCATGTATTTAAAGGGGGCATAACTTTTTATGTTGTTATGTTTTTTAAGAATATTTGGTATTTCTACAAACTCACACAAAGAAAAATAAAACCATCTTCATGACATTCACAATGAATGATCAGCGTTGGTCTGCAGCATCAAAACAGGTGAAGCAGTTCCACTGTTTGGCAAAAAGATATACCTGAATGAGCCAACAGAGCCACAAGCAGAGCATGCTGTTCATGCAGTCCTCGTAGTTTGTTGTATGTAACAAATGTTACAATTAGTTTAATCAAATACCAAGTGGCCACTACTATAGAGGGGTAGTCATAAATTGACTTTAAGACCAACTTGAATCCAGTAAGACAAAATCACTTGTGGGTTACCAGGTGTAGGGCTGCTCAATTAATCGAATTTTAATCACGATTACGATCTGGGCTTTCAACGATCATTAAAAATGACTGAGCCGATTATTAGCCCCTCCCTCATTTATCCGCGACACCTTAAAGGCCAGTCCGTGAAAATATTGTCGGGCATAAACCGGTCCGTGGCGCAAAAAAGGGTGGAGACCGCTGATTAAGAGGACCCGAGGGAAGCTCAGAAAGCTAAGCAGAAGTTATTTGGAGAGGAGAGTGACTGCCGTTGGTTGAAAAGAGTTAAAAAAAAAAAAAAACTTCAGTGGTGTTGCACACTATTTTATATTATTTTTTTAAAGTCATTGTTAACCCTTTAAAGCCGGTCAGAGCAGCATGCTCCGTTTTGCGTAACTATTTTTAAATCCCTGTAGAATCTGAACCGTAAGCTAGCGCAATAATTTGTTTTGCATATGAAACCGGAGGAGTTGTACTTACATCTGATGCCATCAGCTTGTCCTCGGTCACGGTTTCCTTCCACATATAGCTTTGCAAAAACTGCATAAAAAGCGCTTGCAGGAACAAAAGCATAATATTCCAGAAACACGCTTTGCCGATCCGATCAGCTGTTCGTAACACTTCCCACAGTGAAATGATGCACCTGCTGTTTTCTTTGCAAATTTGCATCATAGGATTGTTTTTTGTTTTTCCTGCAGTATATAAAAATTGCTGTATCTCCAAAATAAAACTATGAAGACACTCAAAATAAATTTCCTGTTGTTGTAAACTATTTTTTGCAACTTTATTGTATTTAAAGTTTTGAGGGATAAACCTCTTAAATTTCTCCAAGTAGAAATATATGTAAACAAAACAAAAGCGATTTTCAATTTATTTTGTAGTTTATTGCACTTTTTTTTGCAATTTATGTAATTACTATGCACTTAATGCATACATATTATTAAAATATGGGCTATAACAGTTGTATTGATGTATAGCAACTTGAAATGCTCCCACAAATGGCACTACAGCATGTAAAAAAAATAAATAAAAATAATATAAGCTCTGGTGGACTTGGTTCTATAGTAGGTCTTAAAGGGTTAAATAAATATCGTCAAATAATCGTGATCTCAATTTCAGTGAAAATAATCGTGATTATCATTTTTGCCATAATCGAGCAGCCCTAACCAGGTGTATATTTCATGTTGCCTTTTTGCATTTCAGTGCAAGATAGTTTCTGTTTTATATACAACAGGACTGTTGCAATATCAGATTTCTATTTCATGATTGCTGTGGTAACAAAAAAGTTGCAATATCTATCATAATAATAACAGTAATGGTAATAATAATTACAGCAATAATACTATCAGTCAGATTCATCTGGAACTTTGTTTTATGTATGCATTTAAAGTCAAAATAAATATACATCGAGCTGATGAGACTTTTACTGAAACTGTACAAAAACAATAAAAAGCCATCATATCAGAGCTCTACACTCTTTTTGCAACATGTTCATCAGAGATTTTACATTATAAGGAAGATATATGGAACGAAAGTTTGGAATACTGAAATCTCCACACAAGATTAAAAATCAGCTTGTATATATTACCATAAATCATTAACATGTAACTCTAATTTATGACAGATGAACACTGTTTCAGTGTGTTTGGCTGTGTAAAAAGATGAAAACAATATGGGAAAAGGGTCAAAGAAATCCCAACAGAATCAACGCTTTGTTTCTCACCAACAGAATATAGTTATAATAAAAACATATATGTTGGTAAACATCAGTCTTTTCAATCCAAAAAGCTATTGTCGTTATTTAAAAAAATCACAGATCAAATGTTACCTGCAGGATAAGACAAGTGATGGCGAACCTTCCAGTGCGAGGAATAATATAAACATTAAAGGAAGAAGGCTCAGTCAGAGTACTTCTTTAAACCAAGCGTCTTTGGCTATAAGTCCTCAACTGAGGATTTAATTTTATGCAAATTGTTTTGGATTTAGAGGAACGCTGTGTTGTTTGGCTTTTTGTGTCTGTTGTTCATCAGTTACTTTTTCTGTTTATATGGATCTTTTGACAACTATTTACTACAACTATGATATTGTCATATGTGCAACAATGACACAGTATTTTAGTTTTAATTTCATGGTTAAATGGCGACATCCTCACTGTGTAAGAAACATTGATGCTTACCATATTACGGATGTTATTTTATGGACTGTCATGTCAGAGGTTTTGAAAATGCTTTAGAGAATATTTCCTGAATTAAAATTGTTCTACATCCCATATTTGTAACATACTAGCTTTATTATGTGGTGATGATACAGTTTTCTTTATAACATAGCCCTTTTCAGGAACAGCGTAACATAGTGATTTGCAGTATAACAAGGCCATAATAGGTACAAATAAAACAATTCTTTTGTGTAAAATTCTTTTGTGTCCGTCTTCTTATTTTACCATGTGTCTGTTATTGCAGACACATGAACTAACTGGCATGCAGTCTGTTTCTGTTTCTGTTGCTCTTTCTCCATACTTTAAACTTTTTCAGCTCAACCAACATCTGGACCCCCTTCGGTTCACTTACCAGCAGTGCTCTGGAGTTAAGGAAACCATCATCTACCTGCTCAATCATGTCTACCTCCATCTAGACCAGCTGGCAAGCACTGTGAGGGTTGTGTTTTTTTACTTTTCCAGTGCATTCAGTACCATCAGGCCTGAAAGCGATGGCGGTACATGCCTCTCACATGTCCTGGATTGTTGATTACCTGACAGGAAAATCACAACATGTGCGCTTTCAGCATTGTGTGTCTCACAAGGTGATCAGCAACATTGGGCGACCACAAGGGACTGTCCTCTCCCCTTTATTATTCTCCCTCTACACCGAGGACTACAGTCGCTGAACAGAGCCCTTCAATCTTCAGAAGTTTTCTGATGACTCTACAGTGGTTGGATGCATTGGTGACGGTGATGAGACAGAGTACTGGACTGTGGTTTACTGCTTTGTTACATGGTGCGAGCAGAATCATCTGCAGCGTGACAAAGACCAAGGAATCTATTGTGGACATTCGGAGGACCAGGAAACCTGTCACCCTGTTTCAATCCAGGTGGTCGATTTGGGCATTGTGGAGGACTATAACTACCTCGGAGTACACACTGATAATAACCTGGACTGAATTTAAAAAACCCTGGACACTGCAGGAAAGGCCAGAGTCCTCTCTATTTTGTGAAGCAGCTGAGGTCTTTTAACATCTGTCAGACAATGTTCAGGATTTTCTATGAGTCTGTTGTGGCCAGAGCCATCCTGCATGCTGTTGCATGCTGGGGAAGCCGGTTGAGGGTCGCAGATGCCAACAGATTCAATAAACTGACCTGCAAGGCCAGTAATGTTATGGGGACGGAGCTGGACTTCCTTACGGTGGTATCGGGGAGGTGAACGCTGTTCAAGATAAGGACAATGCTGGACAATACCTCCCAACCAATTCCTGATGTGCTGGCCAGTCACAGGAGCATGCTCAGTGAGAGACTAAGATTAGTGCACCACTGGACGACATAGGAACCTATTTTGACAAATTGCTGCCCCTCCCTGAGCCTGGTTCTGCCAGAGGTTGGTTCCAGTTTAAATTGAGTTTTCCTTTCCCACTGTTGCCAAAGTGCTTGTCTGAGGGTCATTTGATTGTTTGGGTTTCTCTGTATTATTGTAGGGTCTCCTTACAGTATTAAGTGGCTTTAGGTAACTGTTGTTTGTGATCTGGTGATATATAAAAGGAAGTGAATTGAACTGAAATTGAAATCCATCAAACAAATTTAGATCCTGAAGATGTTTCTTTGCCATTTAAACTTTCATAACGACATGCACTAAAGTCAGGGTTCATGGATGCTTTTTCATCATTTGTTGCTTCATTGCCAACTTTCTTTTGGCACAAGACGAATGTCCCTTTTATCCAGCTGCTTTAGCAGCTTGTGTCTGGTGCTCATCCTGAGGACACCCACTGAGTAATACCCTGTCCATTTGGATTAAGGCTTAAGTTAGTCACTGATCTCGTCGTCTTATCCAAAAAGAGTAATAGGCGTCGTAAACCAGGCTGGTTATTATTTATACTATTACACTGACCCACTGTTTCTAAGGTCCCGTAAAATGAATTTTAATAATTTGATTTCTTTTAAAATAATGCAAATAATGTTCAAAGAAAAAGTTTAAGTTACTCCCAGACTGTGTACAAAGGTTTTTTTCAGTGCAGGAGAGTAAATAATGTAATTTCACTGTATAAAAAGCAAAGAGACTAAATAAAAATATATATTTCTGCTGGGGTTATATATTTTGAGGGTTACGTGTGAGAATATTGTAGCTCATCTCTTTGTTGATGAGGTCTAAACATTTATTCTTCATATACAGTTATATACTTTGTCAATGAAAGACTGGTGTGCAGTTAAACTTTCGTACTACAAATTATCTAAAGTTTAATGGTAAACTGATCTTATTGGTAGACTGTTTGATGGTGCAGGGTAAGGGGCACTACGTCATTAGTTTCAGGTCTTCAGATGAGCTACGCACAGCCCTGTTGGCTGGAGGAAGTATTTCCGTGCTTTTGGGTACAGGTTTCGGCGCGTTTGCAGCCGTCTGATGCGGCGAAATAGTACAAACGGGGTATTTCAGTGGTCCTGTCCACCGATGTGACAGCCTGCCGGAGCTCCGAGTAGAGGCGGGAATGGAGCGGAGCGAGGCGGACGAGAATGAGAGCAGTTCATCCCAACAAAACACGATGTGGAAACAGCTTCAAGCCAAAGCCAAGCCGCTGCTCAGCCCCAAGCTGGGCGCCAGAGAGCCAGAAGACAAGAAGGAGCGAGGCATGTGGATGTTCAAGAAGATGAAGCGGAAGGAAAATGTCGTCCTGGACCGGGTAATCTCCTCCTCGCAGCCCGACCTGCTCTTCTCCTCTCCGGATGATGTGGACATTAAGGAGGCACAGCTCTGCGGCAAAGCAGTCGGCCGGGACAAGCTGCAGTTTTCGATCAAGCACAAGTCCACCAGCCCAAACAAACCCACGGTGTCTCAGCTGGTGCAGTCCCACCACAAGAGCTCCTCTCTGGGGTCTGCGTGCCTGGAGAGGCTGGCCGAGCCTCCGGACGGCGATGGCGGGGGCGACGCAGCAACAGCTGCCGCAGCGGAGAAGACACATCTGGAGAGCAGTGAGGATCAGCTGGTGAGCTCCTGCCTCGATGATTTGGGTTTTCAAATGAATATATGTCTGAGAGAGCCAGTTCTGTAACTATTGGATTAGCCCTCATTCATACTGGCAGGTTAACTATCACAAGTTTTGAGTGTGTGAGCGGAAACAAGCAAGTACATGACAAGATTTGTAACGCGATAAGTGTCAAATGGCATATGCGTCAAAATCTGATAGGTTAACAGATAATGACAAAATAAAAAACTGTTCCGTGATCTCCATTTTACATCACATTACTGTGTTTTAAGTAGTTAAGAGTAGTCATTGTATAAAGTATTTAATTATTGTGTGGTATTCTTATCAGAGAGAGCCCTACCCAGCCAACGTGTGTATATGGGCCCCACCTGGTTTTTGCTTGGGCTGGATGGGTACCATGTGGGCATGGGCTCAAACTGGGCTTTTTGTATGGGGCCTACTTGGGTTTTTCACATTAAACCCATATGGGCAATCCCAAGTGGGCACTTTTAGTAGGTCCTAGCTGGGTCAAACATGGGAAACACTTAACTTGGTCCAAAATGGGAAACACACGTAGGACCCACTTGGGTTTTCCACCTGGGATAGACATGGGCAAACACAGTAATTTAAGGATAGGCTGTTGTTGTGTGCCCCAGGTTGGGCAAAGTGAGGTAATCAATATATTTTTTAGCACTGATGACACAGGTGGGGCCCACCTAATCAAACTATATGGTTGTGGATGTGGATGGTTATAACCATCAGAGTACGAAGAAGCACCAAGCAATCACAGGGTACAAGAACTCCCCTTTAACAGGAAGAGATCTCAGGAGATTTAGTTGGTTGAGGGTGAGGGAAAAGACAGGAACAAAGATGAGTGTAGCAATCAATGTTGGTCAAGTTACTTGAAAAAAGTAATCAGTAACTAATTACTGATTACTTCCCCCAAAAGCAATCCCTGTCATGAACCGAAGTTCCGAGCGCAGGCAGGACCCAGTAGCAGAACACACACACTAGGGTAGGAGCGAATAAAGAAAGTAATTTTTATTGCAACTAAAGGTGTCCCGTGAGGGTAGCCTGAAAAACAACGTATGGAACCAGAAGAAACCGAGGGACCGCGCAGGGAACGCCGAGAGCGGGGCTGTGAGAGGCTGTAAAACAAAAAGAGAGACAGATTACTGGGGTGCGGAAAAAAGGCAGCATACGAGGGAAGGTGGAGTGTGCGTCTCACGGTGATAGCCGGGCCGAGTGAACCAGAGGGGGGTGGAGCTCCAAAAGGGGTCGAGACGGCGAAGCTGATGGTGAACCAAATCTCAGGCGGACAGGTGGACAGGCAGGTGTCTCGTAAACAAAAACACGCCGAGTTGTGATCGCTGAGAGGCGACTACGGACTGGCGTGGAGCAGCAGGTAGGGCAGGATTAAATAGTCCACCTGATGATCGCCTGGGATGGGATGCAGGTGTGGGGTTAGCAGCCACGCTCGTGGGCGTGGACATCCCAGCAGCACCCCGGACGCCGGGCCGCGGACCATGACAATCCCGTTACTTTACTGATTACTTATTGTCAAAAGTAATTAATTACTTAGATTTACAACCTGAATAGGTGATAAAGCGATAGATCTTTCAGCCCAATTCTACTTTTTCTGCATAATCCATCATACAAAATGTAATCAAATGGAAAAGTCTCTTTTTAAAACTTGTTTTATTAGTTTTAATCTTTTAAAAAAATTAATTATATGCAACATTCTCTGACTGGGAGAAATTTGTTTAACATTTAAACCTATTTTCTGCACATTCCAGCACATAAAATAAAATATTTTTTTGTGTTTACACTCACTCTTTAAAATAGATGCAAGTAAAACACAGCAGAAAATAAATAAAATCAAAGACTCAGCGGTCCTGTTGCTCTATTTTCACCTGTAAAGCAGGAGTGGGGTAGGCGGAGGTTTGCCCTGGTGCAGGTGTGCCGCAGCCGCTTCGCTGACTGACATTGGAGGTATATAAAATGCAGCATGGGCTACTGATGCATAAATAACTTTAAAAAAAAAAAGACTCATGATGCAACATTTAGTTAGAATAAAGTGGGACCTCCTTTGTGCTTTTATTAAATAGTTAGACCTGTAAATATACATTGTCCACAGACAGTTAAATAGAATAGAATTAGCTTATATTAGTCTCCGCTTGTGGAAGTTAGCATTATTCGTCTTCTGTTGTGCATTTTTGTTGTGCAGATTTAAAAAATAAAATTATTTACATTGTAATAAATAAGTTAAAATATTTGAAAATAATATTAAATAATAGCCATAACCCATAAACTGTGATAATACTCCCAATAAGGGGCTCTGTTTTCATGTAGACTTCTTGTATTTTGAAGGCCTATGAGAGAAATAGATTTCTAGGTCACTTGACAAATACCCACCCATCAGCACACCATAAGTGAGTGGCATCACTTTAGACTGAATTTACAAAAGTAATATCACATCTCTCATTTAGATCTCTCTCAAATCCTTGCTGGGATCCAGACAACTTTGGCTTCTCTGGGAAAATGATCCCTGTCTTCCCTCCTCTATGAGCTCTATAAACACACGGAAATGATGTTGAGTTTCATTTTGGTCCCTAATAAAGTGAAAAATATAAATTAAGCAGAACATCTTTAGGACTGACCTGCTTCTCATATTTCTGTCACCTTTTTGCTTCTCATACCTGATTTCAAAAACCAAGATGGCAAATCAGTCAGCTAATTGGAGATAAAGTATCTGAAATTCAGGAGCGGGGCCACGCCTCCAAACACGCTCCTTCCGGTTCTCATCTGTATATGTTCCCCCAGTTCTACAAGCTGTTTGTTCTCGTTTACGTGCCCCACCGTCCCTCCCTCCCCGTTTTACTTCTTTAACTTCTTCACTTCTCTAGCCGGACAGGGCCCACCCAGTCCCCTTTGAGGCCTTCCCTAAACCGCAGCTCAATTCATGTCCAAGTCATTCACCTTTATCTACTAAAACGCTATCAAACCTCAAATGAGGACGTGGGCCTAGCAAGTGAAATGCTTTAAATTGGGACGTCACTGTGGTCACATCACACTTTTAAATGAACTGACACTATCACACTAACATCTGCTAAGAACGCTGCTGTTATTTTTGAGAAAACATTTCATTTTGAATTTCACATTTCAAAGCTCACCCAGTTTGTTTCTTTCATGTCAGAAGCATTGCAAAATTTCTGTCTATAATTGTTCTGGTAATGTGTGTCTGCTGTAATGAATATAAGGGCATGTGTTTGACTCTGTGTTTTTATGTTTGAATGTGTGATTCAACAGTGAAGCACTTTGTAACTGTGTATTTTTAAAAAGTGCTATACAAATAATATTATTGCTATTGTTGTATGTGATGACTTGGGAGTGAGAATGGATTGGCTAGAGAGAGGTGCGCCTGGCGGCCTGGTAGCTAGTCAATAGTAACATGTCTAAGTGGACTAAATCAGTAACTCAATGAACCCCAATAAACACATTTGTGTGTCCTCCAAAGTCACACACAAATCATTTTAACATTTGTAAATCTTAGTTTACCATTTGGATCATATTACCCTGCCTACTGTGGTCTGTGTGGTTCCTTGTGCAAGATAGACTCCAAAGTCTCATTTACTTATCCATGCATGTTGAAATTAATATAGTCATTGCAGATAAGAAAAGATTATTGGTAAATCAGATGCTAATGGTTTTCCTTCCCTTTATATATACACTGTTCCACGGACAGATGCTCATTGGTCAAAGGTCAGAGCATGCACAGTTAATCCTTGTGAGCCAAAAGCTCAGGTTTCAAACTGTATTTTTTCTAATCTCATGATTAGTGGATGAATATCACACACACAAGCTCTACCACCTTCTGTTTGCAAGGGGGAGAAATTTTTCTCACGAGAAAGGTGTTCTTAAAGGGCAAGGAGCTAAAACAGGAGGGTTCCTTACTAGGAACTCAGAAATTCTTACTTCAAATGAAACTCACTATTAGTACAAGATTAATAATTAATAAAGCGCTGGATGGACCGAATCAAGGATGATATGAAGGCTGTGAATGTTACACCAGAAGACGCCCTCGATAGGAAGAAGTGGAGGAAGGCATGCAAGATAGCGGACCCTGCGTCGGGTGATATAAACCGCTAGGAAGAAGAAGAAGAGTACAAGATTAATAATTGCTTATTTTAAAATCTGAATTATGCAAATCTCCATTACTACAGTGCAAGAATTAAAAAAAGGGGGCTTGGTTAGATTTTGTGGAGCTGTGTGGGTGTATGTGTGTGTGGTGCTGCTCTCTCGAGGACCCTGCTGCCACTCCTTTTCTCCACCTGGGGTCACTCAACAAAAAGCCCTCCGACATTATAAAGGCGAGATGAGGTCCACGTGCGAGGGTTGTTGCTGGGTGTCTGTCCTGCTCCGTTCACACAGAGTTTTGTTTTTGGAGCACTGTGGATTCCTTTTGTGGATACATGTGAATAGTGTGATCCTGTGGGCAACAGAAGTGCCACTTACTGAGTTTGAGCTGTTTGAGCAACAACACTTGCATTAAGGTGCTTTATGTTGTTGTAAGGTACAAAGAGCAGCCGACTAAGGGAAACCAATCCCCTCAGTAAATGTACCAGCTTCTCAGAACAAGACTAGCTTATGTTGACTCTCCTGTGTGTGCAAGTCAACTGAAGCATGAGAGGACAAGAGTGAAACCGGACTGGCTCTCTATCAGCTAATGTGATACTCATTCTTGTCACACTGTTAGCAGAGGGACTTCAGGGTATTTGTTCAGTTGCTACTGTGCTACGATATATGTATCATTTATATCTGCCCTGGCTCAAGCTAAAAAAAGATCATAATGTCACTTTAGATTAAGGTTGGTCGATTTGATTAAAGGGTGAATACTGCAGGATATCTCTCTCACTGAGGAATTGTTTCTAGTTGAAAACCTTTCATTAATAACAAGTATGATTAGCACTGAATCATACTTTATTAATCTTATCTGTTATTAACCTCTGTCTCTGTTCCACAGCATGTTTTTTTTTCCTGTCTTCCTTCTCTCACTCCAGCTGGTTGTGGCAGATGGCCCCGCCCCTCCGAGAGCCTGGTTCTGTCAGAGGTTTCTTCCTGTTAAAAGGGAGTTTTTCCTTCCTACTGTTGCCAAAGTGCTTGCTCATAGGGGGTCATATGATTGTTGGGTTTCTCTCTGTATGTTTTATTGTAGGGTAATCTTACAATATAAAGCGTCTTAAGGCGACTGTTGTTGTGATTTCACGCTGTATAAATAAAATTGAATTGAATTAAATAAGACATAACAGCATCTGTTAACAGAGTTCATAAATGTAGGATATATTTAACCTGTTGCAGCTGTGTGTTTGCAGGCTACAGACTGGTATTTTGTCAGTATTCGGTTCAAAGTATTCAACGTGCATGTTTTTACATGAGCATGTCTCCACCATGATTTCAGGGTAAATGCTGGTGCTTTCACTAAAGTTTTAAGGCTTAATTTTTGGCCTTGTCTTTTTAAATCCAGCACTATTGGAATTGACATTCAATATTATTACCAGCCTATTTGTGTAGTTTTATCTCTGAATAATGTTTGAGTGCTTGGCTGTGAGACTTTTTAGTCTTACGTATATTAGTTTAGAGCTGTGCTTTGTGGCCTTAATTTGGTCTGTGACCTTAAGACACCTCTTGTGGTGTTTTCCCTTAGTGTACCTCTTAGTACAGCCATCAGTCAGGCTTATCCACCAGGGAAGGATTACAGGCAAGCCAACCAGGATGATTCTTCACCTTGCTCCCTCCCACTCATGCACTGCTGCTTCTTTCATTCAGCCTCCTCACCTCCTCTACTGCACCTGCTCCTTTTCAGCTGCCACACTTTTCATGGGAGAAACATTTTTGGTTTTTGAAGTTTGTGCATCTGCCAGGGTAGAATTGCTTCAGAAGTATCCTCAGAGTCCCGGCCTTTGGAGCTTCTCTGTCAGAGTTGCCCTCCCCTCACTCCACCTTTTACCTCCTTGCCTGTATAATCTTCCCGTGACTGCTCGACCCTGGATCGCTTTCTTTGTGAGGCCTCAGTGGCAGAATCCCGTCTAGCGATCCTGGGGTTACTCCGCTGTGCCTCTAGGGATGACTTTTTCCCCCTCATCTCCTCATGTGGACGGCTGCTGTCGGTGAGCTGTTTGAATATGTGCTTCAGTATGTGCGCCATTGTGGATTCTAGTGATGGGATTTCCGGCTCTTTTTAGAGATCCGGCTCTTTCGGTTCGGCTCACTAAAAAGAGCCGGCTCTTTCGGCTCCGAACCGGCTCTTCGGGTTGTTTTTTTGCTTTAATTAATTTATTATTAACAATAATATAAAATTATGCACAAAAGGAATTACTAACGTAAAAAAAAAGTTGGTTTTATTTATATATGTGCGGTGGCCCCTAGAGACAAAACACGTACAAACTCCAAAACACATTTCTAGCATGAACTGAACTTCCAAAGCAGAGCTACTAGATCACTTAAATTACACAATTGAAAGCATGTGTGTATTGTTTGTATATTTATACACAGGCACTCATATATATTCAAATAATTTAAAAAAAAGTTCATTTACCTGTTACTACCACACACCAAATCCGGTCGTTGGTACTTGCTGGCTTGTGTAGCCACTAGGTAACAAAAGCTCAACACTGCGCCCAGCATCCTGGAGCACTTCTGTTGTCTTTTGTACGTGTTTTGAGTTTTTATGTGCTTCAGAGTTCGTACGTGATTTGAAGTTTGTATGTGCTTTGTCTGTAGGGGCCACCGTAAATATACTTTTATTTATTCACTCCACATAAAATTTAATAAATAAATCATATAATACAAAAATCAACTATTCACATTTCAACTTTTAACTATTTAATTTTTCAGCTTTTTCCTTTTACAAATTTAAAGTGAAACAACACAAAACACTGCAAACCACAACACAATTAAACATAAATTAAAATATGAAAACAAAAAGAAGATGCACATTCTCTGTCAAATGGGCCTGCATGAATAAACTTTCAGAATCCTTTATCATCCGCAACTAAAAATAGTTGTGGATGATTACTATACCTTTCTAATGTGACGTTGTTGTCCCTGGCTCTCTCTCTCTCCCTCTGGCTCTGTTCCTGTGCTACTGAGTGTAACTACCGCCCCTCCCCCCTCTGCCCAGCGTAAAGCACAAGGCTCCGTGCAGAGTGAAGCGGAAAAAAGTGCGAGAGAGAGGCTGAGAGAAAGAAAGCAAAAACCCACGTGACGACTCGCGATAAGGAGTCGGGTCGTTCACATCAAAGACCCGGCTCTAAGAGCCATTTCGTTCACGAACGACCCATCACTAGTGGATTCCAGCATTAATACCATCACTTGTTTTTATCCACCTTTCTTTCAGCTCTGTGATTGTGTTTTTTTCTGTGTTTTTGTGGGAATATTAATATTAGTAATAATTCTGACTAGCATTCATTATGTCAATTATTGACTATTTGGGGCAATTGACTTTGAAAAATGAAACAAATAAGGAGAAAGAAACTGGTTCTGAATAATATGATGAGATGAGCTGTGACTCAGGCAGAGACCCAGGCAGTTAGTATTAAGTAATTGTTGGAGAAGCTCGATAGGAACGATACCAGCCACCTGACCAGTGTTACAGACCACTCACCTAAAGAGAGCTCCCTGACAGCTGCAGTCGCTTAAAGCAGACATGAAGGGACTAGAAATACAACCAAACATTTGTCCTGGTCTCATACTCCCCAGATCCCAGTCAGGGCCAAGGATAAACACTGAGGCAACACAGGACAATCCCAGAAGTCCGGCGTCTATGCCCTGGTGTGAGAGATGCTTGATGATGGTTTTAATCTTGTGGGTAACTGGTTTACGCTCCACTAGATATGTCATTTCTCAAAAACAGGAGATAGTAATAATAGTAAGAATTCTGGCTAGCATTCTTAAACTTGAGATTAGCTGCACATTTTCTTGCGTTTAGATTTGCTTGACTGTGTTCCTGGGCATTCAGGTTATTGCAGCATTTATACTGCTGCAAATAGCACAACATTTGGTGGTTCTGCTACCCAGGAAGCAGCCTCATAATTCACAAATCTGCTGTGTGTGTTAGGGGTTACTGAGTGTACGTGAGAAACTGCGTTTGTATGCATTTCTGTGCACACACTCACAGGTGCAACCATTTACTTGGTCACTTTAACCACACAGCGTTGACAACCACGCGATGATGTTAGAGCTCACATATTGAACGCGGCTATAACTTTACTGAATATGAAAGAGTACAACTCACACATTTTCACACGTTTCCTCAGTCCAGCTACTTTGTAGGCGCCGTGAAAAAAAAGTGTAAAGTGAACTCCTTTAGCTCATCTGTGTTCTCTTTGTTGAATCGGGTTTGTTCTCAGCCTTTTAGTTACTGTATTGATCACACAGTCTGTATAAGCAGGGATATTTATGTTATCGGGGACATTAGGTTAAGCCAACATGTTATGGAGGGCTCTGCCTTGAGTTTTCTGTTGTTTTATTGGATTCATTTTCAGCTTCATGTGACGGTACCTGTAAGCACCATTTAAAAGGTGTCCTATAAACTTACAGTACACACAAAGATTAGATTATTAGCAGTGCCGGGGCATTACAAAGAAGTGTTATACTGTAATTCCATTATATTTTTCTGTAACTCTATGATGTGAAACGTTATTATTAGTAAAAAAAATTCATTAATCACATTACAGTTATTAAACAGTTGAACAGTAATAAGTTGTTCAATTATTTATATAATCCGCAGAGAGAGAAAAAAAATTAAATTAGCCTTTTGACAAACAAAACTGCGCAACAATGAAACTGTTATGGGGAAACAAAATTAGGAGGGCACCCTAGGGTAGACCCAGAACTTATTGGCTTTAACCCTATAACGCCCTTCGTTTCATATTTGATACATGAGTTTCAGAGACCTCTATCTCCTCAACATGATCAATACTTGTCATCATTTCAAAATGTTATGGACAAAACTCTTTCTTTTTTTAATCTAAAATTACCATTGTTGCTAACAAAAACTTGCCAAAAACCAATCCATCCATCCATCCATCCATTCGCTTCCGCTTATCCTTTTCAGGGTCGCCGGGGGTGCTGGAGCCTAGACCAGCTGTCATAGGGCGAGAGGCGGGGTACACCCTGGACAGGTCCCCAGTCTGTCGCAGGGCTAACAAACAGAGACAGACAACCATTCGCGTTCACATTCACTCCTATGGGCAATTTAGACTAATCAATTAACCTATCCCCACAAACTGCATGTCTTTGGACACTATGATCGGACATGTCTTTGCCGATCATACACAACATGATATAGCAAAAAAAAATGTGGATTTTGTTTTAAGGGTTAATAAACATCTTAGCTCCAAAATAAATCCGAATTTTCTGGCTATTTTTTGATGGGTTGAGTTTTAAAGGGTTAAAATGACCTGGGGGCCTCCAGGGAGAAATTGGAAAATGTTGCTGTATTTTCCCATTTTCTTCGCATAAGTGCAAGAAGGTGAATGGGTGCATTGACGACGCCTCACAGGTTTATTAGTAGGACGATATTGCTGATCATAGCTGTTTGCCCGACAGACTGTATTAACATTCATAACAGTTGATAAATAAAAATGAAAAAGTAAAGAAACAATGTTAAAGAGTGTTTCTTTGACGTTGCATAGTTTGTCCACCAAAGGGCACTCTGCACTTTCCCTGTTGCCAATATGTTTGTAATGCTACAAACACAACAACCAGCTGAGCACAATTGGGTAAACAGAGCGTAAACAAGGACATAACTGCACACATCAAATGGTAGGGAACTTTGTTTATGGTTTTTGTGTCTGAAAGAAAAAAATTTAGATTTTTAAATGATCAGATATTTGTATTAATGTCAAAATATTGCCTATAGTGGTTGGGTTCTATATGGCAGTCGTTACCATATAACTTTACTGATGACAATCCAGAGTTTTGTCAAACAAACCTTCTTTTTTACACATTACAGATCAAACTCTTGTCTGCTTGACAATCAGTAACTGAAAGACTTTCAGATTCATTCAGAGTGAAAATGATGACGGATGTGGTCAGAACCAAAGTGTTATTAAGAACAAAGACAAGCAGTGCTGTTATTGTTATCTATGCGATGTTAATTCATTCTAATAGAAATATTACACGAGGTTCCTCCTAAGGTAGTTAGTTTAAATTTGGGGTGAAATCTCCTAAAACCAAGAAGTAACCATTCTACTACTTTCAGTTAAAGTGAGTATACTCATGTCATCAGAGATGCATTACTACAGACCTTCATACTTGATTATAAAATTAAAATTAATTAGTGAGCTTATAAGTGTATAACAGTAGTGATATAGTAATATAATAGCAATTGTCATGATAGGCTTACTTTACACTAACATCTGCATTACTTTAGATAAAATACTGTATTACAAAAATATGATATCTGTCTGTAGATGTGATGTAGAGGTGAGTGTTTAAACATGGACGTCCAGTCCTAAAATAGGCATGTATCGGTGTAGCTGGGGGTGTTCCCAGCTTGGCGCTTTGCTTCCTGATTTAGTACCACAGGACATTTAAGCCTTTCTTAAGCTGCTTGTTAATTCTGGCAGAACGTGTTAGTCATATAATGTAAACATCCTGATTCAGCCTCGGACTGGGTTTGTGCACTTTTTGGCCTCCATACTCATCTGTTTCGTCTTTCATACCGGCCAAAGTGATAGGCTGCAGGGTGTGCAAAGACGTTTTAATGCTGGGTCACAATGAAGCAGTAAAACCTGTGAGCTGTTGCAATGAAAGCCAAAGTAACACCGCAATAGATGGTTGCTGTTGACTGCCAAGATGAGAGATAACAAACAGCTTCACACAAGAGATGTGACTGGTACATTTTCTAAGAGTCTTCATACCACAGATTTTCTCCAGTCACGCTTTAAAAGCAAAAGTACAATCACCAATGCCACCAAGTGTAAAACTGGCATGAATTCTCACAACTCAAAGGAACAGACATTGGGAATACACTTAATTATTGTTTGTTTGTCTGGGTGTTTAGTAAGTAGCTGAGGCTAGAATCCACTTAGCTTAGCGTAATAGTTGAAACAGGGGAAACTGTTGAGGCTTGCGAAAAGATTTCCATATCATTGCATATTCAGTACTGGTGTGGGCTTTGAGCTATGAGTGTGCTTGTTGCCAAATGCAGCGGTATGATTGGTCAGATCTGTTTATCTGAAAAATCAAGCATGACTCCAAAAAAATAAATGCTGCAAATTAATTCTGCAAGAGTTCATGGCCGGTGTAAATGGCTACATTTTATAATAACTACAATAACTGAGAAAAATTTTTATTACACAAAATATTTGCATGAGTTTCAAGTGTTTGGTGTGTAAAGGTCATTAGCTCTTCTGATGCCCAAGGTTTTAAAAGATGATAATAACATGCAAAAGGCTACATTACCAGTGATCCAGTACTTTGATCTGGATCACAGAAAGAATAAAAAATGGACATTTCAGTTTCTGGATCTGAACCCAAAGCCAACGTGGAAGTGCATTAAAGCTGGATTCTGGAAGACATACTGTCTTCCTGTATATTCCTCTAGGCTGTAAACAGACATCTGGTCCTACAGAAGTCAGTGGGAAAACGGCCCTTGGATTTAACCTCTCCAAACACTTTCCCGATGAGTTTATGTGCTCAGTGACTCATTTTGGGGCACACAGTCAATCACTTCCAGCATTGTGAGGTAATTTTAGAGAAAGCCAGGTGATAATAACCCAGAGCTACCTCTGTAGATTACATTTTACACAAGACTGTCCTTTGTACATGACCTGCACATGCTTGTGTTAACCCACACAAATAGTGGGCTCTCATAATGAGTTAAAAAAGAGGCACTCATTCCTAATGTAAACAGGACATGAAACATGGAGCCAAATCCAGACAAGAAAGGCTTAGTATGCAATGTAACCTTATCATGAACGCAACCACTGACAAATGAGCAAAAGGAGGTCTGCATTTCATTCGCTATTCAAAATATATACATAGAAAAACACATACAGTTTATAAGGTAACATAGACTTTGTTTTCTTCTTTGGATGTTCGCTGCCTTTTGGTCGATTCTCTGACAAAATGAACCCACACTGATCTGGGAATAGTTAGAAGGTCAGAGTTAAGTGGTTTGACAAACAACAAGAAAAAGCGATGTCCTGCGAAACTGGACTGAAAGCGAGTGAAAGAGCAGCCAGTGTCTAAAGAAAGACTTTGAAAGACGTTCAGAAAGCTCATGTAAAGATATGAGGAGTGGCTCAAGACTCAGGCACAGTAATTTTACAGTACGTAAAATTGACACAGGAAACTTTATACTCAGACGAGTTGCCTGCTGGTTGGATTTTATCTCTTCATATGTCTTACCCTACTTGTTACATGCAGCTATGGGTGGAGACTAGGCTACATAAGACTTTAACAGCCCTCCTCCAACAATCCAGCCTCCACACAGACAGCTTGACACACTCAGCCTCCTCATGTTACACAGGATAGTCTCACTCACTTTATTATCATGTTTTCTGTTTCCGCCAGTGGAATTTCCACAGCTTGCCAGAGCAGAACTTGGCACACTTCAGAAGTTTCACCCTCAGAAAGCAAGCCTGTGTTTCATAATGTGTCTACCGGATTTATAGCTGGGCAGGAAAGCTGTAAGACTTGATGCTATAAAGCTTTAAAAGTGGTTTATAATTTATGTTGTTACATCACTGCATCAATATAAAATCACACTTTTACCACAGTTTTTTTTGTAAATGTATATTTACATAGTCTTGACTTAAGGTCTTAACTCAGTCACCTTATTTCACCCTCGCTAAAACACAATATGCGAAACCTTCCACCATTAAAAAACCCCCAAAAAACTCTAACCACAAAATCCTAATTTCAAACTATAGTCACAAAATCTCTGACTTATTTGACAAAATTCTTTCTATTCACAGTTTGCTGCAAAATTCAAAGCTGTATCTTACAGCTTTGAAACTCTGAAGCTGTGTGCTACTTCATAATTATGTTTGACAAGACTTCGACTAGCCAAACTAATAAAAAAAACTGATGGTTTGATTTTATTGTACTTTTACTGAATTTATTTTATCCCTTTGCTCTGTGTTAGAGAGTTATCTTTAAAGAACAGAAACTCACTCAATCAAATTAAGTGGTCAAACGAGCTGATTGGTGAACCACAGCTCAACCTAGCATCCCTGTACAGTGCTGAGTTGCAGCGCTCTGCTGGTTCAGGTTTTTTTGATGACTCACTCTCTTTGCATAGTGATTTTCAGTTTCTTCCTCTTCTTTCTGGTCCCAAAGTGTAGAACAATAAGGTGTTGGCTTGATGTTCTCTTGTGGCCGCTGGGCTGCTCCCATGGTGGCCCTCTGTGGCCTGGACATCTCCCTTATCGGGGGGGAGGGCTCTGCCGGGTGGTCTGGGGCCCTGGGACCCTGTTTTCAACTCGTATTAGAGGGGTGGTTTTGTCTCTAACAGGTACTGGAGTTGGCGATACATTGTGCATTTCTATTTGTTTCTATCTCCCCGTATCTCTCCTCTACCGCACCACCACCTCCTCTTTTTGCTCTCTTGCCTATAAATGTGATAACTGAAGTAACACAAATAGAAATAAATAAATATTGAAGATTCACAAAAGAAAGAGGAGGCTATAGAGATTCTATATAGCTGTTCTTGCAAAAGCAACATTTGTTTGGTACCACAATACATTCAGATCGCAATTCTGATTACAAAAGCTGCCAGACTTGACAGGATATTTAAAAAAAAGAAATGTAGCACCTGTTTACTGAATTAAATAAAACAGACAATTAGAAAACTTAGATCACAAACTTGTCTTTAGCCAATTTTCTTTCTGCAGTGTGCAGTTTTTTTCCCATTTTATATCATAAATGTAGATATTTTGGTATTTTACAGTGTTTTTCACAGTGTTGTCAAACTGAACCATTAATGAAGACAAATCAAGAAGTTACTCAAAAATCAAAATTAGTTTCAGCTGTCACTACATTATTCAATATATTGCAATGCAAAAATTTATTGTAAGTAGTCTGTGAATATGTGTACAGTACAGTACACATGCTCAGTTTGTTTTCCAGTGAGTCCACTGTAAGGAGCTCATATATAATATCATATTGTAGAAATATTGATCAGAGCATCTCTCTGAGTGGAAGTGCTTGTGTTGACAGGATGCTGCTCTCCCAGCAGAGTAGTTGTGTTACATTTGCAGTGATGGATGCAGATTGATGTTTCATTGTCAGTGATTGCTTACATACATGTTTTCAATGAAGTGTCTTAGCTTTAATATTGCATGGAAATAATTCCAGCAATTAAAAATAAGATGAGTTATACCACCTGTATGGTGTTTTAAGAACACCTAAGAATTAAATGACTCACTGTACATTACATTACATTATCTAATGCGTAAAGTTTTACTGACAGTGGTGAACCCATGGTTGTATTGTGTGTCTCTGTAGTTGTTTTGTGCCTTTCAGTTGTGGATTAGTGACTGAACTCAATAAGCGAATCGTTGCAGGCAGATGCAAACTGGTGGAAGACACAAACATGAGACTGGGTCAGTCTTTAGCATCATTTTAATCATTTATCAGTGCAGGAGCTGGAAAGATGAGGCTTTCTGATGCTGAGAAACTCTTTAATCTTTTACTTCCTGTTTTGATCTTTTCAATGGCTTTACCAGCATTAAGGAAGGGTTTTGTTTTAGTGATGCATAGTGATACCATAACAAAACTGCAGCATGTCACGACACACAGCCAATGCAGGGACCACAAATGAGGTTTATATATCTGTCATTTAGTGTCTCTTTGTATGTAAGTTTTTATAGTCATTTATTGTCTCTAGTTGTGTCGTTCTTATATTAATCTCCCTGATCACAGACTCTGAAACATGTCCCACTGACCCATGGACTGAGCTCCATCTGTGGTCTTTGTAAATATCCATGTATAGTTGATTTTGGCGTGGCAGAGTGCAGATGTCTGTGACAGTTCCACTTTCAATATGTGTAGAAATGTTCAATGAAGTTAAACGGTCCTGTCTCGCAGAAACTGTATAACAGGTATTAAAGCAGCGTTAGACCACTCGTGCCCATGCTGTTACTTATATTCTGTTTCTGCATTGCCACAGAGGTGATCATATTGCAACCGCAATGAAAGTTTTAGGAAATGGAAAACAATTTGCACCTCAGCACTGTGATCAGATAGGAGGAAGGTTCTTTCATGTAATTTCCTGTTAGTAATCACCCCTGGGACAAGATACCAAGCTGAATTAGACACTTTGGTCAGAGGAAGTGTGTAAGCTTAGATGTAGATAGCTACCATGAGTTAGTGAAACTACACTTCAGTGACAGGCTGGAAGAGACTTCTCATAAAAAATGTTGGTGAGTTTAAAGTCAGGATGTGGCTGAGAGGGCTTTTGTAGAGAAGCAGTTTATTGCATGTATTTAATGCATTCATTTGTGCTAACAGGGAATGGGTACTTCATGTCCTTCGGGGTTTTCTTCTGACCAAGCTCGGTCGGGGATGTACAAGCTGGAGATCGAGCTGAAAAGAGGACACAACCTGGCTGTCCGAGACAGAGGAGGTGCAGTGACATCTGTAGTTAATTGCATTTTTCAGCTCTTGCTTTTATGCATGTGTGATAGCTTTATTTGTCTATTTTTATTCGTCGATGTAGGAACAAGTGATCCATATGTCAAGTTCAAGCTTGCTGGCAAAGAGGTTTTTAGGAGCAAAATCATCCATAAAAACCTCAACCCAGTGTGGGATGAGAAGACGACCTTAATCATTGACAGTCTGAATGAACCTCTGTATGTCAAGGTAAAGACTTAGAACTAACACACACACACACACATACACAGCTTTTCCATATTATTCTTAATGAACATTGGTCAGTGGAGATTGTTTATTTCTCTTCTGCAGGTGTTTGACTATGACTTCGGCCTTCAGGATGACTTCATGGGTTCTGCTTTTCTTTACCTGGAGTCTCTAGAGCAGCAGAGGTATGTCAGATATTAGTGCCAACATTGTGTTCTGAAAAACAAGAACAAAATAATAAAGAAATATTTTAATAATTCTTTGCATGTTTCACGAAATGAAAAAAGACACAGAATAAACACAGATAAAATGCTGTTGTATGTATGTTTTTATTGGTGTGAAAAAACATTTTCTCCCTTCCTGATTTCCTTTTTTTGTATGTTTTCCACACTTAAATGTTTCAGATCATTGAAGAAATATTAGACAAAGATAGCAGAAGTAAACAAAAAATGCAGTTTCTAAATGGAGGTGCTTAATATTAAGGTGGAAAAAAGTACAAACGTACATGGCCCAGAGTGAAAAAGTGATTAACCCCTAAACCTAATAACTGGTTGTGCAGAGTTGTTGTGATTCAGCCACAGGGTTTTCAAGCATGAACCGCCTTTTTAAGGTCATGCTACAGCATCTCAACTGGATTCAGGTCAGTACTTTGATTAGGCCACCCAAAAATCTTCATTTTGTTTTTCTTAAGCGATTCAGACGTGGACTTGCTGGTCTGTTTTAGATCATTGTCCTTCTGCAGAACCCAAGTGTGCTTCAGCTTGAGGTCACAAACAGATGGCCGGGTTCAAACTGTGGTCATAAATATTTTGTACTTGTAAATCAGACTGCGTAGTTGTGAACTGAGTTATATAACCTTGTAAACCAAAATATCTGAAAATGTTATGTTTGTGCATTCATAGATAACATTTTTTTTGTCTGTTTGTAAAAAATATTTACAGAAGTTACACATTTTTTTCAAGGTCTGGTTATAGATACAAAGCAAAAAACTACATATTTTGGTGACAACAATTTGAGCCCATGTGGATATTTTTCTTCAGGATGTTTTGGTAGACAGCAGACTTCGTGGTTCCATTTATCATGTACCATGCAAGTCTTCCAGGTTCTGAGGCAGGAAAGCGGCCCCAGACCATCACACTACCACCACCATATTTTACTGTTGGTACGATGTTCCTTTTCTGAAATGCTGTTACTTTTTACAATAGATGTAATGGGACACACACCTTCCAAAAAGTTCAGCTTTTATCTCGTCAGTCCACAGAGTATTTGTACAAAGGTCTTGGGGATCAAGGCTTTTGAAGATCTTTTTTTAGGCTTTTTTTAGGCAGGTCCTATTCGAGCTGAACTTTCCAAAAGATGTGATACATCACAGTTAATTTATGTTATAATAGGAAGGGGCAATGACTTTTTCATGAAGGGGCATGTAGGATTGTTTTTTTTCCCTCTTAATAATAAACACCTTGATTTACAAACTGCATTTTGTGTTTGCTTGTGTTATCTTTGTCTAATATTTTAATTTGTTTGACGATCTAAAACATTTATGTGTCTTTTTTCCCCCTGAATTTATAAACAGGAAATTAGAGGTCATCCAGGTCTTTATGTCTTTACGCCATTCAAACAGTTTAACTAACCGGTGTGTGTTATCTGGCCTTAATGGAAAGATAAGGTTGGGTGTCATCTGCATAGCAATGAAAAAGTATGCCTTCTGATGATGCTGTGCAAGTGAAGCATGTATAATGTAAACAGAATTGGTCCTAGCACTGAACCCTGTGGAACTCCATAATTAACCTTGGTGTGTGTGAAGAGGACTCTCCATTTACATGAACAATTTGGAGTCTATTTGATAGGTATGATTTGTAGTTACATAGACAGGTACGTTTAATACCGAATGAATTAGGTTGCACCTAATTACTGAACCTAATCATCGTGTAGTGACACTGGCCTTATAAAAAAAAAGCATGCCAGAAAGCAGAGCAGAAAACACACCTGCACATATTCATGACTGTGTGTTCCAGGACGATACCTGTGACTTTAGTGCTGAAGGACCCTCAGTATCCTGATCAGGACCTCGGTACTCTGGAGCTGGCCGTCAACCTGACACCTAAAGACAGTCCCATCGAGGAACGCCGAGACTCAACAGTATGTATGAAGATTATGTCAGCTGATATTTCTCTCACTTGATCTTTTTTTTTAAATCTTATTTTAATTTGACCTGCTTTAGTTAAATAAATGTCAAAAACACCACAACTGATACACTGACATGAGTTAATGCAGTCAGAACTTAGGGGCAGGTTGAAAGGAAATCATTTTTACATGTCAGCTGTGAAATTTGGTTGACATGGTAAAGAGCTTAAACACTCCCGCGTGCACACAGACACACACACACACACACACACACACACACACACACACACACACACACACACACACAGAAAATGTTCTGTTAGAGGAAGTCTGTTAGTGTGAAAAAGTATTAAATGAAAAGTGTTTTATGTAGAAAAACATTCCACTGTTTCTCCTTCTTTCTTGCACTGATGGATAAGCTGAATTGTTGAGGTAGAGCAATTTTTTTTATATAAAGCTGCATCTAATCATGATGTTATATGAAGATCAATTTAACTAATATTCTTCTAATATCTTTGGCTTATGAATGGCCTAAAGTAACATCCTTGTATTTCTTGTTTTTCAGTTATTCCATTTTCCCATTATGATATCAAATTGTATCACTTGCCTGCAACCCTGATTTTATTTTACTTGTATTGTTGATTTTGCATTCTTAGTTTATTTTTTAAAGTTAGTTTTAGTAAATTTTTAGTAAACATACCATTCTGTGGCATGTGCAGATGCTCTTCGGCTGTTGCTGCATCTTGCACAGAGGAAAACTTCTTATGCAAAAGACCAACTTTCAGAGCGTAGCATATGCTGCTTCCTATGCATGGAATTTCCAACTATGCATCCAACTACTTATCCCACCAACAGTAACTGTCTGTAATCACCTCACAGATGTAACATTATCTAGAGCTACTTTAACTACCACTGATATTTATTTAGTCTTTTTCTCCATTTGGTCTTTCTCATTTAACTTAAGTAATTACTTCCTCCAAACCATCTAAGTGTCTTTTAGACCCCATTCCTACAAGACTGTTCAAAGAAGTCCCACAGTTAATTAATGCTTCAATCTTAAATATGATCAACTTATCTCTAATAATTGGCTATGTACCACAGGCCTTCAAGCTGGCAGTTGTTAAACCTTTACTTTAAAAGCCATCTCTAGACCCAGCAGTCTTAGCTTATTATAGGCCAGCCTTCATCTCCAACCTTCCTTTCATTTCAAAAATTCTTGAAAGAGTAGTTGTAAAACAGTTATCAGATCATCTGCAGAGGAATGGCTTATTTGAAGAGTATCAGTCAGTTTTCAGAGCTCATCACAGCACAGAAACAGCTTTAGTGAAGGTTATAAATGATCTTCTTATGGCGTCTGACAGTGAACTCATCTCTGTGCTTGTCCTGCTAGACCTTAGTGTTCTATACAGTTGGCCATAATATTTTATTATTTTATTAGCCCTGCAGTGGTTTGTATCATATCTGTCTAATAGACTCCAATTTGTTCATCTCCTTGGTGAGTCCACTTCACACACTAAGGTTATGGAGTTCCACAGGGTTCCATGTTAGGACCAGTTCTGTTTACATTTTACATGCTTCCCTTAGGCAGTATAATCAGAAGGCATAGCATACATTTTCATTGCTATGCAATGACACCCAACTTTATCTATCTATGAAGCCAGATAACGCACACCAATTTGAAACTGCAGGAATGTCTTAAAGACATAAAGACCTGGAAGCAAGATTGAAGTAGAAAATTAGAGGTCTAATTTCCTGCTTCTAAATTCAGATAAAACTGAGGTCATTGTACTCGGCTCTGAAAATCTTAGAAATATGGTATCTAACCAGATTCTTACTCTGGTTGGCATCACCTTGACCTCCAGTAACGCTGTGAGGAACCTTGAAGTTATTATTGACCAGAATATGTCCTTCAATGCACATATTAAACAAATATGTAGAACTGCTTTCTTCCATTTGCACAATCTCTAAAATTAGAAATATGCTGTCTCAGAGTAACGCTTTCTTTCACAGCAAGTCTTTTGTCCTGTCTTCCTTCTCTCACCCCAACTGTTTGCGGCAAATGGTCGCCCCTCACTGAGCCTGGTTCTGCTGGAGATCTCTTCCTGTTAAAAGGGAGTTCTTCCTTCCCACTGTCGCCAAAGTGCTTGCTCATAGGAGGCCATATGATTGTTGGGTTTTTCTCTGTATGTTATTGTAGGGTCTACCTTACAATATAAGCACCTTTAGGCGACTGTTATTGTGATTTTGCATTGTATAAATAAAATTGAATTGAAAAATTGGCATACAGTAGCTTACTAATAATTATGTTATTATTAATAAACCCAAAACATTTAGTTACTTTCCAGGTTTGCACATGTATAGGAAAAAAATCAACTTTGAAGTTGATTTTAGTTTTGTTGTCCTTCAGTAAAGATGGGTCTCTATGTTTCCTGCTGCAGATGGAGGTTAAGAAGTATGGACTAAAACATTATGTGCATAAAGTAAGTGTAGTGGTGATCAGGCTCTTAGTGCTTTTCCATAGTTTCACCTTGATTGACCCTTTCCTAGGTCACCTCTAGTTGAGTAGCTGCTTTGAGTCACGATAGAGAGCACAATGCAGTAGAGTCATCTGTCAGACTTGTATAGGCTAGTAATAACTTTTGTGCAGTCAGTTTGTCTTTGTAGCTTTCGATGTTTACTTTCAGGTTTCTCAAAGCATTTTCTCAATTTTTTTATCTTCATCTTTTGGCTTCATGTTTTCTCAGCACCCCTTATGAATAAAATAAAATCAGCATGAATTATAAACACTGTTACTATATTTTCCTGCACCAGTGATCAAAAGGCTAAGATGAAATTCTTCCTGGGTCTTTACATAAACGTTATTTTGAAGCAAACTTTTAATCTCAAATTGCAAACGGGTAGCATCTTTTCTGATATATCTGCTGGCTGTTAAATTTCAACATTTTTAACACCACAAACATATGGTTGTTTCACTTGGGATTATAGAGAACAAATATCTTAGTTCCTAATCCGACTTTATGGATGAGTCTTTGCAGGCTGATTGGCTCTCGCAATAATCAGAAAACTGACTATAGTAAGGCAAATATGTGGAGCCTCATCAAAGTAGGCTTGATTTTCTGACATATAAATACTGTCACAGTTGTTGTTTCGATGAGACACCAAAAACTCCACTGAAAGACAAAAACTCTCGAAATGAATGAAACACCACTGAAACACAATTTTTTGTGTTTTTTCTAGTCATATGGAGTTCTGTGATTTATTTCCACATAATCACTCAATATTTACAGTGCTCTGATTTTAGAGCCTACCAATCCCTGAGGGCGATAATGATCTCCTTAGCTACATGCTGCTCCACTACTTTTTTTGGACTGCAGACACTTTCTACATACAGTCAGGAAAAAAAGATTAAAACCTCAAATAGCCATACCTTAGAATGGTAGGTTTATTTGAACAGTGAGAGACAAAACAATATATATTAAAAAAAATCCAGAAAAATGCATTTCAAAAAAGTTATAAATTAATTAGCATTTTCATGAAGGAAATAAGTATTTGATCCCTTTGCAAATTTCTGCTTTAAAGCTTTAGTACTTGGTGGCAAAACCTTTGATGGCAATCACAGATGTCAGACATATCTTGTAGGTCAAGTTTTGCACACATTTTGTCCCATTCCTCTTTGCAGATCCTCTCCAAGTCATTAATGTTTCATGGCTGATGTTTGGCAACTCAAACCTTCAGCTCTCTCCACAGATTTTCTATGGGATTAAGGCCTGGAGACTGACTAGGCCACTCCAAGACCTTAATATGCTTCTTCTTGAGCCAATCCATGTTGGCTTGCCCATGTGTTTTGGATCATTGTCATGCTGGAATACCCACCCATGACACATTTTTAATACCCTGGCTGAGGGAAGAAGGTTGTCACCCAACATGTGACGGAACATGGGCCCATCCATACTCCCTTTGATGCAGTGCACTTGTCCTCTCCCCTTGGCAGAAAAACTCCCGAAGCATGATGTTTTCAACTTCATGTTTGACGGTGACAACGGTGTTCTTGGAGTCGTAGGCAGCAATTCATCCTCCTTCAAACACGGCAAGTTGAGCTGATGCTAAATAGCTCAATTTTGGTCTCATCTGACCACAACACTTTCACGGGTGGCTGTAGCTCAGGTGGCAGAGCAGGTCAGCCACTAATCACTGGATTACTGGATGTAGTGTAAAGCGCTTTGGGGTCCTTAGGGATTGAGTAAAGTGCTATACAAATGCAGGCCATTTACCATTTACCCAGTCCTCCTCTGAATCATTGAGATGTTCAGTAGCAGCTTCAAATGGTGCCCTTGCGGGCTGTGCAGGATTTCAGTCCTTCACAGCATACTGTGTTACCAACTGTTGGTAACTATGGTCCCAGCTGCTTTGAGATCATTGACAAGTTCCTCCTGAGTAGTTCTGGGCTGGTTCCACACTGTTCTCATTATCATTGAAACTCCAGACCGAGGGAGATTGGCAGTTATTTTATGATTCTTCCATTTGTGAATAATCACACCAATTGTTTTCACCTTCTCACCCAGCTGCTTGGCGATGGTCTTGTAGCCCATTCCAGCCTTGTGTAGGTCCACTATCTTGACCCTAACATCCTTGGAAAACTCTTTGGTCTTGGCCGTGGTGCAGAGTTTGGAATCTGGATAGATTGATTGCTTCTATGGACAGCTGTCTTTTATACAGGTAACAAGTTGAGGCTCCCAATATCAGCTCATTACCTCTATAAAATACACCTGGGAGCCAGAAATCTTGCTGATTGATAGGGAGGCCTTAAATACTTATTTCCTTCATGAAAATGCAAATTAATTTATAACTTTTTGGAAATGAATTTTTCTGGATTTTTTTGTTATTGTTCTGTCTCTCACTGTTCAAATAAACCTACCATTGAAATTATAGACTGACCTTTCATTGTTAGTGGGCAAACATATTAGATTAAAATTAATACTAATAATTAAGAAATAAGAATAAGAATAATATTAAGAAAATGTATTTTATTAATAAAATTAATAAAATAAAATAAAAGCACAGCATAAACTCTGAGGCAGCTTTCTTCAGAAAGGAGCCTTCAGAAAGCCATAGTTTTCCAGGCTTCTTGAAGGACATTTAAGGCGTTTCTTTTTTATATATTTCTGCCTTTTCTTCTGTTTTCTATATGGATCATTCCATACTACTTCAATACTGCTTAGGTTCAGACTCTGGGGAGACCAGTGCATGAGTAATAGTGTACCACTGTGTGTCTTTTTTTCCCCATCCAGGTAAACTCTCACTGTGTTGGCAGTGTGTTTTAGTTAATTACTGTGCTGAAAAAAAAAGTGTTGCTGATTAGATGCTTTCCAGGTAGTATTGTGTCTGATGGATCAAAATTCATCAATATTTACAAGATCCCCAAAATCTGGGTGAAGTTCAACCCCAAACCCCAACATCTAGCATTTCCATAGATTCAATTAAAGAACAAAGAAGAAAGTTTGTGAAAATGTAGCCAAAATCAGTGAAAAACTTTGAAAGACCTCCAGAAAGCTGTAGAACAGAGATCATTGCAAACAAAATGTAACAAATTAAAGGGAGGTATTTTTGCACAGTTCGGTTGCTAGAGTTACATATCAGCATCCCCATCTAGGCTTGTCTTTCCGCTCAGCAGCCAGCTCAGTTTTTATTCATGAAAATTCCCTTAAATGTTTCAAAAATGTGGTGACATTGCCCCACAATGTTTCACAATGAATGGATTCCGTATTATCTAAAAAGCAAAAGTTTAACTTTGTGAAACGTTGTCCACAGCACTAGTTGACTCTTGCTGCAATCGGGTCGGCCGTGTGAGATGCGAGTGCCCATTTCTGTATTACATTAGGTGGAGCTGTCTTGACATTCATCTTTATATATTACTTGTGTTTCAGAAAAGCAGTGTATAATATGATTATAACACGATAATAACATATTGTTTTCTCTTTCTGTACTGACTTCCTAACATTGCTATACTGTCCAACTCTGCAAACAAAACCTTGCCCTATAATACTTGATATGAAATGAATCAAGTTGCTCAACTTGACAGGGCTAACCTTTAACATAATCCAATACAAAGAAGTGTAGTAGGATGGCTTTGGAGAGAACTCTTTAAACAGCTGCATACAGCAGACATAGACTGCACTGTATTGAATAAACTCAGTAATTCTATTTATTTTGGTCTGCTTAGCTGTGATTATAGTTTCTGCTCAGTTAAATGGAGCTGCATGAAGAGATGGTTTCCAACTGTATCCTCAGCTCTGAGATATTAAAAACAGCACATCTTGTTCATGTTTAATTCAACACATAAATTCATAATAGGCCAAGTCTGAATTGGTTCTCCAGCTGCAGCCAGAGATACAGATACAGAGAAACAGCAGTAAAAAGAGAGTTGGAGGGAGACGGAGAGAAAGGAAGACAACAAACAACAACAGACAGAAAACCATGACACTCAAAGTCTCATTGGCTCTAATTGGCACACTGCTGAGGCTGAGATAATGAATGCTCAGTTCTGGTGAAGATCTTTTTTTTTTGGTAGACTCTTTTTTTGGTGCCTTATTTATAAAGCTTAATTGAAGCAGGACACCTCCCCTTAGTTTTATTTCCCATTTAGTTAACAGAACCCCATCCTACAGCTTCCCCTAGTGGCTTAAACACAATGGTACCCTATTTAAATGAAAGAGGTTTTGGCTGTTTTCATATTATTTAATAAAAATGCAGACACACTTTGCAGCCCTTTAGTTACAGCTATCCATTCAACTTTTCCACCCTGCATAAGTCAGTAGAAATAATCCATTTTTATGTATATTCAGACTATGCTGCTCAGGAGGTCCTGGAAACGATCCACTAAGGTAAATAATCACCATGCCCATCATCATCATCATCATCATCATCTGTGCATGCAGTAACAGCTTTCCTTAAACTGTCCTTACAGCTTTATGCTTATCACTCTGCTCTTCACTTTATTGTGTCTTTACCTTGACAGCCTTGTTACCATCTTGTGTCAGAGATTTTTTTCCCCTACTGAGTTCATATTTTTATCACGAGAGATATTTTGCTCTTGGTGCTGTCATTTCCACCCACTATCTGCCACCAGGGCTCTGTTCTTCATCCATGTTAACATGGTGTTATCAGGCCAAGCTAATTCTCTTCCTTACTTCTTCAAATAAAAGTTGGATGATTTACTAATCTTTAATCATGTCCCCAATAAATGCTCTGTCTCCTGTTTGAATAAACTTTACTAATCAAAGATGCCCATAAAAGGAGCAAACAAAGAAAAGTTGAAGAATGTGAAGAGACTTGTGAGCAGGAAGAGTGGAAAGGCAGTTTGTACAGATGGCATACCGGCGTAGGCAATGTCTAGACATTGTACAGTAACTGCCTCCTATGAGGTTTATGAGAGGAATCGAATAACTTTCAGTTCAAATGATCGTATTATTTTACATTATTTAGCCATATTTCTATATTATATATAGAAATAAGGAGGACAATATTATTTTCCCAAGATCAAGGAAATGCAAACCCCTTTGGCATCATCTACCATTTAAAAGGTTGGTGGATTTTGTGTGAAAGCAATACAAAGTGCTTATGTAGATAAAAGGCCTGTATGAATGTGTGTTCTTGATTGGTGGAATGGGATTTGTAATAGAAAGTGCTTTAACTGCTCAAATTCAGTAGAAAGGTGTTACTAGAAGTACCTGACATGAGTATGTCCAGCAGTTTGTCCTCCTGACATAAACAAAAGGATCTGCTCAGAGAAAACATTTCTGCATTTCTCTATTGGGTTTGAACTCAGCTGAGTAAACTTGTGTAGTAAAGACATAAAAAGCACATGTGCTGAACACAAAATTTTATTTTGCTACTGCAGCACTAAAATATTCTAATTGTGCAATAAAATGTTCATAAAGTGAATTAAAAAACAGAGTCAGTTTTCAAGAAATTCACTTTATGGATCCTTTATGTATGGCCTGATAACATACAAAAATCTTAAATAAATATCTATTTTTCTCCAATCCCAAGGCTGTTGGACTTTATCGACTTATCTACTTTACCTCTATTCTGGCAGTTTTTTAAATTTTTGTATTTACCTTAGAGCAACATGATTCGAGGTTTGATTGATCATCATCTTTTAGAGCAGGAACAACAGAGCCCTGCATTGTGTTCTTGTTGTTACTATGTGGCAAATAAAGTTGTGTATGTGTGTGTGTGTGTGGCCCAGCAGCAGCAGTCTATACGTCTGTCAGAGCTACATCGAAAAGCCCAGCTCTGGCGAGGGATAGTCAGCATCGCACTAATCGAGGGTCGAAACCTCATGCCCATGGATCCCAACGGTCTGAGTGACCCATATGTCAAGTTCAGACTCGGGCCCCAGAAATACAAGAGCAAGGTACAGCATGTGCAACTAAGGTCATACTTTCATGTTTGAAGCCCAGCTCTTTCAAATGAGGAGATGTGTCAGTATTTGTGTGTGTGTGTCTAGACAGTGCCAAAGACCCTGAGCCCACAGTGGAGGGAGCAGTTTGACCTGCATCTGTATGAAGAGACAGGTGGGGTGCTAGAGATCACGGTGTGGGACAAAGACACTGGAAGAAGGGACGATTTCATTGGGCGGTCAGTCTCTACTTATGTTTGGGTGATTTCTGTGTGAATTCAACTTTATTTATATAGCGTTATCAAAGTAAATACCCTATATTATTGCAGACAGAAACCTAACAAGCCAACAGTCCCCTAGGAGAAAACAGATGGCAAAAGTGATGGAGAAAAAACTGTCTTTTAATAGGTGTTAGTGAGGTGGCATTAGTTAGGTGGTGTTTAATGTTCTCTCTGTGTTCTTATTCTTGGACACAAGCTTCAGAAATGTGTGCTATTATTTTATTGGGAGAAAGGATTTTGATTTCTAATTCATGTTGAACATTTGACATTTCACAAATGCTAGTGTTTAAGTGTAATGTAATTTCTCTCAGTTTGAAAGTGGATTTTATTTTACCCATGTGTCAGTGCTTAACACATGGATCCTGGAATGCCTAGAACTATTCAAGATCAACAGGACCCTAAGAGCATTCAACGAGGATGTGGTGAACAATACTAGAGTTCAACTTCAAACCAAACCAAGTCACCATCAAGTGTGGGATTTACCAAGAAGATGCTCTGTCCCCACTGCTGTTCTGCATAGGCCTAAACCCTCTCAGCCAGAACATCAGCAAGCCTAACTATGGATACTGCTACAGAAAAGAGGAGTCATTAGTCACCTCCTCTACATGGATGACATCAAGCTGTATCACAGGAACGAACGAGATACTGATACTGGAAGCTCAAAGGCAAATGGGAACCATGAAGAGACTGCTAGGAAAAACTCAACCACCAAACACCTCCAGAGAGTAAGGCAAGTCCTGAGGAGTCAGCTGAATCGGTAGGACAAGATCCAGACAATCAGCACTTACGCCCTGCCAGTCATCAGATACCCTGCTGGGTTAATAAGGCCGCCAAAGGAGGAGAGGGAAACCACTGACATCAAGACAAGGAAGCTCCTTACCATGCATGAAGGGTTTCACCCCAAGTCCAGCAGATAAAACAGCAAAAATCCATGAATACATCAGGATGATGGCCACAAATGATCATGTGCTTAGTGAATACCTCAGGTATCAGAAACCTGAGAAAGAACAGGAAAAGAGAAAGAACCATGTACCACTGACAGACAGAAGAAGAGGCTGATATCAAGAAATCCTACCAGAGGTCAAAGCAGGACACGCCTCCTAGGGTGGTTGAGAATGTCCGAGCTTTCAGATGCAGATGGTGATGGCTAACCAACTGGACATGTTTGTGGTGGAGAATCAGATAAGGAAGATACATGTAACTATACCAAGTGAGAGCAACATCAGGCATAGGAACATTACAATGTTGAGAAATACCAAGGGGTGAAGGAAGTGGTCAGTGACAGTGGTACCTGTGCTGATCGGAGCACTCGGGGGCAATGCCCCCCAATCTGTCTGTTTGTCTGTCTGTGTGTTGATAGATAGATAGATAGATAGATAGATAGATAGATAGATAGATAGATAGATAGATAGATAGATAGATAGATAGATAGATAGATAGATAGCAACAGTTTTTGGTTCAAACTTCATTTTTACTTAAATGTTCAGCTCATTAGCTCGGTGTGTTTTGTTTTGAATGTGGTTCAGCTGCCAGTTGGACCTCTCCACTCTTGCTAAGGAGCAGACGCATCACCTGGAGCTGCCACTAGAGGAGTCTCAAGGCTTTGTTGTGCTGCTGGTCACACTAACCGCTTCGGCTGCTGTCTCTATCGCCGACCTCTCTGTGACCCCGCTAGATGACCCACAGGAGCGTAGAGAGATACTCCAACGATATGTAAGCAGCACGCTGAGGGCAACTCAGATGAAATAACTACACCATCTTAACACACATATTACACTGTTGTGCTCAATTTTCTTGTGCAGGGTGTGACGAAGTCATTCTTTAACTTAAAAGATGTGGGCATAGTACAGGTGAAGGTGATGAGAGCAGAAGGTCTCATGGTTGCAGATGTAACCGGTAAATGAAAAAATGACTCTGATTTCTTGCCTTTGCTTGCTCATAATACTTTGCATTATTCTTCATTCTTACTGTGATTCATCCATTATCATTATCTTGATTGGTCGCTCAGGTAAAAGTGACCCTTTCTGTGTGCTGGAGCTGAACAATGACAGGCTGCAGACACACACCGTTTACAAGAACCTCAATCCAGAGTGGAACAAAGTCTTCACCTTGTGAGTTGACATTTATCAGTGAAAACCAGGAAAAAAGCAAACCATTTCCTTTGTTTCAACTCCTTGTATTAAAAATATATATGCATGAAAATTGCCACTTTGCTGTATTTTATTGGTTATGGTTTTCTAGTAACTGTTCTGTGTGTTGCTACTAAATTAGGTAGTAGAAGAACCTGGACCTTTAGCTGTTACTGAAGCCTTAGTGACTTCACGGCAATTTTGTGACTTCATGAATCTTTGCTCAGTGCAGATAAGCTGTTAACAAATCAAGCTCATTAAAAAGCAGGTGACACAGATGATGATTATTGAGTTGGATGCTTTTTGTGATACATATATAGCCTTCTTGGCTGTCAGAGGAAAAAGTTTATGGATGAGTAGAATGAGGAGGGGTGGGTTTAAAAAATCGACTCAAATCGATTTTAATTTGAAGAATGTGATTTTTAAATATGAATGTAATTTTGCCAGTAAAGCCAGAATCTCAGGTTAAAGCTCAGGAAATCATTTCAACAACCACCAAACAGCTAAAACAGCAAATGATTAAAGAGCCAGTAAGCAGATTCAGCACAAAGATGGAAACACAAAGTGTGAATCCCCATGTTAATATGGTGGCACGTACACAGACACACCATAGCGTGCTGAAAGAGGCATCTCACAGATTCTGATGCTGCAGGTTTCGTCACTCCCACCCAATTCACTGAACCAGCAGCAAAAGAAGGTCAAAACTGCGCTTCACAAAAAAACATTGTCGTGAATTTACCAGTTTACCATAAAAAATCTCTATTTTCTGCATTATTCGCTTGTTTATTACGCACCAGTTTCCCGTTGTGTTCAGTGCTGTCGGCCCCAGTTTTGTTTTTTTCCCTTTTTTAAAAAAATGACCTCCAATAAGAAAGCCTAATTTCTGCTGTTTAATACCAAAGAAATGTAAACTTTTACAAATCATGCCAAACTACAAAATGCTAGGCTGTGTCTCTAATAAAACCTCTGTAACTTGTAACCAGCATCAGGTAATGTTCATATATTGATTCATGGTTTTTCTCTGTTTTTGATTGTTAAGGTTCAAAATTGTGTCTCGTCCTCAAATGCTCTTTCTCAATTCACCTGTTGCACTTCTGAGCTTTCACTAGACCAGAGGCTCACTGAGACTATGTGTATGTCTTCTACTAAATAAATGTTTTAACCAAGAACCTCTACTTAAAAGCTTAATATAAAATGATCTGATATATAAGTGTTTTGTAAGCATGTATTGCAATTCCTTCTATGGCTCCAAGTCACTTGCACAATAGATTGTCCGAACATCGCGCCGAACAAAGCTTCCGACCCCCAATTAATTGACCGAGCTCCAACTCTTTAATAAGCACAGATATGCATTGTGTATAAAATAGTCATAACTGCTTAAGGCCTTCTTAAAGCTGTCTGTTACATTGTTAAAGCCTCGTCTTAGCCTGCTGCTCAAAATAACTTCCTGCTTCTGCAACTCTCTGCAAGCCTGTTTCCTGTCAGCCTGTGACTTTTTAGCCTTTCTGAAAGACACACACTGTTCAACCCCTGAATGCAATATAAACTCCAGATTATATTATTAATGCAATGGTAATGATGACAATTATTTAACAATAGCAGTAAAATAATTTCCCTGCTCCACATGATCTACTGCAGAATATTTTTAACGGGGTTATCTGCTATAACAAGCCAGGCCAGGAAAATCTCCTTTATGTTTTTGTGTTTTATCCTCAGTTACTTCGACACAAAGGCATCTGCTGTGATGCTTACGCCTCTGTGGAAGTCTCATAAGTGTCAGCTTTGTTTTTATACATAGATATAAAATATGGATATGTGCTGATAAATAATCAAATTATAATATTTTTGACTGTCTGAGTCAAAACTGAATCTAACTGAATTGAATCGCATTGGCCATCAGTTATAGAAATCAGAGCCGATACCCAGCCCTAAGAATGAGTATCTCTGTATGAGCTTCTCCACGAGCGATGTATGAAGTAGAGCCAAACCGACTGGTGATTTCTGAGGTGGATGCCAATAGAAGTGGAACTAGCGCTGCTTTTGAAAGCCTCCTGTAGCCAATCAGAAACAAAACAAAATCTGATTTTCAGTCAGACACATCAATCAACAGGACGTCAGCCATTTCCTCTGGCCTTGTTGTCTTTCATTCTGACAGAGCTCTTAGATAACTTTTTGTTTTAGCGTACTCACAGTTGACATCAGGATCAAAGCTGTGGTACACAGCATTATATTAAGGGTGAAGGATGGGTTTATTAATTTCAAGAAAAGTTATAGTGTTCATAGATAGTTTTTCTTAAGCTGCAGGGGATGCCACTTCCCAAATATTGAATACATTTCCACATATGAACTGTTCCGTCTTTCTCTTCCCCATCTACATGCCAAATATCCTTGGGCAAGATACTAACCCCAAGATGCTGTCTGATGCATCTGTCTCTATATGAATGTGTGTGAATGTTAGATAGAAAGCACTTACATAGTAAGAGCATAGAAAAAAGTGCGTGTATGAATGGGTGAATGAGCCAAGTTGTATAAAGGGCTTTGAGTGCTGAGTTAGAGTAGAAAAGCACTATATAAGAACCAGTCCATTTACCATACTTTTCCCCTTTTTCCTCAGTAATGTCAAAGACATTCACTCTGTGTTGGAGGTGACAGTGTTTGATGAAGACAGAGACAGGAGTGCAGACTTCCTGGGAAAAGTGGCAATTCCATTATTGAATGTGAGTGTAATAAAAGTATATGAAAGACACACGATGTGTATGTGTGTAAAGTGCTAACATGTTTGGTTGTTGAGTTGCATCCAGCTGTATGGGTGTAATGAACAGACACTAGGCAAATTGTGCAAACGATTCAGACAAAGAAAATATTGGAATTTCTCCAAATCTATAGCACACAGTTCTTAGAGTGGTAGCACCACATAGCAAGCCATATTATGTGTTTGATCATTTCATTAAAGGGGTTAAGAAGCCATCAACACAGAAACTCTGAGACTTAGAGAACAGCAATAAGCTACAGCTGGCTGAGTTGGCACAAGTACCAACGTTACGATGCTCCTATCTTTAAGATATAAAACAAACCCAGACAGGCTTTGAAAAGAAAAAGAGTTCATTCTTGTAGTAGCTATTTTGCGGATGTTTAGTATACTAAACTTATTCAGAAACTCAAATGATCAAAATGTCATGTGTGTAGCTGGACTGTTATTATTGCTTGTAGTACCTTGAATAGCAGCATGAAAACTGAAAGCTTACAAGGTGCTTAAAAAAACAGAGAATGCCCATTAGATTGGTCTTACATGCATCCACTGAGCATGTAAAAGTCTTTTTGAATCACAGAGAATCAGTTCAGTTTCAATTCACTTTTATTTATATAGCACCAAATCACAACAAAAGTCGCTTTAAGGCGCTTTGTATTGTAAGGTAAAGCGACTACATTAATACAGACAAACCCCCACAATCGATAACCAGTTAAAGTAACTAAAGCCAAACCCAATTATGTTTTTGTGTTTTAGGTTCGTAATGGCGAGCAGAAGGGATACCTGTTGAAAAATAAGGAGCTGACAGCACCGACCAAAGGGTGCATCTACCTAGAGATTGATGTCATCTACAACGCTGTGAGAGTCACGCTGTGCTGTGAATGCTCATTTTAGAACTAAGCAAAGCAAGACTTTAGGCTGGCTTTTGTTGTGGTTTTACATAGTTCTTCAGGACATTTATGTCAAGAAGGTTTTTGGCTTCTAAATGTAATCAATAAAAATGTAAAACCTCTACAATACGTACATCCACTTTTTACAAACTCCTGGACCAGATAGAAAATGTTATGCCAGACCGTATTGTGTGTTTCTCTTTTTTAAGGTTAAAGCTGCTTTGAGGACTGTGGTTCCTGCAGAACAGAAATATATTGAAGAAGAACCAAAAGTCTCCAAGCAAGTATGTATCAGTATTTCCTGCTGATGTTTTTTCAAACCGGTGACAAAACTTATCATTCTTCTATAACTTGAGACTAAAAAACAACCAGCCAGTACAATACAAATATGAGTAAAGGTTCTGAAAAGGGTCATAGATTTCAAGATTTCTGGTGTTAAGAGGAAAACTTTCCAAAGTGCCAAGGGATCTGTCATTTTCCCAATGTTTAGGTTAGTTTGGGTTGGGGGGGAAGGATGTAGAAATGAACAAGGTTCAAGAGATGTTGAGTGAGGAGGAGAGAGACTTTGTTGTGATCTTGTGTCTTTGTGATACTTTAGTGGGAGCCAGTCTAGATACAGGACTTCATATGTGAGTGTTTGTGAACCATGACTGCAGAGTCACTGGGACTGTCAGGACTTCCAGTAGAAAGGACAATGTGAAAGGAAAGTGAAGGCCAACTATGTGCTAAAAGTATATATTTGTATCTATATCAGAATCAGAATACTTTAATAATCCCTAAGGAAATTGTGTAATATATAATATATTTGTACATTTTTTTAATTATCCTAATCAGCTGCATATTTCTTTGAATCTGAATATGCTATTTTTAATAGCTGTACAGTATTTTTTTATGTTGTAAATTTGCTCCGTACAGTCTCTTGTTTCTTGTTTTTTTTTTAAATTAATCTTTGTGTGATTTTGCGTGCTCCGTCTGCCTGTCTCTTTGCTGAATTTCTGAATTTCCCCAATGAGGGACAATAACGCATATTTCTTTTCTATTCTATATTGTTATGTTGGTCACAAGAGCACTCCAGGATGATGCTCAGAGTGTGGACCATTGTTGGTAACCATAGACGTAGCCTTTAACTAGACGAACTAGAAGAGGTAAATCTAATTCTGAAGCATTGCCACAACCAGGAGCTCTATATTGTTGGTGTTTACATCCTAAGGACATTTAATAAGTGAAGAGGGATCAAGGGGGTTGCTAGGCAGAGCGTTTGGTAGTTATATAGAGCTGCTAATCGTCTGCACAGAAGAGGAAGTTAAGCCATGGTTGAGGATTATCTGTGACAGTATGTAAATGATGAACACGAGTGGTCCAAGCATACATCCTCGGGGGAACAGCTTAGGTCATGTAACAACTGAAATGTTTAGAAACATCTTTGTGTCTTTCAGTTGCTCCAGCAGAACTTCAACAGAGTCAAGCGCTGCATTATGGTGCTGATTAGCTGGGGAAGTTTCATCAACAGCTGCTTTGAATGGGAGTCTGCACAGAGAAGCATTGTCTCCTTTGTGGTATGAAAGGCACTAATGCACACACACACATCCCTGTACACATGACCGATGAATGATCTACTGAGTGTCATGTTGTTTTGCTTTCTATTAGCTGTTTGTGGTGGTGGTGTGGAATTTTGAGCTCTACATGCTGCCACTAGCCTTGCTGCTTCTACTTGTGTGGAACTACTTCTTCTGCTCCAGCAGGGATGGAGCTGATGTGGTGAGAAAACAAGTAAAACGCAGGCCTTCTATAAGCGCTCCTCTTTCAGACAACGTTATAATCGCTTCATTTTCTGTTGTAGTCCATGGATGGCATGTTTGAATGGGAAGTTGATGAAGATGATAAAGAGGAAAAGGTAATGATGTTTTAAAACTATAAACATTAATATGTAATATTAACCAAGAGACTTCTTAATAGAGGAACACAGGTGTTTGGCTTATCCCAGATTGCCTTTTAGGCCTTCAAAGATAAAAATGTGTTTCTGCCTATCTGCATGCTCAGTATTACAAGGCAAATATGCAAAAGTAGCATCTGGCATTCTTGTGACCATTAACCTCGTAATAATAATAATAGCTCTTTGTTAGAAATTTATGTAGTACAAGTGTTTCAAACATTTAAGAAAAAGTTTTTTTGTGTACAGTCTTACAAAGTTCAAGTCCTTAAAGAGTTTAAGGTCTTTAGGGCTTTTATTTTGAAGGTTTAGATGCTGCTGACTGACATTTTAGAAAGAACAACTAGCTAGCTGTCTCAGGTTCCTCAAAACCAAGATAAGGCTTCCAAAGTCAAGATGTGTTTTCCTACACAAACACACGGAAAGATTACTTCACAATCACCATCTGGACAGTCATGCCTATGATGCCTATGTATTCATGATGTTTCTCCTGTCCCTGTCAGGACTCAGAGCCCAAAGGCTTTATGGATAAACTGTACGCCATTCAGGACGTGTTTATCAGTGTTCAGAATGCTCTGGATGAGGTGGCGTCCTTTGGAGAGAGAGTGAAGAAGTATGTTTTCTGGGTTAACAAGTTTCCTCTCTGATTCCTTTTTGCAGCTGTTTGTTGTGAAGCTGTTAGGTGTGACTTGTGATTTTTCACATACATCCAGTTGAATGTTTTTTTTTAATGAGCTCTTTTGTCCTTTTCTACCCGCAGCACTTTTAACTGGACCGTGCCTTTTCTAAGCTGGTTGGCAATCACTGCCTTGTGTTTGGCCACATTTCTTCTCTACCTCATACCTTTACGATACCTCGTGCTTGCATGGGGTGAGTCTTGATTTCACAACACACAGACGACTACACACACAGACAAAAAAATGTTACGCTATGTTGGTGTAGAGCTGGTGCACGAGAAAGGGAGTTTCAGTTACATTTTTGTGAGGCTCCAGATCGTTTACCTCAAAATTATGAAATATGGTCCTGGCTTTAGGGGGATGAGGTCTCTGCCCTTCTAGATGTTTAATGAAATACTTAGTGCTCATATTTTATTTTTATTTTTTAAGGTTGTGGGTAAACTTGTCACTAATCTAATGGGAATCCAATTAGATAAACATCCACCTGTTTCTATCTTCTGGGCTCTATGTTCTAAATGATTTATGCTCACCATGTTGGTTTTTGGACCATATTTGTGAGAGTAGAGTTAGCTTTTAAAGCAAGCAGTTTCCTGGAAGAGAAACCTGCTACTTATTGCCAGGTAACACAGTAATAGAATAAAAACTATATTAGTTATGGCATTCTTTAAAATACCAGGCTGCAACCATCTTAATTCATAGTGCAAATGAGCATTTTTACATGGGACTTTATCAAAGCAACTTGATTTGATGGTTACCAAAAAGATCTTGTAGATCTTGCCTTAGTGTTGTTGTATTTATATCATGTAATGAACCATGGTGACTCAGTCTCAGCTTGGACTGCTTGGTCTCTGCTAGTCCTCAAACAGTTGTTTTTTCTGCAGGTGTGAATAAGTTCACCAAGAAACTTCGTGATCCATACATGATCGACAACAACGAGCTTCTTGACTTCCTTTCCAGAGTCCCCTCTGATGTTCAAGTGGTGGGTAATTTTGTAATCCATGAAGAAAGCATGTAAATAGAGGTACATCGTATGTAGGAGAACTTCAGAACAGGATGTTTCACAAAACGAATCCTCAGGCTACAGCGGCTGTCATTCACGAGGCATTCACGCCTCAGTCCCTGAGTTCTCAGTCAGTGTACTGCATGGACACAGTTAATACTGGAAATGTTTCCTTTTCAACATATTGGAAGAACAGTATTTAAGTGAATCACACAGCTGTCATTTACTGTGTTTGCATTTTCATTAAAGTCATAGAAAAGCATTTTAAAGTCACATTTATATGATAGATGAAGCACATAGTCCTGTTTGCTGTCGACAGCTGCCTGAGCATTAGTGTTGTGTGTGGCTTTAATAAACACCTACAGGTATCACGCAGCAGATAACATGAGACCTGATTAAAAGCACATCAGTAATTTATATTCTGTGGTCGTTTGTACAGATGTGGTTAGATACAGGTTTCAGGTTTATGTGGTGGTTTTTCAGAAGGAGACTTTCCTGGATTTTCTTGTGCTCCATCTAAGCTCTTAGGAATCATTCAGAGAATGAATTTCCTGATCCTGCCCAGCTGCCCTCAACCTCTGACTGCGCATTTCCCCTTCACGCTGTTTCCAGAGAGAAAGCTCAGTGTTTTCTCTGTAAGAAAGTGAAGCTGGGCCTGTGTTGTTAGATTAGGTCACTGGTGCTGCTCTAGGTAGATTCTATACTGTATGAACCAGAGCTGGAGTCTGTCTGTTGTCACAGTATTATCTGTTTGTGTTGATGGACAGATGCAGTATCACGAGCTGAAAGTTGACCCCGGGCAGAGCCCCAGCAAACGCCGGAGGACAAACCTGAGCTAGCTGTAAACAATGTAAACTATCTTGTTTATATGTTTCTTGTAAATTTTAATTATTATGAGAAGTTGTAACTGTTAAGTGTTTTCTTTTTGTTACTGAGGAAGGACACTGATTTTCTAAATCTTTTAAAAGACAAGACGAAGCTGTTCATGTTTTTTAATCTCTCTCATTTCTCATAAGAACTCTGCACACAAACTAAGTAACTGTGGTAATAATAATGATTGTCATGAGTATACATGTATAGTGTGTCCCAGAGTCTGCATGTAATGAAGATGTGCTTCTGTTTGCATGTAAGCATTGCATCTCCAGCTTTTTGATTTCTCTCAACATGTTTGTGCCATTTCAAACGGGATGCCAGCGTCCCATGCTATGTTGAAGATAGAGCTGCATGCATTTATACACCTACAGTAAATAAAATCTCCTATTTGGAAATATTATCTTTTTCAGGAAACATTTCTTTCTAAAGATGAAATACTAACATCTCAGCTCAGTGGGTTTTTTTTCTTTTTGTCTGCTTCTCACTTCTTCCAGTTTGCTTTCTCTGTTTCTTTTTGTTTTTTGCCTTTTTGGACCACATCTTAGTGTTACTCGACTTACTCGTCATCTGTTCTTTTTAATCACTCGTGTTTTCATGATGTGATCTGCATGTCTGCGTAAGCTGCTGGTTGTATGTGTTTTGCATGACTGAAATTATATGCAAGGTGCTGAATGTGTTTATCTCTGCAAACTGCACTGACCTGATACTGTTTACTCTTACCACCAGATCATTACGTCTGTCGCGCTGCACATTATCTCTCTCTGTTTCCTGTTGCACTGTCTGTAATTACTGTGGTTGGAATGAAGCCAAAAGTAGGACAGACTGTATCAAGTGTGTAGCATTCCTCTGGCAAAATATATTTCTACACAGACCCACATGGCTTTCTGTGTCTGATATGCAGTTTACAAAGTGAGCTTGAGCAGATCCCTTAGAAAGATTCATTATATTTCCAAAGGTGGTAAGTAGTGTCTACATAGAGGGACTCATGAATAGGGCTTACTGGGAACAGGCCTGGGGGAGCTGGATTCTCTCTGGTCAAATTAAAACAGCCTAAACCATGAAGCCGACAGATTTACACCCTTCCTGTTCACTTCTTGTGAAACAGTGACTGCCTGCAGTGTGTCAGTGATGATAATGTTTGACAGACTAAATAAATCCATTGAGTTCTTTTAACTTTAAGTAAATTAGCACAAGGGAAAAAAAGTGTTAATGAGAAAAGTGAATTTTAAATTCAGAGTAAAGTAGAAGATTTGAATTTCAAAGATTTGTGTTGCATGTAAAACTTTTGTTTTTAAGCTGTAGTCTTCTGACTTTTTATTGCAAATTTTTGCTTATGAAATTAATTCAGCGATTTCTTTTTATTAAGTAGTTCACTGTAGCACAAAGAAACACTGGGGTAGGATTGTAACTCAAACATCCAACTAAAAGATTACTTTCAAAATTTACTTTCACTGATAAATGGATGGCGGCAGTTAGCACTACCATCTCAATACTCCAGCAACAAGGTTCTGAGTTTTAACTCCCTTTGCCAGTAACGGCTTTGTATTTATCTACCAGCAGGGGGACCCCTTAAGTCATGGTGGATGGTAGAAGATGCCTTGGGGTCAATTTAACAAGAAGTATCAGTTGACTTCTAGTTGACTAAAACTGAACTAAATGTGCTAACATTTTAAATTCACTAGCATAACAAAAGCTACATTTTTAGAATAAAGTGGGAGCTAACTGAAACATCATTATATACTCTCAACTTCACCTGAAAGAAAATCAATGTATACAGGAAATGTTTTTAGTTCAGTTTGTCAGTCTGATCAAATCTTCTCACAGCCTGTCTGATGAGATTTTAGTGCAAAATTTGAGACATGGGATGTGAGCATGATTGCCTTCGCAAGGTGTTGTGTGCCTTGTGTTTAAAGTTTGAAAAGGAGGAAAAAAGGAGACTTGAAATGACTGAAAACTGCTGAAAGACTTAAAATGGCCAGGAATTTAATTATTTGGCCTTCACTTTGTGTGCCATGTCTGGAGAAAACCGTGGCACTGCAGTTCTGAGAAAGCTGAAGGTCAGAGATTATTATATTTCAGTTTTACGTTTTTAAGAAAATCTTGTTGTTATAATTCAGGGTGTGAAATGTGAAAAAACAGTGGATTTAAGCTGTTTCAACAGAAGCCTGCACCATACCAATATGCAAGAAAGTTATGTGAATATCGCTTCCATGCAAACTAGTTTAGAAAGCATACAGACACATGCTGAATGAGGAAGTACCAAAACAGGCAAAACTGTGCAAAGCCAGATTTTAACTGATGTCTTTTCTTTGCTCTCTGCCCATCTATTTGAGCTCAGTTTTATATAGCACCAAAATATTGAATGTCAGGCCACTTTGAACTGTGAGATCAAGACTGGATTAGACAGAAACCCCAACAATCCCCTATGAGGATGGTGAGAAGAGAGAGGGAGACCGTGGTGAGAAGGAAATCTCTTTTCATGAACAGAAGATCCCAGAAGTGACCAGTTTGGGGGTGAGGAGGAAGAGAAAACAAACAGAGAATGGGATGTTTTTTTTTTTTTTTTATCTTACCATTATGAAAGAAGTAAAACTTTTATTTCTTGTGCTTTTGAATTGACAGACTTAGTTTTATCTTCATGTCAAGCATTTAGAAGACTTTTACATGGCAAGAAAGGCCCTGTGATGAATCTTTCCAGCGTGACAGATTGGGAGCGTCCTTTCATGTCTTTGACCCGCTATTGATCTTCTGATTAATCACATGAGTTAAGGTGTGAAAACAGGTGTGGGTCACTCGAAGAGGAGTGAAAGAAGCCATCTATGTAATAATGTAATAGTTGATATACTTCATATGAGTCCTTTGATACTCTTTTCAAAGTAATGTCTGAATTGGCGATATAAGAAGAAATCTTGATGAGGAACTTCACATCTGTCTGAGATGATTTTAGTATTGATAATATATAAAGTCTGTCTTTATTAGAAAGGCCACTGTGTGAACATCTGCAGTGGCCTGCCTAATAAAGACAGCTCTATGAGTTTCCTGTTTTCTGACTCCATCAAAGTATAACAGTTTTATGTGTGCTGATAAATAATAGTCTTTGGTAAGCCCATCCCTCCCTCATTGTGTCATACTGGAGAGCTTATAATTCACGCCAGGAAATTTACCTTTCCAAATAAATCTATTTATCACTTTGTCTCATTCTCTAAACTGGTAATCACGGATGTGGATAAGCAAAACTAGAACAAACAGAGCAGTCTGGGCAAGATATTAGTTTTTCCCACCATTATTCTGCTCAAGTTCTAATGGCAGGAGAGCCCATCTATCAAGAGCCTTGTTTCTCTTTTTATTGATATGTGCATAATTTTCAATAGAAATTTACTACATTCATAATCTTATACCCAAATAACATATAGAAGTAGCTCCCAAGGTCTCCTAGTATTTCATAGCTTGAGAGACTAGGGGAAGTTTAAACATTAATATTAAGAGTATACCCTGCATCTGCAACAAGTTAATTAATCTAGAAACTCCTCGTTCTGAATTCTGATCATGGTATTGTCTGCCTGAAGAAAAATGTTATACTCCGTTTCCCTTATTGTAATAACATTGAGCTCTAAATGCGGATTGATCCTCATCAATTAAAAAGGGCATCACTTCCTCCAATCTTTTTGTTAGAATGGTATATTTGTGTATATTTTTTTAAATCCTGGCTCGTTACACTGACTGGTCAATATGCGGCACACATTGGTATGCTATAGGATCCCTGCCAGTTGGTCCCACAGACTTTGGTCTGTGGGACCAACTGGCAGGGATCCTCACCAGGTTGTTCAACCTCTCCCTGACTCACGCCACCATTCCCACCTGTCTGAAGGCCTCCAGCATCACTCCCAACAACAAAAAGACTAGAATAGACAGCCTCAATGACTACACAACTATAGCCTCACAAACAGCTTCTTCTCCTGGGCCACTTGGACAGTTAACAAACATTAGCACCCCACACCCAAACCCTGCCTACAAATCTGGGCCATGGTCTGAATAACTCCCATCACTCAGGGTACTCACACACAGACTCTGTTTAGACCAGCTCTTGGGAATAACCAAAATGACTGCCTCACTCTGGGGGTATGGACTCTTTGTTTTGAAGTATAATTAAAAATCTTTTGCAATAATGGTACCAATTCTTCCCTCACTACTTATAACACTCTCCTGGGAATCTGTCATTCCCCGTCAATTAGAGTAAAAGAAGAAGACATAAGCCTGTTAATTCATGAGCTGCTCTTTCTTTTGTAAATTTATCATTGTGCAATCTCCCAGCGGAGGGCAGGTCTCGCTTAACAAGAAAGTGTTCTACTACTTACTTTCTTAAAAGTAATGGATTATGTTACTTAAGTACTCCCAGGAGAAAGTAATTCATTAATTCTTGTTACATTACTTTCTGGTTTCTCTGTAAAATGACCTGTTGTTGTGAAAAAGCAACTGTTGCTGTGACTTTGCACACTTAATTCAGCTGATTGTAGTGCATGTGCAAGTGGAATCAATAAGCAGGATAGATAGGCAGGCAGGCTAACACTTCCAACGAATAGAACTACTGGGAACTGGCTCTCTACAAGCACCGGTTCTTGATTCCCATCCCTAGATACATCTGAACAAACCACAAGATTTCTGGAATAACGAGACCAAAGTGGAGATGTTTGTCGAGAGTGCACAGCAGCACCTTTGGAGAAAACCAAAAAGCACAAACACCTCAGACCAACTGTCAGCTTGCTGGTGAAGGGATGATGATTTGGGCACCTTGCAGTCACTGAGTGGAGCATAAACTCCTCTGCATACAAAAGTGTTCTAGAGTCACATGTGAGGCCATCTGTTTGACAGCTAAAGCCTGGATAAAACTGGGTCATCAACAGGACAATAGTTTATTTATTTAAAAGGGACAGTGGATAAATGTAAATATTCTAGAATTAGCTAAAAGTCTACTTTGCATCTGCAGTCCCTGGCAGGTCAGACAAACACAATAAATAAGGAATTTAGCACGCCATCAGGCAATGTACAACAATCTAATCCAGACAACAAATACATAAAATTACAACAAAGAATGTTATAATACAATGAAACAGAAAACAACAAATAAATAAAAACATACAACATTAAAGATAACACATATTAATATCAAGCTAGTGATCATGAATCTGATTCCTCTTTAGCCATCGTTTGAGATTAGTTTTAAATGTGTTGAAGGCAGCACATTCTCTTATTACAGCTCAAATATTGTTCCAAATCTCACTACCTTTCACTGATAACACCTGTTTACTGAATGTCGTTTGTCTAAAAGGTATTGCACAATCCCCTCTGGATACTCTTCCATTGATATTGCATTTAAACACAAACTCCACCTTATAAACAGAAAAAGCTAACTTAAATATTTTACAGTTTTTAACACTTTTTTTTAAGATATTTTTTTTTAGATAAAGTAAAACTATAGCTTTTAAATCGCCATTTGATACCTCAGTAAATATGGCCTATGCCTGTTGCAGCAGTCACTTAATCGTCTAAGTAACAATACGTCACATTAATAAGGAACTGGGAGCATTAAAACAGTTTATTCAATTCTTTATTGCACACTGTGCCTGTGTGTTTCCACAAACCGTCTTATCGTTCCAAGATTATTTTTAAAAACTCTCATTTTGTGACAAACCCTGTGGGGACAAGTTGGCAAACGTCTTGTCTGTAAGTCGTATTATGTCAGCGGCGGAGGCTGAGCCGTGCTCCTTTCTGTGTAAGCAGGCTGGCCAGTTCGTGCGCATGTGCGCACGAACTGGCCAGCTTTAAGCTTTAAGAGCGCAGCGCTGGAAGCAGACGCCAGCAAAGATCGGTAGAGAAGCACAGGCGCACTCGGAGGAGGAGGGCGCAGATCTCCTGCGGACCATCAGCTACCAGATGAGCCATCACTGACAGCCGCAGACCCGGCTCTGCGCTGGGCACCCGGAGCGAGGCGCATGCATTTGTGCCACACGGCTCTACTCACAACTTGTTCTCCATAGACACTTTTCCTCATCCTGTTTACTTGTCCATTCGTTGTCATCATGGTACTGGGCAAAGTGAGGGCCTTGGCGATCTACTTTGACAGTCTGAATGAGAACAACCTGCCGGTGTTCTCCGGAGGAGACCTGGTGTCGGGGAGGGTTGTTGTGGAGGTCACTGGGGATGTGCGGGTCAAGAGCTTGGACATAACCGCGAGAGGAGTCGCCAAGGTCCGGTGGACAGAGTCGAGAAACGCCGGAGCAAACACGGCTTATACTCAGAACTACACAGAGGAGGTGGAATACCTGCATCATTACGACACCTTGATAGGAGAGGAGAGAGGTAAGGAGTTGCTCCTTTTTCTTCTGCTGTTTCGTGATCTGTGTGAAGTGATGCGGCGCAACTGATCACTGCAAACTTTTGACAGAAGCTCGTCCCCAAACTTTCTTACCGCGGAGTGCGTAATCGTGTGCCAGAGCCACAGAACACCGGGACCCTCCGCGCAGTGGTACTGATGCAGCAGCTGTAGGCGCGATCCATCCTCACTTAAAACCAATTATTAAAGCAAACGTTTGATACGCGAAGGGATGAGGGAGTCTGCTTTTACATGCGGACTGTCTGGATGTTGACATCACAGGGAGGAGGGAAAAAGTTGAAATCTTCCAGTGAAACACTTGATGAAAAAGAGCAAAATCGAAAACATGGCGCTTCGTATTTTAGAGCAACATTTTGGTTGAACTAATGGCACAAGGACCTTTTTACTGATGACATCTTCAACTAGGCTAGCACAGGCAACTCCCTTTGTTAGAAGCGGTTCAAACCTGTTCAGAAACTGCCAGCGAGAGAGGGAGGGGGGAGGACCAGGCTGACGCTCAGCGCGTGTTGTAAAATCAGCTGCTGCTCCTAACACTTGTATACCTGTGTTGGAGGACCAGATGATTTGGGTAAGAGTAAAACATGTCACATCAAGGATTTAGGTCACACGTGAACTGTCTGTTCAGCAGGTTTTTTTGAATTATTAGAGGTTGGGAAGATGAATAATCTCAAAACTGAAACGATGCAGCCTGCAGGAGTCTGGTCTGTGGACAGAGCTTCTTTTCCCAGCAGTCTAGAGGCACAGCTTTTGCTCTTTGTTTACTCAACGATGGATGGTGGAAAGGTCAATAAGAAAAGACACAATTTCACAGGTCTTGCAGAGTATTTAGACTTAAACAAAGTGCTGCATCCACCTGGTGGCTGTCTCTGAAGACTTCCAAAAAATCTCATGAGCTTCCAGGAGATGCAGCTTGGCTCTTTGTTGTAAGTTGAAGACATCTTTACAACATCCTGGAGTTCCTTGCAGATCTCACTTTGACCAAATCACAGTACAATAATGTGACAACACAAAAAGTAACACATTTTCAAAAGTCCGAGCCTTGAAGTATCAGAAATTTGCAATTTTTTAAGTTTAACTGATTGACTTACCATTAATAGTCGTTGTATGTTTTTAAAGGTCTGTCAGTAATTTTGAACAAATGCAATTTTTTAATCAGTAGATAGAAAACTCAATTTAAGTGGCTTATTTGTCATTTCATTCATTAAAATAAAAATTATTTTGGGCAGATGATGGAAGGGCAGAATATTCCACATATCTCCTGTTAAAAAATTCATCATTGTCATCCTTTGCTCAGTTGAATAATGACTGTTACAGTTTACATCAACCAAACCAGAACATATCCAGCGTCTAATGATGTAACCACTCGCATTTAAAAGGTGACTTTGGAGACATATCATCATTTTTGCTTGCTAAAAGTACTTTAAGTATTATTTCAGCTCAGCTGGTAAAATTAACTTGAAGGTCATGTTTGGACCCTTTCAAAAACCTCAACACTAAACTCTCACTCACTCTGCTTCTACGTGGGTCATATCTCTTTTCTCTAAGCACAGAAGTGCCTGTAAGAAAAGAAAGATGAAACTAGCTGGGTGTCTTCTGATAACAGGGCATGACTGTAGAAGAGGACGTTTTTCCTTCATCCGTTCAGTGGTTTCAGAGTTTGCGTGAGAGCGGCAGGTTGCCTGGAGTTTGCTGTCACTGTGTCTATAACACCCTTCCTCTCTACCTCCCCCACCTTCTCCTCTTTCATGCCACACACCACATGGCTGGGCTAATTGTGGGCAGGGGCTTGCCGGGGCTGAACCAATCAGAGCGAGACTTGCAAATTCATGTCACGTTGTCCACCAATGGGAGGACGAGTTGTAATGCCTGCGTTGGAGTTTCCAGCTGAAGGAAGCTGCTCAGTCTGGTTCATACCGGTCTACTCCTGCTTGCTCCGTGTTGCCGGTGACTTGACAGGGCGCACGCTTATACGCGCACTGACATACACACACACACTGGCCGTTGATGACAGTTCTCATAGCAAACACAGACATACATAAACAGCAGAGACTGAGGACGAAGCAGAACTGAGGTGGAAAGAAGCTGAAGTTCAGCAGGAGCATTTAGACGCAATATCACACACAAACAATAAGAGATGAAATGAGGAAGTGCTGCTTCTCCCACAGGGTGTGTTGCTTTGGCAGCCCTCTGACACCGCAAACAAGCTGCTTTTTCGCATTCAGGCAAAACAACTGTTACTAGAGTTTCTCAAATGAATTTTGTGACAGTAGAGAGAAGACTGGATGTGAGTGCTTCCCAAAAAGTGTAAGATATAGCCAACAACCCATTTTTTAGGGCATAACCTCATAAAATTCAGAAGGTCGCCAGGGTGGCATCTTTAATTCTTGTTGTGATTGACCAACAAAGCAAATATATTAAGTATAAAAGACCAATCCAATTTTATTTATCTAGAAGTACGGTTGGCTCATGGTGCTTTATATTGTAAATACCCTACAGGCACAGGTAAAGCAGGGCTTGTTTGTTTCAGAGGCTGAAAACTGCTGATAGCAAAGTTTAATATGACAAAGAGCAGCATATCTGGAAGCTACAAATGGAGAATCTGCAGTTTTGCTTTTAAAAAAAAAATGTATTGCCATTTTTCCATCTCCAATTGTGCCATTTTTTTTTTTTATCTCCAAACCTTTTTGTCCTCGTGATCAAATGCCTTTCTTTGTGTGTGTGTGTGTGTGTGTGTGTGTGTGTGTGTGTGTGTGTGTGTGTGTGTGTTTAATAATCCCTCTGAGGTGAATTGGAGTTCATTGTGTAATAAGGCTACCTGACATTGTGCATCCATAGCTTGTACCAAAATGTAGGAGGCTAGGTGCAGTGTGCAGGTGTACTCAGTCTCAGTGTTCTCTGTCTTTCAGACGAGGACTGTCCAGAGGAGGGCGTGACTGTCCTGCACCCAGGCTTACATGAGTTTGCTTTCAGCTTCAACCTGCCTCAGATGTGAGTACACGTACACCTACACGTACATGAGAATTTCATCATTAATTCTTCCCTTCACTGCATTTCTCTTTATTTTCATCAGAGCTGAGGTTTTACAATTTTACAGTCTTGAGAAGAAACATTTGAAGATTAAACCTAAGATTTAGAACTATTGTCCTGTTACAATAAAACAATCTTTTGTTGTTGCCTCATGTCAGTGAACTAGTTATTCCACACAGTTTTATTTAAAAGTCTAATCACCTGATTTTAGGTAATTTAATTACATAATTTGCATTAAAACTGTATTGAAAACTCACCAAATTGTTTTTATAATCAGAATTTAACAAAAGGATTAAAAAAAATTCTCAAAGATCAACAAGAAGAAATGTGATGTGAAAACATGTTCATGACATGGTTGCTGACATGACTGTGAAGAAATAAATGCATACATTAATAAAGAAAACTGAATGCTCTCTACTTCCTGTTTTGTTTTTTTTATATATTTTCTGCTGGAACTTAAATGTAACGCAGCACAGAGAAAAATGTGTTTGTGAGGAGCTGTTTTCTATTTTATTCCCACATTTTCCAAAATTGACATTTAGTTTCTTCACTGGACATTTTTGCAAATGAGTGCTTCCACATCGTGGACCAGATTATGTATAATTAACATTTTTAAGCTAATATGTTCTTGTTGTAATACAAAAATATACAAAATATACATAAAACTAATCAGTCTTAATTCGGTACGATCTACACTAACCTAACTGCTGTCTCCACTCTTGATGTTGTCTCATTAAAAACATATCTTCCACAGATACTACCTTCTTATATTCAAATAACCAAAGTAATTGAGAGATACATCAATCTTGTTGATGATGTAAAAAATCTGAAACTTGGATAACAAAACATTTGTAATCAGACAAATGTATCTGATGAAATACAAAATTAGGAAAATAAGGGGGTGGAGCGGGTATGGATAAATAAATAGTATCAGTATAGAGGCACAATAATGCGGTTACTGTTTACCTTGTAAAGAAAGATTTTGCTTACGACTATGAACCTGCTCCGTGACCTGTGTAACTGTAGCTGAGGCTTCATGTTTCAGATGTCTATAAGCAAATTTTACTAAAGTAACTGTTGCCGTCTGTATTTGTCACATGGTTTTGTTTATATAACTGTTTGAAGGCCCAGACAGGTACAGTTACCTAAATTTTTTTTTTTTTTGAAGATTAAACAAAGATTAGAGACAGATTTGTATACCAGGACCCTGAGTTTTACCTTGTGAACCTTTGGAGGTATTTGACCCCTAGGTTTTGATAGTATATTTAAAAATGAGGGACAGCAGTAAGAGACGCTGACCTTCAGTTATTTTTTTTCTGAGTACCAGGACTTGTTGTACTGGTTCTTGTTCTGAAGGAAAGGATGTTGAACTTGCACACAGAGCATAACCACAGACCACCCACACTTTTTAATCGTCCTCCCTTCCCGTCTTTTCTTTTTCTTTCTCAGGGCTCTGGCGACTTCCTTTGAAGGGAAGCATGGCAGTGTGAGGTACTGGGTGAAAGCTGAACTGCACCGTCCATGGCTGCTCCCCGTCAAAGTGAAGAAGGAGTTCATTGTGTTTGAACACATCGACATCAACACCCCCCTGCTGCTGGTAAGCCTGTTCACTTTACGAGGAAAGATCCGTATGACTCCCAGTGCACTGCAGCTGTGTAGCTTAGCTTAGCACTAAGACTGGAAACATTGCTAACACATCTACAAGTAACATGTTATTTATCCACACAAATAAAAAGATAGACAGCTTTTATTGTGGTGTTACTCTTAGTTCTTCTTCCATTGCTGCATTGTTCTCATGCTGAAAACAGTGGTTTTAAAAATGTCAAACTGCTCCTTTAAAGGGTCCAGGTTCTGAGTTGAATGCTGTTTCTTTAAAATCTTTTGCCAGCAGTTTAAAGAGATCATATGTGTTAACAGGCCCCTCAGGCTGGTACAAAGGAGAAAACGCTGTGCTGCTGGTTCTGTGCTTCAGGCCCCATCTCCCTCAGTGCCAAAATAGAGCGAAAGGGCTACACACCAGGTAAGCCACACCTCCTACAACTTCCCCCAGGTGTTCTCTTCTATTTTTGGGAATTCACTTATCTTGCTTCTCTCTCAGTCTGACAGACTGATTTCTTCTCCCCTCTTTCCAAGGTGAGTCAATCCAAATTTTTGCTGAGGTGGAGAACTGTTCATCACGCGTTGTGGTCCCTAAGGCCGCGCTTTACCAGACTCAGACCTTCTTCGCTAAGGGGAAGGGGAAGGAGATCCAGCAGCTGGTGTCCAATGTGCGAGGAGATCCTCTGCCACAAGGGAAGAGCCAGAGCTGGGAGGGAAAACTGCTCAAAATCCCTCCTGTGTCCCCCTCCATCCTGGACTGTCCCATCATCAAAGTAGAATACGCCCTTGTGGTGAGTTCACATGTTTTTTCATATGTTAAATGAAATATGATGCCAAGCTTCCCTTTGCTGATTTTATTCAGGGACACTGACAGGAGCATAAAACAAAGGATTCAGAATACAGGATATTTGCAAGGTTACATTTGTCTGATAAAACTGCATTCAAAGTCAACTTGATAAATACGTTGGACTATTTTAAATCCAATGAAAAATGCCTTCGAAAAATAAAAGAAAACAAAAGAAAAACAATTATTTGCTACTGACATCTGATTAACTGATTATATGAACTGATTATCTGATTAACTGACTAACCTTTTTATAATACCCTAGCACTATTTGGCTAATAAGCTGGTACAAAAACAAAAGACATATTACTTCCTTGTGATGTACAGATAGCCTTAAACAATAATAAACTCATCATAAACCTGCTTTTAAAACACTAAAACATTCATTCACTTGTCTCCTTTGCATGTTTGCTTCCTGCTTGCAGGTGTACGTGGACATTCCAGGTGGTTTGAATTTGTCACTCTCATTGCCGTTGGTGATAGGAACCATACCTCTTCATGCTTGCACCACCCGCACCTCCAGCATCAGCAGCAACTGCAGCACTTTGAGCTGGCTGGGCCTGCCAGAGAGACCTGAGGGTATGTACTGTAAATGCAGATGCTTGCATGCATGTTTATGTGCACAGGGTACAGAATGTCAACTTACGCCTGTTTGTTTATTGTAGCTCCACCAAGCTACAGTGAGCTGGCCATATCAGAGTCTCACAGGCAGGATTATCTGCAGGGATGTGATAGGTCTGACGCGGAGGGTGAGGACCGCGGATCTCTGCTAACATACATCACAGAGTTCAGATATCTGCCTCCGCCACTGTATTCGGAGGTACTTTTATCACACACACACACACACACACACACACACACACACACACACACACATCGTCGCCTCACAGGAAAAGTGCCCAAACAACATAAACAGACCTAGAATGAAGTCCAGTCTTTGTACAAAAAATATCCAGACAAGACACAAAAACATCTAAAATAACATGTCATTCAGTGAGCCCAAATCACAAATAGAATTTGAACCACTTTTATGATTTTCAGACCTATCCAAAACAAAGTGAAATCACTGACAAACAGAATTAGGAAGCAGCACCTGTATGGGTACAAGATTTAGACGCAACTAATAAAGGCTAATGACACACAAAAATACATTTGCCTCACAAAAACAAACTTCACCTTTTTTCAGTGTTATAGTTATCACTTCACGAGGATCCTGTAGTCATAAAGCTGTGTTTTCCCCTTCCACCCCTTCCCTCTAGGTCGATCCTTATCCTGACCCCTTGGAGGTGCAAGGGACTGTGGAGGTCAGGAGACCTGACACCTGTCCCTCCCGCTGAGGAGAGTCCGGGATCGCTGAAGCCTGTGCACAAAAAGACAGAGCTGCTCTCAGCCACCTGGCCCACACAGCCAGCTTCTCACCAGATTATATATCACCGTAAATAAGGCTGGACTCTGCCTGACCCGGGGAAAATCAGCTGAGAGAGTATTTGGTGACCATTGAAGTGATGGACCAGGGATTTCATGCCGTGCTGGATCCGCCATATCGTGTGCTCAAGACATGGCAAAAAAAGACAGTTTTTTAACACCACTTTATGACTCTGACAAGGCAGAGAACAAAGACTACTCCAAGTGGTCAGAAGAAGCCTCCTCCTGCCTCACAGTGAATTTTGCACATGCCGTTATTACTGTTTTACTATCAGTGGTTTTCTATACTGCAGATTGCCGCAGGCCTATACGCTACAGTATATATATATGTATATGTATACATAGAATATTTCACTCTAAATGGGCACATTAGTGACAGGATAAGAGCTATCTGCAGTAGTTCAGATGGCTGAACTTGTGACTGTGGCCTGAAGCTGCCACTGTCCCCACTGTCCCCCCTGAACAAAGATGAAAATTCATTGAGATTCAAAAAAAAAAAAAAAAAAAAAGACAGATGGCATCACTGATGCAGAAATGTGTCACATCAACAACCACCTCGAGCGTTTAGAGCTCACGTAGTGTGTGTGTGTGTGTGTGTGTGTGTGTGTGTGTGTGTGTGTGTGTGTGTGTGTGTGTGTGTGTGTGTGTGTGTGTGTGTGTGAGTGAGGGAAAGAAAGTTTAGAGACCAGGTGTAAACCCCAACTGGGTCCACAGAAAAAGCACAACTGCAACTAACTAAGATAAAATACCGCAAGTCGCCTGCTGGTTTCAGCTCTAAACTAGAGCTTCTCTTGCTGTAGATTTATCCAGAAGCTTTGTGCTTGCAAAAAAGAGAAAAAAGAAAAAGGCAAAGCATAAAAGGTAAATGTTTACAGTTGCATATATCAAATTGAGAATGTTGTCCAAACATGACTTCTTCCACGTAAAATTTCAGATTACCAAGTGCAATATATTTTTGTATTTGTGATTTTTCTTTTGCACTAGTTTTTCATATACTCTGTTGCTGTCTATTCCATTTGCGCATTATATTGTTGTCATGATCAACTTTTGATAAAATAAAAGATTTATTTTATAACATAAGACGGTGGATCTGAGTATTTGTTATCATTCTTATATGTTGCAATAACACCCAGGAAACTACTGCAGTGGGTCAGTGATTACAAACTGCAAAAATCAAGCTTAGCATCACGGGCAGGGAATTCTCCAGGAATTTAAAACATTAATCAAAAAGCAGTACAGTACAAAACATTTCCTAAATTTTAGCGTTATGTACGAGGAGGCATGTCTGCTCACCATTTAAGAAGTTCAAACAATAAAAATAAGAATAATATAACAAAAAATTATTATTTAAATTCAGACATGTAGACAACCAATAATGCCTAAATTCTGGTTTAATTGTAAATAATACGTTTTCTTATCTTTTCTCGACACATGTAACTTACCGTTCTGGTTCTAGATGCTCAAGTCAAAGTGCAGCAATTTGATAATTCTGCCTGATCTCAGCCTGCTTTTGTTTGGAGACGTAACCTGCTTAAAGGTACATGTCACGACTTGGTTTCAGAACTTTTATTAAAGAAAAATAATGTGGCGTGTGGCTCTTCCATTGGAGGTAAAGCTCTCCAACTTGTGTTGATTTGACTTCTTTATCAAGTGGTAGTACAAATACTTACTGCTATCTTATTTATATATTTCAGGAGTTTAAAAGAACACTGCTAAGGAGAAGAGGCCTTCATCACTGAGTAATGGTGTAAAATGCAAAAATGTGTCACATTAATAGAAACAAAAAACAAAAAAGGGAGGTAGCACCACTGTGTAAAAATCTTTGTTACACCCTGTGATTTGTTACTGCAGCTGAAGATTCCTCTCCAGCAAGCAGCCTGCTGGAGATGTAGCAAAGCAGATGTAGGACAGAGCTCACATGAGCTGCTGACCTAGTTCCCCACTGCACACTGGCAAACAGCAAGGAGGGAAAAACAGAGTCAAGCTTTTGCTTAATGCTGTTTTCACTCGAGCTGTGGCATAGCTTCGCAGGGAAAAAGATGTAAATAGAAATGTTGGAGAATACTTTTCTGTTCCATTCTCTCAGAAACAGTCTTGTATGTATTATTGTAGGGTCAACCTTACAATATAAAGCGCCTTGAGGCGACTGTTGTTGTGATTTGGCGCTGTGTTACTAAATTGAATTGAATTGAAAAACTGGTCTTACGCTGGTTGTACACTCTTACTTACATGAAAAAATAGAGTGTTTGTGTGTAGAGGGTAAACACTCATTTATTCTGTGTGAAATAACTCATGGAATCCCCACAGAAACACCTCATAGCCTTTGGCTGACATTCTTTTGATGACTTTTGCTGCTGTATCACAGCCTGCAGTGATAAGATTGTCTGTCAGCTGCTGAAAACATGCAGAGCAGGATTTCAGATGATGAACTCAGTCAATTTTTAAGGTTAGAGCTGCACTTCTTAGAATGCCCACTTGACTTTGGCGACAGATAAGAAACCAATGCTAAAAAAGACAACTTGATAGCATTTAAAAGCATGCTAACAATGTAGTACAATCAAAGGGCCTGATCAGCTGTGTCTGGCCGACCTGTTACCAGTGTTGAGTGTAATGCAGGACATATGTCAAATCTAAAAATAGGTGTGAATTACAAAACATACCGAAGTAAAGCGATCTCCTTTGATCTCAGAGAGCACGCTCATAAAGCATCTTGCCTGTTTGCATCCATGTGCTGTAAAGACAGTACTGCCATCTTGTAGCTGCAGTCAGCAACAGCTAAAAAGAAGTAATTTGGGGGAACATAGTAGATATTTAACTGTAGGAGTAATAGTATTTTACAATTCTTCAGCCTTCAGCCTTTTAATCTAATCCAGTGTAGCTTGTTATAATGTTAAATACTAGAGAAAGGTGTGTGTGTTATGTTATGTTGAAACCAAGCACACCATTGTTTTTCTTGTGACATTACCAATAAGTTTGATGTGTCACATGGCCCTCTTCCTATTGAAAAAACAAAAGTTGTATCCAAGATGGCCGACTTCTAAATGGCCACCATGGTCACCACCCATCTTGAGGAGTTTGCCCCCTCACATATACTAATGTGCCACAAATAGGACTTTAATATCACCAACCATTCCCATTTTATTACGGTGTATCCATATAAATGGCCCACCCTGTACAATGAGCTGATTTCAGTTCCTGCACAGGGAGGAGAAACAGTGGGTCTACAGCTTTTGAGGAGTGTAGCTAAGGATATTACCTTGATTTTTATTGCACAAAAGACAAGAGTGTGATGCTGTAATGCAAGCTCTGTCCAGGACAGACACAGCTTCGTTGAAACTACTAACACCTATTCTTGTAGAGCAGTGGTTCTCAACCTGGGTTCGATCGAACCCTAGGGGTTTGGTGAGTCGGTCTCAGGGGTTCGGCAGAGCCTCCGCCGTGACATGCACGGCTCATTTTGTGCATCAGTAAAAAACATATCTATGTCTTGAATTTGAAAAAAAATCATATTTTATTTTTCAGTAAAGAGGGCTTCAGTAAATGCGCATATGAAACTGGTGGGGTTCGGTACCTCCAACAAGGTTAAGAACCACTGTTGTAGAGTCTTTAAAGTCACTTTGGACTGGTTTAAGGTTTTCGTTTTTGCTTTTTGTTGTTTGTTTTGTTCTCATATGTTTGTGTCCTCATTAAGATAGGGATTTGTGTGTCAGTGTATAGTTAATATTATTCACTGGTATTTATGTAACAATGCGTTTTAATCTATATGTGTATGTAATGAGTAGTGCAAAAAGCAATTATGTAATTGCTGACTTATTTTAAGGAAAGTCACAAGTAATGTGGAATATATTACTTTTTTGAGTTGCAACACTCCCATCCAACACTTTCCACATCTGTGATTCAAAGCACAGGAAGGTCTTAGAACAGAGCCATGCAGCCACTGAAACACCTACATCAGTGACAGAGAAGGTTTATTGCACAACAAGAACTTTATCCATCCATCCATCCATCTTCATCCGCTTTGTCCGGGGCCGGGTCGCGGGGGCAGCAGCCTAAGCAAAGAGGCCCAGACCTCCCTCTCCCCAGCCACCTCCTCCAGCTTATCCGGGGGAACACCAAGGCGTTCCCAGGCCAGCTGAGAGATATAATCTCTCCAGCGTGTCCTGGGTCTGCCCCGGGGCCTCCTCCCGGTGGGACATGCCTGGAACACCTCACCCAGGAGGCGCCCAGGGGGCATCCTTGTCAGATGCCCGAACCACCTCAGCTGGCTCCTTTCGATGTGGAGCAGCAGCTGCTCTACTCTGAGCCCCTCCCGGATGGCCGAACTTCTCACCCTATCTCTAAGGGAGAGGCCAGCCACCCTTCGGAGGAAGCTCATTTCTGCCGCTTGTATCCGCGATCTCGTTCTTTCGGTCACTACCAACTTTAATTCTGATAAAATATCACTCATATATCTAATTTCTAGCTCAAGGTCACAGGGTGATTGGAACCTATCCAAGCTGTGACTGGGAGACAAGCAGAGCACACCTTGGATAATAATATTTTACGACAATTCAACTTCATTCTGATCCAACTAGTTCTGACTTAGAATTAAAGATTTGCCAACCACCTTTTGGGAAGGAGTCTTCAGTCTTGAGCTCCTGCATGCTTAGAACAGGCTGTTCTTCCTCATCTACTGTGAAAAACAAACTGTGTATGAGGGCTGCACCTCTGTTCACTCAGTTTTACCTTGAATCTAACTACACAAGACTTTCACATAACAACACACACACACACACACACACACACACACACACACACACACACACACACACACACACACACACACACACACACACACGAAACAACCCCACCCACCCAGTACACAATGATGAGAGGTCACATGAATAGTGTTTTGGCTTCCGCTATACAGGCGGCTTCTGTCCGGCTGATAAACAGAAACTGGTTTGAACTGGATGAAGAAACACAGGCAGAGACAACGCAGGGCATGTGCCAAGAGACAGACATACAGATAGGCTTTACATTTTTAAAAGGACCTGATTGTGTTGCCATGAAAGATGAATCTTACTTTGTTATTTGACTTGAAATGTTGCCTTTTTCAGTGTCTGGCTGACTAAAACAGTATACTATATTGAAAGTACTGAAGATAATTCCAACTTTAGTCACATGTTAGTTAGCCTGGCAGGACTGCTTTAAAAGAAAACGGGTTTGTTTTAAGACCATTTTCAAACGCACAAACAGGTATAAGTGCAACATTACGATTCTGGCGCTGCAGTTTTAGTGTGTGGCAGCTCAGCACAGTTTAAGAGAACACAGGTAAAAACAAAGTACAAAGAAATGTGCATCAATCTAATAACACAAAATACTCCTAAATATGAGAAGCAAATAAAGAAACTCAAATCCTACAAATCTCTTACTGTGTAATTGGTCCCCCCCAAATTAAAAAAAACACACACACAACAAAGTCATGCAAGATGTAGCAAATACAGATATGTGAAAAAAATATCTTGTGGCTACACTGATCTCAGCACAGCTGATGGTTTCTCTCAACTAAGTGGAGGATCTCTTTGTTACCTTGTGTCCAATGCCTCTGAACAGACATCTTTCTAATATGAATAATTAAAGTGTAACTTTGGTTAAGCTGTCTGTTCATTGTGCAGCACACAAACATGAAGCCCTGTTTTCTGCTGTGTCTGCGTGTTTTAGCAAGTTGCGTATGTTGCAGACAGTGAAGTCCAGGCACTCGTGTACACATTCATGCAAAGTGCTTGACAGGAATCTGGGCTGTTGGCCAATTGGCAGGCTGTCCTTGATGACTTCTAAACACAGCTGAGGTTTGCTGGGTGAGATCTGTGTGTTTTAAACTGCTTCTGAACCTGCCCAAAAAGGTTACCACATGGACTAACATACGTTTTAATCTTTGAGCTAATGTGCACAGTGGCTCATTTTATTTCCAATGAATTGATCTTACTTCAAGTATGAAACGTACTGGAACCTTTGACCTTTATTGTAGAATCCTGCTCACCTGCGGATGACCAACAAGCTAAGCCAGACTGCCAAAATGAGACACAAGGAGACAGAGTTCACACTGAAGCTGTGATGCAGAATTTATTCAGCCACACAAGCAGCAAACATGTCAAGCATTAATATGTAGTTATGTTGATGCAAAATTTACTGGCGTTGATCTGGGTCTATAAACAGTGGCATAAAATATGCTCATATTACCATATTACCGCTGCTGAAATCAGTGACTGGCTTATTGGAAAAGGTTTGGCCTGTTTAGAGGAACTGAACTGGGCCAAGGTACAATAACACATTGGCTGTTGTTAATGCAAGCATGTACTTTTTAAACAGTGCCTTAAATGTCATTGTTAATGGTGTATGCCTTACAGACATTGTTAGTATCATTGCTCATGATTGTTTTCCTGGAGGGCAGGAATCACTTGCTTAGAGTCAAGAGAATAGTGAAGCAAGGTACACTTTAGGGAATGGTAAATGGACTGGTTCTTATGTAGCACTCCTCTACTCTATCTGAGCACTCAAAGAGCTTTATACAACTAATTCATTCACCCAATCACACAAGCACTTTTTCTAAGGTGTTAGTGCCTATCTAACATACACATTCACACTCCAATGGATGTATCGGAGAGCAACATGGGGTTAGTATCTTGCCCAAGGATTTTTGGCATGCAGATTAGGGGGAAGCCAGGAATCGAACCACCAACCTTCCGATTAGTAGATGACCTGCTCTACCGCACGAGCTACGAGCTAAATGTAGGGACTGCATTTTGATTGAAGGAAGACATTAACTTATGATTTGCATTGCCCCCTGGTTTCTCAGTCAGATCCACGCCAACAAGGCTGTGGTGAAACTCAAGGCTCCATAACAGGACTTTACAAACCAGTGGATGATGTGTCTGCCTCTGCTTTTTATATGCAGTGTATGGGTATGTTACAGTTTTTCTCAAATGTTAAAACACAAAAGCCAATCCTGTAACCCAAATGACCAGTAGTCTAAACACATTTACTAAATGTAGCCACCATATTCCAGTACCATAAACACATGTCACATGAAGACACAATTCACAAAACACAACCCTCTGTACTCATAAATCTAAACACATTTTTCCTTGCCAAAACACATGTTGCAAAACAACTCTGCTCATATTCTCAAATGAAAGCCCATGTGATGCAAAATGCTTGCCACAGTCACCAATCTGTGAACACAGGGAACACACCTGGCGTCATTCACTACACACAATGACTCAAAATTGAAGACACCTGTTGCTAATGATGTGACCCCACCTATGAAAGCATAGTTTGGTGAAGGTGCCAAACAATCACAATGGATGAAGGCATTCGAGCGTGCGGAAGGAGAAGAGCTGCAGGCCAAAGAGGAAGAGGGGTTGAGATCAGAGGAGGAAGAGGTGAAGGCCTAAGAAGAAGAGGAGTTCGGAGTAGAGGAGGAAGACAAGGAGGCCAACAAGAGAGAGGAGAAGGTCCAGGTGGGAGAAGAAGACAACCTCGCACCATCATAACAGATGATATGCGAGCAACAGTAATTGACCATGTCATTGTCCATGGCATGACAATGGCTGAAGCGGGACGAAGAGTACATCCAAACCTGAGTAGGTCCACCGTGGCCACCATTATCAAGGCATTTAGACAACACAACAGGTATAGTACGCTATTGCTTTCTTTGTCACACTACAGTTTTACAGGCCTGTGAAAGTGGTCTGTTACCTTACATGTAGTTTTACATATAAATCAGTCAATTGACAACACATGTTTCTTTCTTTAGAGCTGAAAGAATGCCACATAGAGGTGGGAGGGTTGCCATATTCACAGCGGCACAAGAAACCCTCATTGCAGATATGGTCCGTGAGAACAACTGCATTAGACTCCGAGAGATCAGAGACAAAGTCATTGCAGATAATGTAAACTTTGAGAACATTGATGCTGTCAGCGTGTCCACAATAGACCGAGTTCTCCGGCGCCAACAGATGAGGATGAAACAGGTCTACAGGGTTCCCTTTGAGCGCAACTCTGCGCGACACATAGGACAACGTTACGAGTATGTGCAAGTACGTATACATCCATGTCCACAGTACAGTTAGTGGACATACTGTGTTGCTTAGTGGCCTACATTACTTCTGGACAATACTGTGCTACCTGATTGACCGTTCTGAACACCTGTACGCTTTTCCATGTTCACAGAGGATAATGCAGTTGGACGCGATGGCCAGACCCCATGAGTACCTCTTCCTGGATGAGGCTGGCTTCAACCTCCAGAAACGAAGGCGAAGAGGCCGTAACATCATTGGCCAGAGAGCCATCACTGAGGTTCCTGGCCAACGGGGGGGGTAATATTACTCTTTGTGCAGCTATGGGTACGGAGGGGCTTGTCCACCGGCATGCTGTCCTTGGGTCTTACAACACCCAACGTCTCCTCACCTTCCTAGGGGAGCTAAAAGACATCCTCCTGGACCATCAACAACACCATCCTAGGCTAGCACATCACATGTATGTGATCATTTGGGACAACGTCCGCTTCCACAAGACACACCAAATCAGAGAGTGGTTCACCACCAACAGTGACCACTTTTTAAACGTCTGTCTGCCACCCTACTCCCCTTTCCTGAACCCTATAGAGGAGTTCTTCTCATCATGGAGATGGAAGGTGTATGACAGACAGCCATACACAAGAGAGAACCTCGTACGGGCAATGGAGCTGGCCTGTGCTGACATCCCAGTGGAGGCCTTCCAGGGATGGATTCGCCATTCCAGGGCGTTTTTCCCGCGGTGCCTAGCAAGGGACAATATAGCCTGTGATGTGGATGAGGTGATGTGGCCCAATGCAGCTCGGCGACATGATGCCGCACAGTGACTGTGTGTAATACTGTAAAATGACCGTGTAGACAATAAAAAAGACTTCACACCCTGATCATGTTTCCGAGAGTACTGTTGTGTGCGATAGATTCTGTTTTTGCATTGAGTTGTGTTACAGTAGTGTACGTACATGCAGGATGTTTTTATAGATTTATAGTCTTCATGTGAAACTCACAAATCTAAATGCCTAATCCTCTGCAGGGTTCTATGACGATCCGTTACTGTACAGTTTATAAAAAATATGCATTGGCAGTTATGAACCAAAGAACCTTCTCACAAATTGAGCATTGTGTTTTCAATTGTTTTGCTGTAGTGTGTAATGCTGTGTATAGTGTTTACAGTTTTGACAGCTTCGAGCTGCTCTCTTGGTGTGGGAGTTTGAGTTTTGCAGTGGGAAGGTGTGGTTGTGTTTATGTAGCTTTAGAGAAGGGTGTTGTGTTTGAACATTGGGGGACCTGGTGGTAACGTTTGTGACGTGTTTTAGCATTTGAGAAAAACTGTAAATGATTTACTCAGGTGTCGTCTGTTTAGGTTTTTTTTTTTTTGCCCTATGTTAGAGCTAATGGTACTTGTAATAATTGTAGCTTGTTCATTGCTTTGAAAACCAAGCTCTGTAAACTGGAGTCCTGGCTCCACACTGTTGAAAATAATCCTATAACTAACTAGATCTTGGTGGTCAGTGTTGGCCAAAGTAGCTTAGCACTGGTTAGCTGTCCCTCAGCAGGCCCTCCCAAGTGACCGTGAGGAGGATGTGCAGTCTGAGTCTGTCTTGTCCTGTCTTCCTCCCCTCACCACTAACCAATTGCAACAGATGCCTGTCCTTGCTCAAAGTGGGTTGTTTGATCTTTGGGCTTAGGGTATTATTATATTGTTTTAGTGTTTATTTCTTCCAATTTCCCTAAATTTACAATAATTGACTACGCAAAAGTGGACAGTAAATTTGAATGAATGATCATTTGTTGATTGTCATTATACTAGTACAATCGCTTTATCTTAGGATAAAAGTAATGATAACAATAAATTTAAAAGAAATTACAAAATAAAAAGACTGAATAAAATAGGCAATTAATTAAACACAAAATAAACATAAATTTAAATGTAAAGAAAAATAAAATAAAAAATAGATAAAGTGTCCTCAGTTCCATAATGTGCATTGTGTGTATTGAGGTTTCTTTGCCATGTGGAAATTTGGGTTGGTGGAAGCCACCACTTCTCTGAGTGGTCTCAGAATCTCATCTCTGCTTTTCAAAGATGGAAACAGTTGAGGTGTTCTGGGCATGTCCCACTGGGATGAGGCCCTGGGGCAGACCCAGGACATGCTGGAGAGATATATCATGACTGGCCTGAGAATGCCTTGGACAAGCTGAGGAGGTGGCCAGGGAGAGGGAGGTCTGGGCTTCTCCTCTTAGGCTGCTGCCCCCATGACCCGGCCCAGGTTGTTCCTGTTGTCCTGGACCATTTGGGAGACATTGTTGTTGATACTGTGTGTCTTCTTCTTCATTCTGATGGCATAGATGGAGTCCATCCCAACGCTAGATCAGCGGTCCCCAACCTTTTTTGCGCCACGGACCGGTTTATGCTTGACAATATTTTCATGGACCGGCCTTTAGGGTGTTGCGGATAAATACAACAAACTAGTACCGGTACCGAAAAAAAGAAGATTTATTCGTAACACACGTGAAAAGACCCAGGAAAATCGAGTTAACGATAAAAACGATAACAAAATAACGCTGAAAACCCTGAAAACCATACATTTCACACCTGAGCCTCAACTCTCGCCACCCAGTACCAAACGACTCACGGACCGATAGATAGTAGAATAATACTTTTCTTCTCTCCAGCCATTTCTTTGGATGTTTGGCCTGTTTCAACTTTCTGAGGAAGAAGAGTTTCTGTTGTGCCTTCTTGTCTAGCTGGGGAATGTTAGTGTCAGCTGCACAGAGAGAGTGACTCCCCAACAACTTCTAAGCTTCTCCCCATCAACCTCCTCCAGCTGATCCAGCAGAACACCAATCACTTTGCTTTTATGGGAAGTAGGGGTGCAATGATACTCGTATTGATATTGAACCGTTCATACAGTGCTTTCGGTTTGGTACGCATATGCATCAAACAATACAAATTTTTACATTTATTTTATCAACTTTTCTTCTGACGATGCTGTCTGTGTTGAGAGCTCAGTGGATCTGCGTTAGACTACTCCGCCTAGGCTGCACTGTCGAGCGCATATCCACTGAGCACAGCGCAAGCTAGCAAGACAGAAGCGAAGCTTGTTGCAACATGGCAAATTGAACCTCCCCACCCTCATTCAGATCTGGCGTTTGGAACTATTTTGGTCTTCATGTATGTCGGATGTGCCATGCAATGCTCAATTACATGGGTGGGAACTACTGCGTTAGCGCAGTTTGCTCGTTAACGTGTTGACACCGTCCAGTCCCACGCACGGGGCGATCCGCGGTAGCTCGTTAACGGAGATTTGCCGTGTGTGGCGTTAACGTCATTTCAAGTTAACGCTGACAGCACTAGTGGGAACACAATGAATATGACTGCACATTTACGCCGACATCATCCTAGTGCAAAGACAAGTGGAAGCAGACAAAAACAACAAGCACGCATGCTACAAACTTTAGCCGAGTCATTTAGACAGCCGTTAGCACATGATTCTCCTTATGGGGACCTGATATGTTTAATATGCTGCTGAGAATATAGCCCAGAAGAAGCGTATAGTATAGCTTTTATTTTGGAAAGAGCCATTTCGCTGTAATAAACTCTCTTTTCCAAAGATGAGTGATTGCTCAATCAGATAGATTTATTTTTTTATTACTTTGTTGTTTCAGCAACATTTAATTTAAAAACTGTACTTTTGAGTTAAAATATCTATTTATAATTTTAATAAATGACAAATTACAAAAGCATGAACATTTTTTTGTATCAAAAAAATATCGAACCGTGACACCAAAGTATCGAACCGAACCGTGAATTTTGTGTATCGTTGCACCCCTAATGGAAAGCTCTCTTCACAACAACAAACTGGGGCACAGCCCCAATTCACCAGTTTAAAAATGTCCCATTAACCATTACTTCAACTTATTGTATTTTAAATGTTCTTATCTTTCATTACAAATGACTATCTGATAGATGTGGCTCATAAACTCTCATTAAATTTGTGTAGACCCAATCGAGCGCAATACTGTCTCTTGTAGGGAAAATATAAACAATATTTCTTATAATCACTGGAATTGGTAAAGATGACCTTGAGACTTGAAAAACATGTGCTAGTGGTATAAAAGTGGTTATGCAATTTGTCAACTAAAGTATTGTCTAGTACAGCGGTCCCCAACCCCCGGGCCTCGGACCGGTACCGGTCCGTGAGTCGTTTGGTACCGGGCCGCGAGAGTTGAGGCTCAGGTGTGAAATGTATGCTTTTCAGGGTTTTTATCGGTTTACAGCGTTATTTTGTTATCGTTTTTATCGTTAACTCGGTTTTCCTGGGTCTTTTCACGTGTGTTATGAATAAATCTTCTTTTTTTCAGTAGCGGTACTAGTTTTATTTTGTTGTATTTATCCACGACACATTAAAGGTCGGTCCGTGAAAATATTGTCGGGCATAAACCGGTCCGTGGCGCAAAAAAGGTTGGAGACCGCTGATCTAGTAGTGATGATAAGAAAATATCAGTACCTGTAATAGAGTTGCAGATAACATAACTTTTCAGAGGTCATGCTGTACGAGTGCAATATGAGTGAAGGGTTAGTTTAGTGGTTCTTAACCTGGGTTCGATCGAACCCTAGGGGTTCGGTGAGTCAGACTCAGAGGTTCGGCAGAGCCTCCACCGTGACATGGACGGCTCATTTTGTGCACGAATAAAAAACGTATCTATGTATTGAATTTGAAAAAAATCATATTTTATTTTTCACTAAAGAGGGGTTCAGTGAATGTGCATATGAAACTGGTGGGGTTCGGTACCTCCAACAAGGTTAGGATGATGTCGGCGTAAATGTGCAGTCATATTCATTGTGTTCCCACTAGTGCTGTCAGCCTTAACTTGAAATGACGTTAACGCCACAACACAGCAAATCTCCAATAACGTGCTACCGCGGATCGCCCCGTGCATGGGACTGGACGGTGTCAACAACACGTTAACAAGCTAACTGCGCTAACGCAGTAGTTCCCACCATGTAATTGGGCATTGTGTGGCACATCCGACATACTGTTTTACTTTTGTCCATGACGCGCTTACCTTCAGGGTCATACTTCACATGAAGACCAAAATAGTTCCAAACGCCAAATCTAAATGAGGGAGGTTCAATTTGCCATGTTGCAACAAGCTTCGCTTCTGTCTTGCTAGCTTGCTGTGCTCAGTGGATATGCGCTCGACAGTGCAGCCTAGGCGGAGTAGTCGAACGCAGATCCACTGAGCTCTCAACACAGACAGCATCGTCAGAAGAAAAGTTGATAAAATAAATGTAAAAATTTGTATTGTTTGATACATATGCGTACCAAACCGAAAGCACTGTATGAACGGTTCAATATCGATACGAGTATCGTTGCACCCCTACTTTCCATAAAAGCAAAGTGATTGGTGTTCTGCTGGATCAGCTGGAGGAGGTTGATGGGGAGAAGCTTAGAAGTTGTTGGGGAGTCACTCTCTCTGTGCAGCTGACACTAACATTCCCCAGCTAGACAAGAAGGCACAACAGAAACTCTTCTTCCTCAGAAAGTTGAAACAGGCCAAACATCCAAAGAAATGGCTGGAGAGCAGAAAAGTATTATTCTACTATCTATTGGTCCGTGAGTCGTTTGGTACCGGGCGGCGAGAGTTGAGGCTCAGGTGTGAAATGTATGGTTTTCAGGGTTTTCAGCGTTGTTATCGTTTTTATCGTTAACCCAATTTTCCTGGGTCTTTTCACGTGTGTTATGAATAAATCTTCTTTTTTTCGGTACCGTTACTAGTTTTATTTTGTTGTATTTATCTGCAACACCCTAAAGGCCGGTCTGTGAAAATATTGTCAAGCATAAACCGGTTTAGTGTTTACAGACAGAATACTTGAACCCCAGTGGATTTGTTGAAGGCGATCTTGTTTAAAAAGTTCAGTGCAGTTGAGAAATTATGCGAAATTATCTCCACAAAGGGCAGACAAGAGGTGTAGTGATGAGAGAGCGCAGAGGGTACACAGCTGCAGTAGCCAATCCAGTGGCAACCAGGCTATCACAAGAAGTGGCAGGATGAAGAGAGATGTTGGAGTGGCTTGTCGGGCAGCCATCCCCTCTTCAGTACTCAAACTGTAACCCCTGAGGCAGATGCATCAACCGCTTTAGAGCAGACACCTGACCAGAACTTAACTGGTTATTTGGGTGGTTGTGCACTGGAAAGCAGGGTACATCAACATTTTACAGTGGGTCAAATTTGTTGATTTGTTTCCCTAGTATGCTCCTTACTGTCCTTTACCAGGACCAGGCTCTGGGTTGCAGGGTGCAGAGCACAATTGGGACTTTGGCATATGTCATCGGCCAGAGCCAGGAGATATCTGAGATGACTGGATGTCCTCCAGAGGTGGCCAAACCGGACCAGAGTGTGGTGTTACAGTGAGCTGCGACCGAGCACTAAGTGGAGGGGCGGCTGTCGATGTTTCCACAGCAGGAGATGTGTAGAGACGGTAGGTGCTTCTCTTGTGTTAGCCACATATGAAAATCCCATGATAAGTTCCCACTTTGGTCACTGCATATCAGCTTGTAAAAGTGAGTATGTCAGCAGGCAAAGTTCACAGACAGCTATAGCTTGAGGGTAACAAACAGTTTGCAGACAGACCTCATAGACAGACATTAATGACCTTGTAGTATTGTATCACCACAATAGACGACTGCTGGCTTACTTGTGGTGCCTAGGGTATTTCAAAGCAGAATTTTAGGCAGAGTCTTCTGTCATGGATCGGCAGAATCATAAACCCACTTGCTAAGTACTGGGAAAGATTAAACAGGTATATTTACAGGTAAGTGAATAAATGCAGAGTTAAAGCAATCTATGATTGCATTAGAGATCTGGGAGAAGTGGTGAAGGTACGCAGGCTTTTCTAATCTGCACACACACGCTGTCATATTACAGTTTTTTCTGATTGCTTAAGCACATTTTTTGTAACTATTGGCTAATTTTGCAAAACTCTTCACACAAATAAGAAAACCTGTCACCCAATAATCAAAACATTGTAGTTCTCTTGCAAAAGCAAACACAGCTAGATTAACTCTTCACACCTTTGTAAAAATGGTGTTTCCGTATCAAACAGTACACACAAGCCATCATCTACTAAGCACACAATGCGCCAACTGCACACTGATGGTATGAATACAAAACACATCTGGCTTTTGCTTTCTCTGTGCACAAGGTAGGCTATGTCAGTTTGAGCTCATACTTCTGTCATAGATCCATAAGCATAGAGGGATCCAAACTTCAAGTACTGGTGTACTTGAAACACATCAAAACAAACACAAGTGTTTATTTCCAAGTATAGGATTATTTGCAATCGCCATAATGACTCTATGGGTTACTTGGTCTGCAGTGAACATGCTTCCTCTGCCCCCAGCATCTGGTCATCTAGCAATTCTGTAAAGTAACAATTTCAGTATTTTTACATCAATGGTATTGGTGTGTTTCTCATTGGCATATGGCAGTGCTACAAATCTTTGTGCGAAGTGACTGTACTAACCGATTCTCATTTCAAGATGTCCTTATGGTACTTGCTACAGTGTAGCGGCTCGAGTTAGGCTGGACCCGTTGGCCAGCTACCCTCAGGGTCATTCCACGGTTGATTACATGGTTCACTATTGTAGCTCTGATGTCATCAGCAATTCTATTTCTTACTCTTCCTACCCTTCCTCTCCCCCCTCCTCATCTTCCTCTCCCCCCTCCTCGTCTTCCTCTTGCTCCTCCTTGTCCTTGTCGTCCTCTTCATCCTACTTCTTCACCTCCACGTCCTCTTCCTCGGCCTCCTCTACTTCTCACTCTTCCTGCTCCCTCCATTGTACTCCGCACACACAGCTTACCTGTATTATAGTGCTTAGGCTGATTGCAAAGTGAACTAATTATCTAAAAAAGTTTTCACATGTGAAAGTGTGCCAGACAGTTGGCAAATTAGTGTTAATGATAGCCATACATGTGTATACTTTTGCTAGGAGTGTGTTGGAAATTTGGTAATTGAGTGTTGTGCAGTGAATTGTGCCTACAGTCTTGCAAAGTGTGTGTTACAAAATTGCAAACTGGGTGCAAAGCAGTTTTTGTGCTTTTAGTTTTGCAAACTCAGTGAGTGGTTTTGCTATAAGTCTGAATAGTTTTAGAGATTGTGCTACAGGAATCACAGTTAGGGTTTAAGCATTCAGAAAAAACTGTAAGTTCAGTTGTATAAGGCCTCAGAGTACATGGAGAGATCAAATGTATACTTTTTAAGGATTCAAAGACTTTAAACACTTGATTAGTAACAAATGAAAAACACAATTAGTAAAACTGGCTTTTAAACCAAGAAATATCCACTGAAACTGGACTAATAAAGGGTGTAATTCCTAACAAATGAGAACCAATGTTTATAGTGCTGTCGGTCTTTTCTGCCCTCTGGTGGTTAGTCTGCTGAAACAAACATGAAGATTTCTTTGTGCTGTATGGATTACTTGCAATTATCATATATTTATCCAGATATCCTCTACACCCCCCCCCCAATTTTTGCACATGTCGAGGAGCGTGTCAGGCTACATTTCACTGTGTGTTATACTTGTATAACTATGCACGTGACAAATAAAGAATAAAGAAGAAGAAGAAAGATAAAGAAGATAAATACTAGTGAGTGAAAAAACAAAGGGAAGACTAACAACCTTATGATGAGTACATTTACTGCTTACCTCCTGAGCTACAGCTGTGAGACCAGCTCCTACACAGCAATTCTCCATTTCTCTGCGTGAGGGTTGAACAACATTCTTCATTCTCAGCACCGTCAATTCAATTCAAATTTTATTTATAAAGCACCAAATTATAAAAACACTCACCTCAAAGCACTTTATGCTGTAAGGTAAAGAGCCTGCAATAATAAAGGAAGGAATAGCAGTAAGAAACCTCTGGCAGGACCAGGCTCAGGGAGGGCCAGCCATCACCTGCAACCAGTTGTTGGTGAGAGGATGTCTAACACCTTGCTCCTATAGCTGTTAAACTCTGCTGTGATCTGATGAGCATGAATGGATTTGTTCATGGGAATCATCATCCAGAAAAAGATTACTGCCATTAGAACAAGAATCTGTTACAGTAGGATAAAGGTGGTCAGTAAGAACAACTTTGTACGGTGACTGACATGTGGTAATGTCCTAAGATACTGGAGCAGAGCAGGCTACAGCACAGATTGTGCTTCTAGTGTAAAATGAGTTCAATCCAGTCTTTGAGAATCACAAGAGAAGAGTCTTTATCTCCAAGTCTGGAGGTGTTCGCTGAATCCTTGAAACCCCCCCCCCCCCCCCCCCTAAAACTTATTTATCAGCTAAAGTCTTCTTGCTTATTTTGGGCAATGCAGCAAAAATCGAGAGCTCAAATCAAAATTTATTTTCTGTTGTTTGTGGGATCTGGATCTCATAACCAGATGCGTACTTAGCTTGGCCTCCAGTAACACAGTGAGGAATGGTGGAGTTACCCTGTTAAAAGGGAGCCATCTTTCCCACTGTCGCCCAGTGCTTACTCATAAAGCATCTTGAGGTGACTGCTCTTGTGATTTGGTGTTATATAAATAAAATTGAACTGAAATTTAATAAATAAAATAATGTCAGACTATGCCATCACTAAACCATTTTAATGCATTTTGATATTATTATATGTGAGCGTATGTGAAAGTTTAAAAATTATTGATGTGTACACCTATACAGTGGGGCAAAAAAGTATTTAGTCAGCCACCGATTGTGCAAGTTCCCCCACCTAAAATGATGACAGAGGTCAGTAATTTGCACCAGAGGTACACTTCAACTGTGAGAGACAGAATGTGAAAAAAAATCCATGAATCCACATGGTAGGATTTGTAAAGAATTTATTCGTAAATCAGGGTGGAAAATAAGTATTTGGTCAATAACAAAAATACAACTCAATACTTTGTAACATAACCTTTGTTGGCAATAACAGAGGTCAAACGTTTACTATAGGTCTTTACCAGGTTTGCACACACAGTAGCTGGTATTTTGGCCCATTCCTCCATGCAGATCTTCTCGAGAGCAGTGATGTTTTGGGGCTGTCGCCGAGCAACACGGACTTTCAACTCCCGCCACAGATTTTCTATGGGGTTGAGGTCTGGAGACTGGCTAGGCCACTCCAGGACTTTCAAATGCTTCTTACGGAGCCACTCCTTTGTTGCCCGGGCGGTGTGTTTTGGATCATTGTCATGTTGGAAGACCCAGCCTCGTTTCATCTTCAAAGTTCTCACTGATGGAAGGAGGTTTTGGCTCAAAATCTCACGATACATGGCCCCATTCATTCTGTCCTTAACACGGATCAGTCGTCCTGTCCCCTTGGCAGAAAAACAGCCCCATAGCATGATGTTTCCACCCCCATGCTTCACAGTAGGTATGGTGTTCTTGGGATGCAACTCAGTATTCTTCTTCCTCCAAACACGACGAGTTGAGTTTATAGCAAAAAGTTCTACTTTGGTTTCATCTGACCACATGACATTCTCCCAATCCTCTGCTGTATCATCCATGTGCTCTCTGGCAAACTTCAGACGGGCCTGGACATGCACTGGCTTCAGCAGCGGAACACGTCTGGCACTGCGGGATTTGATTCCCTGCCGTTGTAGTGTGTTACTGATGGTGACCTTTGTTACTTTGGTCCCAGCTCTCTGCAGGTCATTCACCAGGTCCCCCCGTGTGGTTCTGGGATCTTTGCTCACCGTTCTCATGATCATTTTGACCCCACGGGATGAGATCTTGCGTGGAGCCCCAGATCGAGGGAGATTATCAGTGGTCTTGTATGTCTTCCATTTTCTGATGATTGCTCCCACAGTTGATTTTTTCACACCAAGCTGCTTGCCTATTGTAGATTCACTCTTCCCAGTCTGGTGCAGGTCTACAATACTTTTCCTGGTGTCCTTCGAAAGCTCTTTGGTCTTGGCCATGGCGGAGTTTGGAGTCTGACTGTTTGAGGCTGTGGACAGGTGTCTTTCATACAGATGATGAGTTCAAACAGGTGCCATTCATACAGGTAACGAGTGGGGGACAGAAAAGCGTCTTACAGAAGACGTTACAGGTCTGTGAGAGCCAGAGATTTTCCTTGTTTGAGGTGACCAAATACTTATTTTCCACCCTAATTTACGAATAAATTCTTTACAAATCCTACCATGTGAATTCATGGATTTTTTTTTCACATTCTGTCTCTCACAGTTGAAGTGTACCTCTGGTGCAAATTACTGACCTCTGTCATCATTTTAAGTGGGGGAACTTGCACAATCGGTGGCTGACTAAATACTTTTTTGCCCCACTGTACATACTCAGTAGGGTTCATCATTTTGACTGAAACTGCAGTATATCTGTCTTCACACAATCCTGTTAAAACGAGGCAATGATAACAAATCAGACAGAGACCAATATATTTTAATATATATATATATATATATATATATTTATTTTTTTTTGCAAAATACAAATACTACCACATTTCTGAGTGAGGGAATTGCTGTACATCTGCAACAACAGTGTGTTTAATTTGTTTTTCATTGTCTCCAAATTGGCGACAAAGGCCAGCTTATGCCGCTAACAATCTCTTTGAATATCTAACTTAATAGTTATTAGAAACATTAGTGCATGAAACAATGGCATAACAGAGCCAAAAGTGTACATTTCCCCCAGTGTACAGAGGACATTCACTGATGTCACCAAAAAGAGGAAATGAAACTATTTCATTGGGGCGCTTCAGGTACAGGCAGTAATCAAACTGAAAACAGATACAGAGGGGCTTTCACAATGTCAACACTGCATCTCCCTGTTTTGTGAGCTTCACCTCCACCCGTACACAAGCCACTCCACTTGAAGCCCAAGGATGAGCTCCTGGCTCTCACTTCATTGTGGTACAGTAAGACCAGCTTGATGAAAAGGAAAAGGGTGCAGAAGTGAACACATCTGGGCTCTGCCCTGGTTAACAGACATCACTTCATCCCATCACAGCTACAGGGATTTTCAGTGAGAGAATTTATTCGCTGGATTTACAGTAGAGATGATGGCTGAGGGTTTGAGCTCCAAATATACAGTTTTAAAACCAAAATATTCAAATGTGAACAAGCCTCAGCCACCAGCATCTCTTCAGTATTAAAAACTAAAAATAAGTGGATTTCACTCTGCAGTCCTTCAGCCTGTCTGTGGCTGGCGTCAGACCCAGCTGACATGCAAGGCACAACTCAGTCACTTATGTACACTTGTAGAGTTACACAAACACAAACACGCGGTACTGGAAAGTAGCCAAGTACTTTAACTTTTCATAACTGTATGTTTTGTTCTTTATTTTGCAAGATTTTATATCCAAAGATAAACTTAGTGTATGGTGGACAAAATTCTTGTTCTTAGTACATTTTTTACTACATATGGTGGCAAATCCTAAAATGTATTCACATGTGCTTCTATTATTGCTGTTACATAAAAAGGTAAAATCATGAACAATCTTGTAAAATGACCATGGGAAGCACTAGACTCAAGGGCGTAGATTTGGTTTTGGCATTGGTGGGGACGGATGATTCAACCCTGTTTCTTATTTTTTTCCTTTTTGTCTTTGCTTCTTGATAAAAAAAAAAAAGGAGAAATATACTTGCCTACATATGCTATTCTACATGCTTTTAAACCGTTTAAAATTACAATTCATAGTTTTATATGTGAATTATATAATGTTAAATTATTATTAAACAAATGACTAAGTATTTTAGGCTTTAGTTTACTTCAGCCATATTCCATATAAATCAGGTATCATACAAAAATAAAAATAGCTTCAAATACAGTCATGACAATAAAAGAATATGACTTTAAAGACTTAACATTACTTCAGTTATAGTACACCAACATCTCTGATACATTAGCACTACGGGAACACTGAATGACCTGGTGGTTTTTGTCCATAAAACTACTCTAAGTAAAAGATCTCTCACCAAAATTATGCAACATTTTAGGCACTATTGCCTCTATCAAATCAGTGAGCTGGGATTTCTTATTCTAAACATGAACTACTGTTACAGCAACAGACATGGACTACTGATGTCCCACACAACAACTCAATGTCTTTCTTTACTGTCCCATCCGTCCATGCCAAATCTACGCCCTTGACTAGACTAAACCATGGTGGACAGTCTAACGGGTAACATTTTTGGCTGGTACTTCGCTTGAACTTAACCGTCCTGAGGACTTCTTCCACCACTGCTAGTATTTAAAAATGATGAAAGTGGTAAGTGGAAAACAGGAGCTTTGTCCTTTGTGCTCTGACGGATTGTCGCTGTGAGATCACGTTGGGTCTGACACCAGCTAAACAAACTTTTTTCTACCTTAGAGCAAACGTCTCCCTGAACATCTGATGGGAAACGGTGTGCATGTGTGCATTCTGCTGCTGCTTTTTATATCGTTGTTATTACACGGGACTGCAGACATCCAAAAATATCAATCTGATCTAACAAGCAAAGTTTAGTTTGAAAAACACTACACTACAAACTCTGTGCAGCAAAGCATCACTTGTCCCAGTCAATATGGCTTTTAGGATCCTCACCCTGACTGCTAAATCCTGCAAAGCTATCAGCACATGCTAACTTTCATGCATCAATTACAAAGACACGAATAACAGTTTCATTGCTGCAGTCGCCTCACGCGAGCGCCCTCTGCTGTCTGGTTCCACACACGACCTCGTTTGTTTTCCTAGGAATAACAACTTTTAGATTGTCTTTTTATAAACTGGATACCAAATTGTGAACTATACTTCACTTCAGATTACTTACATTTGAACATTTTAAAAAGAAAGTAAGTAAATCTATTGTTTAATTTTACAAACTACATTTAGAACCAGAATTTGGGTGTAATTTCCTCATTTCTTTTGGTTTTATTATTTATATAATAATAATTAATGATACAATTCTAATTAATAATAAAATTCCTACAGCTTTTAGCTTCCTTCTGCTAATATACATCATTTTGTGTATATGTAGCCTGTGTGACTGACATTTTAACTAAAATACTTTGAGGTGGGTCATTGTCAGAATTACTTACTTAGTTACTTCCAATCACAGCTTTTTTTGCTTCAGTGTTTTCTGATGTTTTTGGTATCATGTCTGAATTAACTGTAGTCCCCCCTTTTGCTCTGAAATTGTCTTCACAATAAATGAAACTTGTTTTCTATCCAACTTGTTCCAGATCACTTTCTTCTCCCTCACAATGAAACCTCTCACGATTTGACATCACTTTCTCTTCCTGCACTTACTCATACTCCCATTTTTTCAACCCATTTTCTTCGCCACACTTTACTTTCCATATGTTCTGGTTACATGAGTGATTGATTATGTGCATAAATATGTTGTACCTGCAGCAGTGAACTGATGCTCCATTTAGCCACCTGACATTAAATTCACCATTAGAGTCACTATTCAGAGTACCAGATTTTCTCACCTTGATCTTTTTGTTGCTTTGCATACATATGCTCATAAGTAGCACATATGTACATATGTTATTTGCTTATACCCACACACATGAACACACACACATAAAACAAGCAATACATGTACACCAACAGCCCCTCTGACAGCTTCAATATGTTTGGCTCCTGAATGATATCATGGACCAACAGTGTTTGTAGAAAAGGTGGGGGGAAAAGAAACTCTTAACAATTTCAAGCTTTTACTTCTGAATGAAAACAGTTGGATATTTCCTTCTTACTTTTTTCTTTGTACTAGTTGAAGTTTAAACTAGTTGTTTTTAATTTTTTCACATATTTGTGATTTACTGAAGTATTTCCTTTTCAGGAGAATTTTTATATTGTTCTTTTTACACTCCTACATTCCTCTAATACATCCATTTTTCTTGACTCTTTGGGATTATTCATATATTCACTGACCTCAACATTGGGAAATGAATGATATGAACACCCGCCTTTGGAACAGTAAGAAGAAGTGATTATGAATACTTTTAGGCCCAGACAAAAGTCTCATCTAACTCACTGAGCACTTCTTTAATTTGACTGAACTCTTTCATTTAAAGCTTTTGGATGTTTTAGAATCTGGCTCTGGTTGGGATTGGCCTGGTTCACTTTTACTATCAAATGAATAAATGAATAAAAACTTCCTTGGACAATATGAAGCTCTGAAAACTGTAAAAAGTTGGATTTAAGTCAAACAGTTTTCTTCCTTTTCTTTCTCGATGTCTGAAAACTGGTTCTGAACTTCAAGCAGTCATTAGTGTGAAGTCTACCAAGAGTATATGCTGGAAATACAGCTGAGCAATCACTGTATCCACACATAGCAGCCCCACCCCCATGTACATGTTACACATATAGCACACCCACTCAGTACAAGAAGAATATGATGTTAATAATAATAATAATAATAACACTATGCGGTAACTTTACTAATACTCCTCCCCCGGCTGTAGAGAGGCTCTGATCATGCCGTCCACCCTTCTGATAGCCTCATCCGTTTAACTGATGGGTTGTGGTGCTCCTCATGACTGGACAGGGGGTGGAGGAGGAAGCTGTCGTTCCCATGGTGATCCTCTCGCTCATCGCTGCCTTCATATGAGCTCCCACAGCTGGACACGCTGTCACCAGGGGAACGCCCTTGTTCATGGGACCCCCGGCCTGTGGTGGAGTATCCAACTGTGGTCATGCCTCCTTCAAGTCCTGTTCCAACCATCCGGTCTCTGGGAGGGGAGGCTGGCTCAGACTTGATGTGGACGTTTTGATGGCCAGAGGAGAGGTTTAGGTTTGAGTTCTGGCACAAATTCCTGTAAGATCAAAGCAAGAGAAACAGCATCTTAAACTCAGAGCAAAGCAAATTTTAAGAACGTCTTTAGAGGAAATGTCGATTAAACGCTTGTTTTAATTCTTTGGTGAGAATATGAAGATTCTTGTTTTTGGCTGCTGTTTCCAATTGAACATACAAGTGGATGGAAACATTGATTTACAGAAATGTGATCATGTTGCACTTGGGCTCCGTGGAAATGTCTGTTTTTTAAGGGGATTTCTGAATAATTAAGTAACAATTACTATTAATTAAACTATTTTTTTAATTTTCATTTTTTCCAGTGTATGCTGGATAAACCAGGACACTAACAGCTGAAATTATTGCATTGATTCTGGACAATTCTTTCTAAGGCTTGGCCTGTGGCCTGAAGGTAATATACACAGCTGCTTACCCCATGTGTCCCAGTGCTGAGTGTTGTAGATTCTGTATCTGCTGTTGCTGCCAGTTCACTGATCCCAGAACAGAACCTCCAAAACCGGACAGCGATGGCAGGTCACTGCTGAGGGAGAAATCTGAAGATGGACAAAAAGAGAAACTTGAGCAAAGACGAGGAAACCTGTGGAGTCCAGCAGCAGTGTGCTTTTGTTGTAATCACCTGTGCCATAAGATGAGGAAAGTGTAGATTGGTACCCACCCATCCCCTGACTGGGGATAGTGGTGGCAGAGAGAGTGACAGCAGGGGTTGACAAGGTCTGAGCTGTCTGGGAGTGATTTATTCTCTGGTTCTGCAAAGAAAAGGTAAGATGTCACCAAGCTAAACAGTGACAGCTGATTCAGGGCCAGCATTTTATGGTTATCTGCCATGCCTGGTAATCATGATTTGCTCATTTTAGAAAATCAGTAATCTCAAGTGGTACTTCTAGCGTTTGCTGGTATTCACGGTGACCTGGTCATGCCAATAACTCCTTTAGAGATCCTAAATTTTCAAGCTCATCTTCAGGAGCCTTTCTTCATGGTTCCTTAAAATCACTTCAGCGGCAGAATTTTTCAAATATCTCTAAAGTACAAATAGTTCCCTTACTTAAGGTAATAATGTAAATGACATTGGCACTAATTTCACATATTTGTAGCTTGTATATCATCTATAAACTAGCAGAAGGAGGCATACATGAAAAGTATGGTTCTCTCTGCTGATCAGATTTTTTTCAGAGCTACTTACCAACATCAGGTCAAAGTCCTCACACTGCAGGGCAGCAATAAAGCACAAACTCAAATGAGTCCGCACATAAAAATCAACTTATGAAATCAAACAAATCAAAAGACTAAGCAGAAGGAAGCACTTACAACAGCTGGTATGTTGTTGCACTTGTTGGAAGGGGGCATCAGTGTTCGCAGGTCAGGTTTACGGCTCATGTTCATTGAAGGACTTTTATCCTGCATGTTCTTGGGGGCGCCTCCTGGAGACAGCAGTCCAGGGGAGGTGCAGTGGTTGCTGTAGCTGTCGTTTCCTGGTCGGGCAAAGTTTTAAAAAGGTATCTCTCATTACAAATGACTACAAAATCACTACTGTACCCCAAACCCATTTTTATTTGTGCCTATATTTCATGGAAGTATATTTATCATTGCTGTTTTCAAACTTCTGATTCTGACCAACCACTTCAGCAGGATGTTCTAAGATTTCGTGCGACACCATTTTTACATAAAATAGGTGAATCTTCCCTTTTTCTAGTGTGAGGCTGGTAAAAGTGTCTTTAACTTCAGTATCTGCAGATGTATAGTTGATTGAATGCTACTGGAGCACTCTTTAACGGAACATCTGGGGAGAAAGTTCAAAGTGCATCACTCCAATGAAAAAGTCTGAAAACGTGCTCATCCACTCAAAGTTTTATAACTGCAAACTCTAGCTGAAGTCAATAACCAGAGAGGGAAGATTGTCTGTCACAGAAATGAATTTTATATTTTAGAGTTTAAGCAGCTGAACAATGAGCAATGACAGACTCCCAATGTACTGCTTTATTCCTCATCTGAACTGGATACAGGGGAGATACCTAGCTGTCCAATCACAGGGGAGGAGACTTACACGAGTGCTAAATAGCAAGAAGAGACATTATCGCTACAGTTTTCTTCATGCATGTCCTCAAATTACCAAATGAAATGAAAAATGACACTCTGAGAAGCACCTTTTTTAATTGTGGGTCTAGCAGCAGTAAGCTGTTGAGGTGCTTGCAAGATATTTCATCAATGGATGTTCTATATCTTAGCAACCAAAGGGTTCCAGGTTAAAAAAAAAAGTTGCACACCCAACCACGTGCTACCAGTTTTGATCTTGTCAAGATCCTAGTGTGTGAGAAGAGCCTGAAAGAGGATGGTGTGTTTTCAGCTGGACTTTTAAGAGAGAGGAGATTTACAGCACAGGATTTACCTATCATCACCCTGATTTACTCAGTTTACTCTGTTATGACGAAGCTCTATCTATACAAAGAGAGTGATAGAGATATATATAAAGAAATAAGACAGAGTTGCGTTCTTACCCACACTTGACAAAACAGTGCTCGACAGCTCTGAACCCATCAGTCCTACAGACAGAAACACACACATCAAATGAGTATACAATCTGGGTTTTGTTGTTCATTTTTATTATACAACGCCATAATACTTTGGGTGTTAGATTCTTGATCAGGAACTTTTGCAAACTATTTATCATGTAGAGCTCAGCTGTTATTCCAAACCTGATATGCAGAGATTGTCTTCATTCTTAAGAATAATAATTATTCAAATGAACATACTATATAGGGCTCCCAATAAATTACTACTAAAGAAAAAGACGATTCAAGAGAACCTAACACAGCTGGCAAAATTGTAGTTTTACTAACCGTGTTAGGAAATGCAAAGTTAACGCAAACCCACAATAGAAAGATTACTGGGAAAATGATCCTCTTATGGCCTTAGCATATCTATTGATTGTCATTATCATAGAAAAAAGTAGGAAAACACTCACGGCTGAGTCACTTTTTAAGTTGTATTCTTAAGTCTAAAATGCCATTAATGCCTGACTGCTACACCTTTTTGTCACTGCTGGACCAAATGTTGGCCAATACTGTTTTTTTTTCTCATATAGAAAATCTGGAAACACTGCAGCGCGTCAGGCTGTCTATGAAAGGAAAATCAGCAGGATTGTGAAAAGATTTTTAAATAGAAGACAAAAAACAGGAAAACACGTGCTAGGTAGGTTAACACCGAGTATTTGCTAGGTGTGGACCAGCCTGCTTATTTGCCCAAAGGCCCATTTTGAGCTCTAGCTGTGTTACAGTCCAAAACAGCTGAACATTTAATAAGGTCTTTGATGAGGACTGAAGAAAAAGCTACTGACCACAAACATACCTGCATTTCCTGTGCTGGAAGGACTTTGAGGCGACATGCTGTTTCTTTGCAGAGATGAGTGAGAGATGGGCAGCAGGCTATGGTTACCTAGACTGCCCCCTATGCCCTGATGGGAGTAGAGCAGCCCACCCTGATTACTGCCTGGGATGGATATACCCATGTCATAGTTGGAGGGCAGACCCTGCACATAGAACAAACAAAGCCAGTCGTCACTGGTAAGGAAACACGAAGCTGCTTAAAACAACGCTATGCATCAAAAAGAGCAGGTGTGAACATACACAGATTCTCTGTCGGTTGATCATCAGGTCAATGTCTTCATTGATTTTCCGGTATTTATCGTCCAACTCTGGGCTCTGGCCAGCAGAGTCATCAGCCTCGATGTCAGGGCTTTCACAGCCGTTTAAACCCTTCTTTCGCAGGGTCTGGATAAAAGAAGACAAACAAAAGAGTCAAACACAGCAGGGTGACTTTACTGTATGTACTACATCCACGGATCTTCTCTGAGACCTTCCTCTTTTCCTCCTGCCCGGCAGCTCCATCTTCAACATTTTTTGTAAAGTGTGTCCACTATCTCTCCTCTGCACATGGCCTAAACCTCATCTCAGGTTCACCTCTCTAACTTTGTCTCCACATCCCTCAACCTGAGCTGTCCCTCTGATGTCCTCATTTCTAAGCTTGTCCACCCTCTTGTGTTAAACAGTCTGGTCTAAAAGTCCATTACCCTCTCTCCCACACATCTGCATAACTGCACAGGTATGTCACCTGGACCAAATCTTCATCCAACTCTTCTTCATTTGCTAACTTTCCTCCATACTCACTATAAGCCTTTTTGTTGCTTCCCTTCTCTCTGCTGTACATCTAGCCTCCCAGCACTCCTGTCTACTTTATTTCTCTTTATGGCTATCGCACTTTTCCTTTGCTAAAACTTCCTCATTCCAACAACATTCCTTATTGTCTTTGCTCTGTCCTGATACACCAAACACCTTCTGGCAGTTTCCCTCAACTGTACTTTTCCAGTCATTTGGTAAGTCTGCCCTACCACCCAGAGCCTTTCTCAATTCCTCCCTGAACTAAGTGCATAATTCTTCCTTTTTTGACTTAAATCGTTTAAATCCTTACGTCTGCCTTCACTTCCTTAGTCGTCTTGATGTCCAAAGTCAAAATCGACCATCCTTCTCTCCATCATATCAGCTTTCCCTTTAGCAGCCATAGTCCCTACTCTCAACTCCACACCCCTGCCTTTCTTTCCCTCTCGCTGCCTCCTAACACACCTCCCTCTATTTCTGTTGCTATGTATTCAGCCAGCAGTAGTACAGTTTCCACCAGCACCATGTTGGCCAACAGCATCAGAGGCAGTAATTGTTATCCGGTCCAGAAGAATCTGGAATGGAAATCTCATTCTTGATGACCCACATATTCAAACTAACAATGACTACCATTCCTGATGGTAGCCTCTCCGTTTATACAGGCATCGGACTGGCACTGCACTGCTACTTGTGACTACTACAATTAGTAGCTCTATAAAACTATAAAACATGCAATCTAAATATGATTTTTATGAATTAAAGGCCCTGGTTGTGTGGTTAGTTTGTCTGCTCTGAGAAAGTTTTGATCTTTCACCAGGACTCTTCTTCTAATGAAGAGGTCGAACTTAGAACAAACATTTCCAACCACAAGAGGGCGATAAATGAGCAGCTATCCCACCAGTGAGGTTCCAAACTGACTTCTATAAGCCAGACAGCAGTGTAAAATGCAAGTGGTACAATCAAACCCAACATACTCGTTTCACCAGCATGTGACAGCATTCACAAAAAGGTCTCTGAATTTTTATACTCATGTTATGTGTGAAGAATAAACAGAATTTAATTTGTGTGTGTGTGTGTGTGTCTCAAAGGTCAGATGCTTCATGTGAATATTGGGAAATCTCTTCTCTTACACAGATATTGGATGATAATGATGATGGTGATGTGAGTGTGTGTGCGTCTGTTTGTACATGTGTGTGGTTTGGGTCTTGGTGGCCTGCTTCAGCGCTTCACAGCCCGTTAGTCCAGTCTGTCACCGTATGAGCATGGCAGTGCCTCTTTCAAACACAGACATACAAATATGACTGTTGGAGCAGCTATCCCACTCATCCCAGTCATGTACACCTGTTGTGCTTTAAAAGGGAGGGGGGGTTAGGGTCTGCAGTGAGGGGAGGGGTGAGGCAGCTTCCACCAATACCAGTGTGGCTACTGGAAGGATGGCCGTAGAAGGTTATTTTTTGCCACTGTGCTCCGCAGTGTTCCTTGTCACTCCCTTGCAATTTGTCAATCTGGCTGCTCTATTAAAACATAAAACTGACTCCACTAGCCTACTTTTCCCTCATCAAATACACACAGAGCACACAGTGCTACTACATTACGCCTCACTTTGCTTTTTTAGTGGAAATAAAGACTGAATGCAAGGAAGTCAGGTGGAAACATTTTACTTATTAACTTATTAAAGGAGCAAACTGTAAAAATACTTCACGTGTTTATGCAATAAAATGTGAATTTAAGGTAAAGTAGAGGTCTCCTAATGACTGGTATTACATCTGTAAACAGTGTTTAAGCATTAAAGTTAGTCTTAGTCTGCTGGTTTCAAATTTAGGTTTGACCCAACTCCAAAGCGATTGTGAAATGATTCATTTGAGAGGATAGAAGAAAAACAAAATTGTAATTAGGGCTGAGAGATAAATTAATCTCAGTAATTATCACAGGAAAAATTACCTCTATAATAATGACGATAACCTGATGAGTAATTGGCAGTCTGCACAATCATCTGTACAATTAGCCTCTGAGGTTACAGCATCAGGGTTATGTGGATAAAATGTTCACAAAGATCAAGAAAAAGACAACACACACAGTTTCTTTCGCTCTCTCTCTCTCTCTCTCTCTCTCGGAAAATTAGAATAAGTGATCATGGGGAGAGTGTGCAAGATGAGGCGATTGTTGTTAAGAGACAATCACTGACAAGAAAACAAAAAACTTTTCCAGGATTTTAAAAGGTTCCACAACCAAGCAGCCAAATCTGCTAACAAGCCTCACGAGTAGTTCAGTCTGCAGCTTCTTTTCTTTAACAGAAACCTATCTGTAGCTGTTTGTCAGCTACATCAGCAGCCATGCAGTCAAGCTTTAACTGCAGCCAGGCAACTTCACCCGCTCACTTTCACCCATCCGGCAGACAAATCTATGCACATCATTTAAGCTGCTTTGGTTTGCCTACAGTTGCTGCACATAACAGCTGCTTTGAAACCCACCTCCAATCCACAGCATGTCTTTTGTCCCGTCTTCCTCCCCTCACCCACCCCTGTCACGGCAGATGGCCGCCACTCCCTGACCCTGGTTCTGCTGGAGGTTTCTTCCTGTTAAAAGAGAGTTTTTCCTTCCCGCTGTTGCCAACGCGCTAACTCATAGAGGGGGTCTTATGATTGTTGGGGTTTTCTCTGTTGTATTATTGTAAGATCTACCTTACAAAATTCCATCCAACTCATCTTTCCATAGCGTATCTGACTGAATCCTATTTGTTTCCCATATATCCTGTCCATCTCTACTGCATCCATCTAATAAGATACTTAAGAAAAAGCAATTCAAGTTGTAACATACAAGTACACAGTATACACTAAATTCTACCAAGGGACTAGTGTTGTAGTTTGCCGAGACGAAGCTAATGTGTTACAGATTCATATACTTCTAGGTACTGCAATACACATCATTGCTTCTTACTGTATAAACTGAATGGAGGAAACTTAACTGGTGGTTTTCAATCAGTCAATTACTTGTAAAAGGTAGTAATTTAGCTGCCAGTGGTGAGACTGATAGAATCGCACGCAAATATTCAGCTAACATTCATTAGAGTTCAATTCTATTTCATTTATACAGCATTAGGTGCCTTTCTTTTAAGGCACCTAGTGAAATATCTATGGAGAGTACTGCTCTATAGCAGAACTCTTGCCCTCATTGACCTCCAGCTCTCTCTCTGGGCAGCAGCTGTGCCCACACCAAAGCTAGGCCCTGTTTGAGAGTCACTCTGTTGTGTCTAACTTTGTCGCTCAGTGATCATTTGTAAATATAGCCAAGATCACAGCACATTCATTAAGTGGTGTGAGCTGGTGTTGTCAGACAGTGCTGTTAAATCAGGTGCAAGGTTCTTAGGTTCTTTGTACAAAATATGTCTGAATACAAAGAGCATTAAATTACATCTTTAGTCTTGTTGTGTTTTAATGAAATTCAAAAGCATTATTTGGGGGTGGCTGTAGCTCACGAGGTAGAGCAGAAGGTTGGTGGTTTGATCCCTGACTGCTCCAAAGTAACCAGATATTTGGACAGTAAGCGATATCACAGTCTTCACATAATAATGCAAATACATAAGTACATGTTCTGAGGTCTTAGTTATTTCCAACCACTGATGAGGAGTGTGTGTTTGTCAGGGCTGAATATGTGTAACGGCAGGTGGCTGGAACAGATTCCTGCTTTGGCATTTGCAACTTAGGGGGAGACAGCTGACGAGGAAAGAGGGAAAGGGAGATCCCATAATATCAAATCAGCTGCCCGTCTCCCACCCAACTCCACCATTCATTGCTTTTCCATCCATTTTGTTTTCTCTTTTTGGCTTCACTTGCTCCATTGGCATCTCTTTTCGTGAGCGGTCTCCTTCTCTTTAACATCAGACGATACTTTAAATCTATGTGAGCATCAGTGTGTGTGCGCAGTTGCTCTGAAAGTGAGCATGTGCCAAGGAACATGACATGCAACATTTACACCATCGCAGGCAGCAGATTGCAGTTTTGTCCAAAATTAGACCAACATTATTTACAAAGACACAAGAAACAACTGTAAACATTCAAGTTATGGATCCCAAACTTTCTACGCATTTCTCTGAAAATTTCCTCATGATTTCCTTAAGAAATAGCTTCTATGTAGCTATCAGCTGTAAACCTATTACTTCTTTTTTTTCAGCTCAGTGATGCAGCAATACCTTTTTAGACCACACACTGAGAGGTCCATCCTACTGCCACCTATGCAGAGAACACCCTTAACAGGTCTCCAACCCACTTTGTTTAACAAAGAGGGACATATAAGCATTCACTGACCATGTTAATTGACCACGTTACTGGGGAGGAAGCCAGAATACCTGGAGAGAACCCATGCAGGCACAGGGAGAACATGAAATCCACACAAAAAGGCCCCAAGCCAGCTGGTGGACTCGAACCCAGAACCATCTTGCTACAGACCACACCCCAATGCTGCCCAGGGGATCATTTCCTTTAAAGGATGTAACATAACTAAGGACCTGGAAAAAATTTCTGACCCTTAATTTGCCACGAAAAACTAAAAACAGTCCACACCTGTCCATGAAACCGTAATCACACATCTAAATGTTTATATGTGTGATTATTTTTTAACTACATTAACAGCACACAGATTTCCATCCACAACACTAAAGAAGTGAGACAGTAGTGTAACATTAGTTTCGCTCTACTGTTAATGTGGTATTTTCAGTATTTCTGTATTAGTTTTAACTCACAAGAGTGCTTCTGCAATGCTGCTGTTATATTTAGTTATGGATCTAATCTTTTCCTCCACTGCTAAATGAGAAATAAAAAAGGACATCTCATTGTGTATATATAAATATCGGACACACTTTTACATCAAGTCCTTGACTTCCTCTCGTTAGGTATGTGCTGGACTGGACAGAGAGGGGAAAAGGAAGGAGGGAAGAGAAGGAGGTTGTGGGGAACTTCAATGTGGTTACTCAGTCTGAAGTTGCTTCTTTTCCTATTCTTTATTTTCCTCCTGTGGTTCACACACTTATACACACACACACACACACACACACACACACACACACACACACACACACACACACACACACACACACAGCAAACCACAATCACACACTCACTGCCCGTCATGGCTATTCTTAGCTGTGTTCTGGGCTATTTTTAGACCACTACCGGTTTCCAGCCATTTAGCAGGGAGGGATCTCAGCCAACACAAAGGAACTGGACTCACTCCGCAAGCATATGTGAGTGTAGGTTTCATCTGTTTCTAATCAGAACACGGCACGGATCCACAGTTTAACACACACACGCACGCACAAACACACACAGCGGGCTAAAGCAAAAGAAGGTTAACAGAGTAAAAGTGAGGAATGCAGACTTATAAATAGCAGCAATGTTCCCAGTCTAAATGAACACAAAACAATAAGCTGATAGTTATCTGGCCAGTAGCCTGTACACACACAAACAAGCACATGAGAACAAAAAAAGATAACCAAAACAAAGGAGCCTCTCTTCTACTAAATTCCTGCCTGCCAGATATTTCATTGGCGGAGTCTTTTCACATCTCTGTGGACATACTATCATCTAGAACTCACACTTCATTCCCCATCCAACTCAGTTTTTCCAGTACATAAATAAGCGTTTCGCTCATAGGGAGTGATGTGATTGTTGGGTTTTTCTCTGTTTTCTTCGTATCGTTGTAGGGTCTTGACCTTACAATATAAAGAGCCTTGAGGTAACTGTTGTTGTCATTTGGTGCTATATAAATAAAATTGAACTAAAAAAATCCTCTTGGTCTTTAAAGATACTCTGCACTTAATAACAGCTGTGGGTGAATGTTTTTTACATAACTGACACATTTGAATACTAGTCCTTTGTTTGTGCTGTTGGTCCCTTTTTGGGCATTTGTAAAGGGATTAGGACACAAAAGATATGGTTACTGTGTGGTATAGACTGACCAAGAAGTCTGGGTTAAGTTCATTTCTACACTTCCTGGCATGTTAGCTTATGAACCTGGCAAAAATAATCAGTCCTATGCTAAAAAAGGTAAATAAATAATAAAAATCAACCCTGAGACAGACCTAAACATACCAAGCCTTCATATTGAACAGTCAAAAATGCAATAGATGATGTTATGGTGGTCAAGTCTAGTCTTTAATATCTATAATTTATAGCATGACATGGAGTTACATGAAAAATAGTCTCCACAGGACATTCAACTGCTTCCTTACTCAATCTTACTGCTTCCACAGGAATTAAGAGAGAAGCTAGCAGCCAGGTGCTGCTAATCAAATTCACTTGATTAACTGATCATCAGTGAATGTGTGCACCTCCAGAAAAGCTGAACTTTTGCCAGTTTGCTGCACTGAAGCATTCAGATGTGTGCTAACACAATATCACGATCTTCACAGAAGTGAAGGACATTCACCCCAGGCTCACACAATACAATGATCAGAGAAAGCTTGCAGTCAGTGAGTGGAGCATGAACTCTTCGATAAACCAAATAATCAAATGTGAGGCTATTTGTATGACAGCTAAAGTGAGAGCTTTCTTCTCAGACTGCATGCCTGAGCATGCAGCCACAGCTCAGGGTGTATGGCAATTCACTATAGCACTGTATCATAATACATTTAAAAAAGTAAAAAAAAAAAAAAAAAAAAAAGTCCGTCTTTCATAGATTATGGGGCACAAATTTACAGTTGTGCTCAAAGGTTTCCATCCACTCATCATGGGCTTTTTCAAGACTAGAATGAATTTGCAGCATCCATCGAAGTGTGTGTGCAGATAAGATGCTTAGGTATTGAGAAAAGCACTTGTGTCACTGGGCGAGGCTTCAAGTAAAAAGTGCTTGAGTGCTAAGTTAGAGTCTCAGTCCATTTCATTTGGCAAAACAAATTAACAATGGCACCCTTACATACAGAGCTGGAATTAAAATGAGTCCAGAGAAGAAAAACTCCACTGGCTTTATCAAAATGATCCACTCATTCATCACTCCTTTCCACTACAATTTTACGAAGGTTAGGAAACTAACAAAAACGCCATGGCTAGGCAAAAGAAAAAGTGTGCACACACACAGGAAAAGAAAGCTGGACAGTAGCGAGGGAGGATAAGTTGTACAGAGGTTACAGTGGCAGCGACAGCAGTGAGCAGTAAATAACGCTGCTGTTCAAACTGTGTCTTTACAGCACAGAGATGAAGGGACTGCAGGTATAGATTATAGTAATGAGCTAAACAGGATTGTAGTAGATTACAGAGGATTACATAGTGCGTAAAGCTGGCTCTGATGGGGTTGCCCGAAAGGTCATGTGGTCGGCAATGTGGGGGAAAAGCTCAGGTGATGCACGCATACGGTGTGTCCACGTGCAGGCAGAGAGCAGAGAACGGCATCAACACAGTCCTCTGCCTTCTCGTCTCAACAGGATAGTCCTGCTTATGAGAACAAACCTTGGCTGTTTACATTTAATTGTCTGAGTCATCTTCCTCATCATTTCCTAAACATAATCTGTTGTTTAGCAATATGTCACATGTTTCATTCAGAACTGCCTGGATTCTGACATCTTACAGCTTAGATTTGACCTTGGTGTCATGGTGTTCTTAGCAAGTGTCCAAAACGTGGGCGCGTGTTTCCACAGAGTGTGTGTTTGCATGTGTCTGCAGAGGCAGTTGCTATTGTGCTCTTTTCCTAATACTGTGACTATTAAGATTAGGCAGAACAAGGTTCAGTCCAGCACAAACTTTAGTACTGTGTGTTGCTGAAATGTTATACAGTAGGTCACACACACATTTGCACAGTGAGGTCAGATCCTCAAAGCATCATAGTTCCGATTAATAAACTATACAGAAAGAGTTTTAGCTACACAACACTGACTGTGAGGACATAAGCTCCACCCACCAGTTGTTCAAAACTGCTCTTTAACTTGCTGGGCCCACGTCCTCATTTTAGGTTTGACAGTGTTTTAGTAGATAAAGGCGAATGGCTTAAACATGAATTGAGCTGCGGTTTGGGGAAGGCCTCGAAGGGGACTGGCGGTGGCTCCTGGGCCTGGAAGATCCCCACGTACTAAATAAAAGTAAAGAAGTTAAAGAACTGAAAAGGGGAGGGACGTAAACGAGAATGAACAGCTTGTAGAACTGGGGGAACATAAATAGATGAGAGCCAGAGGGAGCATGTTTGGAGGCGTGGTCCCGCTCCTGAAATTCTGATATGAGGGGCAGCTAGTTGGGAGAAAGTAGTCTTGATGTGACAGGGTGTCCACATCAAATAGAATAAGTAAGAATAGTATAAAAAAGATTAATGGATGGTTTCTCAGAATTCTTTTTGCTCAATCAGGAAACTGAAAAGACCAAAGTCAACAGCTTATACATGTTGAACGTGTGTGTGTTTTACTTACATCCACAATGTCGGAGTTGGTCCTGCTCTCGTGTGGTTCATTGTATTCGGTGTATTTCAGCAGAACTTTGTCCATGTCTGTGCTGGCATACTGAAACAGCTTGTTGGTGCTGTTGAAGATGATCAGTGCAATCTCACAGTCGCACAACACACTGAGCTCATAAGCTTTCTTCATTAGGCCAAATTTACGCTTAGTGAAAGTCACCTGGAAGAAAGGAAGGTAAAAGGAGAACCGTGAAATGTCTAGTTATTAATGAGTCCATCTACCATTTTGCAAATCGTCACCCTATGACATATTATATATAACTTACATGGTCATATATATGGATTTAGGTATGCAACAGAATCATCTTCATCAATTATGGAAAGCCATAAAGGTTGTGAACAGGTGTAAACTGCTGCTGAGATATTGCATGTGGCCCTGACAAAATAACAGAACATCTGAAGTACAGTGTGCCACCAGAAGAATCTCAGTATGAAAGCATAGGCTATAGAATAAAAGCATATAAGATAAAGGCATAATGTTTTTATCCTTCCTAACTCCATGCTAACTATTGGTGTCAGCAGTCAAAGACGAAACTGATAAAATGTCCAGCTTAAACAATTACAGGTTTCTGTGGCTAGGTTACTGTCAAAGGTATTACAACAAATTATTTTATATTGTCTTCAAAAACACATAACAACTACCAAGAATCTTGCTCGGTCAACGGGATAGGCAAGTGAAGGCCAAATGTTTATAATAAGTAACATTATTGCCTTTCACACTGTGCTGATAAATGTATGTTCCAATGATTTGATGCTGAAAATATGGTTAAAATCAGAGTCAGAGAGGGGCAGAGAAGACAGGAATAAAGCATAGAAAAGTAAAAAATAAATAAATAAATATCAGGATAACAAGATTATCTCAACAACTTGGTAGCTTGGGTGGAGGTGGGTTGCAAATCAGCTTACATTTGCACTACAAAGAGTACAAGTGTGTCAGGTCAGCAATCGCTGGTGCTTGCTGCTATTTTCCACACATGTTAGCCATCATAAACTGAGCCACTGACATAAAAAAGGAAATGTTATTTTTTTTCAGTATGAATAATTGTCATCAATATGACCAAGTACACATACTTTTACTGTGTTCACACCACAAGCCTGCACACAAAGAGGCACTGGTATACCTTGGTACAGACCAGGGAAGGACTGGGAGGTCAGTTCTGCCCTGTCAGGGGGGTCAGGAAGCACATGTGCCTGCATTTCCTGTCATAACAGGAAGAAAGGAACCACTCCCCCAGAAAAGATATGTGTGTGTGTTTGCGCCCGTGTGTGTCAGTGCACCTATTTACAATCAGTAGTTATAACACAGTTGTTATTTTGCCATGAGCTAGATGGTGCTGGCACATTTTGAAATGATTCTCACACACAATCACACAGTCGTGTTTGTGGGCGTCACATGACATGGTTTTGCTAGCTTGTCTGTTTTAAGTGTTCTTGGTTTGTGTTGTACTTGAGTGAAAGCAAGCGAAAGAAAGAGCGTGAACATGTATATACAGCAGCGTTTCATGTGTTCACCTAAACACAGACATCCCTCTGCACAGGGTTCTTGCTCAGAGTAATCATGAATAAATGTTTCATTGCATGTCACAGAAGCTCCTTTCTTAATGAGCTCATCAATTTGTATAATTCCTCTTTCTGCTGTATGATCTTTTTGTTTGATTTGATCCTATCCTTTAATTTTTTATTTTTACTTAAATGCAGCAGCTTTTCCTTCGTGAATTATTAAGGTTATTTTTTATTTTAAACAATGCGCACTTTGGAAACTGACATGAAAACACTTCAGTTCGAGTTGTGAAGTTTTCAAGTGGAGCTAAAAATGTACCCTTAATGAACTTGTTCTATAAATACACTGTGGTGAGAATAAACAGGGGAAAGACTGAGGGGGAACCACAGGAAGAAGATGAGTCCTAAGTTCAGAGGCTGAGCCAGAAAAACTGTTTGGTAAATATAAAAAAAACTCTTTAAGTACTTTAAAGGAGATGTTTTATACTCATTTTCAGCTCAATTCAATTCAAATAATCCTTCTTCAGCTTATACTTGGCCCAGTGCAGCTCCTTACTTTATCCTTTGCCTGCAACAAGGCAGCATGGAGGCTGAGTGGTTAATTGAATTGAATTTAAACTTGCGAAAGTGTACCTCATAAGATTCTGTTCTTTCATATCTCAGTGATTAAAATAATAAACTGGAAGCACACTGTGAAATAAGTGCTAGTCAGAGTCTTACATCACTTACATGTCTGTTCCGTTCATCCATAATCCGTGCTATCTGGATCTTCTTTCGCCCCATCTTTTTATCGTTGACTGTTTTTCTTTTTCAGAACTGTCGTATTTTCAGGTTCCTTCGATTTACTTCCAAGTCCTCACGCTTTTTCACTTCTCACTTTCGAACTGTTGTGTGGTTCCTGCAGAAAAACAGCAATAAACAAATCGAGATTAACAAAACTTATGTATACTACAAAATTCACTGTCTGTAAGTCGTGTTGATGATCAAAACTCAGAACGTTTTTTGTTTTACAAATGGGATTTTACACACACACACACACACACACACACACACACACACACACACACACACACACACACACACACACACACACACACGCACAAAGAAATGTGTGTGTCTGTGTGGTTTTCTACATTTCAACCCACTCCCAATTAACCAAAACAGACTCCAACAGCAACATGTATGAACACATACATGCATAATTGAAATAATTACCAAAAAATTAATTGTGAGTGGGTATCTTCTCATGCTACAATGCACAGTTTAACTGACATGCATGCGTGGTCAGGCAGCACATTGTCTGTTTGCATGTCACCGCTGTTGTATCCCCCCAGACACACCCATAAACCCAGCTTCCTCAAGGGGTTTACTGTACACTCAGGAGGAAGTGAAACAACTGGGCATGTCAAAATGCAAATGATAAAGACGGAGGAGTCTGGCAATGTCATACGGTATATAAAAAAACATCTACGTTTGAAAAACCAAAGTCGCAGACTGGAATTAGGTACATCTCAACCGCTCACCAGAAAACTTCCTCTTTGGGCGGAGCTGAATCGGACAAGAGAGCGGGAAACACCACGACCCAACTCCAACTACAGTCTTTACCCTCAAACTGGTGTCTTTGAAAATCAGTCCTAAGCAGAGCTTAAAAAAGGACAATTCACTGATGAAAATTACAATTTGATAACACAAGTAGAACTTACATAACTAACAGTTATTCAGTAAATTGTGTTTTTTTGTACCGTCTTTAATCTAGCCTTCAAAATCTTGATGAGCAAAGGACAGAACTGAATGACAAACAACCCACACTCAAATAGCAGCAACTAGTTAAAAAGAACTTCAAGTAGGACCATGATTTATAAAACCAACACCATGTTGTATTTGGTAAGACTTGAAACTATCAACAAGACCATAAACTGATCAGGCAAAGGCTGACTGCAGTCACAGATCCGGTAAGTGATTTCAGTACAACTGAATTTCACTTGCTTTGGCAACATGAGGAGCTAACCTCTCAGGGTACCCACTGTTACCACAAGGAGTTAGTTGCAAGAAGAAATCTAGCCATTATTCCGGTAAGAAAAAACAAAGGAAATAAGGAAGTGAAACTAGTGATGTTAAGAGTGTGCAGCATCGATATATAAAACATTGATGTAGCAGGTTTTCAGTGGTGGGACATCAGAGAAAACCCACACAGCGGACATTGCAAACTCTACACACACAAAACCATACTCTCCTGCTTATTCTAAGCTCAACGGTATAATATCTAAGGCAGTTTTCATTTCCCTGCACATGCATTTTTACTGGTTTATCTTGTGACTAACAGTTAACACAAAAATCAGGTACAGGACATCATCATATGTCATTTCTTCCATTTCTTCCAAAAGCATCTTCCGACTTTTTGTGATTATTTCTGTAATTTCACAAAATGTAATGCAAGTTACATACCAGTGCCTCTAATGCAGCTGAAAGGGGGCTAATTTTTTGTTTTAAATGACCCATGCAAAGATTTAATTCTCTGGAAAAAGGCACAGACTTTAAAATGATCTGTTCTTTCACAACTATGTGTAAAGACAGGCTGCATGGATAGGTGCTTGATTTTAGACACCTGTCGCAAATCGACTGAAAACACATGAACTCAAAGAGGGATCCAATACTTTTGACTATGCAGTGAGTGTGTGAGAAGAATCACAGTGAGCAGTATGTGGCGTTGTGTTACTAAATCTCACATTTAAGAGAAAAGAGACTCCTGTCCTCTTGGTGCAGAATGTGACAATTCTTAGTAGCAGCATGAATCTAAGCAAAGGGTTTGTTAATAACTTGTGTTGCACAGAGCATGAAGCAGGATGTGAGCTAAACAGGGGACATAGAAAATTTATGCTTAATATAAAAGCAAGAGTACCAGTTAATGCAGTGTGTGTGTGTGTGTGTGTGTGTGTGTGTGTGTGTGTGTGTGTGTGTGTGTGTGTGTGTGTGTGTGTGTGTGTGTGTGTGTGTGTGCGCGTGTGTGAGTAAGAGAGACTGCGTATGCCATGTGACCTGTGTCACACTCCTGAAGTGGCGCTTAAGAGCACGCTGAATTAACTGGATGTTCACACATGCAGGAACAGACACCCACAAACAAACACACATGGCAGGTTTTCTTGGCAGCTTCTCTGCCGTCATCATCATCGCCGCACTGCAAGGACAGAAGAGGTGTGACTGTTAAGGTGGTGTCAGCCTTTGGGCACACAGGATGAAACGAACAATAAAATAAGGATTTATGCCGATGTAAGCGATGACGAAGGTGTGTGCTCTCTGAACAAAAGCTAGAATGACTTTGCTGCAGAGTGTACTTCTTTTTTTGCCTCATCTCTTTATAACCATCATCATCACTATTTAAAAGGTATGAAGGCTACAGACAGCACACAGACATAAATCATGGCAGCACAGGAACAAGCTCTGAGTGCAAGATCCATAGAGGCTGGGGTCTATCACACCAGGCAAGACCCCAGGTGCAGGCTGGAGACAATCCAGCACATAACAGCAAGGTGCAAGATGCTAGCACGCAGGACATACATGAAACGCCATAACCAAGTCGTCAGCATTGTATACAAAAACATCTGGAAGTTACGAGGTCAAAATGGAACACCCCGCCTAGGGTGGTTGAAAATTACTGAGCTAAGATACTGTGGGACTTCCAGATACAAACAGACCAACAAAATGGTGGTGGCTAACCAACTGAATATAGTAGTGGTAGACAAGCAGAGGAAGATGGCCGTAGTGATAGACGTAGCGATACCGAATGATGGCATCTTCTGAACAAGGAACAGTTGAAGCTGAAGAAGTACCAAGGGCTCAGAGAAGAGCTCAAGAAGATGTGGAGGGAGAAGGTAACAGTGGTCCCAGTGGTCATCGGAGCACTAGGTGCAGTGACTCCCAAGCTAGGTGAGTGGCTCCAGCAGATCCTAGGAACAACATCCAAGAGCTCTGTCCAGAAGAGCACAGTCCTAGGAACAGCTAAAATGCTGGGCAGGATCCTCCCATGTATCTGGTAGAGGATCTGAGCTTGAGAGATAGACCGCCTGCAGGGGCAAGAGGTGAGTATACGTCAATGGACACTGTACTGGTGACTATTTTTCAGCTTAACCAATCTAAAAATAAAAACAGAAGGTTCTGAACCTTAATTACCTATGAAAACTACTTCTCATTTCAGCCCTGGTGTTCACATCTCTACTTGTTTTCATGTTACACAATCTAAAGAACAAAGATTGACTGCACTCTGAGAAGATCCATCCAAATAATAATTACTACCAAAACACTCTTGTATAGTGTGTTAGTTCACACTAAATGTGTGAGCTGAATCAGTCTGCCATGTCACAAATAACACATAAATAATCCATAAAACAACAACCAAACGCTCAATGTGACCACTGAGAATTCAGTAAAAGATTTTGTATAAAATAAGGCTGTTGGCAACAGGAGAGAAAGGCAGCATCACTTTAAATGATTAAAGCTGAAACTGCAGTGCTGGCTTTAGTGGTTTGTTCATGTTGATCACGACCCTTCTGCACTCGTCATGTGCTTCAAAACCCCTCAGTGGTTCATACTGTGTGCCCGAGTTATAAAAGCAAGAACAACGAGTAAGAAGACATTTTTCAATGTTTTGTGTTTGCAGCAGATGGCCGCCACTGCCTCAGCCATACTCTGCCAGAGGTCTTCCTGTTAAAAGGGACTTTGCCCTCACCCAGTGTTTGATCATAAGGTATCACCTGATCTCATGGGGTTCACTCTTAAATAGATGCCAAAGTGTAACTTTTTTCATGGTGAATTGACTGATTCTTATATACTGTACACATTTTCTGCTCTCAAGAAGCACTCAAAGCATACCTCATTCACCCACTCATACAAGCACTTTTTTCTATCTAACTTTCACACACATTCACACTCCAATGCATGCATCTAAGAGCAACTTGGGGTTAGTATCTTGCCCAAGTCTGGCATGCAGACTGAAGCAGCCAGGGATCAAGCCACCAATTTTCCAATTAGTAGATGACCAGTTCTACCTCATGAGCTACAGCCACACAGAAAAGGCTTCTTCCTTTGTAGACAGAGAAACAAACTTCTCCGCCTCAGTTCTCACTTATACAATGGAGAAAAAACTTACACTGTGTAATTTTCTTTACCTCGTCCCCATTACTGTCTACTTTTTTGTTGTTGTGTCAAAAACAAACAGAGACAGCTCATAGAATATAATAGAATAGAATTCAACTTTATTGTCATTGCACATGTCACAAGTAGAAGGCAACGAAATGCAGTTTGCATCCATCCAGAAGTGCTTTAGCCATGATATAGATATATTACAAAATATATATTAGCAATAATATAGGTATATAGCTATATTACAGAAATGGGTCTATTATGGGTATGTTACAATGTACAAGGTAAGAAGATATGTTATGAATATGCTATAACTAAAAGTATGTACAGGCTGTAGTGGGTATACAAGCTATGTACAGGCTATAAACAGGATATAAATATGAAACTATACAGAAATATGCAAGTTATAAACAGTTGTAAACAGTTGTAGAATTATAATTATCGTATTGTACAGAATGATTGTTCATGACATGATACCCCATAGTTGTTGTTGGTATTGCCACAACAAATGACCAAAATTAAGCAGTTATTTTACAGTATCAAAATCGTCTGCAGCAAGTAGCAGCATGCCGACTAAAGAGCATTACATGAATATCTCGTGTGTGAGTCATCCTGCCTGTGAGCCTTCCTCATTTTAGGACATTACAAGGAACAACATGGTTTAAATTTAGGGCCTCACAGGCGAGCACAGTCAGCATATTGTAGGGAATTTTAGGCCAAATGGAGATGTAAGCTGGTGAAGGAAGATTGCGTAAAACAATAAAAATCAGTATGTGGGCACTTGTCTGCCAGTGATTTAACGCAGAGTTTGATCTTTTCTTGGATGACGGCAAATCTACACCCAGCTCACACTCCACACGCCCACATGCACGAACCTCCCAGGTATTTTTAGACTCGTTTTAAAACAGGATTCCAAAAATACAAGAATGAACTTTTTACCCTGAACAACAATACGGCTGGTTTTTGGTTTGCAGACAGAGGAACAACTGTTAAACAAAGGAAAAGATGAAAATCAGCTGTCTCACGCAGCCCTCAGCTGCTCCCTCGGCAATTATTTTCCTACACACCAAACCTCACAGACAGAGTGTGGCTGTGTGTATGTGATTGCCTATGCGCTGTACATTTTTTCTGTGTGCGTGTGTCTTGTTACATAGGAACGGCTAATGGCTGACATGCGGCAATGCCCTTGTATTTCTTGGCAGGACACCGCATGCCTCTATATAGAGACATAGAGCCAGAGAGGGTGGGGGTGGGTGGAGACTGCGGGTGTGAGGGGTCTGACAGATACAGGATGTGGATGGTGAATTCTGAATGGTCCCATGTGATCACTGCCTTCAGTGAGTCTAATGTTGAGTGTTTTTAGATCAACCTGGAAGTGAATCATTTGAAAAGCAGCAGCTACAGAGTGAGCAGAACTAAGGGTGCTGGAATCAACATGCAATGAATCAAATGTGTCATGTGAGAAGACTGCATGAGTGTTATTTCTGCTAATACCACCTGCTGTGATCAGTCTTCTCTCAGTAACAGGCCGTGATGGGAATAGCGGCGTTACAAGTAATGGCGTTATTAACAGCGTTACTTTTTTCAGTAACGAGTAATCTAACTAATTACTATTTGTATCTTTACAACGCTGTTACCGTCACTAACAAGAAAATGCGGTACGGTCGCGTTACTATTTTGCAACAGACGGTTGAAGCTGTGTTCAGCTTATCACATCTTATATCAGCTGCACGGAAGTAGCTGTAAGTAATCTGGGCGCTACAGCTTTAAGCAGCTGTGTGCGCTCCCGCGGGTGGCAGTCACTTTTGGCACAACACCTGGAGCTAAGGGGGCAAAACATTGCACGAGTGCTGCTGTTTGACTGAGTAAGAATAAAGTAATCATGGTAAGCCAATCGCATGACCACTTCAAGATGACAAAGCAACAAGGTGACATATACCAGTTTTTAAATTGTGTTGATAGGCCACGTAAAACCAGAGTCATGATAAACAATATATACGCAGCGTTTTTTCCTCAATAGTTTTGTCACATTTACTGCCTAAGGACAGCGCTAGCAAGCACTCTCTGCTTATGACCAAAAAACAAGAAACCAAACAAAAAAAAACAGTCCATTCATGTTGGTGGAAAAATGCACCATGTCGACCAATCAAAAAATGATATCGCACCATGACATTTGTCTGTGAAGGTTCTCAGTCATCCAGGTCATCGTAGTCAAAGGAGCTTGCAAAGAAAAGCGTCTGGACTTCTTTAAGTTGCTTGAAGATGTTTCACCTCTCATCCGAGAAGCTTCTTCAGTTCTAAGGTCAAATGGTGGGGAGTCCCAGATTTAAACCTAGTGGGAGTAACCCCCCACAGAGGGACAAAATGACCCCCTGATGATCCTCTAATCGCCTGAGCCAAGGTGTGAAACTGGGTGTGGGTCCCAATCAGTCTTGTCCTGTGGTGAAGAAGAGGTGGCTCTTCTGTGTTGTGCCATGCGCTTGTGAAGTGGCTGTTTGGTCTCTCCAATGTAGAGGTCTGGGCATTCCTCGCTGCACTGTACAGCATACACCACATTGTTAAGTTTGTGTTTAGGAGTTTTGTCTTTCGGGTGAACCAGTTTTTGTCTGAGCATGTTGCTGGGTCTGAAATGCACCGGAATGTCATGCTTGGAGAAAACTCTCCTGAGTTTTTCTGATACACCGGCTACATAGGGGATGACAATGTTGTTGCGTCTGTCCTTCTTATCCTCCCTCGCTGGTGTCTGGTCTTCTTTTCTGTGCCTCTTTGCTGACTTTAAGAACGCCCATTTAGGATAGCCGCACGTTTTGAGTGCTTCCTTTACATGTGTGTGTTCCTTCTTTTTCCCTTCAGGCTTAGAGGGAACATGTTCTGCACGGTGGTGTAGGGTCCTAATTACTCCAAGTTTGTGTTCCAGAGGGTGATGGGAGTCAAAGAGGAAGTACTGGTCCATGTGTGTGTGGGCTTCCGGTAAACTTCGATGCTGAGGTTGCCATTCTCTTCAATGTGCACAGCGCAGTCCAGGAAAGGCAAACAGTTATCCTTTGTGTCTTCCCTGCTGAACTTGATGTTTTTATTCACAGCGTTAATGTGCGCAGTGAAGGATTCCACTTCTTGTGTCTTGATTTTGACCCAGGTGTCGTCTAAATATCTGTACCAGTGGCTGGGTACTCTTCCTTTGAAAGAGCCAATTGAGCCAATGACATTTGGTTGTTTAGGAAGAGGGGGAAGTTTTAGGAGTGACGGCGAGAGACAGAGAGACCGAGTTTTGAAATGTGAGAGATTTGTGACGTTTAGCATGTTTGGAGTGTGTAGTTAATGTGTTGTCTTGTGTAGTTAGTGTGTAGTGTTGTGGATAGTTTTGTGTTGTGTGTCAGAACAATGAGGCGACTGCTGAATGAAAAACGGAGTAGTGATACACCTGCTGCTGTCAGACCTGCAGGTATCTGTGATGTTCTCCTTTATGGTGGACAGAAATTATTTTTTTGGAGTGGCACAAAAAATTTGTGTGACATCTTATTGATTGCAGAACAGTTGATGGTTATGTAAATAGTTTGAAGGTTATTTTAAAAAAAAAAAGGGTAAAAGGTAAATTGGTGCAAATAACTTTGTTGTTTGCAAAACTTGCGCGTATGATTTTAAAATTTATATTTATATTTGAATTGAAAGTTATGAAATATGATTCAATAAACATGTTTGTGGTTGTTACAGTAAAAAATATAACTTTTTCTACTCAGATTTTATGTTTTTTGTCTGATTTTAGATCAATTGTGTTAATACAGTATGTCAAAATGAAAACACAACTGTAAATTCAGACATGTGAGGTTGTGCTGAAAAGAATGATACCAAACAAGGCAAAGCAAATAGTTTTTAAAGGTGAAATGCAGAGGTCAAATCAAAAGTAGTTAAAAATGGCCAATTATACCCTGGACCCCATTATTAAACATTTTTTTTAAAGTAACACAATAGTTACTTTTCAAGTAATTAATTACTTTTAGAATCTTGTAACTCAGTTACTAACTCAGTTACGTTTTTGAAGAAGTAACTAGTAACTACTACTTTTTCAAAGTAACTTGCCCAACACTGGTAACAGGTACTGCAGTTCTCTGGATTTGTCCATGTTTTACTAAATGGGTATCAACAAAAGTCAAAATGTGATTTTCCGCTACAAGCCACAAAGCTTGAAATTAGCTGTATGCATAGAAAATATTTAATCTCAGGTCCAGATGGGAATTCTCTGATATTTCTTGACTGCAAACAGTTTTCTCAGCATTTTCGCAGCAAACAAACTCCATTTAAGCTACAGCACAGACACAACAAACAGCAGGCAGAGTTAACAACTAGCTGGTGGACACAGTGAGGCATAGGACAGCAGTAAATCATGCCGGAAATCTGACTCCATCCCAGGCATCCCAGTTCACAAGAACCACCAGACATCAGGAACAGGAGCAAGTCACACCTGATGCGTTCCAGTTCCAGAACTGGTTCTGAATGTGTGGACTCACTCCTGCTAGCAACACTCCTCAAGGTAGAGAGAAACAATTGTTTAGACCTCTGCTAAACTGTTCCTAACAGGTTGATTACCTGTGAAGGTGATGACCAAAAAAAGAGCTAAAAGACAGTGAACACAACTCCAAATAGAGCATCAGTTTACTCAGCTTATCGAGACGCTGCTAGTTAAGAAACTTTTATGATTTTTATTATGAGGTGACATTATCTGAAAGTTATTGTAGAAGATAACACTGGCAACTTAACTGATTTAGTACAAATATACTGTTGCTAAGTTGACAGACCCAGTGATAACACATTGTAATGGTGGTGCAAAGATCAACAAGTATTTATGGTTGTGTAGCCATGTGATAATCATTAAATATCTCAGTAACACACAGCACACAGTAGGTTTTTTTTTTTTAATGGTGTGCACTCAAAAGACATTTTTGGAGCAAAAGAACCCATTTAATGAACTCTCACTTGATTTCTCCCTGCTGGATTTTAATCTTAATTGAAGTTCTGGATTTTAATGACCATAAAAACGTGATAACTTGGATACTATTATGATGATTTTTTTTTGTATTTTGTTCTATAAAGCACCCATTTTGTCTTTGACAGCGCTTTCTTTATAGGGTGCACTTTTACACTGAGGTTTGGTAACCTGATCTTCTTTGGAGATGACCTCTCTGGGGGATTTATCCTGGAAGAACCAGGATATAAATGCAAATTCAGAGAGAATGTTTAACCCCCAAAAGATAAAAATGTTACCTTTGTGTTTTCTACAGCATTTCTGAGCTCACACTTTAAAAAACCTACAATCAAGTTTAGCTGTTTTGTGTTTGCACTTTGACAAAAACACATGGAGCTACAGAAGAAATGGCTGTCTCATCACTCTTAGAGGACCTACTGCTAATAAACAGAACTCACTGAGAAAAGTCCAGGGCATTTTATTTTGAAAGCCTACTTTCCGTAAACCAGCTGGCTCCACCCAGCTCTGTCTCACAGAAACACTGATAAGGGAACTACTATAGTACACTTAAACATCCAGGCTGTTCTGTCCAGCGGTGGCATAAAGAAATCATTTCAGACCTCGGGCATTTTGATACCTCTGCACAAAACTTTGTTCAATTTTCTACCTACTGTGGAAGTGGACATTAAAAAAATGTTGGAAGACTTTTACTATTGGCAAATTTAAACTTTGGGAGGAAAGCAACCTCATGAGTACTGCACACAGCAGGCTAACAGCTGGTGTGTGGTGTGGGAGAGCTGTGCAATGCTTCAAAAGTGCAAAAAGCATATTGGTTATGTTTGGGTGCCTGATACGAGGCAGAGCAATATGATAGCAAAGTTCAAAGTCTCTCATAAACTTTTACCAACAAATAAGTATGCAAGGCTAAACTACTGATTAAAGTTCCTTTTAAGGCTTCAGATATAGACATGTGTAACCTGATCTAATACATGTGGTTTGGTTAGGGACATCCCTCTATAAGCAGCAGATGAGTCACTGTGTGGCACAGACACTAAAACACATGCTCAGCATAAGCGAATGACATCATACAGACATTTGCAGCATCTTTAAAGGGTTTTACATTTATCTGTGCAAAGCTATGATGGACTGGAGTGCAAGTAAATGTCTGTTTCAGAAACACACAACACAAAAATCTAACATTTTATTTAAGAAAGTACTATTTAGTCTTTTGGGCCACTGAGTGGCTCTATAGTGTAGTGGTTTAAACATTCACCTAACAAGCAAAAGATCCCCAGTTCTTTTGGTTGTTGGAAGACACAAATTTTGGCAGGTATAAAAGCTGAATACACCCGTGGCTTAAATCAAATATTTATGGGACCATATCTGTTGCAGAAGGTCCCATAAATGTGTGGCACTTGTAGGTTGCTTTGCTTTCACTCTTATGTCCAGTTCATCCCAAACCAGCTTGATGGGGTTTTGCTGGCCCGAGACCATCACAATTACTCCTCCATGTTTGACAGTTGATGCCACACTGTAGAACCAATGCCTACTGGACATTATACAAAGATGCTGTGTGATGAACTAAAGATTTGAAATTTTGATTCATCAGTCCATAATACCTTCTTCCAGTCTTCAGTAGACCATTTCAAGCTATTCATTGGACTTGAACGACTTGAACTGCAATATATAACTGAAAAAAATGGGGTGTTCTGATTCTGAATCTCAGAATACTACATAGATATAACGGGGAACACATCAGGCTTGTGTATGGATGCGTGCCCTATTATAAATGTATATTATTAGCTGGGACCACATCTTCATTTAGGCTTGACAGTGTTTCTAGTAGAATTTAAGTAACAAGGGGGTGTGGGACACCCTGTGACCACCTCTGTACATGCCCCCTGGATGCATGCTGTATGTAAACTTAAGTTTCGTCTCCTGTAATCTCACCAATGTAATTCTAAAAGTTGCTATGAGCAAAAAAAAAAAAAAAAAAAAAATTTATATATATATACATATACATATATATATATATATATATATATATATATATATATATATATATATTGCCTGCTTTCCAAATTTAAATATTATTATTTATTATTATTATTATTTTTTCAGTGATTATACAGTCATTTTTTACACAACAACTTTAGATCCTGAACTGGTGAACGAGATCACCTGAGGAGATACAGTACCGGAGACATATAACTTCAACTATTATTTATTTATCAAGATTCTTGTCATATTGGCTACAGCTGGTCAGTTTCTGGGTTACACAGCTTCAGCCTTTAATAGTGGTCACTTACAACAAACCTGCCTCATCAGGAATTCATCCCGTCCAGATAAGCACCTCGATAAACAGGCGGATGAATAAGTACAGTGGTTTCCATCAGCTGCAAACTTTCTCCAAGCACTCACTCCAGCTGTCTTACCTGCGCTGCTGCAGCACAGCGGAAACATTCCTGAGGCGGAGCGGCGACGGTACAGGAAAGGTCCCGAGTGACTCCACCAGTCTGAACCGGAGGGCAAGTCGAGTACCGATCCGAAATGTAAACTACGCGATAGTACGACCAAGCCGAACAAAAATAAAGACAATTAAATTAAGTTAGCAGGGAGCCGACCCCGGAATACAAGTTGTCCCGAAACCGGCGAGCCTCCTCTGACTGTTGAATCCGATGTGCAGACAGAGAAGGATAACCCGCTGCTGTTTGCTTCCTCTTGTTTATTTGTCAAATGCCGTGTCAAGCCAGCATCGCGCGCGCGCGCACACACAAAGCGCATTGAGGTGAAGCAGCTTACCTCCACGCTCACTCCCGCATGACTAATTATTTGTGACTTCCCTCCGTCCAGCGGATCACTCCATCGGTGAGTCTCCTCCTAGAGCACGCGCTTCTGACTATCAACGAGCACCTGGACGTCAGGAGGCGGCATCGTCACGCGGGCACACACAAACACACACAAACACACACACACAGAGGCAGAAACACAAAAATGAAATAAACGAAACTTGCGAGGGAAAACAACGAGATATATTGGTTAAATAAAAATAATTGTGTAACTAGATTCTAGTTACACAATCTAGACTGAAAAGACATAGTCTAGATTGTTTCTTGATTATTTCCATTTGAATTCATACTTTCAACAGGTCTACAAACACGGGAACACACTGTTTACTCTTGTTCAGGCTCACTACTGTCTCTCTGTGGAAACTACTGAAAAGTGCACCAATTCTCTGCAAATGGTACTCATGATGAGTGGTTGTTGATTAAAAATATAACGGACACTTCTTCTGTACTTTCATGGAAATAAAATAGACTTCCTGATGGCACACTAACACACGAGTCCACAGACGACGTTGCAGCAAGTTGGTAAGAATGTAGCCTTTGTTGCTCATAGTGTGAACTTAACATTTAAGTGTCTTTATTTCAAAGGGACTTTATCTTCTGTCATCTATGTCCTGTTTCACTGGTGAATGCTTATATTTAACACTTGAACTCAAGGTATGTACAAGTATCACTGAGTAAAAAGCCAACACTTCAGGGTGCATTAAACACACATTTTTTTCTACTCTTGGATCTATATGATGCCATGCAGAGTGTAGATCTCTAATATGGTCTCCTCAAGAGCACTGACTCCTGGTCCACATGCTGTTCAGGTCTTTTGTTCATGAGGTGCAGCCAATCAGAAAAAAGTTGTTTAAAACAGAAGCTCAAGCTAAAACTGTTGGCTTCAGTCGTGAACCTAAGCTCCACCAACACCCTGTATTAGGTTAATAAGGATTCTGTTGAACTATGATACAAAGCTACTCTAGTAGAGACTACTGGAGTAACTTTGCATCTAATAGGTCCCCTCACAAATGCTGACAGGATGACAAGTCAAAACATTTTACTGGGAAATCCCTTTGTGGAAATTTGTGTATTCCCCTTTTCATATGGAGAAAGTAAGTGGAAGACTTCTCAGAAATTAAGTCTATTTTATTTCCATGAAAGTACAGAAGAAGTGTCCGTTATATTTTTAAATATTTTATCTGTTATATTTTTAGATCTTTATTCCTGATGGCAACAATTTAATGTCATCATATGCTGACATATGTGGCATATGTTGGTTATGTTTGCTTTGTACCATATCACTAGGTAGCTGTTGCTGTGCAGTGTATAAATTTTAAAAAGTCAAAAGTGTTAAAAATGTTGTAAGTCTTGGATAAATGCAGCATGTACAATATCACATATAATTATAAGATTTTATTTTATTTTTTTATGAAAACAGCTGGTCACAAACACTACTACATGACTTCTTTGAATGAACCCAAAGACACATGGCTTCTTCTACTTGGTTTAGTTGGATTTCACCATAAACAGATACATAATAGAGTGATGGTTTTATCTGCTTTAATTGTCATCAGCTTTCCTATTTTATCTGACAGGCAGCATAAACAGCTTCGGTGACACTTTCATCTGCCTGTCATTGGTCTATATATTAGCTGTTAACCACAGCACATCATTCCACAATTTTCATTTATAAAACTTTATTTCTCTTGTGCATTTCTCCCAATTTCTTATACTGTTTACATTTTCTTATTATTAGTTCTTCAGTCAGCTGTAGAGCCTTCAAACTTGTGTGCAAGGCACTATATGAATAAAGTTTGATTGACAGATGATTTATTATGCATGTATGCATTAATGTAGCCAGCTCATACTGTGAATAAATTTGAGATTTGAAGGGAGAGGAGGACGTTATAGAAGAAGAAATCACATGTTGCCCAATTAGGCAACATGTTTTTAGGTGTTCTAAAACTTTTGACTGGTAGTGTGTGTGTGCATGTGTGCGTGCGTGTGTTAGATTCAAATTATTGTAGGGTCTTTACCTTGCGATATAAAGTGCCTTGAGGTGAGTGTTGTTGTGATTTGGTGTTATTTATACACATAAATAAATAAGTACATTAAATAAAAGAAATAATATTACTCATCCTTAAGTTCTCCTTTACACTTTTTATACTATTATTCCTTTATGTTCAGTATTATCTGCAAAACTTTGCTTTAAAGTATCTTTATTTTGCCTTCATTTATATGAAGTGAATTTTTAAATGTATGCCAGTACTTAAATTTCAGCAATTTTCACTTATTTGGAATCTTTTGTCGTACACGTTAATTCAAATAACAATATATACAGTTTGCACATTTCTGATCTATATAACAAGCACATACAAAAGCAGATACAGTTCAAAAACACACTGTGCAATTCACTCCTAACCCTAAACACCAGCATCGAACCCCAGCCCATCAAACATCCTGAACAAAGAGCAATATTTAAAGCTGCACTAACCAATATTTTTGTATTAACACTGAATCAAATGAGCCTCACTTGAATGGCAAACACAATGCGAATGATCATTGGTTTGGTTTAATAGAGCTCATCTATATTTAGTGTCAGTGTTGCTTCATATCTCATGGATATTTGTATTTAGCACGTTAACAGCTTGTTTCTGCTGCCACCCAGTGGTCGAAAGTCTACCAGTTCCACCACAACTTTACTTATTGTCTTCAAAGTTAATATTTGTTTCCCGTGTAATAACAACGCTTTATCACCTTCTAAACAAGAGTGTTCTAGTTTAATTCAGTCCTTCCATTTGTCCATTACTAACAGACATATTTCTCTCGCCAACTCACCGGTGCTTTTGGTTCAGTCTTCACCTGGAAGGTTCCCCAGCAGCTCCAGCTGTGGGTTTGCTCAGTCAATCCCTTGTATCAAACAAGAAAGGATTCTTTTTATAAAAGAAAAAACAGAACTCAGACACGAGAAGAGATTTTAAGCCAGACCAGCTGGCTTAGAAGAAGGGGTACCCAGAACTGGGCAGTGTTTGGATCTGAGCTCTCTCTCTGCACTGAGCAGCAGATACCCCACACACTCAAACACCGCCCACTCCATTCCACCACCACACACAGTTGTACACACACACACACACACACCCAGTGACCCCCTATGTCTGAGCCAGCTGAGTGTATGTATCTGAAGGAGCAGGCTCACCTGTTGTTATCACTCATGGTATATTTAGATTTGCCACAGATGCTACCAGTGTGTGTGTGTGTGTGTGTGTGTGTGTGTGTGTGTGTGTGTGTGTGTGTGTGTGCTACAGAGACAGAAATGTGTTGCTGACACTCAGAAGCCTACATGGGCCGTGGTGTAAGAACCCTGGATTACTTCCCATAGACCATCGGCTCTACACATTACAGAGATAGAGAGAGTGATCAAACCTGTGAGCATGTCGTAGATATCAGCACTCCAAGCATCTGCAGCAGAGGATTAGGTCAGCTGTCCACTCCTGTCACTTCTGAGCAGAGGGAGGAAAGGGGACAAGTGTGTTCGGTTGAATTTCTTAGTCTATGAAACCATCAGACAAGGGTGCAGGCTGAGTGTCTGAAAACCCCAAAGACAACAGCCCTACTTGTTTCTAGACTCGAGACAACTATTCCAAAGCAGATTAACTGAAATTTTAGATGGAAATTAGAGCTATCACAAAATCATACATTTACTAGTTGGTTCCATTACATTTAAAAACAACCACTGGTGATAAGAATTTGAATACTATAAAATCAATTAAAATATTATATGTACTCTTGTATTTTTCAACAGCATGTCACACACACAATGTTAAACAGGCTGAATGATAACAATAGTGGTGACTAACATCATGGCAGGAACTCAGGGTTTGAGCTACACATTAGCATATACAACACTGGCCTAAATAATATTGTTTGGTACTACCATTAACATTAATAACTTTGTGATTGCTTTTGTAGTGAGTTAATGACTGCAATTTCATCAAACAATGCGGTTTCTCTTTCTTATGTTCTCATGAGCCTGGAGTTCTGTCCGGTCAACTTTGCTGCATTTGTTGAGTGTGAGCATAAAGTTTTAACTTATATACTTGAAAATTCAACAGGCTGCTTATGTTGTCTCTGATATCCTTAACCCTTTAAGACCTACCATAGATAAGATAAGATAAGATACCTTTATTAGTCCCACACGGGGAAATTTCATCCAAGTCCACCAGAGCTTATATTATATTTTTACATGCTCTAGTGCCATTTTTGGGAAGTTTTCAAGTTGATAAACATCAATACAACCATTATTGCCCATATTTTAATAATATGTATGCATTAAGTGCATATTAATTACATAAATTGCACAAAAGTGCAATAAACTACAAAAACATTGAAAATCGGTTTTTGTTTGTTTTTTTGTTTTTTTAAACATATATTTCTAGTTAGAGAAATTTAAGAGGCTTATCCCTCAAAACTGTAAATACAAAGTTGCATAAAATAGTTTCCCACCACAGGAAATTTATTTTTAGTGTCTTAATAGTTTTATTTTTGAAATACACCAATTTTTATGTACTGCAGGAAAAACGAAAATAAATATTATAGTGCAAATTTGCAAAAAAAACAGCATATGCATCAAAATAAACAATTTCCAGCATCCCAGACATGACACAGAAAGTCATATAGTCAAACATAACTTTTAAAAACACAAGTATAGGCTCATAAGGCCTGATGGTAAAAAACTACATTTCCGCAAAATGACGTCACTTCCGGATTCGGGCAGATCCTGGCGGACATGCGATAGTTCGCGCTGATGGACGTAGGAAGTGTTACAAACAGCTGATCGGATCGGCAAATTTTTATGCAAATTTTGACCCAGGACAAGCTGATGGCATAAGATGTAAGTACAACTCCTCCGGTTTCATATGCAAAAAAACTTATTGCGCTAGCTTACGTGGTTGCAGTGCTACCGGGATTTAAAAATAGTTATGCAAAACGGAGCTTTAAATGAGAATCAATACTTTATTAATCTCTAAGGAAATTATGTGACTACAGTTCCTCTAAGACAATAAGAACGGTAACAGACTGAAGTAAATTAAATAATAGAATATATATCCAATATATGTACAACATATAAAAAAGTAGAAAAAGGTACAATATAAAGCGCCTTGAGGCGACTGTTGTTGTTGACACTGTATAAAATTTAACTGAATTGAGTATAAGTTCCATATATAAGTTACAAAATATAAGAAATAGCTCTAATATATACAAATAGCTCAATTACAATAATACAGAATATATATGACTGACATTTTACTGCAAACTGTACAACTTTGCTACTTGTTATTTTCACTTTAGAGGACGTGCAAAAGGGTGTAACTATTGCAGTGTGTACTGTACGATAGAGCTGTTGAACAGGGAAACTAGTGGAGATCGTTCAGTGGTGCCACTCAGTGTATCACTGAACATGCTCCTGTGACTGGCCAGCAGGTCATGGAGTGGGTGAGAGGTATTCTCCACCATTGTCTTTATCTTGGACAACATCCCCCTCTGAGACCATATTAACGGTGTCCAACTCTATCCCCACAACGTTACTGGCCCTGCGGATCAGTTTATTGAGTCTGTTGGCATCTGCGACCCTCGACCTGCTGCCCAAGCATGCAGCGGCATACAGAATGGAACTGGCCACAAGAGACTCAGAGAAAATCCTGACCATTGTCCAAAAGATGTTAAAAGACCTCAACCATCTCAAAAAAATTATTCTATTCTAAAAAAAAAAAGAAGCAAAAAATAAAAAAAACCCACAATTTTGTTGTACATGTACAGTGACACTAAAGGCTATTCTATTCTATTCTATTCTAAAATAGAGGTAGCCTAGTTTATTCTCAGCGTGTACTCAAGCTATTTATAGTCCTCCACATCAACCTCTTGGATTGAAAAAGGGGTCCACAATCAATTCTTTGATCTTTGTCATGTCGAGCTGCAGATGATTCCGCTCACACCACTTGATGAAGCAGTTAACCACAACCCACAACCACAACCACATCCAGTACCAAAGGTCTGTAATCCTGGGGGCCACTGGGACGTGGTGTCAGGAATGACTCAGATTCATCATGAACAGTTTATGAAAGACTCCACAAGCTGGGGGCAAAGGCCTTAAGGACACGGGGACTCACCTCTTTTGTTCCAGCAGACTTGCCTGAGTGGAATCTTCTCATTTGTCTCTGAACTTGTTAATGAATGAAAGTAAAAGGTGGCGAAGGAGTGTCAGGACTTTCACAGGAGGCTATGGTGCAATGTGGAGAGAGAGTGGTGTGGCTGTGGATTGCAGGCTGACTACAGGTAAGGCTACCTCCTCTTTGTTTCTCACTCTGAAGGCCCCATTCCTGCCATTCAGGAGTGATTTGATGTCCTCTGTCACCCACGGCTTGTTATTTGGGTAACAATGGACAGTCCAAGCTAGGAAAATGAAGTCGATGTAGAAGGTTATGTACTCAGTGATACACTCAGTAAGCCCATTAATGTCCTTAAGGTGAGGTTCACAGAGTGTCTCCCAGTCTGCAACCTCAAAACAGCTCTGCTGTTCTGCTAAGACCTCCTCTGACCACCTCCTAATACTCCTAGTGGTCACAGGCTCCCTCTCCACAATAGGCACATAGCAGGGGCACACCCTAATCCTAAAAATGTTATTACTAGAGGCAAGTTTTATTTTTGTCCAACTACAACTTTTCTGTGTGCTTTATTGCAAAGTATGTGCCACTATAATAGAAAAGTCACTCCATCACTTTGCCAAATTCCAATAAAATGATCAAATGTATGGAAACTACAATGTTGTTAGGAGGAATTTTTTTTTCTTTCAGTGCCATTGAGGGTCCACAGCAGTGTGGCTGGGTGAAGCTGGGATGTCGAGAGATGAAGTTACTGTGAAATCCATGAGCGTGTGAAAACGAATCCATCTTCACCCAGCTGCCAAGCATAGTCCACAATCCACTGCGTGTGTCAAGACATTCCCTCTTCATGTCTGTGTCTGTGTTTTCCTCCAGCTCCTCCATCAGCATTAAGCATTTCTTTTATCTTATACAATACAATTTATGAAATACTTTATTGCAAAGAATTGCTGAACAACATAATACTTGTGACACTACTGTATGTAAAGTCATTAGTCTCAGAATCATACTCACTGTTTTAAAATCCAGTACTTGATTTATAAATAAGAGGTGGTTGTGGTGGAGGTGAATATATAAAGCATGCACAGCACAGATATTGTCTAACTCTCCACAGTTCCATCACAGTTCCAAAAGAGTTGAGATGAGTAGCAATGATTTTAGAATCTTATAAATCAATCTTTTATTCACAAAATAACAGAAAAAAAAAAAATCAAATTCTGGCTTCTCATTGTCCCATTTTTGGTTTCATGATGCTCCAAATGTTGTCAGTTGATGAAAGGTCTGGACTGCAGGCAGCCTAGCTCAGCACCCGGACTCTTCTACTACAAAGCCACGCTGGTGAACTTCTGCCCATCGTTACTTCTCTGAAACTCCAAGATGCTCTTTTTATACCCAATTATGCTACTGGCCTATTGCCAATTATATAATTAAATAGTTGCAAAATTGTCCTCCTTTTTAGTACCATTTACCTAGCATGCATATCTCTGGGAAGAAACCTGACTGCCTGTAGGAAGTTCACACAAAGAGAATACAAACTCCATGCAGAAATGTCCCAGCCAGGACTAGAACCGTATTAGCATTATATCGCATCGCAGGAGAATCATAAATGCCATTTATTCCAATAGTCTAGAACAACCAACTGTTCATGAAAAAGATTTGAGTTTTCCCGACTTGTGAGTTGAGGTAGAAAAGTCATAGAAACAAAACAAATAAATAAAAAGCAACTGAAAAGGCCCAACTTTTTATTTGAAGGTGAACAGTCTGTTTCTGGTTTCTCAGTAAGCTGTTTGCAAGTGTGTGTAAAAAGGAGGAGTTGGTGCTCGGCAGTGATTTGTATTTATTTTTTAGCTCAGTATGTGCAGCTTTTCAGCCCTCTGCTCCAGCTCGGCTCACACCACAGGGCTCGAACCTCCAGGCCCCAGCAGGTACTGAAATGGGGAAGGTGTGGTTAGCGTGACAGGTATCAGCTGTGCCAGCCAGCCTTCCTCGGCGCTGTCCCCTGATCCTGATCCTCCAGCTGAGCCATAAACCACACCCAAAATGAAACACAGATATGGTATTTAAGACCATTAAACAAACAATTTTGTGAATTCATGGCCTTCACACGTCCAGAAAACATAACAAAAATATTGTCTCAGGGGCCATTACTTGGTTTTGGCTCTCTCAGTGGTATATTATCACTTTATGTTCCTGTTACAATGCAGGAACATGGCCTCCCTCTTCCTTCTGCTGGGGTGAGCGCATGGTTGTCAACGAGATGTGTGGCCTTGGGTCTTCAGCCCTCTTGTTGCCAATGGCTGCTGTCTCCTAGGTCTTTTGTGCGTGTAACACACAGCAAAATTATGTGTTTATTTGTGTACCTCCCTTTGTGTCCTTCGGGTGCTGTGTTGGAGTTGGAGACCCAGCATGTCTGTTGGCTTCGAGGATGGACAGTGGTGTTCTGTGCCGCCAATTTATTTAAAAACATTTAGATGAGATTATGCTATGAAATAAGAAATTAAAATGCTTTATCCCTCTGTTGAATTACCTTCAGTTCAAATTCTATTTATATAATGCCAAATCACAAAGACACACTTTGGAAAAGCCCCAAGGATTCATAAGAACTAATGATTACATGCAGAGTAATAATAATAATAATAATGGATTGGATTTATATAGCGCTTTTCAAGGCACCCAAAGCGTTTTACAATATCACTATTCATTCACTCTCACATTCATACACTGGTGGAGGCAAGCTACAGTTGTACAGTTGGGGCAGACTGACAGAAGCAAGGCTGCCATAATCGCGCCATCGGCCCCTCTGGCCAACACCAGTAGGCAAGTAGGGTAAAGTGTCTTGCCCAAGGACACAACGACCAGGACAGAGAGCCCAGGAATCGAACCGGTGACCTTCCGGTTACAGATGCGATTCCCAACCCCCTGAGCCACGATCACCCCCAATACTTGAGACAGCATTCTCAAGTATTGTTCTAAAATTAATATTTCACTAACCTCATGCACCGTTTTTCCCTTTGGCTTCACCCACTTCTCATATAACTCTTTCAATCTTGCATATAGTTCTTTTGGATTCTCATCAGGTTTTACCTCCAGTGAACGGAATCTCAGTCTATGTGTCTCAGGATTAATGTCATATTTTTGAAGGATAGCTGCTTTAATTTTGTCATAGTCTAGAGAGTCATCCATATCCATATGAACATACGCACCTCTTGCTTTGCCAGTGAGTAAAGGAATCAGATGAAAAACCCAGTCCATTTTTTGCCACCGGCAAACTACAGCCATGCGTTCAAATGTTGTTAAAAAATGTTCAATATCATCCTCCTCTGTCAATTTTTCCAGCCTGGGTTCATAAAAGCGAGACTGACCTGATTGAGGATGTATTTGCTCATTACTGGAGCCAGCACAGGGAGGATCCTCCTCTTCAAAGGACTCTACCTCTGGTTGTTCAGGTTCCTCCATTTGAGGCTCAGGGACCGGGGAGGTACGAGCTTGCAACCTGCAACAGCTGAAACTGATGTTGCAGTGCTCTAAAGCGCTGTTCCTGGCGGGTAAACTCCTCCCTTCTTCTTGCTTCCTGGGCCTCCTGCTGACCCATATGAGAACGAAGCATGGAAATCAGTTCTGACATTGTCGGCTCCTTACCTTGGCTCTCAGTACTATCCACCCCTCCAGAGGCTCCATTTTCCTCTCCTCCTTCTACTTGCTCTACAACTCCAACTGGCTGGTTTTGACAATCTCCTTTTGCTCCTCTGCCACTCCTTCCCATTCTGTGCATGGCTTGATAAGTGAAGAGGGGAAAAAGAGAGAAAAAAAATCCTGTGCCTTCAACTGCTGATCCCACTCCTGACACCACTTGTGATGGACCGAGCAGTGAAGGAAACTTAGGCACAGGTTAAAGTCCAAAAAAATTTTTTTTTTATTTAACCCAAAAAACATAATTGGTTAACTCATGCAAAAAGAATCAAAATCTTGGGCCCATAAAAGAGGTCAAACTAACAAAACTCTACTCAAAGTTGATAACTCAAACAACCTGACCTCACTTAATGAGACAAAGGGGAAACTTAAATAGTGGCTGATCAGCCCACAAAAACAGGAGAAGGGGTAAAACACACAAAACCTAACTAAACCAAACATAATCAACTCCAATTCCCCCCCATGGTCCTGAATTATGGTATGAACCAATTTGTAGTCTTCCTTCAAAGCTCGCTCCGCCCCTTTTCCACCTCTTGGCTCCTTAATCAAGGGACTGGAACAGCTGCAACTAAGGTAACTCAGAAAACAAAAGATTAATCATACATAACAGTGTAAACTAAAATGTGCGCACTTATTTTAGAATGCAGTGTTATGTGGATATGTGAATTAACTAAACCAAAACCAGTTATTTATTGTCCTGTAAATAAATTCCTATATTTAAAGAAAGAAATGTGAATGCAAGGTTACTTATAAGCCTCTACACTAACATGGTGATATTACCACTGTGTGGCTGTAAGTGCAGCCATCACACAGATATAACCAAGCACAACAGTAAACAGTCCAGTGGTCTTTCCTCCCATGTTCCCCTGTCAGGGTTAGAGGGTAACTGTTGTCACATATTTGGGATAGCTCGCCTAATGACTGACAGGTGGGCACCAGATCTGAACTCTGGCACTGTTTCCCATCAGTTTTGAAGCAGTTTTGAAGCATTTGACATACAAATTTAAATATTGGTCTGGTTTTGTCCAAACAGATATACACAAACCCAACTAAACAAAGAATTATTCCAAACAAATATTTTATTTAGTAAACAAATATTAACAAATATTTTATTTAGTAAAATATTTGTTAATATTTGTCTGCCATTTATCACCAAAATTAAAGTATTGTAGAATCATTATTTTGAAAATGTTTGAAAAATATAAAATGTTGAGATATCCTTGCTGATACATTTTTGTGAATTTATTAGATGGTTTCTCATGAATAGGAATAACTTTGGATATTGAAGTTTTTAAAAATTACCACGATATTTTTATGTACTTTGCATAACAACAAAATCTGAGTGAACAGTAAACATAGCTCACAAGAAGTGATGAAAAACTGTAGTTATCTTTGGACTGGGACTTGATTACAAGCACCTCTTTAAGATTACCCTCTGTTTTGGACACAAACAGCTAGAGACACCACAGTTAAGGAGGCATTCCTGTTACATTTCATGAAGTGCATTTTAAGTCAACCCCCATGAGGTGCATGTCTAGGTCATACAACTAAGGGACTGTCTGAAAATAGTCACTCAACCAGCTTCTTTAAAAAAAAAAAAAAGATAAATTTTTGTGAGACGTGAATTATAATTAAGATACATAATAACACTGACATTTTTGGTTAAGAACAAGAAATCTTGTTGTTCCCTCTGGTGGTCAACCTGTGTAATTAACAATATTTGACATTTTCAGTATTTTCCTGCAAATACAGAAAGTAAGGCTTATTCCACAGCTGCCTTAAATTAAAAGTATTGATAATTACCAAACTCCTTTTTAAAAAATAAAATTAAAAAAAATCTATCTGTAATGGTTAATTGACTGGTTTAATCAAAAGGATATTTTTAATATTAAAATATAATTATAGTCGTTATCCATGCTGTTTTAAAAAAAAAGTTGAAAAAAGTAAAGTAAAAATATTTGGCTTTTTAAAAACATTTTATTAAGATGCCAGAAAACAGATACTTACTTGCATTCTTGAAAAATTAGTTTTAGTGATTGAATGTCAATAATTTCTGACTTTTCACTGAATCCATTGTCTTTAAAGTGTTTTGAAACCAAATGTAGCTGAGCGATTCTCAAAATAATGGACAAAACATGTCCCCCAGATAAAACCTTATTATTGGGCTAAAAACATGCATAAAAGTCTTAACCCAGTTAACTAAAAGGCAAACCAAGGCAATGTTTATACAACAAAAGTATAATTTAGCTTTACAGTCTCATTGTAATAGCATCTGTTGCTTAATACATAATCTGTATATATGCATATAAATAACACTTAAGGATAAATACGTGTCAGAAAAATTTCTAGTAAGTATAAAATGGTCAATTTCAGGCTAGAATGGCAAAACTTAACTTTTTAGTAGAAGAAGGGAAGTATGATCAGGGAGTATCAAAAAATGAGAAAGAAAATTAACAGCCAGTCAAAGCTCAGAAAGGAAAGAGAAAGATGGAGAAATGGAATTTAAGAGGAAAAATTAAAGAACATTGGTGATCTGAAGGGAAAAAATCAACAAGTCCAGCAGTATGTAAACATAAACCCACAGACTCCTTTAAACATCAGTTTTGAGGAACCGAGCAGTAGTAGGCAGCTACTTGCTGGTGAATCATTAAGATACATAGCTTGAAAAAATGCATTACAAAGAGATTAAAGCATTCAAAGGCAAATAGAAGATGGAGCTCACTTTCACACCAAACTTCAGAAACATAGTGGTACTCTGTCAGAGTTTATGGTTCTCAACCAAGACAAATTAAGAAGTGAAACAACCGCCCATGTCCACCTACTTCAAAATCAAACATGAGGAGTACAGAAACATAAGAAGTTGCAATGAAACAACAGTTATTGTGCATGTTGACTTCTGAGGCCTGGAAATGCAAATTCAGCTCAGAAATACAACTATGCCATTATGGACAAAACCTACAGATAACACTTCACACGGGCATGTTTTACACCAAACATGAAAAGGTAGGATTCTTCACAACTTCAGTCCAAGCACCAGGATGCAGCAGCCATATGGACTGACATGGATCATGTCCTGAAAGATATAATGGTCAAAGCAAACAGTTTTGCTGTCCTTCCTCCAACTGAGATTCAAGAATGCAACATGGAATTCCCTACATCCCATGGCAAGGGTGCCCCAGATGGCATTGGGGCGACAGTGAAGAGATGTGCAGACCCCGTTGTGCTGAGAGGTGAGGACATTGTGGATGGCAGACACTTACACTAGATTATCATTATATTTTATGACACTATACTCGTGCAACCATTGAAATCCATCACAGGAACAAGAAAGATTCATAAAGTATTAGCTCAGAAGAATATCATCCATTGCAGACATGTTTCATGTTTTTGCAGTAAGCCACTGATTTTCCAGTGTTTCAGTCCAGTTGCTTACTCTTTTGATGGTATCTCATGACACCCAGATGAACATCAGATTTCTGTGGCTGTTGTATAACAGAGACCTCTGGCGATCTTGATGGAACCAAGGGAAGAAGAGCCCAGCAGAGCACCTGAAGCAACTGAACTGAACAGCCACACAGTTTATTTCCGTACAACCAAATACTAGACAATAATGGAGGAGCATCTGGCGAAGGACCTTTTTTGAGTCCTCAAAACAATCCTAGCATGTTAGTCTCACTGATGTGTCCCATACAAATCATCTGTTTTTAACCATTATGACAAAGTAGATAAGATAAAACCACAGAATTCTGTGCAAGAGGCCCATTTGTTTATTCCTTGGTAATAATATTGTATGGCCCACCATTATTGTCTAAGACTTTTTTTTTCTTTGTACAAATGCAGTTAATACCTGAATAAAGACCTAAATTATTTGATCCCATCAAATTATTTCTAGATTACATTTTAGCAGATGGTTTTCTCACTTCACAGATTATTTAGATGAATTCAAGGAAGACATGATTAAACCATCAACTGCAAAAGGACTGTTCATAGAAACCAGAAAGCCTTTTAACCAAGCCAATTAGCCCATCTACATGTGGAACCACAGGTAACCTATGTTTTTACCCCCAATCACAGAGCAATAAGATCTTGGTCTGCCATCTGATGCATTTGTAGAATTCTCATCAGCACAGATTACTACTAGTAATACAAGAGAGTGAGTGTGGAAAGTCATGTAGTGGAAACCACAGGGGGCGACTTTGAGGTTGTAACTAGGAAGGAACTGGGTTGGGTTATTTCTAGAGCATGTGCTGCTCCAGTCCGGGACGTGACAGCTGAGCATGTACCAGAGGAAGGCTAAGCTCAGGGCCTCACTGTAATAACCACATGCACGTTCATATAATCAACATTAGTGATGACTTTCAGCCTAGTCATGTACATACATACAATACTTTGTTTCTCAGCCTTTTACAGCATCACTAACATTTATCCCATTTACAGAATTCAACTCTACTGCTCAAGAGAAAAACCACAGACTCATTTACTCATTGGCACAGGGTAGTACCAAAGCAAACTGGGTTATTCAACCCCAATCATCTTAAACATCTGAGTACTTGATGGGGGCTGGGACAGATGAAGTGTAAAGCAATGCGATCCAGATGCCTTCATCCAAACCAATATGTAGAAGCCTGTGGGGCGTCAAGTGACGGAGTTCATGAGGATTCGCCGAAAAGCTCTGTGGGCAGTATTCTGCATCACAAGTGCAGTGTGTGACAAAGGCCTTGACTAACTGGCGTTATTATTTCATCACATACATCACATTATGAGATGAGATTTCTTAGCAGTATCTATTTTTTATAGTCTGTATGGAAGGTGTCCTTTATTGTTTTAAACATGAGCTTAGTGGCTTTATGCTGTGACATCATTTGCAGTTTGTAAATCACACTCAACTAAAATTTTACTGTACTTTTATCCACGGTCCTCTTTTTTTTATTTCAATTTTAACATAAAATAATAAAATTAAAATGTAAACTTTACCAGAAGTAGTGCTCACAAAGACCTGAAGGACACAGAGTGCATGCAGTGATCAGGTGCATAATGTGCTGTCACACATCACTCCATCTTGTGGGCAGTCGAAGTAAAGCAGGAAGGCTGTACAAGCTTGGTTCAAAACTACTGCATGCAAGTGTGCATTCTGTCCGCAGGTGGAGACATTAACATACAGCAAACACTTTGTTTGCTTTATTCATAACTGCCGAGCCAGGAGACCGATTGGATTTACATATTATTTTAAGTAACTGGTATCAAATACTCTGTTTTTTGTAGTAATTTGTGGTTTTGCTATACTAGTGTGTATCAATTATATTGTGTACCATTAATTTTGAATGTCATTTTTTTTCCACTACGAGGCAATGTACACGAGGCAAAGGCGTGCCCTAATTTAGTGTAACTAACATGACCTTGAATATTACTATGCAGCCATTTGGAAAGTTTTCACAGGACTACAGAGTCCTGTGAAAACCTAAGTACACCCCACACCATCCCGCTGCTAAAGAGATAAGCTGCACAGTATGCAAGTAAATGTCTGATGTGCATACAGGAGCTCCACAAGGGACTGTGCCATCTTTTTCAGCTCCACTCCCATGAGCACAGACACAGGAGATATTTGATATCCCATGCTATCACATATGCTGCTAATAAAGGAGGACTTCCCACTAAATGTCAGAAAACTTAAATTTTAAAAACCACTTATTTGGGTGTCCACGCCTGCCCCCTGAGCATTTTAAGGCTGAGAGGTTAAAAAAGAAATAAACTGTTAAGAGATTAACAATCGATGCTCAAAATGTCATGCTTAATTTCCAGAGTGAAACAGTCTTCAGTACCCACTCCACAAGCCTCGCCTTTTTAGTCCATATTTAACTACATAAAAAATAAGTAGACATGCCCTTTATTTTTGCTACATAGAAATTTGTTTTTATTAGTCATCTTTCGTGAGCAATAACAGTATTGCAATAACTGGTGATTAAAACAACCACAGAAAATGCAGGGAAAATGCTTTTTTTCAGTTGAACACAGTGAAATCCCTCCTAAATCCCACAGCAAGTCTCTACATAATTGAGTAAGGCATCACTCAACTATGAAGTTAGGTGGCCCTGGTTGGAAGTCGAGTGATGCAACAAGCCTCCACTCTTAATTTAGGAACAACCAATCCCCTCACTGTTACTGGCAGCCCTAAGCAGCTGAACAACACCCACCCTCCAGAGGAGGGCACAGCTGAAGCATGTAACATCCTGCTCCCTGCTCACACACGTTAAATATCCACTGCTTCCTTTTAATCAAGACCCACAGTCTCACTGGTTGTGCAGTCATGCACACCTCATATCAGTCATTCATGTTGGATCAGTGAAGAAGAGTTCAAAGCTCATCACAGTCACATTACAGTATATAGTATGGATATAGCTGGCAGGACATCATTTTGGTGTTTCGAAACCAGATGCGATGAACAGGGTCAGCTCTGACTGAAACTGCATGCTTATTGGCTAATGGCTTGTCAACCATAAATTGGTACCCAGTGAGAAGATCAAAAATAGTTGCAAAACAACCAAAATTAAGAAAATGGAGTCCACTTTCTGTACCGTATGACCTGGACTGAACAACCGAGCCCACAGGATAATCTAAAACATGTTTAGAGAGACCCCGGCAGAGGGCCGATACCCTTATGTCCCCCCTTATTGAGTAAGGCATCACTCAACTATGAAGCAAAGTCTAGGGTTCATGAGGGGTGCAACACAACAAGGGCAACAGCACGAGCTATATAAGCTCAGACTACAAACAGTGTCAAAGATTTTACAATTTCCAAAAAAACAATTTACAAATTCTTTACACTGTTAACTTAATTAGGAGGGGAAAAGGAAGCATATTAATTTTCAGGGTCTCCAAGGCCAAAACAAGAAACAAAAACCCCACTCCTCCGGGAAAAAGAAGAACACACTAAATTCTAGGTTAAGACCAAAGAAAAAGTACTATGCCTGTGCCTGGCCACAAAACAGAAGAAAAGGTTTTTATAACGAGGAAATGGCAGAGAATACGAACGCAAACTAGAAGTGATGGCGCGTTTGAAGCTGAAGCTCATGTGTCAAAAATAAATAAATCAACACACTGCTTCAGAAACACTGTGTCGAGGCTTTGTTTGTCTGAAAGAGTCACATGATCAATGACGTGATCAAAGCTTCAATTGCCATGCGACTGCTTCAGTACTTGATTTAGTGGCTTTTAAGGAATTGAATCATTGGTGGGATTTATGCTGTTTTGGTGGTGATTTTGTGTGACAGCAAACCAGTGTGTGACATAATTACAGACATAAAGCCAGGAAGAGTGGACGCTCTGCCTATTCCTAAATAAAAACAGTTTATCAGCAGTTCTGCTCCCAGGTCTAAAATGTACATAAGAAGTACACATACTATAGCTATAATTATAGAAGTTATAGTATAAGTTATAATATAAGCCTGTGCCATCAGAAACTGAATTTGAATAAGTTCAATTTGAATTTGAATTGCTCAGATTGAATCTGAATTGTAACTTGAATAAATGCTTTTGAAAACTGAATTTGAATTAGTCTAATTTGAAATTGAATTTATGGTTTGAAAATGATCATCACTAAATTGAAATTGCATTTTATATTTTGAAAATGAATTGATTTGCTTTGAAACTGCATTTTATTCTTTAAAAATTCAGCTCTCGAATAATTTCAGTTTCACTTCTCACCATTCAGTTTCAGTTCTACAATTCAATTTCAGTTCCAAAAGTCAGTTTTTTGGAACTTACATCCGGTTCCGGTTCAAGCGCAGATTAATAGAACTACGTTTTACCAGCGGACCGAAAGTGTTACTGACGGGAATCTACAGCATCTTGAGCTGAAGTAAGACTTCAGAAGTCATTCGTCATGTCGAATGACCAGCGGATAAACTCTCAGGTTGGTATTAAATGTATTACATGCATAAGAACAAGCGTCATGTTAACAAATGATAGCCGTAAGGTAACTTTTATGCTTATTGTAGCTGTTAGCTAAAAACGCTAATTTAGCGTAGTTTGCCCTGAATTCAGCTTTGACAAACAAATATGATCGACTGTTCCTAGTAGAATTCCAAAGTTGTCATCTTGTACCCTCTCAGAGTACCCCCTCTGTATGCTTGCAGAGACCCCTACAGTAGGGAAACATGCAAAACGGGGCCCAAACCTTTGTATTTTAGCTTTATTTATGTCTTACACAGCATCCCAACTCTTTAGCTAACTTAATAACTTTAGCTAAAGTGAATAGTTAGTCTAATTCATTAGTGCAGCATTACTGGGTCACCTCTGTTTGAAGTGATATAATATGATATACAACTATCACTGAAACAGCAAACTTTGTAAATAAGCAAACAACACTTCTCATTCTCTAAACGTTTGGCCACAGCTGTAGATTACACTATCAGTGCTTGTTCACTCTTGACAATAATTACATTTCAAAATTTACTTTGTGCATTTACAGGTAAACAATATCTAATATTTTATCTAAATGACTGCTTTGTCTTTGAAAAGGGTGAAGAGCCTGAGGCCGGTGACAGTCCAGTTCTACTCTAAGTACATCCTTACAGTGGCTCACAGGACAAGGCCACATTCCTGTCCTGCCAGAAGAGAAGATTAACTTCAGAGTCTTCATGCAGTTCAACCACACCTGTCATATTCCATACGGCAGGGGTCTCAAACTCCACTCCTCAAGGGCCAGTGTCATGCAACTTTTCCATGCCCTCGAGGACTGGAGTTTGAGACCCCTGCCATATGGTGTTCATGCTGTTTTCTACCCCACAGTTACAGCATGTCTGACTGCCTGTTCAGCATATGCAAAAATATATGAGTTTAAGCATGTGATGACTAAGGCCTTCCATTATGGTGTTTGTCATCACATGTCACAGACATCTGGATGATCATTTGGAATAAACAAAATACTAAAAACTTGTTACTTCATCTTTATTATTATTATTATTTTACATTGTTAGGCATTAGGTTTATTTGTAGTAGTCCTTTCCAACTTCTTTCCCTCTTCCATGTTACTGTGGCAGCTTGTCAGCATCTATTTGGGGTTGGGAGTGGAACAGAAAGTAAGGAAATCCAAAGTGCCATTAAAACCAGGAGAGGTTCTTATATTTCAGAAGAAGGGCTTAATTCAAAAGAAATGACCTCAATGCCATATTTTATTTAGGAACCCTAGAGAGCACTTTGCAAAATAACACATTCTTATAATTTCACCCTCAGATGAGCCAAGCTACAACTGTCAGGGAAGGTGATGTAGGTACAGAGCATATGAGAGTGGTTAAGTTAATGTCTCTTGTCTAGATGAAGGCACAAGAGGGATCAATGGCAAGGCGTAGAGATTCAGTATCTTCAGTCTTCAGTGGACACTCCATTTCTGGCACAAAACACCTGTAAAAGATGGTCGATTTAGGAGGTGACCCGACAACTTCAGCCTGTCAAACACATTAATGGAGCAGTATGCTTTAAAAAAAAAAAAAAAAAAATCTAATTAAGTAGGGGTGGGTTTTTATAATAGATTCATCGATTAAAATCGATTCTGGCTTGGATAACGTAAAATCGATTAATTAAAATCCTGAATCGATTTTTTAATATAAATTTATTTTGTCCGAAATGCCAGAATCTCTGGTGACATCTCACAAAATTTCAAGAACCACCAAACAGTAAATGAGAGCAGGTACAGGGATTCTGCACATAGACTTAAACACACAGCGCGACCCGCGGATCAGAATCAGTTAGATGTCGCCTTTCTCACAGTCGGGGCTGAAAGCCGACAGCTCGCTGATCCGGGTCCGCGCTTTGTGTTCACGCCCTTTATGCGCTGATTCTAAGGCTGTTAGTTTGATCTCTCTCCAAACAATATTGACCGAATCAGCAGCAAAAGAAGATCCAAACGCTTCACATAAACATCGTCATGAATTCACTCTTTTACTGTTTTGCTTCCATTGCGATGCGCAGCTCTCTCTCTCCCTCCCCCTCTCCCCCCCCCCCCCCCCTCTCTCGAACAGTTTCGCTTTCTTCATTATTCGCTTGCTTGTTACACAAGTCTACTGTTGCTTACAGCGCTGTCGGCCGCTGTTTTTTCCCCTTTTACATTCTTCCGAAAAGAAAACCTCATTTCTGCTGTTCAATACTGAACAAATTGAAACTTTTTAAAATTATTCAAAATGCAAAATGCTTAGCCATGTCTCTAATAAAACCGCTGTAACGTCAGAGGTAATGTTGATTAATTAATGGTTTTCTTTCGTTTTTGATGTACTGCAGAATATTTTTATAAAATCCCAGGCCAGGAAAATCACCTACATGTTTTTCTGTGTTTTATCTTCAGCTACTTTGACACAAAGGCATCTGCTGTGATGCTCACACCTCACTGAAAAAAATATGTTGTTGGATTTACTTAATTCAATGGTGGACATTTGTTGCACACAGATGTTTTGCTTTGGCAGCAACTTAAACCATTGAGTTAAATTAACACAATTTATTCATGTTCAATAAACCTGTGCAATTTGTGTTGATAAAATGTGACTTAAACATGTTTTGATGAAGTAATTTGAGCTCTTGGAATATTTTAATCCTTCACAATTTTCTCACGTTATCCCAACACGATTCAATAACTTTTACCCAATACTACTTGGTCACTTAAATACTACATGTTATCTTCAAATTACATTTTGCTATTATATTCTAGTATCAAATACACAATTTTCAAATGGAGGCCTTATAACAGATTGTATTGTTCTCTTCCAAGATGGTTGCTGGCATCCACCAGTAACCTTTCAAAACAACATGTCTAATTTCACTGCAGTAGGTAAAGAATTAAACTGACATTACTCCTCTACTGAATCTATATAAATCAACAGTTAAATAATGTCAGTTCTTCCGTGTTCTCTGGAATCAATCGCAGCAAAGAAATTAGACTGTTTCTTTTGAAAAATGTTGGGAAAGAACAATACAAAACATTCTATTTAAGGCCTCTGACATCAAGATTCAGTTAAACAACAATTATGACTAAACAATTTGAGGTAATGTTAGTTTCCATTAACATTAAATTAGGTTACTGAATTGGCAAACACCTTCCTATTAACACTACCCATTTTACCCCAATAACTAAAGAAATTAGCACTTGCAGGTCAAAAACTTTATTCAAGAGACGCAAAAATAACATTGATACAGTGACTGTCAAAAATTACAGCACTGATCATACTGTGACATCTTGGTTCAAAACAGCACACTTAGAAATATTCAACGTTCTTTACTTCAACTGAATGAAACTGAAAATACCATTTCACACGGCCCATATGGGATATTTAGACTGTATAACTGTTCACGCTACATCTCTTCACTAGTAAAAGAAAGAAAAAATACAAAGAGAAATTTAAAAATGCTGCCAAACAGACAGAGAACTTGTACAGAGCAAAAGGAAAAACAAACAACAACAAAAAACAGCTCGTCCTCATGGCAGTTGCAGAGTATATAAAAATGAACCCTGCGATCCGTTCCTGGAATTGAGCTTCAAAAATGCAGCAGAACAAGTGTGAGATTTAAATGTCCTCTCACCTAGAGCTGGTCACCTCACATGCATAACAGTGAGCTTCGTTGCAGGAGCAGTTTTGTCTTAGTTGTGAGCTTTTCTTGAGAGCTGAGTTGCATCCAACTCCATTACCACCCATTGAATCACCTCAAAAGTGTAGCAGAGTTGTGATGGGTAACTCATGTTGAAGGAATAAAAAAGGTCCAAACAGCATGGCTACTGCAAAGGTCACGTTATCCAGATCTTGAAGAACAACATCAGAAAAGTCATTGCCTGGCGCATCTCTGGAGACAGATGTTCATTGTGGTTTTCTCAATCTGTGCAGTGGCCTCAGTCAAGTCCTGGTTAAACACAAAACATTTCTTTAAGATTCCTTTTTAAACTCATCTCTTTTGAATCTACCAGTTCTAATGTTAGAGTAATTTAAACCAATGCAAGCAACATAGTAAATAGCTATAGCCAAAGAGTGGCCTGCCATGCTGCCATTCATGGTCTAACAGAGTTTCTAAGAGAGGGTGAAAAACATAATAATTTCAAATGCTTTACATTAGTTTTTGTTAGAAAGACACCGGCCCATCAGAAATCCAGGCTATGTCACTCAGAAGATGTTAGAATTTAGACTTTCAGCCCCACAATTTGGTTAGCTGTTGGTCAGTTGGTCTTTTTTTTTTTTTTTTTTTTTTTCCAAACAAAAGCTAATGTAAATACTGGTGGGATTTTCCTTTGTTCATTAGAATGACAAATTTAAAGTTTTTTCACACTGATGTGACCCCTAATACAGGGGTGGGGGTGGGGCCTCAAGGGCCGGCGGCCAAGTTCACTACCAGGCCTCATATGAACTTCAAATTATTAAAGAGGACTACTGGTCCTAACCAGTCCAATGAGGATCAAGTGGATAACTAAATGCATTTTTAAAGGTTGCAAATCCACAATCTACTCATAAAACACTCACCATGAACTCCTGCACCAAGATGTTGCAATTGTCTTTCACACAGATGCGGAGCACTTTGATGAGGGACTCCGAGCATTAATGTCATCCTTGACTATTATAACAAAGAAAACAGAGATTTGTGAACTTTTCAGTAGCACAGAAGAAAATGATCCCAGACAAAAACTCTTGACTTTTTAAACCAGTCAACATGCAACACCAGCATCTACAAAGCAATATCAAAAGTTCCTGTTTGACATCAACTTTATGGATATATAGTTTCCAGAACATTTATTTTTAAAAAAAGATAAATTTTTCTCAGTGGGCCAGTAAATGCATGACGAAAATTATGGCATCCTTTTAGTGGAATCATTACTCACAGGTAATAGTTGACTGTTTCAATGGATGTAGCATAAAAATTTTACTGACCTAATGCAATACATATACACTTTGTAGTTAAAGAATTTTAAAGTTCTTACTGTCATAATGGCAGCTACATCCTTTAGCTTTGTGCCCTGTTCCCCCGATCACTTTGCAAACACTTTCAGCAGACTGTCAGAGAGAAACTCAGCTCCGTCAGAAACCTTGACTGTAAAGGCATGGTTGGGATGCACTGGAATGCTGCATTTTATCTGAAATGACATAAAATTATTTTGAAATAACAGCAGGCACTGTGCTTGGTTAATCAGTAATGTTTTGTTGAATAAAAACTGTGTTTCCAGATCTTATGGGATTAAAAAAAATCCAAAGATGTTTGTTTCTGATTTGCAACCCAACAACCCACAAGTTACAACCTCATTTCAGTTCAAGTGTGCATTAATGCGAGTCCAGTAATCACCTTTCTGGCAATACATACAGGTATAAGTTAAACCTATGGCAGATTTTGGATTTCTCAGTTGTATTAATAGGGTGAGTATGCATGCACCTAATAATTATAAAAAACCCATTATAATTAAGTTACAGAAACGAAAATAGAATATACTTTCTTACCATAACACCTTGAACCCACAATCCATCAGCTGACTCCTGGTGAAATGCAGAATAGATGTGGTCTCTCAATGTGCAGCAAAAAAAAAACAAAAACAAAAACAAAAGGACAGCAGGTGAGGGCATGAGGGGTAGGGATGTAAGCTAGCATAATGCCGCTGATGATATTAGCTAAAGCTGTTCAATGTCCAAAATCTCACTAACACCACGGTGCAGTAAATACACAATGTAACTGAAGAGTCAGTTGGCAAATCTATTCACACACAAATTATGTTATGAGTGCCTCGTAATTAGGTTTAATGTGATATTACGGCTCTTGTGCCAAAGACAAATTCAAATGAAAAAGCGCCAATTCTTTGACAACAGATAAAACAGCAAATAAGCTAACGGCTCTTTTTTAGCATGTTACATGGCGACACTCTAGACGTTTAACTACATTTGGCTGAAATATGGTAAATATTAATTCAAAAAATCAAGACATACCAAAAACGTAGAGTTGGCTGCTCGACTTGACTGAGATGGATGCCTTTTTTAAACCACGATCCAAAGCCCGCGAGATGAAATCACGCGTGGTTTCACGAGATTTAACGTTGCTATCTTATTGACTTACTTCACCTGAACATGATATGAACAATTTAATACACCCTTTCTGCATATCATGTAGTTTTTACACTATATAGTTACATTTAACTTTAAAACATGAGGCAATTGTGTTAAATACATGCAAGATGCTTACATAAATCCAAGAGATGGCCAGTCCCTTTTTTTCAGTGCTTGGATAAAGTCTTGAGAGTGTCAGCTTCCTTTTTATAGATACAAAAATATGTAAATGTCCTGATCTGAATTATATCTCTGACTGTCAAAATTTCCCAGATTTAAATCGAATCGAATCGAATTAAATCGAATCGTGGATCGAATCGATTCGGGACCTTGTGAATCGGAATTGAATCGATTCTAGAAATCAGTGACGATACCCAGCCCTATAATTAAGCATGCACTCAGTACCCTAAGAATTATTATGGTAGTTAAACACAATGATAGTTGTATATCATAATATATCACTTCAAACAGAGATGACCCAGTAATGCTGCAATAATGAATTAGACTAACTATTCACTTTAGCTAAAGTTATTAAGTTAGCTAAAGAGTTGGGATGCTGTGTAAGACATAAAGCTAAAACACAAAGGTTTGGGCACTGTTTTGCATGTTTCCCTACTGTAGGGGTCTCTGCAAGCATACAGAGGGGCACTCTGAGAGGGTACAAGATGACAACTCTGGAATTCTACTAGAAACAGTCGATCATATTTGTTTGTCAAAGCTGAATTCAGGGCAAACTAAGCTAAATTAGCGTTTTTAGCTAACAGCTACAATAAGCATAAAAGTTACCTTACAGCTATCATTTGTTAACATGACGCTTGTTCTTATACATGTAATACATTTATTACCAACCTGAGAGTTTATCCGCTGGTCATTCGACATGACGAATGACTTCTGAAGTCTTAATTCAGCTCAAGATGCTGTAGATTCCTGTCAGTAACACTTTCGGTCCGCTAGTAAAACGTAGTTCTATTAATCTGCGCTTGAACCGGATGTAAGTTCCAAAAAACTGAATTTTGGAACTGAAATTGAATTGTAGAACTGAAACTGAATGGTGAGAAGTGAAACTGAAATTATTCGAGAGCTGAATTTTTAAAGGATAAAATGCAGTTTCAAAGCAAATCAATTCATTTTCAAAATATAAAATGCAATTTCAATTTAGTGATGATCATTTTCAAACCATAAATTCAATTTCAAATTAGACTAATTCAAATTCAGTTTTCAAAAGCATTTATTCAAGTTACAATTCAGATTCAATCTGAGCAATTCAAATTCAAATTATTCAAATTCAGTTTCTGATGGCACAGATTTCTGCCCATACAGTTCATTGTAAGTTGTAGATTTAAGGTGTTCATCATATTTTAGGCCACCAGATGTCACTAAAGATGACTGTGTTGAAAAGGTTCGAGTAATGAACCATTTTTCAATAAAAGCTTCAATACTTCACAAGGCTTCATTTGGCCATCACTACAAACTAGGTCGCACAACAGAGACACACTTACCAGCACTCAGAGAAAGTAAAATGGTAAAAATGGTGCGACTTGCTGGGAAACCAGTTTATTGTGTCAAAAATAAATAGAACACTTGAACATGCACAAGTAAACTGGAAATACAACCATTCAAAATAGCCATGTATGAAATAGGTGTCCTTTACAATATACAGACACTTCTGATAAAAGCAACAACATTTTACTGCTATTTGTCTATATTTTCCCCAACAGTAAATTAATGTGTTTATAAAAGAGTGAAAAGATCTTTTTACAGGATCTAATTACAGAAAGGTGTGAAATGGTTGCAAAACACATTACCGTAAATATTTAACAAAGATGTTAAAACATGGGGGGGAAAACCCAACAAAAAAAACTCAACAACAATTAGCTAATTTTAAAGACTAGCATGATATTGATACTTTAACTTTCACCTTCAATAAGAAATGAGTTTGGCTGACATTGAATCTGTCACACAGTTCAGTGCTTTTATGGAATGACTCAAGTACAACCCTCAGGGTCAATGAAACAACTTCTGTCCACCTGCGATGCTTCAGAGGAAGCTGTGCGTCCTTGTTGACAGTCAAGTCGCTTAACTGCTCACAAATTGGACAACCAATCCAACCAAGAAGTCCTCAGCAACAGAGAAATCCCTCATCAGGACTCCCCGCCCATAATTGTAAGGAACTCCTCCTGGTTTACTGGAAAGGGGGTAAACAAGTCCAGTCAGTCAATGAGAGCACCAAACACAAAAGAAAAAAAGTTTTAAAAATGTCAGTTTCAGTTCTCTAAAATACAAAAAAACCTTTCGTTTTTGCATGTATGTGTATATATGAATTTCTTGTAATCTTTTTATCTCATTTATTTAAATTCTTTTATTTTGACTACAGTTTCTCTGTTCAGCCCACTTTGACCTTAAGTGGGCTGGAGCTGTGAAACTCCTTTTTCTGTCAGTGTAAACATGTTACATAATTTACTGTTCTTTTACATGACAAAAAAAAAGCTGCCGTGACAAAGAAAGAAATCTGTCAACAGGACTCTTTGGACTTAAATTGTAAGAATAAAACTACAGAAAAGGTTCTGGTAGCCAATTGCCCAAAGGGTATTTTGTTTGTTGGTTTGTTTTAAACTGTAGTGGTTTAAAAAAAAAAAAAAAAAAAGTGGTACATGCAGACATTTCTACATCTCTGCCATTCAGTTTGAAACCTTCTGTCCCCCTACAATGAAAATGGAAAGGGTATCACTTCAGCCATTTAATCAATTCTGCACTAAGCTTTGCAGTCTACAAAATCACTGAAATGCAGCCAGATGCTGCTTAATTTACTTTTTCGCTTGTTTCTTCACATTTTCCTGACACGCAGGCATTTAAATCCAGCACCCCCATCTCTCTGTGCAACCTAGCTTCCAAAAGTAGGAAGTAGTAACAAAGTAAAAAATACTTTGTTACTGTGCTTAAGTACAATTTTCAGGTATCTTTACTCTACTTCAGTATTTATCTTTCCAACTTCTTTTTACTTTTACTCAAAACAGGTTCATTACTTTTGCTTTAATGTATTTGGGTCAAGCTATTTGTGTCAGGTAATTTCAAATGCAAGGTTTCTATCAGGTCAACAAACACACAAACTGTGTACAGTTTGTCTCACAGTGTGTTGCTACCTACAGGTCCAGCTGCTGGGTTTCACAGGGAAGAGAAAAGAAAGAGCGCTAACTTCACTGAAAGATGGAAAAGTTTAGAAAGCCAAGAAAGACAGGACAGGAGAGGAAGAAGAGAGCTTAGATTTAAAGGTAAGGACTGCTCAGTGGTATTTGATTTAAATGCAGATTATGCGTATTTAAAAGCTTACATGTCAGTCCTCATGTTTTTAAATCAGATATCAGGTCTGTACATGTGACATTATGTTTTTTCATATTGTGAAACATGCTGCAAATCAAACTGAGATAGACTAACTGTTGTGTTATTTAAAAGCTGCATGAAAATCCTCTGCAGGTTAGTGCAGGTAAACAAGTTAGTTTGCTGTACTGTGATGGATTTAAAGTAAAGAACAGTGTGTGACTAGCGCACACTGGCTGTGGGTCCATGGTCAGTGTGAGGTTACATTCAGTGTAGCAGAAATTCACATGAATTTTCACTGATGATGCTGAAATCCACTGACTTAATTCTACCTTCATACCGTATAGGAAAAAGACAGCTTAAATAGTTTACTATCAGCATAGAAGATGGAAATCAGCTAGGACAACTCATAAAACATCTGCTAACATCTGGTTGAATTCAGTTGTGTACATCTGATCAGCTGATCACAGCCTTTACAATAAGAAAATCTACTGAAGGTCTCAGTAGAAATTATTGTGAGTTATGAGTCTTTTCCCCACATTAAGCCATTACAACCAATTTAAGGGTTCCCCCCCCACCAGCTGAATCCCACTGTAACCCCTAACTGGCTCTAAAATTTGAGTATATTTCATATTTAAAATCAGAAAAAAAAACATAAAATCAGGGTAGAAAAAAATGGATACATTGACAGTTTGGAGGAAGTAATTGCATCATTTAACTCAAAGATTAATAGGAGAAAAAGAGTCTACGTAATTATCAATGGTCCTGAAAGTAGCTGAACATAATGGTACGTCTGTGAGATGGTTATGAGTAATTTTGCTCTAATGGTTAAAATCTCATGAAGTCATTATTAAGTAAGTTTAGAGACTCAATAGCGCTTAACAGAACCACAGACAATTTTTTGAGATTTGAGGCTTTCTTTTTCAGAGGAGCGCCAGTAGCCAGAGTCGTAAACGGTAAAGATAAAAAACTATTAAGATATGTATTTTTCCCAAACTACTTGACGATAAATATGTCTCCATACGAGCACCTTATAAATGGTGTTCATACGCCTCTTTTGTACGTACACCAAAACAAACAAAAGTCCCGCTCATCCACTCCTGTTCACTTAAACAAACTGAACGCATTTCCCTTCTAGGGATTAAATGTATAGCAATAATTATCAATGTCGAAGAAAAGAGCAAGTGCTGACTTACTTTCACCATCTCCGTCAGTATCAAACTCCTCGATCATGCTGCGGAGCTCTTCATCGCTGATATTCTCCCCAAGTTCCCGCGCCACACGTCTCAGGTTCCTCAAACTGATCTTTCCTGATTCGTCATCATCAAACAGCTTAAAGGCTTTCATGATCTCCTCTTTCGGATCTCGCTCTAGGATGCGATCAGTCACTGCAGAACCATACATAACATGCATCAGAGTTACTGAAACACTTCAGTTAAAGATGTCAGAGATTTTCTTCCCCTCGGCCCCTGTCTGCACAGGGGCACATACAGGGAAAGCAAACTTACCAACTTCGCTGAAGTCCTCGAATGTTATTTTCCCATTTCCCTCTCTGTCATAATCCTTAAGGATCTTGAGAACATCCACTTTCTTCACTTCAAAGCCGAGTGCACGCATTGCCACCTGTTGACAGTTTGTGACAGTGAGATGTTTCTGTATTCCAACAGCAGTACAGCAGATGTAAACATGTGAGGAAAAACTGTTTTTTGAGTTCATTATGACAGACATATTGCACATTTTAACATACTAAACACAGCAGATTAAATACTGCGTCACCGGACTGTTCTTAGCTGTCAAACTTGTTTACCTCTCATCATCCAGTGCTCACCTTCAGCTCGTGGTAGTCAATTTCTTTGTCTTTGTCTGTGTCAAACAACTCAAATGCTTCTTTGATTTCATGTTTCTGATCCTCAGTGAGCTCTCTCCTCTTCTTACGCTTGGTTTTGTCTGCCATGAGCTCCGTTCTGGAGAGAGACAGATGCAGCATGTGATACACAAATGTATTGCACATCACATCATATTGCAAACATTTTTCTTTAACTTAAGTGACACACTTATCTGCTGTTACCCCAAATTAAAGCTTCAATACAGAGTATGTTGTACAGCGTATGGCAGAACACCACAGCTTTACAGAAGAAGGTTAGCTAAAAAGCAAAGGGCTGACAAAACACACAATAGACAAATATGCAGGCAGTGCACTCAGTGTTTAGACAACGTACACAGCCTTGTGATCAGTTTTACCCAGCCTGAGAAAACAAACTTAAAATCTGTAACTATTTACAGACTGAAGTTTACAGGTATCTACGCTCTGTGTTTGCAACACAAGCAGAGTTCAGTGCATATATCGTTAGCAATCTAACGAAGTATCTACGACCAAATACTTATTCAATAATATCTGATTTATCAGCAACTTAACAACATGATAGAGTAATACTCTGACACCTGTTTATCTAAATATCAACAACATAACAAAATAACATAACAAAACAAATTGACTGTAGTATCATTATAACATTAATTGTCAGATACACATAACACGGAAGTGTTTGGCTGACCGCTGATACAGCTACTTTCCTCGGTTAGATTTTCTTTGTTTTTGGTCCTTTTTCCCCTTTCTGTGCCAATTCAACACAAGATTATCCATTTATAATATTTAATATAGGATTTTCCCCTTACAATTCCACTACACGTACACAAAAGTGTATGTGCACTGAATAAAACGGAATCAGCAACTATGTTGGTCAAGAATGCTGATTTGTTTAAAAAATAAATGAGAAAAAACGCTCCTTTGTACTGTTACTGATGACCTTGTGCTGTGGCTATGCAGTCGTACAGGGGTGGCATCTGAACAGTAGTTTTGCAACTAAATGTGGTCTATAGTACAGTACATTGTAGTCGTCCAAGTCACATTCAAAGAAACGAAAAACAGAAAAACAGTAAGCAGCTAACGTCGACTCTACACTGATTAGTAGCTGCAGCTAATTCCTATGCACTATCGCTCCCGAACAAACACAGCAAACGCGTTGCAAAGTTAACATGCTAGCGCCTCTTATGTGAAAGAGCTAGCGAATAGCTCTGTGCGCTGGTTTGAGGAATGTTGGAATAACTGCGACAAACCGGCTTACCTCAGAGACAGGCTCATTGTGAGGGGATTTAACGGCCCTGAAACAATTACTCTTATTACTGTCACCAAACACAATATCACCGAGGCCGACACACAACAATTCCGTTTATCCGCGCTCACATTCACGCTTCCTATTGGTAGCTGGTCACCAGGCAGCAGCAAATTGCTTTCTGATTGGCTTAGAGTCTTCTTCTTCTTCTTCTGCTTATTTATTTATTTTAATATTTCCTCTAGTGCAATCGCAGCGGATCGGAGCAGTATCGCCGCCAGCTCCACGTGTGCTGCACTGTAGACGCAGTAGACGTGCAGATGTGTATGGCAAATCAATACATATCATCTAAACTACGACGATTATAACACGTAAAGGTCCCTAAAATGTAGTAAGTATTTAAGTATAATTCTGAACAGTATTCACCATAGAACAAGATCCTGTGAGTGTTTTGTTTTGTTTTGTTTTGTTTTGTTTTGTTTTTACCGCATTTTATTGTGTGCCAGCTATGTTTAAAAGCTATTTTATACGAGGCTGCGACTAATTATTATTTAAATTAATGTTTAAAATGTACTTGACATCATCATCATCAGCATTATTATTATTATTATTATTATTATTATTATTATTATTATTATTATTATTATTATTATTTCTTTTTATTTTTTTAGCAGTCGTAGTAGTAGTAGTAGTATTTCAACTGCTGAACAAAAGAATATCCTATGTAGGATAAATAAAGTATTTTTAATATTGTTGTGCTGATATTTTCTTGGTAAGTTGATTGATTGTTTTTTTAAGCATGATGATGCTGGACCTTTGCAGTCAATGCAAAAAGAAAATGTCGAACAATGAACATATGTGTTCACATATGTGTATTTTATGTCTCCATCTTCCTACTCTAGACCTCCTCCACCTGAATAAAAAAAATACATTTTCATTTTATTTATTTGTTCAGCAATCAGTAGTTGTTTTTTTCATTTGTGTCTCTTTGTAATCTTTTCAGATTTTATTGACTTTTTAACAAGAACTCTCAACTTCAAACAGAAACCCTGCAGGAGTCTTTTAAATCTATAACAATTTTTTAAATTATCATATTTTAAGGTGTTTTGTACACAATTACCTTCATATAAGATGAATGCTGTGCAATGAAAAATCTGTTTCGCTCTGAAATGCAAAGTATGGATTATTGTTTGAGAAGATCACGTCAGGTGTATGTATTTTATACATACACTAATAACAATCTTCAATCTGAATCTTTATTTTTCTGCAGATATCATAGTGTGAACCTTTTGATGAGGTGCAGACATGAGTTTGATTTCAGTAGCAGGTGCATCCCCAGCACTTCCTGAATGGGCATCTTTCTCCTGCTAACCAAATGAGCTTCTCTGTTTTCTATCACCTTCAATTCTAACACTTACAGCATATTTTAGTAAAAGCCACATTTACCCATTGGCACATACATGCATGTAATTCTTTATGCTGCTCTAAGTACTTCATAACTAAGTGGTGGGACTCAAACCTCCAACTTGCCACTCTATCTCCTCTACTGCCTGAGCCACAGCCACCCCCTCCGTCAGTACTGTATAACTGAGGTATTAATTACCTCAAGGGATGAAAAATGAAGGCAGTGCTTTAAGTGCCAAAACCTGCCGTTTCTCTTACAAGACATTAGCTGCATTGCTCTGTTATATCTTTATTTAGCAGTATACAGTGTATACCACTCATGATAAAAACTGTAGTCTTTTCTCTAAATTAAAGACATCTGCTGTCTAAAACTGAGTATTGCAATAATGATGAGAAAGCCTCTCTCTTCACTGAGCCTTTTGTTACAGGCAGGGCAGCAGAGGGATTATGCTGTGATTATGCTCCAAATGAACACTACTTACACCATGAAGATATCTCGTGCTTATTTCCTCCATCATGTTGTAGCCTGCATTTTCACTGTGAGTTCAAGATTTGCTTTCCTTACCAAAATTTCCATAAAATGCAATAAAAGCTTGCATTGCAAGCTTGCAAAAAGTATTCGCATATTTGTTTTGAGGCAAGCAGTTAATATTTCACATACATTAAACCAAAGCAAATTAGAAAACTGGTCTATATTTTTTATAACTTCACTGAGATTGAACTGGGCTTTATTTATTTATTTATTTATTTATTTATTTTTGTCAGCCAAACATGGGAACACAGTATATAAAAGCAACAAATTCATCTCATTAAGAGTGTCAGAGCTGAACTGAGACACACACCTGGGGACATCCACTGTTTCTTGTAGAACTGAGTTCAACTTAAACAGTCAGCTGTGGAACAGCAGACAGAGGCTTCTTGTGCTGCTTATGTGAGCTGCCTCTGTCTTCAGCAATAGAGAAACACCTATGAAACAAAACATACCAATGCTTGCTATGCTTCCCATCAGTTATTTTGCACTGCTCAAATTTATTACACACAGTGTCCACTATATTAGGAATGGCTCCTTACTTTCAGAAAGACTCAGTTCTGTATTAAAGGTGAACCTTCTTTGATAATCTGCTAACATATGCTAGCATGTCATTGCATCACATCAGTTAAGCAGATCTTTAAGCGCTTTCCAAAGGTGTTCTGTGAGACTGAGACCTAATGAATGGGGAGGCCAATGAACTAAACACAGAGTTTACCCCATACAAAATTATCCCAAACAACCCAACTTAAAAATGTAATTCACACAGTCCCTCTAAGAGATACCATCTGCCCGAAAGGTAATAAGTATCCGCCTATCATGTTTTCCAGGACGTTAATTCATGCTTTTCTGCCAAACACACTGCTCATTTCTGTGCAAGGTGTCTTCTGGCAGTGATCTCTGACATGCTGAATTATGGGATTGCTGTGAGCTCCTCAAAAAGATCATACATGATATGATCTTTTTGCATGCAGGGAACGTCCATGAAACCAGAACATTAACCTAAAAACATAGTGTTTATTGACTAAGTTTCGAAACTTAAAAAGCAAAACAAACAAGACAAAGCTATCAGATGGCTGAAAGCACACTCTCCTGTCTGATTAGTCCGGAAAGTATGTATAACCAGTAAAATGATCAAATATTAGAAAACTCTTGGTAGGGAGCTTTTATGTCATTTATTGCATCACAAGTGTTTCAGATATTTTAGTCACAGCCAGATAGTTCCAAAAACGTGCATCCTCCATTATCTGGTGGTTCTAAATTTGCAATAGATGAAGCACGGTGTCTACGTGCAGCTACGGTGCAGCTTGTTTATCTTCACGGAGACGTGGCTAACCGAGCTAACGCCGCAGGCTAACGTAGACCTATGCGGTTTCACATCCGTGAGAGCCGATAGGGACACGCAGGCCAGCGGAAAAAGCAGAGGTGGGGGACTCATTGTCTACGTTAACAACAGATACTGTAACCCTGGACACGTCTCCGTTAAAGTTTCGGTATGCCGTCCGGACCTGGAGCTGCTAGCTGTTAGCTTGCGGCCATATTATCTACCTCGGGAGTTCAGTCATGTGATCTGTGTGTGTGTTTACATCCCTCCGAGGGCCGACGCAACAGCTGCCTGTGAGAAAATACACACAGTCACAGCAAGACTTCAGACACAAAACCCCGAGGCTTTCATTATTATATCTGGAGACTTTAACCATGCCACACTGGCTTCTACTCTGGCTGCTTTTCACCAGTTTGTGAATTGTCCCACAAGGAGCAACAGGACAATTGACCTACTGTATGCTAATGTGAGAGATGCATACAGAGCCACCCCCCTCCCCCCACTAGGGAAGTCAGACCACAACCTGGTTTACCTACAGCCACAATACACACCCCTCGTCCAAAGGCAGCCTGTCACAACACGCTCCATCCGGAGATGGACCCCAGAAAAGGAGGATGCTCTGAGAGACTGCTATGACACCACAGACTGGGATGTGCTCCTGAGCCCACATGGTGAGGACATAGAGGGGGCGACACACTGTCTTACAGACTACCTCAGCTTTTGTGTGGACACAGTCGCCCCTGCTAAGACGGTACGGTGTTATCCTAATAACAAACCGTGGGTAACACAGGAAGTCAAAGCTGTCCTCAACATGAAGAAGAAGGCTTTCAGGAGCAAAGTGAAGGAGGAGATGAAAGCAGCACAGCGGGAGGTGAAACGCTGCCTGAGGGAAGCAAAGGACACCTACAGGAGGAAGGTGGAGCAGAAGTTGGAGAGGAACAATATGAGGGAGGTCTGGAATGGTGTGAAAACCATCACAGGCCACAACACCAAGAAAAGCACAGTGGGGGGGACTGTGGAGAAGGCAAACGAACTCAACAACTTCTTCAACCCCCCCACCCTCACCTTCACTACAGAGTCCTCTCCCCACTCTCCTGCCTCCCTCGCTTCCCCCCCTTCCTGACAACATGACACCCCCCTCCTCCAATCCCTCTCTCAGCAGCAAGACATCTCCCCCCCCTCCCCTCCTCCCAAACATCTCCCAGTGTCACAGTGGATCAGGTCAGGAGGCAACTGAGGAAGCTTCGCCCCAGAAAGGCAGCAGGCCCAGACAAGGTGTGTCCTAGGATGCTAAAGGCGTGTGCTGCTGAACTTGGGGAGCCGCTACAACGAGTCTTCAACCTCAGTCTGCGACTGGGGAGAGTGCCCGCCCTATGGAAGACATCCTGCATCGTCCCGGTCCCCAAAAAGAACCGGCCCAATGAGCTGAATGACTTCCGACCGGTGGCACTGACGTCACATCTTATGAAGACTCTAGAGCGGCTCTTCCTCAACTTCCTCCGACCACAGGTACAACATGCCCAGGACCCACTACAGTTTGCATACAAGGCGGGTGTCGGAGTGGAGGATGCCATCCTGTACCTCCTACACAGAGCCCACTCACACCTGGATGGGGGAAAAGGCACGGTCAGGATACTGTTTCTTGACTTTTCCAGTGCCTTTAATACCATCCGGCCCTGTATGCTTCAGGAAAAACTGAACAGGATGGAGGTGGACCCCTGCCTGGTGGCTTGGATCTCCGACTACCTCACCGACAGACCACAGTACGTCAGGCTGAAGGACATCACGTCTGACACTGTGGTCAGCAGCACAGGAGCACCACAGGGAACTGTGCTGTCCCCTCTTCTCTTCACCCTGTACACCTCTGACTTCTGCTACAACTCTGAATTATGCCATATTCAGAAGTTTGCAGATGACACGACTGTACTTCCTCAGGAGGCTGAGGTCTTTTAACATCTGCAGGAAGCTCCTGAGGATGTTTTACCAGTCGGTGGTTGCTGGAGTACTTTTCTATGCTGTGGTGTGCTGGGGGAGCAGCACAGCAAAGAGGGACTCATCCAGGCTGGAGAAACTGATCAGGAAGGCTGGCTCTGTGCTCGGCATGAAGCTGGACACTCTGGTGACAGTGGCAGAGAAAAGGACATTAAAGAAACTGCTGGACATTATGAACAATGCTGGGCATCCTCTGCACACGGCCATAAACAATCAGAAGAGTCTGTTCAGTGACAGGTTGCTTCTCCCCAAGACAAGAACTAACAGACTTAAAAACTCCTTTGTCCCACACGCCATCAAGCTGTTTAACTCCTCTCTGGAGGGGAGAGGGAGGGGAAACAGGAGGACAAAGGAGGGGGGAACAACTAAGCTGTAGTGCCTCTTCACCTCACTGTACAATACCTTGTGCAATACTTTTTGTAAATAGTCAACAGTGCAATAGACTCAATACTTGAAATGTGCAATTCACTTGTATTTTTATTTTTTATTCCTATTTATTCTATTTATCCCCTTTGTATATTTTATTTATATTTGTCTCTGTATTTATATATATGTGTGTGTGTGTGTGTGTGTGTGTGTGTGTGTGTGTGTGTGTGTGTGTGTGTGTGTGTGTACATATATATATATATATAAATATATAAAACAATTCTGTAACTGTAACTTCGGTCGTTGCTGTGCTTTTTTGGAAGTCGAATTTCCCAGAGGAACCCACCCGAGGGATTAATAAAGTTCTATCTTATCTTATCTTATCTTAAATACTTAAGCACATATAATAAAGGCTGTATGAGTAGGTGAATGTGGTTTATTGTATAGAGTGCTTGGGGGTTCATTCATTGACAACTCTTCTGTAGTTATCTGAAGGCAGACATTTCAGATAAAACGGTTCTAGATCTGCTTATCTTTCCAGTCCATGTGAATGCTGTCTCTTCAAAGACTTTCTTCACCACTGTCATGAACTTCCTACAGAGAGTTCTCACTGGCAGTGACAGCACTGTGTGAAGTAGGTGCCACTGGGTCTCTGGTTATCTCCAAGTGAGTCTCCTGTTTCACATGTGTATGCTGAGATAGAAGCTGGAAGGAAAGCAGATCTCTGTTCCTCAAAGTCTCTTCTTTACTTGATAATGTCCTGACGTCCAACCAGGCGTAAACTGTTCTTGTAAATCTGAGGCTTCATTCCCTTTTGCACGAGCAAAATGACAAATGGCTCATAACCAAACTACACCCTGCTGCAGTGAATGGGTTCCCTCGAGTGCAGTAAAGCATCATACTGAAGAAGAGATGGGTGCGACTGTTCCTGCACAGATGTTCCATCGGTTTGAACATAGTGAGATTAAATGACCAGTAATTATTTGCTGTGTTTAAAGCTGTGTTTCATTCAGATTATGAAAATAGATTGTCGTTATGTATTGTCATTTCAAGAGAACTCTGAAGGTTTATAGTTTTATGAGATTTTTGTCCATCATCACAGAAATTTGTGGCGTGGTCTTTAATTTGTAGACACTGCAGCTTTCAAAAATGGTATTCACATCTAGAAATAGTTTCAGCATTACAGTGGAAAACCCACTGTTAGGCTTTCAATTGGGCTGTTGCTGCAAAATATTGTTTCACAAACATAACAGATGGACTACAGCAGGTCAAATGAATTACACTCTTAAAAGTCAAAACACATGAACACTTGGTCAGCTACAAACACAAACATGTAGTTGTTATTATTGCTTTTTATAGTACTTGGAGGAAAAAAATCCTGGGCTGTTTACAGATGAATTCTGTCTTGCCATGACTATTCCAATATCCTCCTCTGCATGCCCTCCATAAATCTTCTCCTCATGGTAATGTCTGAAAAAATTTTTTTTACAGCATATGAGAGAAATTGGCCAAAGGATGGGCCATTGGCATCGCTCACTGGTTTATGTACTTCTGAAAACTAAAAACACAGCACTCAGAAGCGAAGCGGTAACTAAAAGAGGTCGCTTTATTTGCTGTAACTGCTAGACTAAAAAGAAAGACAAAAGTACAAAATTCCAAGAATTAGAAATTGGGAATGAGGAAAAATTGATAGAAAGCACTGAACACATGGAAACACACAGCAAATGGGAACAATATGACAATATGACCATCAGAGGGAGACTGAGGATATAAATATACACAGGAGGTAATTAAAGAGATGGGATGCACTTGGGGAAAACAAGGCACAAGTGAATTAAATCAGACTAACGACAGGGGCAGCAAAACTGAATATGGCACAAACAGGACGAAAGACTATCAAAATAAAACAGGAAACTAAAAGCCTGAGACTGCACACATAAACTTGACAGAAAAAAATAAACATAACCTAACCAAAGCAAAGGTCACTTTTAAACTGAAAACTACAACAAATTCAAACGGAATATATGAAACAGAAAACAGTGGGTACAAAAGCAAGGATCATGACAGACATGCCTTAAAGCACACCTTTAATCACTCATTCTACTCTAAATGGACACACTTTTTTTGCATATGAGCCATCCATGCATTTTGAAGAAGACTTGAAACTAGCAACTTGGAGTATTAAGCTCTGTTTAATTAGTGGTTAGGACTGTTGCTTGTTACTAAACCTATGGTGGGTTCTAGTATGTTAACTCTGGATGTTTTCCCGGGGGTTGCGCTGGTTGTCTCCATGGGTCTTCACAAAAGAGAGTCTAAATCTCAAGACTTGGACTTCGTTGTCAAATGAAGGTGAATACAATCAGTAATGTGTTCTAGTTATGTCAGGAGGAGGAAGCCGAGTACTAAAAATAACCAGTAGCGCTGTACTGCATTTGACTGTAGCTAGTTGTGAGTCAGACCTCCATGCCTCAGACCAAGCTTGTATTTCATACCCCCTCTCCATGGTTGAACCCAGTTCTTCAGGTCTAATAAAACAAGCACATTCAGGATCAGCAGGCTGCACAGAGGTGGCTTTCTCAAGAAGCCACATGTGAGCGTGACGCTTGAAGCACATGCTATGCAAACAGACCAGCAAACGGTCAGCCTGTGCATGTATGTAGGTGTGTGTGTCTGACTTTGCCTGAGGTAGGCTAATGGAGGCATCGGTGGCAGGTTAGAGAGCTGGACTCAGAAAGGAGTGCTTGTTTCTACTCGGACAGAGTTTGATTCACATTTTTCAGAAGCTTAGCTCTGGTTAAAGGAGCTTTGTTAAAGGACTCCACTCTACATACACAGATAACTGAGTCTGAGGCTTGAACCCTGGGCTATTTCAGTGTACAGTGTACTGTATTTCTTTTTCAGCAGACCTTTATAAATTTAGTTATATTTATAATTACTTATAGCTGTCAAACTTTAACTTTTGATGAAATTCAAGTTTAAGCAATTCAGAGTGTTTGACGTAGTGAAGCCTTTGCTCACCATACTGCTGGAGACTATTTACTGGATTGTGTAAATGAAAAAAATAACAATTAAAAAACATTAGCAGATCACAGAGAAAAATAGTTTGAAGTTGTATTTCGCATTATTGGTTGAATAATACAACAATAAAAGATAGATGCCTAGATACAGTTAATAATAAAAATAAAATAAAATAAAATAAAAAGCAATGGCAGTACCATTTTTCAGGGGGAAAAAGCAAAGTACACAGCATCATTTTAATGTAGCTGCAAAGTGGTGAGACTTCCACTTTATTGCCCTATTAAACTATTCCCTTCTGTTGATGGTTTTAAATCTTTAGTATCAAGTCTTTTTCAATAGAGCGTGAAGTTATATTTGAAAATTGCAGTTACATTTAAAGTAAAACAGAAGATTATCTGGATATGCTTTAGAGTGTAACTACCCTGTGACTGACCGTTCACTACTATATTAGGATACCTCTGTATACTTCACTCTATGGGAACTTACCGTTATTCTGTGGCCTCTGAGGTAACTGTAATATTTTATGTTGACTACAAATGCAACGCTGAACTCCTCATAGTAGGATTTAGCAGAATTCACACAGTTCACAGTTCTATGCTATAGTTATGCTATTGGATTAAATCTTCCTAACACTGACCAATAGAACAGGTTTTCAAAATAAAACAGCAAGTACTGTAATGGTTGTTTAAAAAAACATAAACCAGCTACAAATGATAAATAACAGTTTCTAAAAGATTAAAATTTCTTATAAAATATGAATTATGAATGGTTGCCTAGAGTCATTCAAGGTGTCTGGGGAGGGGCTGCAGAATGTTAAAGTTGAAGTGTACATGTGTGATTCACCTTATTAAAACAATACCCTCTGAACTCTCACTAAACAAGTAGAAATACCAACTATAGTTCCTGCACACCTTGGTGCTACTTAAGCTGTAGCACTTCTTGTGATAGAGGCAGTAGACAGTGAGTGCCCTAAAGCCACAGCAGAACAAGACAGATAACAAGATAGAAGACAAGTAGTTGAAAAGCTGTGAGCATGTCTGCTGAAGTTATTGAACACATAAGAACTGTTTGTGGCATTATGTTTGAAAGCATCCTCACTTCACTTTCAATGCTTGGATGTATTTTGGAGGAATTTTTGGAGCAGTTAATCACAAACTGGATTACAAAATGCAGACAGCTTTGCCCTTTCTGTCTATTCGCTCTCTTTGGGTTGACTGCAAATTAGTAAGGTCTACTGTGGTCAGCTATGGATGTTTCACTGTTAAAAAAATATTAAATTAAAGTTCAGGAAGCTCCTTGCCAGGGACTCTACTACACTGCTGAAATGAATGTATTTCAAAGTTATGTTTCGCAGTTTTAATGGTGACGTGACTGTGGTGAAATGAAATCAGAAAAGTGAGGCTGTTATACGATGACACCAAGAATACCTTTAAGATCACTTTAATGTGCAGGGAGAACTTTTGGGTGCCCATTTCAATTTTTTATGCAGTGTGGGTTTTCTTTAAAACTGGCTTCATTTTTGTTATTCTTGTTCTTGTTCTTCTGTTATTCAGAAGAATAACAATTTTTGCTGAAGCGCTGACTGTAACATGACAACAGCACTTTTTCCAAGCAAAACTCATTAAGTTCAGAGCAAGATTTACTTCCTCTGACAAACCTCCTCCTCAGCTGTTACGGCTCACAGCCTGACTGCTGACACTTACAACGTTTTATTACTTATTCTGCCGGAAAAGTCACATAATGGTGTAGTTAATGATGCAAGTTGAGCAGAGTGAGCTACACTAAAAGATGTATTGCATGTGGTCCTGAGTCATTTATGCTGTTTGGTGATCCATTAGACATTTTTATCAAAGTGATTTTAAACTGTGCAAATCAAGATCCACTTGTCTAATCTAAAGTGTAGCTGATTTTCTTGTTCTCTGGCACCAATAAGGTAGACCAATGTGCATCAAGTGATCTTTACATGTTATCAGGAGTGTTTTCAAAAGGTAGAAGAAATGGGTTGATGTACAGGGGGAAAAAAGCAACCATGCTGTATTTAGTCCTGGAGACTGGACCTACCAAAGGTATGACGTTACTGTTTTGTAAATGCTGAAAACATAAAAGATTTTCATACACTATTGATGTAAAGCTTTTACAGTTAACAATTATTAACATGTTAAGTGTGGTACAAACACTATCAGCTGCTGGTTAGTATTGCTTTTACCGCAATCAATTATAACACTTATAAACAGCAACTTATATGCAATTAATATTTTTACCGTCATCCCTATTTACATACCATAATATCTGCAAGAATCGCCCTAACAACATGCCAGTGACAGTTCGCCAAATCACAACAACAGTTGCCTCAAGGCGCTTTATATTGTAAGGTAAAGACCCTACAATAATACAACACAAAAAACTCCAATAATCATTCAACCCCCTAAGAGGCAGTACTTTGGCGACACTGGTGACCAGACTCAGGGCGAGCCGCCCATTTGCTGCAACAGGTTGGGGTGAGGGGAGGAAGACAGGACAAAAGACATGCTGTGAAAGAGAGCCAGACATTAATAATGAGTAATGATTCAATGCAGACAGGTGTATAAACACTTATTAAGTATAAAAGGTGACTGAAAAAGAAATACTCAATGAATCATGGGAATCCCCCAGCAGCCCATACCTATTACAGTATAACTAAGGGAGGATTCAGGATCATCTGATCTAGCCTGAACTATATGCTTTAGTAAAAAGGAAAGCTTTAACCCTGATCTTAGAGACAGTGTCCGTCTCCCAAGTCCATATTAGAAGCTGACTCGGCCTCCCATTCTACTTTTACGTACTCTAGAAACCATAAATAATCTTGCAGTCTGAGAGCAAAGTGCTTCAACGGAGTGATACAGTACTCTAAGGTCTTTAAGATAAGATGGGACCGGATTATTCAAGACCTTGTATCTGAGAATCTGGATTTTAAATTAGAATCTGGATTTAACAGTGAGCCAAAAAACAGAAGCCAGTACAGGAGAAATATGCTCTCTTTTTAGTACCTGTCAGTAGTCTTGCTGCAGCATTTTGGATTAGCTGAAGGCTTTTCATAGATTTTTTAGGACATCCTGATAATAACAAATTACAGTAGTCCAGCCCAGAAGTAATAAACACATAACTAGTTTTTGCAATGTCACTCTGAGACATAATGTTTCTAATTTAAGAGATATTGCACAAATGGAAGAAAGCAGTCCTATATATTTGTATAATATTTGCATTGAAAGACAAAATTTCTCACAGTGTTACTGCAGGCCAAGTTATGCCATCAAGAGTTAGAATCTGGTTAGATACCATATTCCTAAGATTTTTAGGGGCAACTACAATAACCTCTGTTTTATCTGAATTTAAAAGCAGAAAATTAGAGGTCATCCATGTCTTTTTATATTTAAGCCATTTCTACAGTTTAACTAATAGGTGTGTATTATCTGGCTTCATGAATAGATGAAGTTGGGTGTCATCTGCATAGCAGTGAAAATGTATGCTATGCCTTCTGATGATACTGCCTAAAGAAAGCATGTATAATGTAAACAAAATTGGTCTTAGCACAGAATTCTGTGGAACCTTACTGTGTGAAGAGGACTCTCCATTTAGATGAACAGACTGGGATTTATTTGATAGATATGATTCAAACCACTGCAGGCTTGAATACCTAATATTTTTTACTATTATCAGGATCATCTGATCTAGCCTGAACTATATGCTTTAGTAAAAAGTAATTGCGCACTGCTGGCACGGTCTCTGCACACAGAAAATCTGCGTTGCGCACAAAAAAAAAATCTAACCTTAATTGAAATTAAAATTAATACTTTAACATTTCTGTTTTGCAGTCTTGATGCATCCTCAATCATCCAGGAAAGTAAATCTCCAAAGGTTGATTCTGTTCATCTGGACGTAGCGTTTTGTGGGAGAAACGTTTCGTCACTCATCCAAGTGACTTCTTCAGTCTCAGCTGACTGCAGTTTTCCCCAACCTTATAAACAGTACATTTGCATAATGACTGAAACTAGCCCACTGAAGGAACAATGGTCATTATATACTGTATTTTGCAGACATAGAGTTACAGGACTGTCTCCCAGACTACAAACTCATAATACAAGTCAGAGCTTTATAAAATAAAATAAAAATTAATAATTAAAAAAAAAAGTTGTTTTCAAAGTTGGAGTTCAAGTTATTTTTGCTTCCAATAGTGTTAACATACTACACAGGTCATGAACAAGATTTATTTAAATTTTCATTGTAAGTGGGCTAAAGCAGTTAATTAAAAGTAGTCTAACATAAATGTAAATGCTGTAATTTTATTATTTTAATAAACCATGTAACTTGGATGGATTCGATGCTGGCGTGACCACAGTGCACACGTCTGCTGTTGCTCACAGTGGTCCAAGGGACCGCACAGGGAGTTTTGCTCAGACACGGAAAAAATTAGAGGGAACATTTCTCACTGTAATAAAATATTATGGTCAACAATATTGAACACTGCAGAACAAGCACAGAGATGAGTCCACTGCAGAGGCCATAAGAAGATCATTTTTAACCTGAGCTAGAGCTGTTTCTGCTGTTATGATTCAGTGTTGTGGTTTGTGATCACATGCCGCCTGTGTTGATGTGTCGCTCCTCCCACTGGGGTGTTGGGTGTGTATTTTCTTTCTCCTTCCACAAGGCTGGTTGTGTGGGTGTGTCTGTGATTGGCTGAGATGGTTTTATAGCTTTGGAATCCCCCATTTGTTGCTAGTGAACAAAAAGAAGTAATTCCTCTCAGAGTCCACTGTTTAAAGGTCCCATCCAGCCTGGCAGGTACAAACTCCGGGTCATAAGCTATCCAATTCAAGGTCTTAGCCTGCTTTTCTATTTGTAGTTTCCCCACAACCCTGAACCATAGTTTCAGGGTGAACCGGGTCAAATGGTTCAAATCTTTGTAAAAAAGGAAAAGTACGAGCTGTCATCGAGCAGAAACGAGAGCTGGAAGCATGTAAATATAATAATAACCACTGCAGCCAAGAAGAGTGCCTGACGAGCCCAGTTGTAAGTAAGCTATTAAGACTCGACTGTACACTGTGCTCATGTTTTCCTCCAAAAACAATAAGTTCCGTTGGAGCAGCCTTTCAACGCCTCTCTCTGTCTCTCGCAAGCAAAGTTGACCCACACAACAAAGTAAAGCTATTTTTCGGCTACGGAACCCACGGTATTAGTCAGAGGTCCCTTTACTACGGTTCGGAGCCGCGGACCTTCAGTAATAGTAATAAATCACACAGCAATAGTACATTCACGTAGTTGTAAACAGCATGCTAATATATTAAGTAATCCAAAGTATTCAGAATACGTTACTCTCATTAAGTAACGTAACGGAATACGTTACAAAATACATTTTGGGGCATGTATTCTGTATTCTGTATTCTGTAATCTGTAGTGGAATACATTTTAAAAGTAACCTTCCCAACACTGACCATGTCTCATCTATACCAACAAAGTGCCATCTAGTTGTTTGTACTTTGTACTGATTGATAAGTCATTCACCAATAAGCATACACTGCTTTACCCCCCTTCTCACTTTAATGAGACCTCTAACCTACAAAACAAACTAAACAGCTTACTGTTTCCCTCAAGAAGTGAAATTAACTTTTCATCCAATAAACTAATCAGGAAAGTGGTGTTAACTGCAGACGTTTGCCTTCAATATCATAATACCACAATTTCTGTCTCAGAATAATATACAGTGGAACAGAGGGTGTTTCGTAAGTCCAAATTTTCGTATGTCGAAGAGCCTTTTTCCATCGCCTTTTTGAGTGAGGCGATGCTGGCTGAAGACGAAGTTCTTGGTGGAGGCTGAAGAAAGCATACATACGTACGTGTATGTTACGCGGGCATTTTGCCATACCACGGGCAAAAATATTGCCGTTAAGTGATTTCATAACTTGACTTTTTCGTTAAATGGGGTCTTCGTAAGCCGGGGTTCCACTGTATTTCCCATGTGTTGTTACTAACAGTCAATTTCAAAATGTGGTCAAATAAATAAAATTGTGCACTAAAGATAATTGATACTTCCTGAAGTGACATTTATTATACAATACTGACTATATAGCGCTTGTTGTACAAAAACAAAACAAGAGATAAAACGAAAGACAAAACCACTAAACCACCAGTAAAACAAAGAGAATAAAAAGAGCATGTCAACTCACACTGGTCCAAATGCTTTTGAAAAAAGATGTGTTTTCAAAAGAGACTTAAAAACAGGAAGTGAAGGTGCCTCTCTCAGCAGTTGGCTGATCTAAGGGCCCAGGAGGGAATATAAGGCTGAAGTACATCAGAAAAGTATGGAGGAGCAAGACTGTTTAGGCACTTATAAGCCAACTTTAGGACTTTAAAATAAATTCTGTGATAAACAGGAAGCCAGTGAAGAGAGGACAGGATAGGAGAGATATGCTCATGCCTGTGTGTACCAGTTAAGAGATGGACAGCAGCATGTTGAACAAGCTGAAGACGTGAGAGGGATGCTTAGCTGACTCCAGCATAAAGTGCATTACAATACCCAAGCCGAGTTGAGATAAAGGCAAGTATTATTTTCTCCAAGCCATGCCTTGACAAAACTGGCTGAAGCTTTGCTATTTGCCTTGAGTGGAAAAAGCTTTGTTGCAACACAGAACTGATTTGTTTATTAAATTTAAAATCCAAGTCCATAATGACTCCCAGATTTGTGACATGCTGTCTGATGTATGACCCAAGCCAACCATAATTAATAACTGGGTTGCGTCAGGTATTATTAGGCCTGCATATAATTACCTCTGTTTTGCTTTCATTGAAGCTCAAAAAGTTCAGAGCCATCAAAGCCTTGACATCTTAAAGGCAGTTTTAAAAGAGTTTGATGGTGCCTGGATTATTAGGTGTTAAAGGCAGGTAAATTTGGCAGTCGTCTGCGTAGCAGTGGAAGGATATCTCATGTTTTCTAGGAATAGAGCCCAAAGGCTGCAAGAATAGGGGAAAAAAAGATGACCAAGGACTGACCCCTGAAGTACCCCACAGGAAAGGGGGACTGAGGTGGATAAAAAATGTTCAATAGTAACACTAAATGTTCTGCCACCCAGTTGGAACCCAGTGTTCCAAACGTGAGATAAGAATACTGTGATCCACAGTATCAAATGCTGCAGTAACATCTAAAAGCACAAGAATCACAGAGCTTCCAGAATCATTTGCTATAAGGATGTAATTGAAAACCCATTAGAGTGCTGTTTCAGTGGAATGTAAATGTTTAGAACCTGACTAAAAATCCTCGATTAAAGGGGTGATCGTGGCTCAAGAGTTGGGAGTTCGCCTTGTAGGTTGCCGGTTTGAGCCCCGGCTCGGACAGTCTCGGTCGTTGTGTCCTTGGGCAAGACACTTCACCTGTTGCCTACTGGTGGTGGTCAGAGGGCCCGGTGGCACCAGTGTCCGGCCTCTGTCAGTGCGCCCCAGGGTGGCTGTGGCTACAATATAGCTTGCCATGACCAGTGTGTGTAGGAATGGGTGGATGACTGGATGGGTCCTTAGGGACTAATAAAGCGCTATACAAATACAGGCCATTTACCATTATTCAACTGGGTAAAAACTATTTTCTCTAATAACTTTGAAAGGATGAGATCAATTTGAGATTGATCTAAAATTTGAGCAAAGTAAAGGGTCAAGGCCAGTTTTTTTTAAATAAAAGATTTACAATTGCATGTCTAAAACCACCAGGAAACACATTGGAAGTAATACTGCTATTTTTTATAGCTTGCCTCCACCAGTGTGTGAATGCGAGAGTGAATGAATAGTGGCATTGTAAAGCACTTTGGGTGCCTTGAAAAGCGCTATATAAATCCAATCCATTATTATTATTATTATTTTTTATAATGGCAAGGACTGAGGTTCCAGTCGAGGGATAAAACCTCTTTAAAGAGCCATGCAGGTATAACATCTCGTGAGAGCCAGAGGGTTTCATTTGCCTAACCACCTCTTTGAGAACTTAAATGAAACAGGCTCAAACTGATGTAAAACAGCTGAGCAGGGAATTAGCATGGGTGGGTCATATGTTGGAAGTACTATTGCTGACCTGACCTCGACATGTTTACAAAGAAAGAAAGGAATTGATTACATGAGTCAGCAGAGGCTTTCAGGGCGGTAGACTGTGGCACATTTAAAATAGAGCTGATAGTCTTAAAAAGAACACTGGGATTATGACAATTTGGCAGAGTGATCTGAGAAAAATCTCTGTTTTTCTCTTTTATTTACATTTCAAACGAAACCTGCAATTTGTCTTTCTTCCACTTTCACTCTGCTCTCTTACACTGATGCCTGACTGCTCGGGTCGATTCATTTAACCAGGACTGAGGAATACGTTTTGGGTGCTTGGCCTAAAGATTTTCTTCATAAAAGTGGAGGAGAAGAGAGCCGCAATGGAGGAGTTAAACGTACAGCAGCGCCTTTCAAATAAAACAGGTTTGTGACCAGAAAACACTGAATCCCAATTTCCAAATTAAAAACAGATAAACCATATAACATGATAACACCAGGTCAAGAGTGTGCAGTGTGTAGGGTCTTTTGTACAAGGTTAAAACACTAAATACGATTTAAAAACTCCTAAGCTAACAGTTTATCAGGGCAACAGACATGAATATTAAAATCACTAACTATTAAAATATTTAGGCACAATTTCAGCCAAAATCATGAAAAGTCATTTAAAAAATGTTTTTTAAACTGATTAGATTAGATTACTGTACACTACTAGTTGAGAACATCCCCATTCAAATATGCAAGTTCAAAGCTGGAGGAGGAAACTAGCACCTGGAGTAGTTAGCAGTGAAAATTATATTTAAAAACAGTCAATATTCTTCCTCCTCTACCTGACATCCTTGGAGCATTAAGAAATGAGCAGTTGGAGAGTAACATTTCATAAATAATGCTAGATTCACCAACTCTCATCCATGTCTCAGTCACAAAAAAGAGATCCAACACATTAGCAGAAAAAAAATGTATAATGAATGTTTTATTTCCTAAAGACTACACATTTACAGCCCCGATTCAAAGTTTAACACCACTTAAAAATGGCAAAAAATTATATTTTGCATTGTTGGATCCTGATAGGGATCCTACTGAAGTTCCATTGTTCCACTGGAGGACAAAGCACTCTAGACCATTATGGCGCCCCCTACACTGTGGCGCATAGAATTCATCTCAGGTGGGATTTGCTTGTTATGCCAGTAATGTTGGAAACCATCAGGGCCATCAAGGTTACCGAGTGACCCTGCTTATACAGCTCAACAACTCGACCAAAAAGGGAAAGGTGTTTTGCCTTTGCCATCAAAAAGTCATGACAGTGTGACTACCTGACAGAAACTGACAATGAATCTGTCACAGTTCTGGGTCAGTTCGACCCAGCATTTTGAGTTCTCTTGCTTTGGTTTATTTTTGAATGATCGTTTTGTTCGCTGGCGCTTTGTTGGTTATTATTATTATTATTATTATTATTATTATTTATCTATTGTTTCTGTGATTCTGGTTTTGGTTTTTGCTCTCAGGTTTTGTGTTCTCATGTTTGGTGTGGGTTTTAATCTGTGCCCAGTCTGCGTCTTTGTGTAGTGATTTCTTGTTTCCTGTTTTATTGTGAAGGTCTGCGTCTCATGTGAGTGTATTCAGTTTTACCTCCCTTGTCTCGTCTTGTTAATTACTCCCAGCTGTGTCCCCCATGTGTAATCGCCCTGTTTTTCTCTGAGTGTATTTAAGCCGTGTCTTCTGTTGTAATACTTGCTGGTCTGTCTGTGTATCTACCATGTATCACCCGTGTGTTCTACCTGCTGTCAACCGTCGTTTGCCTCTGCCCACCCTCCTTCATTTTTGTGTTTAGTAGTTTAGTTATTCCCAGTATAGTTTAGTTTAATCTTCGTTTGCCATTTTTTCCCCTGTGTTCAATAAACCACCTTCACGACTGCCTGCAATTGGATCCTCCTTTATTTTCTCCACAGCTCACTCCACTCGCCGTGACAGAATCCCCATTTTTGCACAGATTTAGCTGTTTAAAGGCATGCAGTCCTAAACTTTCAGTCAGCTGTAAAACAGCCCGTTTCAGTTTAAGCGTTGTATTCAATAAGTTGCACGCTTAAAAAAATGTTTTGTCTCACTCCCATTTCTTCTTGTTGCATGTTGCTCTACTTGGAACCTTGTTAATATCAGCCTTGCAAAATATGATTTTTGCCATTCTTCAAGTGGTCTTAAACTTTTGATCAGGACTGTATTAGAGCCATCCTCGTTGGAGCCAGAGCCTGGGTAGAGGTTGTCTGTGAAGCCCAAGTTAATGGGCGAAAATTGAAAAAGCTTATTCCACGACTATCAAGAAGTGAAAAACATCAGCTAGCAGGGTTATGGACACATAGTCCTTCCACAGGAACCAGAGAGGAGATAACAGGATAAAGGAGACGCCTTAGGATGCGATGGAATGGAGCATAACCAGTTGGAGCAGCTGCTGAAGAAAAGAAAAGGCAAGCTTTAAGCTTCACCAGCCAAGCACTCTTTCCATGGAAAAAGCAGTCTGTCTTCATTCAGCACAGATTACATTTTACTTAGTATAATCCTTTCTAAATAGTTTGAATTGCACTCTAAGCTTAAGGAATTGTTTGCTTTGATTATTTGATGTTTAACTGTTTAACATTTGGCTTTGTACCTTTTTTGTCTTTAACAGTCTCGTACTGTACCCCCAGAACAACAGGATCAGAAGATAGGGAAACAAAAAGAAGGAAGCACAGTGTCCAGAAAAGCTGTAAAGCAGACAATGGTGAGGCAGTTAGGAGAAGATAAGTAATGATAGCTGGAGAGACATGGGGGGAGGGATGGGGTGTGATAACAAGAGTGTAATTAATTCTGGGCTTAGGGTGTTGTGAAACATTCCCACAGCATGTGGTTCATACTGGAGACACTTGAGAAATGCTCCTAATTAGCCTAAAGACTGGGCAAACAGATGTAAAAAGAAGAAGGTCGTTTCCTATAGGACACTTTCCATTTAGCTCTCAGTTTCTTAAATTTGAATGTTGAAAGCGTGTAGCAGTGCCTGTTTGTTCACTATGACATAATGTTCTGTAATATGTTTACATCTCATCACAGAACAATAAGTACTTTCATTTTCCACTTTACTGTTCCTTTAATGTTCCATTGAAACTGAATTGGATAAGCAGAAGAAAATAGATGGATGGATAAGAAAGAAAGAAAGAAAGAAAGAAAGAAAGAAAGAAAGAAAGAAAGAAAGAAAGAAAGAAAGAAAGAAAGAAAAGGGATGCATGAATAAGAAAGCACAAAGGTTCAAACACACAATTAACCAACTCAAAGAAAGACAAATCAGTAAATCATCAAAACAGACATTACAAATTCCACAAAACGAGATTCAAATAATACCGTAAAACTGATGTTCAACATACCAGGATAGCAAGAGATGAAAACAACAATCAAAGAATTACACAAGAGTCAAAATCTCCCAACACTAGAACTCAACCTCAGTTATATTCTCTAAGAATTTTAAGCAAAGAACACATTTAATCTCAGGGACCATGGCAAAGATGTAGTTGTTAAAAAAAAGCAATCTATTACAAATTGTTTATTTATTTATTTTTTAACAGTAATGCAGTAATTACTCAGAGAAAGTAACTTGTTACATTACTTTCTCGCTACTTCATAAAGATAGATGGCCCCATAATTATTAGTTAACAATATAAACCTGAGGCTACAGTTCCACATACCAACACAAACTCCTGCATTTGTGTGGTCTCCTAGTGAGACCACACAAATGAACATAAAACCAGCAAAGCAAAGATGAGCACAAAGAGACTTCGAGATGATCATCACAGTGATTCTACGTAAACAGGTAGAAACAGAGGCTACAGTCCTACTGCTCACTGGTACCTCTGTTACCTGTTTAAGTTCAGACTTAGCTGGTGGGTTGCAATTTCCAGTATTTGCCAAAAACTCATTGCCAGTATTTAAAATATTTCGAATGAGTTGTTTGCCTATATCTCTTATGAATTTTGTTAAGTTATATTGAGCAGCAATGATCGTTCCTGTCACAAGGTAGAAACTGCATGTTGTGGTTCTGGGTCATTTTGATCCAGCATTTTGGGGTATGGTGTTTTTGTGATTTCATTGTGTTGTAATGTTTTACTTTCTATTATTTAGTATTGCTTTATCTTTTTATTTATATTTCTGTTTTCATTCTGTCTTGTTGGTGTGTCTCATCTCCCCTAACACACAAATTTCCCCACCGTGGGATCAATAAAGTCTTATCTTATCTTATCTTCCTGTTTGCAAGTTTCCCTGCTTGTTTTTCCTTTGTGTATGTTCTCCCCAGTTCTTCTTGTGTCTCTCTCGCTTCGCGTCCCTCTTTACCTCTCATCTCCCTTGACAGTTTTCTGTGTTCCCCTCTTTGTGTCCCCCCTCATTGTCTCCCCAGCCCGTTCAGTTTCCTTGAGCCTTCCTTCCTTCCTGGTGTGTGATTAGTCAGCGTCTTGTGTTTCCTGTTTTACTTTGACAGTGTCATGTGCTGCGTTTAGTGTGTTCTGTTTTGCTTCCCCATGTCTCGTAATGCTTAACTTGTGTTTATCTTTTTATCATGTATCACGTTCAATGTATCTCATGTTCAGGGTTTTTTTTTTGTCTCTTATCCCTAGTGTTAGTGTTAGTCAGAGGTGTGGACTTGAGTCACATGACTTGGACTCGAGTCAGACTCGAGTCATTAATTTTATGACTTTAGACTTGACTTGAAAAAATGTTCTAAGACTTGTGACTTGACTTGGACTTTTACACCAATGACTTGGGACTTGAATTGGACTTGAACCGGTTTACTTGAAAAGACTTGATATTTTACCCCAAATATAAAATTTAACATGCATATTATATAGAGATTGAAAATGTGACGTCATTCACGGGTAGAACCGCAAAGGATTCTGGGAACTCGTGGCAAGCGGTACTAGCGCACGCAGGCTTTCAATTAAAATCAGTTATACAGCGATAAAAAGAAACACAAAAATGTCAAGAAGCTGTTGTATTATTAACTGCAATAGCCGGTCGCATGACAGCCACGGGAAGCCGACGGGTAAAGAGATCGGTTGTTATCGGATTACGTCGTTGAAGAGAAATTGTTCGAGCCATGTTTCCGAAGTAACAAAGACGCGACGGATGGCCTGGATTGCAGCCATTCAAAGATAAAATATAACGTCCCAGAACACTCCAGCTCACAGGTTAGTCTGCTCCAAGCATTTACACGAAGGTCAGTGTTTTTTAGTAGTTAATACGTCATTTTTCTTAACATAATTGGTGATATAGGTTACAAGCAAGTCTGGCGCTGAACAGAAATGGTCGCGCTATGCTCCTTTGTTTATTGTGCATAAATAGTGAATTGTCCTGACACAATATTGCGTTTCGCCTCTGTTATTATGGTACATTGACAAAAACATATACTTTTATTCACAGGATAAAACAGGTTTTTTGTATCACTAATTGCCCAGTACGATTACAGCATACAATATTATTGTCACTGCTACATTTCTGTAACACGTACCAGAAATTATTTCCACTACTAATTAATTACCGTTGAGCTCAAAGGTCCTATTAATAAACGGTTAACGAATGTGTATTTATGACGACAATTTGTGAGACTGGTAAACTTATGATACGTACGATGGTCTTTCGTTCTACACGGTGCATTTCAAGGTCCTGTACCCATCCGTCGGTAAACTGTACCTGGGCTTGTTGCAGTGACCTGAAGTTACTAAACTTCATGAGTGTGTGCACTCACTCCAAGAACCGTATAATTATAAATATGCATATAAATATGCTAGGATGAGATAGCTGACTTCATCTAACTAGCAAATGTTGTCCAGGCTACGTTGGTGATACAGTTTTTTTAATGTGTATGATATTTTTGTCATGCGATTTTAAAGCCGGTCCTACAACCGCATCCAAGAATAACATGCAGCTTATCTCAGAACTGTCGGTGAAAATTATTCTTGGAGCTAGGTTTAATTGAGCTGCATTTTAAAGAGGTGCAATTTCACAATTTGTGTATATTTTCTAAGTTCACTATTTTGTCATGTGTTGAGAAAAACACAGATTTTAAAATTACATGGTCTAATATTTACATTTAGCATAACTGCAACATTATTTTTTCGTTTTTTTTTTTTTTTAAAGACTCGAAAGGACTTGAAATTCAAAGTTTCAGACTTGTGACTTGACTCGGACTTTTACACCAGTGACTTGAGACTCGACTCTGACTTGCCTGACATTACTTGAGACTTGACTTGAGACTTGAGGATAAAGACTTGAGACTTACTTGAGACTTGCAAAACAATGACTTGGTCCCACCTCTGGTGTTAGTGTTGCCTCAGTTTCCGTGTGCCTTTGTTTCTTATCCTTGAATCAGCCAATAAATCGGTTCACCTTTCGTTAAGTTCCCGCCTCATTGTCTTGTTTTATTACATTAAGGTCTTCACTTACAACACATCGACCACCGGGCTGTGACACTGCTCAATTTTGGCAAAGTGATTCTTAGATATTCTTTTTATCTTTGTAGCTAAAAAACACAATTTACAAATCTTAAGTTACAAATGTATTTTTCAAGACAAATGTGGTGAAGAGGGAAGCAGAAATTTCAACAAACATAATGCTTTTACAAAAAATATTTTAAGTGGTGAAAAAGAAATGCATTTATTCTAATAACAAAGAGAAACTGTAGTTCAAGCCTTTTTATTTTTTATATTTTTATTTAATTCTTTTCTTCTGTAAAGTATCCTTGGATTTCTTTAAAGATGCTAGTTAAAATGGTTTTTATATGTTATCAATAATATATATAATCCTTTTGTAACTCCTGTTGTCTATACCCAATTTCCCAGTGTCTATTTATAATGTCTATTTCCCAATATAAGCAAAGATATTACACTTTACAATAATGAGTAGAAACACTTGCAATCGTTTTTTGCCAGGTGATCGCTTTTTGGCTCAACAGCGGCATACATTCAACTATAACAGCTCACTAGGTTCTGGGTGAGGTTTGCGTTAGCATGCTATATGTGGAGATGCTTGCAAAGAGCTAAAGTTGTATTAGCAGCATAATGCAGTTGTTTTATGTCTTGGACACAACTTACACTTTAACATCTTGCTCTTGTCCTTTTGTGCAATAAAAGTAAAAGTAATGTCCATATCTCCACCCCTTAAAAGTTCCACCTCCCTGCATAGGAACTGAAATCAGCTGACTATCTGCACAGGAAAAAAAAGTATGCCTGGGGTTTTTTTTTTGTTTGTTTGTTTGTTTTGGTTTGTTTTTTTGTCCAACGGTTGTGAGCAGATAACTTAAGGATCTTTGTAACAAAAGCAACAATTACAACATTTTTGTGATAACTGAATTTAGCATGTTACTGAAAATTTTTATGTAATTACAGTAACTGGTTATTTTGGAATCCTTTGTAACCAAAATTGCCTGCCAAGCACTTTTTTTTTACTGAAAGAGATACTCTATCTAGGTTGTTCTGTTGCCAAGGGTGCATGGGATTACCTACAACTGTTTTCCACACTTCTGTTTTAAGAGAGTGGAGATCTGATAACAGAAGAAATGTATCTCTATCCCTTTTGTCTCAACAAATTTGTAATAAGTAGTTGTCAAACAGCTAACAGATCATCTGCAGAGGAATGGCTTATTTGAAGAGTTTCAGTCAGGTTTCAGAGCTCATCACAGCACAGAAACAGCTTTAGTAAAGGTTACAAATGATCTTACGGCCTCTGACAGTGGACTCATCTCTGTGCTTATCTTTCTAGACCTCAGTGCACTATTTGATACTGTTGATTACAATATTTTACTGGAGCATTTAGAGCATGCTGTAGGTATTACAGGTACAGTATTATATCTAACTAATAGACTCCAATTTGTTCATGTAAACAGAGAGTCCTCTTCGCACACACTAAGGTTAATTATGGAGTTCCACAGGGTTCAGGGCATAACCTATTCTGTTTACATTATACATGCTTCCTTTAGGCCAGACCTTCCCAAAGTGTGGGGCCCGCAGAGCCATTGTGGGGGGGGGGGGGGGGGGGGGGGGTATGAAAAGGGGGGGAGGGGAAACAACGCTTGGACACTGCTAGCACGGGGCGCCCACACGAACGCAACGCAGGAGATGAAGCTGAATATGTTTCCAAACCAACTTCATTCTAAGCCAAATACTAGAAAATATGGTGAAGCATATCCTCCCTTTGGCTTCATCTGCACAAGTGCCGAGGTAGGTCTCCTCAGCAGAATTGGTTTTCCCTTCGTTGGGAGCTGGGCTCTCCAAATCACAGACAAACAGTGTCCCACATTCTAGAGTTTTAGTTCACAAACACTTGTTGTAATGACTAACTACTCCTGACATTTTGGAGATGTTAGCTCTTTATACAGTAAAGTTACAGCGGGATACAAATAATATCAGGCTGATCCTGCCACAATTTGTTCTCCCGGTTCAAATCACGGACAAACAGTATCCCACATCTGTTTATGTTTTTAAACCCATTTTGCACAGAGAAGCATTTTTTGAAAAATGTATTGATAGCAATGTTGAATATTGTTACACAGGAAAAAAACAACTACACCTAAAATAATCACACCGTGAAGCCTCTGCCTTTGTAAATGGAGGGACAGTAACTGTGGGTGTGTATGTAAGCGTGTAAAAACTGCAGATAGTCAGATTAACAGTATTTTGTCTCAATCTGCCATTCTGCAATTCATCTCATGTAAACAATAATGTGGCGCACAGCGTGACATGAAAAACGGCACATACCTTTGACGTTGCGTGACCAACTCTGTATTCCTCGTCCACACGTAAATGCAAAATAAGGAGTTTTAAAAATCTCAGTTTTCGGTGATTCGAAACGCCGTTTACGTGTGGACGAAACAGCTGCGTTTTCAAAAATACCCGTGTAGGTGTGGACGTAGCGTAAAAGAGTTAGTAATTTATTTTATTACTACCTGTAATTTATTGCAGATTACCTGTATTTGCTTAACTGTTTGCTAAATGTTTGAGGTGTGAAATAAATCGCAATGGAGCAAAATATGGGTGTGTGGAGGATGTGTTTTTGCATGCGTGCGGGGGGCGGAAGACATTTTTCTTGTAAAACAAAGGGGGGCCTGGCAAAAAAAAGTTTGGGAACCGCTGCTTAAGGCAGTACCATTAGCATGCATAGCATATATTTTCACTGCTATGCAGATGACACCCAACTTTATCTTTTCATGAAGCCAGATAACACACGTTATTGTTACGGATTCAAATATTGGGGATGGATACAAGAGGAAAAACCACAATAACAACACTGGTCCGGCCGGGTTGAGTCAAACAATGATTTTCACATGCGTGGGAGATGGACACCGTACGCAGACAGCATCAGATCTCAAAATGGTGGAGCATTGATCAAACTCTTATAGCCTCTAGTGGCCCCCACCTAATCATAAAAGCCTAAACATTCACATTCTTTCTCTCACACGGCGCCTAAGCTACGACCTTGGCTCCCTGTTTATCTGCTCCTGCTGAGATGGGGCAGAAAACTCCAGTATGTTCTGTTCTCTTCTAATCAGACAAATAAGGCGATGACTTTCTGCGAACAGTATTTCTTATAACTCAGCAGTATAATGCATCATAAAACAATATCATTCATTCACAATAAATCAGCAGTCTAATGTAATGCAAATCAGTTTAACAAATGCAATAGTTAGCAGCTTCTTCTAATTCAGGAGAATAATGCAAACTAAAACTACATAATAATTCACAATCTTTAATTAGGGGTATAACATGGCATAAAATAATATTATAATCCAACATTCCCCCTGATGAGCTCTTTAGAATAAAGAGCTCACCTACACCCTGTAATCCAGTGTGGCCGGGTTCATTTCTTCTCACTCCTGAGGTCCTTTGTTCCCCTGTTGGGCGAACCATATGTGAGATGACCTCTGAGTTTGCGCAGTTCAGATGCAAGAAAAACTATTATTACAACAATAGCAGGTACAGATGACACTCCCCAGTTCTTCCACAGCTTTATTTTGGTGCTACCTTATACCCTTCAGACGTACTCAGACTAGAACCTCTGTCCGAGGAGCTTTTAGCCTTTATTTTATTGCTGCAGCCACCAGTGTCTTCCAGTCAGGTGATTCTCTGCTCTTCTTTCTTCAACCTCAGGGGTTAGACAACCCTTCAGTCGTTGCACAGATCAGGGGATTATTCTGCCCCGATTTCAAACAACGATCTGTGTATCCTCGGGTCCTGTGTATCCTGTGTATCCTCCAGAAAAAGGAACAGGAACGTGTCCCCCTTTTGCCCAAGAGCCTCTTGAACCTCGCTGGTCTGGTGTTCCTGGATTTCCGCCAACCCCTTCATGGTTATTGCTGTGTTTATGGGATCCATCCTTTTGAGGTAACTAGCTGGAGCCCAAACGCCATGACACTTGAACCCAGTTGGTGTCTCGGCAGTAACTGTGTCTGTCTCTGCTGCGAGGGATCCTCGTATGTCTGTGACCTCGTCTGGTGTCTGTTCCTTTCTCTGTAAGAGACAGAAAACCAAAACACCTCTCTTCCTAGCTCTAATAATCTAATGTTGTTATCTACTGATCTTCTGGCAATTCAGAATTGGTTTAGAATATTCAGAATGTCCCAGGGACTTATTCTAATCATATCCTATGTGTGTGTAAGCGTGTTTGCATTTAGCCCTCTGCACTCAAAGTCAATACCTGCAATATATCAGTCCGGACCATCACGCCGAACGAAGCTTATGACCTCCAAAAGACCGAGTGCCAACTCATTATAAGCACATTTGCAAGGTGTGTAAGAAAACTATTAAAACCACTCACTTTAACCAAAGACATCAAAAACAAATTAGCCATTTTTAATCCTAACATTTGCCCCCCAAAAATCATGTGTTTGCTTCCGCCTACTGTCCCACGGTTTCCTCTCCAGTGTGGTACTCAGCTTCTCATGAACACAGGCATTTTATCTTCTAAACGTTATTCAGTTAATTTCAATGATTAATGCTTAAACATGGAAATAATGATTTATGCTTCTCACTGATTCTCTAAAAAAGTCCGGAAACCTCTTGGGTCACTATTAGCTTAAGCTTTACCATACCTAAGTTATTAAAAACACAAATGAAGTCATAAAAATGTTCATATAACCCTTGTTTGATGTTAAAACTCAACTTTCCCCCCTTTTTTGACACATTCCCATGTGTCAAATCAACGGAGCTAGAAAATTAAAAGAAAAGGTTAGTGACCTCATATCTTAGAAAGTATGAGACCTTCTCCTATCCAGTGTCGTTGCTCCCGTCCTGTCATCCTGTGTTAGGGAATGAAATCAATTTAATTGTCATGTTAGATCTGTTCAACTCCTGGCTCCGCTCAGAGCCTGCGTCCGCAGAATTGCCAAGAAACAAAACCTTTATTAATATGAACTTCACTTGAATATGAACTTGTTGACACAGCAAAGGAACATTCTCTCCTTCTCGAGGACAGGCACTGACTCCCACTTATCTCCTGGAGCCAACTGTCCCTTATGGAGACACAACATTGCAGCTACAAGGTTTTGCAGATTGTTAAGTTGATCTGTGTGTAATGCTCTGAATCAGGTATGTAATATTAAATGAATGTTGTTTAATCAACTGCCACTACTTAAAACTTAGCAAAAGATATAACTGAATAAAAGATCACAAAGAAAAGCATGACATCGGTGTTATGTAAGCGCGTGCGGCCTTCTATGCTCGAAGTCACTCCAGTCCATAGATCAGCCAAACATCGCGTTGACTGTAGCTTTTAACCCTTATTAACTCGAGCACAACTCTATAATGAGCAACAAACTGCAATATGTATAAAAATGATCATGGTTACACCTGCAATGAAAGATCATATGATTACCCTGACACCTGTATATAGGAGATTAACCTGAGGTTATAACCATCAATGGAACACAAATGTTAGTACAATGTCAAAAGCTTCAATAAATGATTAATGCAATGCTTGTTATATGATTCTGATGCAATAATAATGCTGATGCTAAAATAACAGTAAAACACCCCCTTTTATCCTGTTTATAAACTTCACACATAAACGTTTATCCATGCCTCTTCTAATTTTATTTCCCCCTGTTTTTGTCACGGTCCTGGGTCAGTGACCCAGTGTTTTGAGTTTCTTGTGCCTCTGAGTTTTCTGTATTATGTTCTTAGTTCTCGTTGTTGTCCTAGCTTGTTCTTTAGTGTAGTGTCTTAGTTTGGTGTTCTTGTATTCTGTTTAGTTCTCTGAGTATTTAGTAGCTGCCCTCTGTGTTTCTTAGTTGCTGTCTCCCCTAGTCTAGTTTGTATCTGTGCTAATTCCTGTTTTACTTTGATGGTCCGTGTCTTATGTGAATGTGTCCTGCTTTGCTTGTCTCGTCAGTCCTGATTTCTCCCAGCTGTGTCCTCCTTCTGTCTCATTCCCCTCGTTACTCCCCAGTGTATTTAAACCCTGTGTTTCTCTGAGTCAGTGTTGCGTCGTCCCTCATGCTGTGTGGATCTCCCTGTGTCTCCCTGTGAGTTTTAGGTCATTATTTCCCAGTTTAGCTGTCACGGTTTGCGGGGCAAGCCGTGTGGATTTGTAGTAAGGACCCAAAAGGCGGAAGCTCTGGTGCAGGTGAGTGTTTATTTACAGGGGTGTAAGTACAAACAGCGGTGGCGACAAAACATGAAACCGGAAACCTAAACTGCGTAAACTAATAAGACAAACCAGAATGAGGATGCAGGGAGGTCCGGAGAAATACATATGGGGAGACGCAGGGAGACCGAGGGGAAACAACACAGACGAACCAGCGATTACTAAGACAGAAAATACAACTTAAATACACTCAGAACACAGGGAGATTACACACAGGTGGGAGACACAGCTGGGAGTGATTAACATGACGAGACCAGGGAGGCAAACTGAAAACACTCACATAAGACGCAGACCTTCACAATAAAACAGGAACACACGGGGGGAACAGGGTAAACACCAATTAGAGAACAGAACCAAAATCGCGAAGAGAAAACACAAAACCAAAAGGACCCAGGATCATGACATTAGCTTAGTTTACTTTGTATGCTCGTTTTTCTGTGACCAGCAAATAAAGCTGTGATTTTGAGTTCATCCCCTGAGTCTGAGTCCTGCACTTTGAGTCCTCATCTCCTGCCTGCCACACAGCGTTTCATGACAGTTTTCCCCTTACTGACCACAGCAGGGGAATCTATGTTTTGATTCAGCCATGAATCCGGCTCACCTGATTAATCACTGAGCCCCACCGTCACTGGCATCTGACAGGGTGGCGCTGCATACTCTTCCTCTTATGTCACTATTTTCAATCTGTTAATTAGAGTGCTTAAACATGAAGTAGACTGTGTCCACAACAAATCAATACAGCTGTAAATGTGGCCAATTATCAATCTATTACCAATCAATAACAAAAAATAGCTTTTATTTTATGCATGCTTTTAGTCAGGGATAGCTCAGTAGGTAAAGTGGTCGCCCCATGATCGGAAGGTCGGCGGTTCGAATCCACTTAACGGCTACCCTGAGGTACCCCTGAGCAAGGTACCGTCCCTACACACTGCTCCCCGGGCGCCTGCTTAGTGGGCTGCCCACTGCTTCACTGAGTGAATGGGTCAAATGCAGAGAAAAACAAGTAATTTCCCCATGGGGATCAATAAAGTATCCATTATTATTATTATTATTATTATTAGTCAACCACTCACCCAGAGGATCTCCAATCCCAGAAAAATCCTTCTCCTCATCATGCCCTGGTAACTGGTTCATCCAGAGCTGTATCGTCTTGAAATATACATACAACAAGCCAAACCACACCTTGGTCACACCAACCCTTTTCCATCCTGAAGATGTCCAACGCCATCTTAGTCTGGACTGTCAAAGGTGACTGTAACGCTGACTGTTCCGACAATCCATTTTATAACATTTCCTGGTCAGATTTGCCAATCTCTGCACCAGGGTTTTAATAGTTTTGCAATTTTCATTATTTTTTATTTTTATTTAGCTTCGACTTCAGATTTTCAATTTTATATCAGTTGTAATTAGTTTTTACCAATTGTTTGCTAGTTTAGTTTTTATTTTCTGAAAATCCTTAGTTTCAGTTTAGTTTTGATTAGTGTCAGTTATAGTTTTAGTTGTGTTTGCAATAATTAAGTGTAACAAAATCCCAGTTTCATCATATCAGTCATGCTCTTGTGCTTATCCTTGGGGATTGAGACTATTAACTCTTGCAGCACCGGGTGTTCGTAATTTTGGTTCAAGTGAATTGATAAACTTTTTGAAGGCAATTGACTCACACAGTTATGTAGATGTCCCCGTCCTGTTGTCTCGGGATGCATCACGCTGCCTTGCCTGGGGTTAGCTTCTGTTCTCTGGGGATGAGGGTTGAGTGTGCTCCCGTACCTTCTCAAGGTAAGCTAGGTTAGCCTTCTGGTGTGAGCTTTTCAAGTGCACTTTAAGGTTTGTGGGATTTTTTCCCTTTAGAAATGTCCCTCATATAATTTGTCTCTTTCCACTACAAGACACTTGCTTTAAGCAAAGCACAGTCATACTCAAAGTAATCCCAAATTGGACTCTGGCGCTTTCTCCCAACTTTTCCTAACATGATTCTGCGCGTGGACGGAGCAGCAACACAGATGACTCGACTAATGTACTGCCACCGGCTGGCATAATGAGACAGCAAGAAAAAAAAAAATCGGGAAACTAAACTTCATTTTCACCCTTGACTATTGTAGGACATGCACACATCAATGAAAACTAAACACATTTTTGCTATAAATTCAGTTAATTTTAGTTAGTTTTGTGAACACTCTTTACAGTTTTAGTTAGTTTTCCTTTGTTTTTATTTTTATTTCCGTTAACGAAAATGTTTTTTCACTTCTAGTTTTCGTTATTTCGTTAGTTTTCGTTAATAATAATAACCTTGCTCTGCACACTGGAATAAACATAATCAACATGATCAACATTTTACTGCGTGTTATTTCACCATCTTATCGATTCCAACTCTCCATCCGCATGTGGTTTGGCACATTATATTTATCTAGAACTCCACTCTGTCTCTAAATGTTTGAAGAATTTATCATGTTTGGGGCAAATTTTGAGAATTTGACCATAAACGAAAGTTATGGTGTTATCACCCCCTTCGGGGCTTACCTTTCCCAGTCTTGATGATATTCCTCCCTATTCTTTGCAAGTACCCCCTTTTGGTGGCGAGAAACTGTTGGTGTGGTCAAGTGCGTGCTGTAAAAACAAAAGCTCAGGACAGAACAGTTATCAGTCATGTACTTCATACAAAATTAGCATATATTTGATTTCATATTGATCCTCTGAGTGTAATGGTACATTTTAATTTGAATTTATCAAAGCTAAACACAATAATTTTTCTTTATTTTACTCTTGTTCTTGTGCAGCACCACCTCTCAGCACATGCCCCTGTTGGTTCTATCCTACTTTTAAATTGCTGACCATTTCAAGAAAGCACCTAAAAGACGGGGACCAGTGTTTATTATTACATATATCCATTTTGAATGTGACAAGCCTACCATTTCCCTGTTATCCATAGATATTACTAGAGTTTTGGCTTTTTTTTTTTTTTACCTCTATTTAAGTGACCAGTTAATTGACTCTTTACAGTGGCCCGCTATGGTTAATAATAACATGCTCAGTCATGAGTGAAATCAAACCTCTTCTTCCCTTTAGCATTTAACATTCCCAACAATATAATGTGATACGTTAATCGAAACACAGCTACTAAAACACACTTTTCTTAATGCAAACATCAGTAACTCAAAATTAGCAACTGTGACCAAGTGGTCGGCGGGGTTATGAACAAAATAAATAAACTTGACAACGCCACCTAGGGGAATTACACCCCCAGGAAATATATTTAAGAAAAATAAATAAAAGGAATAAAAGAAGACCGCACAGATTCAAGGATGCACACTGAGGCAGGTTGGCTTCCAATATTAAAACAGTTTTATTTATAGAAATAAATAAAATATTATAAATAATATTTTATAAATAAAATATTAAAAGTCAAGATGTAGCGTCATTATTGACAGTGTCCTACAGTAAAAATAAACAATCGTGGAACTTGGACTTACCAGCAGCCGTGGAACCAAAAGAAAATCACACCAAAAGAATCACTGCAGACCACCCAGTGCTGTACAAAAGAAAGTGTGAAAACGACCCACCACCTGAGGTCCCAGGGCCACTGGCTCGTCCTCCTTCACTGAAATAAAACACAGAAAAGTATGTTAAAAGAATAAAAGGACACTGAGCGTCAGGCTCGCTACAAATCATAAAAAGACTAAAACACACTTTAATAACTTTAATAAAAGAAATCACACACACACACACACACACGGGAAAGGCTTATTCCCCACGGGTCAAACTACCACTCGTGCTGGTAATAATTATTCTCAGGCGTAGGCCGGTCTGGCTCCCCACCGGCTGAGACCGGCCACCCAGGCGATTTAGAGTCCCAGCACGACACTCGGGCAGAGAATCACTTCAGCCCGATCACAGAAGTGTGGGTACGAGCAACAGTCCAGGGTAAAATAGAACACCAGGCGAACCCAAAAAAAAGGTAAGCCTACTTAATAAAAACAAGATAAGACAAAACGAGACAAGACAGCAGACTCCACCAAGGAGGAGTTCACAACAGCAACTGAGAAAGCAGTCCACTCTTCCAATTTAGGTTGGACAATTTACCATGGAGAGGTGAGTACAGCAGTGAACCCTGAAACAGATAAGTGTAACCTTAAACTCTTATAGCTATGAATGCTAATAAAAGTAGTTCTAACAGCTTACCCCAGGACCGGAGGCACTATACTCTCATTGGTGGAGATACCACGAACACCTCTCTCCGCAATGGCAGAATTAAACAGACTGCTGCGCTACAACAGGCCGGAAAAGGATATTAACACCAATTCCAGTATTCGGAGGGAATCCAAGGTTAAGCGAGAGCATACCTGTAGCTGTCGTATAATTGGCTCTTGCTGATCAGTCCGTCGCAGTACGCCAGCATTTACTGCTGTATCGTACCAGAAGCTCGGGAGGAATTAATCCAACAAGACATCGGCTTAGCTTTATACAGGCTAGCGCCACCCTGCAATCAATGTGCAGGTGGGTTCCCAATTAACCCGATCACCTGATACAAGGAGCGAGTGCAGTGGAAAGAGAGCGAGGGTGGTAGAGCGAGCGAGAGAGAGAGAGAATGAGAGAAGAAAAACAACGGAAGGCGAGTAGCCCATCTGGCTACACAACCAAGGGGTTAAGTCTGCAGTTCACACTCATGTGAAGCTACAGCCTCCCCCTTTAGTCCCTGTCATCCTTCTGTTCCTGCAAAAACAAAACAAAGCAAGACAAAACATCCACCCTTCTCTTACAGGCTGGGTGAATTGTTTGTGGACATTTACTAATCCTAAAGTCGGTACCGTTTTTGTCTCAGTATCAAGTCAGTTAAAACTTTTAGTCGTCAGTCCATCACAGTCCAGTCACATGCATACATCCACACACATTCATACCAGATATTGCTGATAATGGAGTCTCACGCGCAACCTATTCGAGGCTCCCTCACCAGCAAGATGATGTCATCATTTTAAAGGAAAACAGTTCCTTGTTTTTTGGACTGGATTGACTTGCTGCAATCCTTTTAGGCTCAGGACTTCTCATGTGATCAATGTCCCATATAAGTGAATTTCTCCCAAGCCCATTATAATCATGGAGAAAAATACTTTGCGACTGTTTCCAGTAAGAATATTTTATAGCGCTTTAAAGTTCAATCTCTCAGGCCTGGATTAAAGAGCTGATTTGTTAAATCAGGAACTCACAAAATACCAAAACATCACAACCGGTGGATCACACCTCTCAGATGGTCTTATCTCAGTGCACTGTAACAAAAGCAAAAACAAACGTAACCAATAAAATACTCATATAATAACAAATACTGGGGCCCATTGCAAACATGTCCAAGCATAAAACCATCTTTCTCTCTCTTAGAGAAAGAAAACAATCCAAACCTCACTGATAAAATCAACCTAGTGTCAAGAAAAACCCAAAAATCAACCAAAACTTCACCAGAAAGTTTTTCTCCCTCCCGGGACAATATTGTGTACCGTAACTCCTTTTTGCACTGAAAAAACATGTTGGACTTACTTGATTCAATAGTGTACACTGGTTGCACACAAATGTTTTGCTTTGGCAGAAACTTAAACACCTGAGTTAAATCAACACAACCTTTTCATATTCAGTAAACCTGTGCATTTTGTGTTCATAAAACACAATTGAAACATGTTCAGATGGAGTAAGTTGAGCTCCTGGAATATTTTAATCCTTCACAATTCTGTCAGTTTATTTCAACACTATTCAATAACGTTTATCCAAATACTACTTGGTCACTTAAATACTACATGTTGTCTTCATATTGCATACTGTTCAACAAAGTCTAGATCCTGGTTACCATAAAAATTGAAGGGGTCTACAACAATTACCATCCTCCTATCTTTATCCTGGTTGCAACAGGGCTGAGAAATAACCCTGAAGTGACAGGTTACCAGGCAGGGTACAACCCGGACAGCTGACCAGTCCATCAGATAGAAACAAACAGCCGTTTACACTTCCATTCATGGATAATTTAGAATCATCAATTAACATAGCTCTAATAACTGCATGACTTTTCACTGTGGCAGGAAACCAGAATACCCAGAGAGAAACCACTGCAAACTAGCCAGACTGTGGATTTGCACCCAGGAGCTTCTTACTGTCAAGCTTACTGTTCGCCGACAGGTCAAGGTCGCGCATCCACGGCCAGGAGGGAGCGTAACCTCCGGGCTATGCGCTTCTTAGCAGCCTCTAACTGCTGTCCTATAATAATTTATAACACTTTGAAACAGCAGTCAACTCCTCGAAACAAGAGTGTGACTGAGGCAGGTGCATCCTAGATATCAATGGAGCCTCTAACTCACAACATGACCAACTCAGGTCCACCATATAACCAATGGAGCCTCTAACTCACAAAATGACCAATTCCCTACCAAACTACTTGAGCCTATAACTCAATTTCTTAGCAGCCTCTAACTGCATTAAACACTTGAGCCTCTAACTCAATTTCTTAGCAGCCTCTAACTGCATTAAACACTTCTTAGCAGCCTCTAACTGCTTTAACTCATGAGATTTTTTCATCAAAATCAAAACAGACATCTACCAGTAATTTCAGTGAGTAGACTTTAATTTTATCATGTCCAATTTGGCACACTAGATTCACACTAGATTCAACAGGTAGTGCCTTACCTTTGTATAAGCCGGCTTATGCCCACTCACGTCAGACCACTGGCTCTTGCCTGTCCGTTCGACAACCTCGGACCATCCAAACCTCCAACTTCCACTCCAATACAACAGGACGAGCCCCCAAACTGTTACGGATTCAAATATTGGGGATGGATACAAGAGGAAAAACCACAATAACAACACTGGTCCGGCCGGGTTGAGTCAAACAATGATTTTCACATGCGTGGGAGATGGACACCGTACGCAGACAGCATCAGATCTCAAAATGGTGGAGCATTGATCAAACTCTTATAGCCTCTAGTGGCCCCCACCTAATCATAAAAGCCTAAACATTCACATTCTTTCTCTCACACAGCGCCTAAGCTACGACCTTGGCTCCCTGTTTATCTGCTCCTGCTGAGATGGGGCAGAAAACTCCAGTATGTTCTGTTCTCTTCGAATCAGACAAATAAGGCGATGACTTTCTGCGAACAGTATTTCTTATAACTCAGCAGTATAATGCATCATAAAACAATATCATTCATTCACAACAAATCAGCAGTCTAATGTAATGCAAATCAGTTTAACAAATGCAATAGTTATCAGCTTCTTCTAATTCAGGAGAATAATGCAAACTAAAACTACATAATAATTCACAATCTTTAATTAGGGGTCTAACATGGCATAAAATAGTATTATAATCCAACATTATCTAACCAGAAATATGGTATCTAACCAGATACTTATACTCTTGATAGTATAACCTTGGTCTCCAGTAACACTTTGAGGAACCTTGGAGTCATTTTTGACCATAGTGTGTCCTTCAACGCACATATTAAAACAAATATGTAGGACTGCTTTCTTCCATTTGCACAATATCTCTAAAATTAGAAATATCCTGTCTCAGAGTGACTTGGGAAAAACTAGTTATGTATTTATTACTTCTAGGTTGGACTACTGTAATTTGTTATTATCAGGATGTCCTAAAAACTCCCTGAAAAGCCTTCAGATAAACCAAATTTCTGCAGCAAGAGTGCTGACAGGGACTAGAAAAAGAGAGAGCATATTTCTCCTATATTGGCTTCCCTTCATTGGCTCCCTCTTAAATCCAGAATTGAATTTAAAGTCCCATTCCTCACATACAAGGTCTTGAATAATCAAGCTCCATCTTGTCTTAATGACCTTATAGTACTGTATCATCCCATTAAAGCACTTTTCTCTTTTACTGCTGTCTTACTTGTGGTTCCTAGAGTATTTAAAAGTAGAATGGGAAGGAGAGCCTTCAGCTTTAAGGCGCCCAGCTTCCAATTTGGATTTGGCAGACAGACACTGTCTCTACTTTTAAGATCAGGTTTAAAACTTTCCTTTTCACTGGATCATTTGACCTTGAATCCTCCCTTAGTGATGCTGCAATAGCCGTAGACTGCTGGGGGATTCGCATGATACATTGAGTATTTCTTAGTCAGCCACCTTTCTCACTTGCTATGTGTTAATAGACGTCTCTGCTTTGAATCGTGCTTGTTATTAATCTGTGGCTGTCTTGTGCAGCATGTCTTTTGTTTTGTCTCCCTCTCCTAACCTCAACCAGTCATGCCAGATGAGCCTGGTTCTGCTATTAAAGGGAGTTTTTCCTTCCCACTGTCACCAAAGCGCTTTCTGGGGTCCTATGATTGTTGGGGTCTCTGTCGTATTATTGTAAGGTCTACTTTGCAATATAAACCAACTTGAGTCGATTGTTGTTGTGATTTGATGCTGTATAAATAAAACTGAATTGAATTAAAATTGCTGGCCAAAATGCATCTACCATTTTCTAGTTTCTGAAACTATGCCTGTTACAAACTTGAACTAAACTATGTGACTGTAGCTCCATTCTGCATGCCAAATATCAGTAGTTTGCTGGTGACCCTGTAAAGGCTCAGTTTATAATACTTTGTTGATGTCACGGGTAATGGGGAAATATGGACTCAGTCGCGGAGCTCTGGATGCGAAGCAAACAGTGCGTTTATTTACAGTGCTCAAAAACAGTCTCAAAACACAAAGCGAAGTGCAAAAATTCAACGGTGATCATCTCCAAATTCCCAGTGGTGTGCAGGTGAGTCTCCCAAGTGATTATCCGAGTGTGTTTCTCCTCCGAGAGCTTAATCCAGCGGGCTCCTTCTCTCCAACCTTCTGCTCCGTATCACTTCCTCCTACAAACGAGTGACGACAACAACAGGTGAGAAGGGTAGCCGGCTAAAGCTATGTTACAAGTAACAAACACTCTTTACTACCGAGCTTCCAGTACAATCCGGACACACAGTTAAATACCTCAGCCCACAACGAAGGATGATCAGTGACAGCTGGGTGGCAAATTAGGTGCAGGTGTGTCAGCCACTGGGTGGAGGAGGAGAGAGAGAGAAGCACACACAGACACACACAGGCAGGTCGCCCTGGGAAGGACCGTCCGACCAGGGCCCTGTTTCAGAAAGCCGGTTTAGTGCAAACTCTGAGTAAGTATACCCTGAGTTAACGAAAACTCTGGGTTTTCGGTTTCACAAAGCGAGTTCAGCTGAAGCCTGAGTGAGTCACTACGACACACTCCGTGAAGCTAACCTGCCCCCTAGCAGGTTTACTACAACTAACCCTGACTGTCCCCGTCTCTTTGTCGGAAACCTGACAGTAGGAAGTGTCAGACATGGCGTGCCACTTCCTTGAAGAGCCAGTAGATCTTGAAGCCCAAATACTCCACAGAGCTCTCCGCCGGGAGAGAGTGATCAGAGCGCGTTTGGACATTTTATCATTACCTGATGATTTCCTGTGCGAACGTTACCGTTTCTCAGCACAATCAATAAGTTATTTGGATAACATCCTCAGGCCATATATTACGCATGTGACACATCGCGGACATTCTTTCAGTTCTGTACATATTATTTGTATTGCACTTCGGTTTTTTGCAAACGGGAGCTTTCTGTATAATATTGGTGATGCTGAGCACGTTCCCAAGGCTACCGTCTGTCGGGCAGTCAGGAATGTTACAGTTGCACTGAAACGTCTCCTGTACTCGTCTGTGGTGTTCCCCGGTCACAGACCCACAAGATTTATCAAAGAGGGATGCCACAAAATTGCAGGTAGCAGGATGAACAAAACTTAATGTATGATGTGGTGATACTTGGACTACTACTTAAATTTTACATTTATTTTCACGGTTCCCAGGCGTGATTGGCTGTATAGATGGCACTCACATTCCAATCATTGCTCCTTCAGTAAATGAAGGAGACTATGTGAACAGGAAGTCTTTCCACAGCATTAATGTACAGGTACATAGTTCCCTGTAGCATTTCAAACTAACAAATTATTTCATTATAGTAATGGATGCTAATTTGTGTTCTCTGCACTGTGAAGATCATATGTGATGCTGCCAACATTATCACAAATGTGGAAGCCAAGTGGCCAGGCTCTGTGAGTGGTGGTGGTGGAGGACCCCCACCTGTTTTTCGGGCCTCCGCTTTTTTTCTAGTGGCCATAATGGGTCACATTTGAGCATACAGAGTAAGCAAATATGTACTTATAATGTGCTCAGATAATTTCAATAAATGCTTACAGAGGGGAAATTAATGTAGCCTCTAACTGCAATTGATTTACATGGGACAAACAGACCAAGCACTATGGCTCATAATACAATTACACCTTACCTGTTTGGACTATATTTTTATATTTCATTTTTACTTGCTACCAGGAACGTTGGGGGCCTGTTGGGTTGCACCTGCGCTCAAATCACATCACAAAGTAAAAGGTATAAAATACAAAATAAAATATAATAAAATAAGTGTTAAATGGGTGGAAATCCCTAGATCAATGTTTAAATTAACACTCACGCATTGACTGTCGGCTATGTTTTGCCATGCATGCTCCCTTTCTTTTGCAGCTGAGGCTGTGTTACTTTTTTTTCTGCAAAATTTGCATGTTATCAGCATATGCTGCCATCAGAATTTCGGCCTCAAGCGCTGTAAAATACATTGACCGCGCCTTCTTTCCCTCCTTCTCCATGGTAATTCGCTTAATCTGTGCTCCACTAATCAGGGCTTTATGTATCCTCGTGCGCGCAGGTTAAAGCAACTCCGCGTTGATTGAACTAATTGTTATCAGCCTTTCTGAAACCGAATATTCCGAGTTGGACAGTTCGGGGTTACTCAACCCTGAGTATCGTTTTTCACTCTGAGTTTTCTAAACCGGCTTCCTGAAATAGGGCCCATGACAGTTGATTTGTTCTGTCATAGCAGTGAAAAGAGCTCATCATGGTGGAACTGAAATACTGAACTACATTTTACTGAGTGTAAGAAAGACTGACTCTCTCTCACGAGACACTTCATTCTTTTCATGAGCATGTTTGTGATTTGATGTCTGATTTTTCGTTTCTCTTCAGGTAAAAAGAGAAGAACACATAAACAGTACATCACTACTGCTGACAAAGGCACGTTTGAATGTTTACTAACTTTAAACACGACGTGTGATTAAAGCTGAGAGGCGCTGAGAAGCAATGAGAAGGCGGGGTGATGGGCTTGTGCAAATCTAGTCTGTAAGCACAGATTGAGCAACAGGGCCGGGTACCTCCTTTGTTTGACACTTTTCCTGTAATGGGTGTGAGGCATTTGGAAATAGTTGTCCAAAAAGGCTAAACATCCACTTCACAGTGTGGATTTGCACTTCACGCACTTCACCTGCATGCGCGCGGTGCCGCTCGCAAGTCGGACTGTTCTTACCCACGTGCGTGTAAACTGGAGGACCGCGCTGCCGCACTGCTATTAGTGCTGATAGTGGAACCTGTTATTGGAGCAGATAGAGAAACACCCGCACCGCCTGCTGCTCTTAACTTGGTGCGTAAACGGTTTACGCTTCAATCACCTTCTTGGCTGCCGCAGGATTGAGGCTTCCAAACAGCGCACAGGGCGAGGTAAAGAGCTGGGGTTTTTTATTTCGTTTTGTGTTTACAAAAAAAAAAAAGTCCTGTGAAACTCTTGTCACTTTGACGCATTACAAAGAATATGAGAATTAATGCGATGTTTATTGGAATGATAAATATAACACCTTGTAATAATCTCAAGGTGTTTTAGGGAAAAGGAAAGACGTGTAACAGTAATGAAGACGTTAAAGTGCGTATCACAAACCAAACCTAATAGGAATAAGCAGTAACACTATTTTTGTTTGTTTTTTGTTTTTGTTTTTGCTATATAACTGTTTTCATAAAGAAAACCGACTTGTCCTTTTAACAGCAGAAACGAACGTTCACTCACTAAGCGCCTTGTAAATCTACTTCTTCTTCTTCTTCTTCTTCTTCTTCTTCTTCTTCTTCTTATTATTATTATTATTATTATTATTATTATTATTATTATTATTATTATTGTTGTTGTTGTTTTGTTATTATTATTATTATTATTATTATTATTATTATCATTATTATTATTATTGTTGTTGTTGTTGTTGTTGTTGTTGTTGTTGTAGTTATTACTGTTATTATTTTTATTGTTATTATTATTATTATTATTATCATCATCAACTCTACTATCTTATAACAAATATTAAAATGTAAAGAAACAAAAAGCATTCTGACTGCCACAGATCAAAAACTATTTACTTTTCCTTTTAAAAAGTCCTGCTTGTTTTTCCTCCTCAACATAAATACTTGCCTGAGGTTGTGTCCTGTGCACAGGTCTGGAACATTTTGGGGGATTTTGTAAAAGGTAACGGAAATATTTGTCTCCTTGTGGAGCTGGACTTTTAAGGATTTCCACTGCAGTAGACTCCAAACACCCTTCGTTGAGTGCTATATTTAGACATAGGCTTAAAGGTACTTGAGCTTTAGTTGAGTTTTCAATATGCATGCTAGAGGGTGTAATCTTTTGATGAAGTGAAGATGAGGCAGGGTCTCGCTTAGGTTTTAGGAGTTTTTACCCACAAAATGCTCCTGCTTGGGGGTAGTACTTTCACACAGTTCAGGAACATCTGTTGAGGGACTTGCAGCTCAGTGATACTTATCAACTTATCAGTGATAAGTCTACTGTTTTCTGAAGTAAAGTAATACAACCTGAATTTTTTTCCTAATATCTGTAAAGGCAGTCGGGTAGTTTTTCTTGTAGCATGAGCAGACCAAGACATATTACAACTGATGTACATACAGGTTTTGTTATACACTGCAAACAGGGAATTGGAAATCTGTGCTATTCAAAGCCAGGTTGCTTCATTGTTCAGGGGCCCGGCCATGGAAACACTAAGCAAAATGTTCTGGAGGAACATCTAACCAAGCCACGGAAGAGATGAATATCTGTGAATAAAGAAGAATGTCCCACTGCAGCAACCTGTAAAGAGCAAAGAGCAGTGTCTTACATAACAAGGATGAATTTATTTTTTAAGAATAGTTGATATTGACAGTTTTCACAGTTTACTTATTGGACTATTGCAAGTGGAATGCAGAAATTGCTTCTATAAACTCCATTGCGCTATAAACCAAGGTTTTGTTTTCTTTCCCCATCTTCATTCATCTGCTCATCATGGAATCGTGCAGCCGATCATATTTGTGAGACTTCTGAGAATAGTTGTGGTCGACCATGTTGTGCAGCAACAGGCCAAGTGATTTAGAGCTGAAAACATCAGGACTGTGAGCAGCTCTCAGCTCAACAACCCCTCTCTGTTTGCTGGCTTAGACTCTGCGGCTCCACCCGGACCCCCACCCATTACCCCTGCACCCACCCAGAGCACACACACACACACACAAACATACATTCAGACTGGGGCCTGCAGTGGACCATGTGAACCCTTAATCAAAAGGGGGGTGTTATTTCACACACACACACACACACACACACACACACACACACACACACACACACACACACACACACTTTATATGAATTAGTAGTGAGCAGGAAACAGCAACATCTACTGGCTGCTAGCTTGAAAGGGAAAAATCTGCATCAGTATGTCTTGTGTGTGTCTATTTATGTGTATTCACCTTTATATAGCAAATGACAAGCAAGACACATGAGCCAAATTTTCTGAACGTTTTCTCTCTTCAGTAACATTACCTTACCTTATTTATTATTTAACCATGCTCCCAGTTAAATGCTGTAGGTGAGTCTATTGTGGTGTTGAGTGGATGGACGAAATCACAAGGTTGACATTTTTCTCACTACAAGACTATTTGTGAAATATCTTTCTTGGTAACTTTTTCTCATACTGAAGCTATTTTTTGCTGGTTTTTAGTTTGTTTTTTGTCTGTTTGGAAGCTGACACAGTCTCTAAGGGGATCGGGTTTGGGGGATAACAGGAGGAGAGAAGCTGCAGAGAGGCTTGTAAGACTGCAATTCTGCTTCCTGGTCCCAACTCTGGATAATAACGTTTTTGGGGGGGTTAATAAATTTGGCAAAGTTTCTAGAAATGAGAGCTGCTCCATCCAAAGTGGGATGGCTGCTGTCTCTTCTAACAAGACCAGGTTTCCACCAGAAAGTTTCTCAATTATCTATAAAGCCTACATAGTTTTTTCTAGACAACACTCAGACAGACAGCAAGTTAAGGAGAAGATGCAGCCGGTCATTCCAATGGACTGATTCTTATATAGTACTTTTCTTTTTACCTTATTTACCCATTCACAGAAGCACTTTTTTTTCTAAGTCTAAGTGCTTTCTATCTAAAATTCACACCTTACTGAACACATCGGAGAGCAACCCCGTGACCCTGAATTAGATAAGTGGAATAAAATAATAATAATAATGGATACTTTATTGATCCCCATGGGGAAATTACTTGTTTTTCTCTGCATTTGACCCATTCACTCAGTGAAGCAGTGGGCAGCCCACTAAGCAGGCGCCCGGGGAGCAGTGTGTAGGGACGGTACCTTGCTCAGGGGTACCTCAGGGTAGCCGTTAAGTGGATTCGAACCACCGACCTTCCGATCATGGGGCGACCACTTTACCTACTGAGCTATCCCTGCCCAAAATGGATGGACAGTTAACAAGGCAAGGATTAAAAAAGCACTTGAACACTTAGTTACTTTTAGCTCTGATAGTGCCTCCTGTGTTTGGCTAGCAGTGAGTACCCTGTACCCATTTAGATGCTTATGAGGAGTGTATCTAACCCTAACCAAAGCTTGATTTCCCACAGAAAACAAAAGCAGAAACAAAAACAGAGATGGGCAGGATTGTAGGATCATACATTTCTAGCTATTCTCGTTCCTGCAATACAATCAGTGTCACCAACAGTATTACTGTTTTCTCATAGTATTTATATGGAATATTAAAAGGAAAATCTTGTGCTCTGTACTGAGGGCTCTTTGTGGCAGGTATGACGTGGTGTGCTGGTGATGTATAATAAAGAATTCAGTAGACTAGTTTGAACTCACCACGTCAACCATAGGAGGAAAATATATCAGCTGTGCAATAAGGAGACAGACTATTTGTGAATACCTAAGGCTGCATATACAGTAAATACCACACCCATCGAATTGCACCCCACCCACATGCAAACACATAGTAGATTCTAGAGACTGCTAATGTCTGTATGCTTGGCAGGGTTTGCTTTTCCAAAGCAGGTTGCCTCACAGCTTTTAGAAGACGTTCTCCAACAGGGTGTTCCTACTCCACTTTAGAGATGCTGAATATAGAATGTTTTCTGCATCATTTCCCTGTGGAAAGACTACACGAGGAAAAGAAATGCATAAGCATACCCTAGGCTAAGGTTTACACTAAACCTCCAAGTTTCCATTCAGTTTATTTTAAGAATGATTCTCCTATGTAACCTTTACAGAGTTTTAATGTGATCTTTGTGGACTCCTTCATAAGAAAAAAAAATATGTTTAGCATTTATACTTCTGCACTGGTGCTGCAGAGACTGAATGCCTCTCTGTTCGCCAGAAGTTTTAGTGTAAGCCAGGTAACCCTAAATGTTGTCCAGAGCTCTGAACATTTGCAGGCTTGCAGCAGAGATAGCAGCACATTAAAGGAGTCTGTCACTATCTGTACCATGAAGTTATTCACCCAACCACAACAGCCTGATCTGGCCTGTTGCATTGTTACGTTTGTTGAATGCAATCTCATTTATTGAATTCACATTCAACCTACAAATTGATACCTGTCTGAAACCAGTTTTCCCCAGACTCTTTTACAACTTGGGAGATAAAGAAGCTGCTTTTATCACTAGATTTTTGTCTTTTTATAGCTGTAGCTGAAGCTTGCTCTGTAGCTGGTTAAGATACTGACTAAAACTGAATGCTTCAATTGTCCTGCTTAATCTACCGCTCAGAAGGACATGTACAGTGCTGTGAAAAGTATATGCTCCCTTGCTGATTTCTTTCTTTTTTTCTTGTTCACGACCAGTATGGATTGAGAGGAGGAAGACAGGATAAAAGACACGCTGTGGAAAAGAGTTACAGTTTAAAATGATTAACAATTAAATGCAGAGTGGTCTATAAACACATGGAGGAAAGCATCTCCTTTGTACTGGTTTTCAGCATAAGCCAGGTTAACAACTTGTATGTAATGAAAGTATTGTGTTTATCGCTCAGGCTACAAAGTCTCAGGAGCTCTTACATCACCTTCTCACTCAGTCAGAAGTGAGATGTCCATTCAAGCAGAACAAAACTCCGCCTCTTTAATTCATAATGGTTACTTTATTTGTAAGCTTACACTGGGGAAGTGTGGTGGTGTGGTTGCTGTTGCGTCACAGCAAGAAGGCCCTGGGCTTATATCCAGCCTTTCTGTGTGGTGTTTGCATGTTCTTCTCTGTATGAACTCCCTGGCTTCTTCCCACAGTCCATAAACATGCATTGGTGATAGTTGTTTGTCTGTATGTGTTAGCCCTAAGACAAATTAGTGACCTCTCCCAGGTGGAGTCTGTCCCTTGTTCTGTGATAGCCTCTAAACTCCCTGTGACCCTGAATTGTATAACTGAAAGAAGATAGAGAGATGTCTGCATTAACCTGTGAACTATTTTCTAGTTATACAGTTGAGTGTTCAAAGAAACTTTCCAAATCTCATGATCACTTATGCATTTCTTACAAGAACAAGTACTGTCACTTTACAATGACATAAATGATTGTTTTGTCTCTTTGTGGTGGTCTTCACATCTCATTGTCTCATTAATGTCATTACCCATGCATTCCTTTGCATGTATCATTGTCCTGAGGTTTTGGTGCTTTTGTTTAAAAAGAAGGCAACAGTCCAGAGATGCTTAGCTCCCACACAAATGTGTACCTTAAAGGAGATAACCCATAACTGAGCAAATGATGTCTTACAAATAAAAAAGAAAATAACACAGACTTTTCTTTCCCTCTAAGTGGCTCATCAGGTCTCTCTTTTAAGGTTTTTACACTAAATTTAGTTTTCTCTCTAAAGGAGGTTTGTTGAGGTTCAAGTTACTCTGTTTTGTGGCTTAGTCATAAATGTAAATAATTTCCATATTCCAAACCTGGAATTTGGAAAGAACATTAAATTAAAAAAAAAAAAAACAGAGTATATGGATATTAATAAAAAAAAAAACAGTTCTGAATACATAAGATAAAATTGCATCACATGTAGTAATGACGTGTGCAAAGGAGACATTTAAGAAGTTTAAAGGATGTTTACCCTTCTTTTCAACCTGATGAGAATATTGTAGCCAGCACGGGTCTTCTAGAATATGTTGAGCAAACCAGCGTGCAGCTGGAGAATGCTTCCACTTAAGTGGTTATTATTGGCACCACTGTGATTCTAATGTGTGGTACACTGATTTGGTGAGTAAGTGGTTTACTGTTATGTTGTGCTTTCTTGCAGTTTAGCACCAGGTTCATGAACTTGCTAGCTAGCTAGTGTTAGCCTAGTTTTCGTATCCCGATGCTTTCTCTGCATGCTGCTGCTTCTCAGCTTAATAAAAAAGTAACCCCACGGCTTTTAAAACCTTATATAAAACGCTCTCAGTAAAATTTCCTGTTGTTGCTTTGAAATGGAAAAGTGAGCTTAGCAACTTCTACATAAGAGTTAAGAAGAATGTGGGGGCCTGTTTTCAATCCACACAAATTGTAAGGCAGCAAAATCAACCCAACACATTAATTCACAAGCCCATGACATAGATGTATTCTAAACTGCATTTACTTTAATGCTTTGTGGCTGCTTTTGAACATCTGTGGCATCTGTTTTTTACTGCAGTTTTACTGCAAGGTGGTTGGTGCTTTTTGTGGTGGTAATCCGAGAAGAGAGCCATCAAGCTGAAGGAGGAGTCCGTCCTATTGGGCTTAGTTAGCCATCAGGAGGTGTTCTATAGCTTGCACTGGAGTGGCTCACAGCTGACTGTGAAGTGGCGGGAATGAGAATCAGCACAGATCTGTGGCCGTGGTCCTCCGTGGGAAAAAGGTGCAGTGCCCACTCTGTGTCACGGATGTGTTGCTGCCCCAAGTAGAGGAGTTTAGGTATCTCAGGGTCTTGTTCATTAGTGAGTGGATAGAGGATCGAGAGATTGACAGATGGATTGGGGCTGCAGTCTTGCAGACACTGTACAAATCTGTCGTAGTGAAGAGAAAGCTAAGTGCAAAAGCAAAGATGTCCCTACCCTTACCTATGGTCATAAGCTCTGGGTCCCACATAGCAAAACTGGTATGGTCCAGATCCACACATGGGCCACCACAAGGCCAGTTGCAGACACACTGGTGGTCCTGTGCTGGCCCATGTTTGGATTACCTCTGGGAAACCAGATCTGGGCCACCAAAGGCTCATCATTCTTTGTGGTATGTGGGCCATGTGTAAGTTGTACAGCTGCTGTTATTGTGTATATATTTATTTATATTTAGATTTCTTCATACATTCTTATATAGTTCTATATTGTGTATTGTGTATTTTGTTGTACAGTTATTTTATTTTCAACTTTAATTTATATATTTTATCTTATTCTTCCCAGTTAAATTTACCCTTCATTCTAATTTGTGTTGTACAGTTATTTCATTTTTAACCTTAATTTATATTTTATTCCTTCCTAGTTAAATTTACCCTTTTTAATTTTTCATATTTATTTCCTATCTTATTCATAGCCTTTCCTTTTTTGTTTTCTTTAGGTCACGAGCAGTTGTCCAAGCATTTCACTACATATCGTACTGTGTATGACTGTGTACGTGACAAATAAAATTTGAATTTGAATTTGAAAGTTGTGTGCACCCACAGGCCAGTTGCAGACACACTGCTGGCCCTGTGCTGGCCCAGAACAGTTTCAGCTCTGGCCCCAGATGTCAGCCTAATGTGTACCTTAATCAAGCCATGTAATAACAACATGTGCCAGAACATGATAGCACAAAAGAAACATGATGAAACTTTGTTCAGACAGTGAATGGACTGTTTCTTACATAGCGCTTTTCTACTCTCCTGGATTATTCATAGTGCTCTATACAATATTCACCCAATTTCTCTAAACTGAGTGCTTCCTAACTACAGGGTGGGCCATTTATATGGATACACCGTAATAACATGGGAATGGTTGGTGATATTAAAGTCCTGTTTGTGGCACATTAGTATATGTGAGGGGGCAAACTCCTCAAGATGGGTGGTGACCATGGTGGCCATTTAGAAGTCGGCCATCTTGGATACAACTTTTGTTTTTTCAATAGGAAGAGGGCCATGTGACACATCAAACTTATTGGTAATGTCACAAGAAAAACAATGGTGTGCTTGGTTTCAATGTAACTTTATTCTTTCATGAGTTATTTACAAGTTTCTGACCACTTATAAAATGTGTTCAATGTGCTGCCCATTGTGTTGGCTTGTCAATGCAACCCTCTTCTCCCACTCTTCACACACTGATAGCAACACCGCAGGAGAAATGTCAGCACAGGCATCCAGTATCCGTAGTTTCAGGTGCTGCACATCTTGTATCTTCACACCATAGACAATTGCCTTCAGATGACCCCAAAGATAAAAGTCTAAGGGGGTCAGATCGGGAGACTTTGGGGGCCATTCAACTGGCCCACGACGACCAATCCACTTTCCAGGAAACTGTTCATCTAGGAATGCTCGGACCTGGCACCCATAATGTGGTGGTGCACCATCTTGCTGGAGAAACTCAGGGAACATGCCAGCTTCAGTGCATAAAGAGGGAAACACATCATCATGTAGCAATTTCAAATATCAAGTGGCCTTGAGGTTTCCATTGATGAAGAATGGACCCACTATCGTTGTCCCCATATACCACACCAAACCATCACTTTTGTTGTTCCAACAGTCTTGGAGGGATCCATCAAATGTGGGTTAGTGTCAGACCAATAGCAGTGTTTTTGTTTGTTAACTTCACCATTCACATAAAAGTTTGCCTCATCACTGAACAAAATCTTCTGCGTGAACTGAGGGTCCTGTTCCAATTTTTGTTTTGCCCATTCTGCAAATTCTGTCCGCCGATCTGGGTCATTCTCGCTGAGATGCTGCAGTAGCTGGAGTTTGTAAGGGTGCCATTTGTGAGTAGCTAATATCCGCCGAAGGGATGTTCGACTAATGCCACTCTCCAGTGACATGCGGCGAGTGCTACGCTGTGGGTTCTTGCTGAATGAAGCTAGGACAGCCACTGATGTTTCTTCATTAGTGACAGTTTTCTTGCGTCCACATTTTGGCAAATCCAACACTGAACCAGTTTCACGAAACTTAGCAAGCAGTTTGCTAACTGTAGCATGGAAGATGGGTGGTCTCGTAGGCAATGTTCCCTCTAATTTTTCATGTGTCTGAGCGAACACACAAACTCCCTGAGCGGACACTTGGACCACTGAGAGCAACATTAGACGTGTGCACTGTGGTCACGCCAGCATCAAATCCATCCAAGTTACATGGTTTATTAAAATAATCAAATGAAAGCATTAGACTACTTTTAATTAAGTGTTTAGCCCAATTACAATGAAAATTAAAAAAAAATCTTGTTCATGACCTGTGTAGTATGTTAACACTTTTGGAAGTAAAAATAATTTGAACTCCAATTTTGAAAACACAACTTTCTTTCTTTTTCTTTTTTCTTTTTTTTAAATGAAGCTCTGACTTGTATTATGAGTATGAGTCTGTGGTCTGGGAGAGAGTCCTGTAACTCTCTGCCTGCAAAATACAGTATATAATGACCAATGTTGGGCAATTAATTATGTAGTTACTTCTTCAAAAAAGTTTTGCAAACAAGTTTTTTGCAGCTGTTTATCTAAAAATGCAGCCAAGGCGTTTTTTAAAATAAACATTTCAAACTATTTACAGAACAATCAGCTGTTCTGCATCAAATCTGATGCCACACAATTATGCACTCCAAAACATAATTTCTGTCCACTATGAGATAAAGGGGAACAACAGCCTGATACCTGCAGGCCTGACAACAGGAGATGTATCACTGCTGTAACACCTGTAACATTTGTAACAAACCTTTTGGGTTATAGCACCACTAGGGGGGGAGTCTCCTAGGGGGTGTGTGAGTATAGCGTGGCAGCCATTACATGCTGCTCGTGTTCTGTTCTCAGGATAGACCTCACCATTGTAACGGCCTGGCACCGGCGACTACCGATCCCCGCACGTGTATGTACGGACAGTGTAGAGCCGTGGAGACCTGGCTTGTATGGTCTTATGTTGCTGACAAGGAATAAAGGTCTGTTGTTTAATTTAACTGACTGGCTCCGTGTTATCCGGCTAACCTCCACACCACATGCCCGCTGGACCGGCTAGCCGCTCCTTCCTCGCCAGACTGCTGTTACACATTCAGCAGTCGCCTCATTGTTCTGACACACACAAGAAAACTACTGACTACACTACACACTAACTACACAAGATTTGCGCTAAACGTCGCAAATCTCTCACATTTCAAAACACCATCGTCACTCCAAAACTTTCCCCTTCCTAAACAACTAAATACCATGTTGCCATATCATTTTTTTGATTGGTCGACATGGTACATTTTTCGACCAACAGGAAAGGCTGGGGTTTTTGGTTTTGGTTTTGCTCACAGGTGGAGAGCGCTTTCGAGGCTTTCCTTATAAAACGCCGTTTTTACCGTTTCTCCCCAAAGTAAATATTGGCTGGATTATGGGATAAGGTGGCATCGTTCTAATCCCATGCGGGAGCCGCCAGTCACTTACTGACTAACACCGCAAAACAGAATTATTAAAGTTTTAATTGCAATTCAGCTTGGATTTTTTTGTGTGCGCAACGCAGATTTTCTGTGCGCAGAGATCATGCAAGCAGTGTGCAATTGCACATATACTAATGTGCCACAAACAGGACTTTAATATCACCAACCATTCCCATTTTATTACGGTGTATCCATATAAATGGCCAACTCTGTACATTCATACACATTCACACTCTTGACATGCAGCCTGGAGGAGCCAGGGATCGAACCACTAACCTTCCGATCAGTTGATAACCCGCTCTACCTCCTGAGCTACAGGAGCCCGGTAGTAGACATAAGTAAACCCTCACTAGGTTGTGGATGAAGTGTACACTCACAAACCTGTCAAACCTGCATTTGAAAAGTTGGCTACCATAGCAGTATAGTATTGCAACATGGCACTTGGGTCCTCTAACTAAAATAGGAAAATAAATAGCACTATCATTGCCAGACCTGGCCCACATATGGTTGACATACACCCTGACATGACACCAGTCAGTCAGAAGTTCCAGCTTATTGCCGGATACAGGCCAGACCTGTTTTCTATGAGCCTTGGCCAGATAAACCAATCCACAATCGGGCCAGATGTGGCATGCCATCATATAAACAGTGCCATCTACGCCAGGCCTGGCCCATATCTGAATGACATACCACTTACCATGCCAGCTGTCAGCCAGCAGTGCCGACTTAACACCAGATCCAGGCCAGACCTGTCTACTATGTGGGGTAGTGATCGAAAGAATAAGATTATGGATACAAGCAGCAGAAATTAGATTTCTCTGAAGGGTGGTTGGCCTTCAGAGAAAGGGCAAGAAGTTCAGTCGTTCACAAGGGGCTCAGAGTACTGTACTGCTACTCTTCCACATTAAAGGGAGCGATTTGAGGTGGTTCAGATGCCCGTCTCCAATCCACATCCACTGCCACAGCAGTTTGTTAGAAATGTTGAAGGTTTAATGAATTCATGGGTCCACTTAAAATAGTGCCACAGTGTTCCAGTGGCGGTTGATTAAAGACTAATTAAACAAGGTTAATGCTGCATTTGATTCAACTCACAGCTCATAATCCAGTCTGTTTGAAAAAGTAGCCTGGAATAGCTCTTAAAGTTGGAGATTCAACTGGAAAACTCCCAGTTTCCATCAGTGCTCTGGTCCTCTGTTAGTCATGGAACACTAAAGGTTCAAGAGATTCCAAACTATGACTGCTGTGACCCCTGTGCTATCATGCCCAAAGGACATATTAGCATATTAGTCAATTATCTTATATGTTAAATGCAGATAAGAAGCAAGTGGACATAGCATCTGAATTTCAGGAACAGGATCATTCACACCCCTTCCAGCCTCAGGCTATGTATATGCCCCTTTCACCAATACCTGCTGTTCTCATTTTGAGCATATCAAACTCAACCAAAACTGAGGGTAAAGGCACATTATGATGTCATACACAATGTCTTTTCAGTGCTAAAGAAGGAATGTACTTATATATCCCAAATGGGTTTAATTCTATTTTTATGGCATAATACTAAACTAGTAAGTTTTGAAACTAAGACTTACCTGTGGGTTCATGAGTAAGGTGGGGAAAAAATCAATGGATGTCCAACAGCAGGGTAAAGAATCTGCCCTGTCCCTAGCATCCTCTTCATACATAATACTTAGACTAAAGCAATGAACTGAAGCACCAGCAGCATATTTACTCTACTGTGCAGCCAATGTCAAACTCAAGGCAAAAGACAGCAAAATATCTTACTTCTGGGCTCCAACAAAGTGACAAACTGTGTAAAATCTCAGTCCTCCAATCCTCCTTATGCAACTCAACAGCTTCTTTTTAAAAAGGTGCTTTCTTTCTTTCTTTTTGCTAATTAGAATATGAGAGATTTAGCAGATGGTGACTGGACATTCGATTTCTTTAATTACTGTTAAACTAAATTTGGTTGGTTGCTGCTATTAAAAAAATGTTAAAAAATGTTCATAAACAAACAAGGAGTGGAAATTTTGAATATATGCACTTGAAGCAAACCTTTTTGATGACTGCCTCTGTCAGTGCGCCCCAGGGCAGCTGAGGCTACAATGTAGCTTGCCATCACCAAGGTGCGAATGTGTGTGAATGGGTGAATGACTGAATGTAGTATAAAGTTTTTTCTTTGGGGTCCTTAGGGACTAAGTAAAGTGCTATACAAATACAGGCCATTTACCATTTACTTAACTAAGAGAGAGTATTTCTGTTCCTGTGTCTGACAAAATCCTGGAGATCCTGTACTTTGAGTACCTTATGCTAATACACTTAAAAACAAAGTCAAGCATGAACATATCCAACTTAATGCATTATGTAATTTTGTACCATAAACACTGATTTATTAAGTGACTACAGGCAATGCTGAAAATGGTAGGAACCCCATGAATGCACTTGTTTCTGGTACAGTTTGCTTTACCTCAAGATACCGTTAGGAAAACAAATGTATAAAAGTATTATTTTTTGAAAAATGACATGATATCTCTTTTGGCATGTCTTCATCACCAAATGCAGATCATGTGCCTCCATCTCACTGTCCCAGCATCCTCCACTCTCACACCAGCCCTCTGCATGTCTTCCTTCACTATATTCATGGATGTTCTTTTTGGTCTTTCTCTTTTTCTCTTGCCTGGCAGCTCCATGTTCAACATCCTTTGTCTGTTTCATTCTCGAAACCATACTTTACAGCAGGTCACACTACTATTACGTAAGGCTTCCCTTTCTGTCTTGCTGCTATCCTTTTGTGGCAAAACATACATTTTTGATAAGATCTCAAAAGAATTAATCTTTTCCAATTTCAGCTGTGGTTCATTGTTTAGCACTGTTGCCTCACAGCAAGAAGGTCCTGGCTTTAAATGAACTAGGTGGGGGTTGTCCAGCTACTCTGGGTGGGTTCTCTGGCTTCCCCCAACAGTCCAAAGACAAGGATCAGTTTAGTGATTTTAAATAAGTTGTGACCATTAATGGTTGTCTTCCTCTACATATACATATATACATACATATCTCTATTTAGGTATATATCTATATCTCTCTCTGTCTCGATAGAGAGAGAGAGAGAGAGAGAGAGAGAGAGTATGATTGAGCATAACCATCATGCTCTTTGAGTACAAATAGGTTTTGTGTTTACGCTTCATGCAGCTGAACGTGGAGCCCTACATACCACTATGTTTACCCAGGGGATGCTGTACCTTGTAGGAGGAGGCTGTCAGAAATGACTACAGCAAGACAGCTCCTCCCAAAGCAGAACCAACTTTACCCCAAATCAGATTTGCACACGATTACATGTCTGCCTCATCACGAGATATTTTAAATACAGTGAGGGTTTCTACAGACACAAACATGCCTCTTCAGTTCAATTTTATTTATATAGCAGTTGACTCAAGTGTAAGGTACAAACTACAATAAAAAATGGACAAGAAAACGGAACACCCCAATGATCATATGACCCCCTATGAGCATTACTTTGGTGATATTGGCAAGGAAAAACTCCCTTTTAATAGGAAGAAACCTCAAGCAGAACCAGGCTCGGGGAGGGGCGGTCATCTGAGCAACTGGTTGGGGTGAGGGGAGAAAGATCAAAGAGATCTTGCAGTAGATAGCCAGAGATTAGAGGATGCCAATGTTCACATTTTGGACAGAGAAGACAGAATCCCACTAGGATTTAAATACCTGGTGCACTCCACCTTTTGGGTTTAGAACTGAAGAAGCCTCTTGAATAAGAGTTGAAACATCTTCAGAAACTTAAATAAGATTTTCTCTTACAAGGTCTTAAAAGTGAATGTAAATCAGGCATCAAGAATTTGATAAAACATCACAGACCTGCAGTTCAATGTAGAGACATTAAAAACATTCCCTTGCTGTAACATGTCCAGGATTACACAACTGAAAAACATGAATTAAATGGATAAGTAAAAAGACTCAATGAACTTATAACTTGGTAAGTATCCAAGTAGGTAAAAGAAATAGTTCTTCGTACGAGGTGTACTATAAATGCAAATGTTATCAAACTGATCTAAACTTCCACTCTTCAGCTGTATGGAAAAAACACTACTTATTAACTTTTATATTTATTTAATAATGTTAACATTTTGTTCAAATAAAGTCAGCACATGACAGTTGTGGATGATGAGGTGCTGAAGCTCATCACCTAATGGTGCCAGTGAAGATTCAAACTGCATCATTTTTGCTGCTGCAGTCCCCTCAGCTTCTTCCGCCTCCCTCCCTCCCTCCCTGCTTTAGCTTCTTTTTTTCGCCATATCTCCCAGTCTTAGTCGCTCTCTGTCTGCTTCTCTATTATCATTTCACACATCACCTGCTCTTCTTGTGTCCTGCAGTGCACATTCTGACTCAAGCATTTTTACCTTTTTTTTAAACGACATACATCTTTCCCAACATACTTCACTTCCTTATCATTGCACCCTCCCCAGTTGTCCCGCCCATAATGACAGGCTGGGAGGGGTATAAAGTAAGTGTGTGTGTGTGTGTGTGTGTGTGTGTGTGTGTGTGTGTGTGTGTATACGCTGCAGTTTTTCTGCTGACTTCAGGAACTCCACCTGGCAAAGTCGGCCAGCACTCCTAACCATCCTCCAGCACATATATTGCCACACAAGCTGTGAAATATTTTTTACAGGTTATACAAAACCTGTCCTGCCAATATTAAAATGAAATTGTTGGGTTTTTTTCTTCTGTTATATTTTGTATAAGATATATAAGGGTACAACAATAATTTTTCACCCATCATCACCTAAACAAATACCACAGAAACCACCAATATATATATATTTTACATGTAAATACATTACATGTATATTTACATGTAATTTTTTAAGTCAAATTGAGGGCAATGAACAAAATGTGGGAAACTCAAAGGGCTAGTTAGCTGTTAAATCAAGAATTTCTGTTGTGTCAGCTGGTGTCCTCACAAGGATGCAACTACAGCTACGCCAGTGTGTGAGTGTGAATGAAGCTTGAGGTGCAGGGGTGACGCTGCACGGTGGCAGTCTCCTTCTAAAAGTGTGGGCTGTCATCAGGACATGCTGCTTTCTCACAGTGCTGAATGACAGAATACTTCCTGCACAGTATGTACTATATGGCTTACACAGAATGTGTATTTGTGTGAACGTCTTCTGTGGGCTGTAGCTTGTAGGGATGCCTGGTTTGTGCATTGAGAAGCTTTATTTTAATGTGCTGAGTCTGACTGTATGTTTAACTGCGTTCAACAACTTAGAAATGGGATTTTGAGATGTGTGTGTTTCTCTTTAGATGTGCTCAGTACCCAGCAGGCAGGCGTCCTGTTAACCAACTGTAATTACGGAGCTCTCGGGGGAGAAAAAGCACTGCAGATAGAAACACAGGGTCATACAGTTGCATACAGAAGAAGCTTATAAACGGGCTTTCTGTATAGCTTATACATGGAAAACTTTCCTTAGCATCCTCACTGTAGCATAACCCCACCCTCTGTCTGTGTGTCTCTGCAGTGGTCAGAACCTAGCTGGTGAGTGAAGATGATTCCTGTGCTGATCTGGGCTTTGATATCACTGAATGTAGCAGAAAACGACTTAGATGCTCTGTACCCTGACCTGGAGCATTCGAGAACCATTTATGTCACAGGTGAGTACATGTTCACTTGTGTTTCTTTGTGAGAGTGACAATGTCATTCCAGCATCTGTTTCTGTGTTTCGTTTAGAACACTCACTCTGCAGTGTCCTTTCTTCCCTCAGTTTATCAGCATGTTCTCAGTGATAAGACTGCTATGTAGGGACTTTTAGCTAACTTAGACAGAGCTATCCAGTTTGGCTTTTATCAGCAAATTAAAACACTGTATATCTCTAGTTTTTACATGGTAAAAAAAAAAACCAACAACACATAACAGCTATTTTGTTATGCAAGTCACTTCGGAAATGTATTTATTTATCTATTGTTTGGTTTTCCTTGTTTGTGAGATACGAACAAAACCAAAGCCCTTTTCATTTAGGCTGCGTGATTCAGTGAGAACGATGATATAAATCTTTACCAGCATGACTTCCAATTTCCTTTTTTTTCAATATCACTAGCTACTGTATAATATTTTTAGTAAAATAAAACATGATAAATTAATCTCTATTAGTTATTGTTTAAAGTAAAGTTTAAAGCAGTTTAGCAGCAGCTGAGTCTTTGGCACTGTTTGGATCTATGGCACAGATATTCTTTGCTGTTTGGTTTGAGACCTTGGAGCAGTTTCGTCTTAACTGGACTAGCATTTTTTAACGTTTTGCTTCATTTTGGGGGTTTTTTGTTATTGTTTGTTCATTCATTTATTTACTTTTGTTTTTCTAGTCTAACATGACCATACATAGAGAAGATGGCAGAATGCCAGAACCTCAAAGTTTTCAGCAGGCTTGGATATTCAGCTGCATAGCTGCAGCATTCTCAAATTTGTTATAGTCTGATCTCAGTTAGAGACTAAAATGTAATAGAATTTCCCTCTTTAAAACTGGAGGACAAACATTTTAGAGGGTTCATACCCCACAGATCTGTCTTCTTTCACCTGCACAATTGCTAAGACTAGAAACATCTTGTCAGCTGATCCAAAACATTCGACAGGAGTTCTGGTTGGGACTAGAAAGAAAATCATACTTCTAAAATACTTTGTCTGTCTATTAGCTTCTCTTGACTGCCTCGTTGGTAAATATGGAATCGAATTTAGAACCCTTCTTCTCACATATAAAGTCGCTAATAATCAGTCTGCATTCATTTCTTAAAATCCGTCCCATTGAAGCACTTTGCTCTCTGTTTTGTTGCTGTTTTTCAGAAAATGGCCCCCAACTGTCAGTGGTAGCAGAAAAAACCAAAGTGGTGTCAAGACGAGGGGGAAATGCTACTTTACCATGCACGATTCTAAGGGACCAAACACTGGCACAAAACCGTAAGATGCGGATCAAATGGACCAAGCTGACCTCAGACTATCTAAAAGAGGTTATCATTTATTTGACATGAACTGTCATTAGTATATTTTTTTTTCAAAACATTGTGTGTAGCATTCCAAAGTATCAATATATAATTTATGTAGAAGCATTATAAACTAGTTTTGTTACACATGTCCAATGATGGCCTTATTATCTTATTATTCATCACTTGCTAAGACATCTTCCCTCCCACTGTCATCAAAGCACTTGCTCATAGAGGGTCGGGGTTTTCTCTGTTGTATTATTGTATTATTGAAGGGTCTAGCTTACAATATAAAGTGCATCGAGGCGACTGTTGTTGTGATTTGGCGCTGTTTAAATAAAATTGAATTGAATTTCTTGTTTATTCTGTTCAAAATGTGCTGGACTATTCTTAAGAAATTCCAAAAACTGAAAGCAGTGGAAAAGTATAACATGAACACTTTTCATCGTGCTCTAGGTGGATGTGTTTGTTGCCATGGATTATCACAAAAGGAGTTATGGCAGATTCCATGGACGTGTCCACCTACAAGGTTCTTCGGCCATGGATGCTTCTCTAGTCATTACAGAAATCACTTTGGAGGATTATGGGAGGTATAAATGTGAAGTAATTGACGGGCTGGAAGATGGAACAGCAGTGGTGTCGCTGGACCTTGAAGGTATAATATTTGGAACTACTTCAAAAATTACTAGAATTTAAATATGGAAAAGGGGGGGGGGGGGGGGTAATGTCAGCTGAAGACAAAAACTGGAGCCAGTCAAACACACACACAGCTGACCAAACACATCCAGTTTATCCTGGCTGCAGGTCATCTCTATAAAGTTAAGGATCTTCTAAATCAAACATCATTATATATTATATACTTTGTATTGTTCCATTATACTTCTGTACTGTGTGGAATTGTGGGGAGCCACCTATAGAACACACACCATCCAATATATATTCTGCAAAAAAGAAGCATCAAATCAACTTTTTATTAAATTAAATATTCTTAAATTTAAAGACTTGGTTGACCTGATAACTGCACAAATAATGTATAAAGTAGGAAACAAATCTTTGAGCCACAACATTCAGAACTTGTTCCAAATAAGACCAAATACCCTTAGAGGAAACCCTATGTAGTAAGGATTCATGTAAAAACAATAAGTTACATGAATGTTGCTGTATCATTGTGTTCTATTGAATCCTTGTCTCATTTTTATATTTTTAGCAAATTTTGGTATTTGAAACAAGCGGGTAGCAACAAATAAGTGTAAATCTATCTTTTCTACTCCTTTTCAAGCGTATTAATTGAGTGGATATAGAGATATTAATGACAACTTTGATGCCTTTGTTTTGTGTATGTGTTTTCTTGTTATTTTAGTTATATTGACATGTTCAAAATAAATTCTATTCTATTCTATTGCATCTCCTTCTCTGCCCTCATTTTCTGTTTTCACCCTGTCTGTGCAGGTGTTGTCTTCCCATACTACCCCCGCCTGGGACGCTACAACCTTAATTTCTACGATGCAGAGCGGGCGTGCCACGATCAGGATGCTATCGTGGCATCTTTTGACCAACTGTATGACACATGGCGTGGAGGGATGGACTGGTGCAATGCTGGCTGGCTGTCTGATGGCACAGTCCAGTATCCCATCAACACCCCCAGAGAACCCTGTGGTGGCAAGAACACAGTGCCAGGCATTCGGAACTATGGGTTGAGAGACAAGGACAAGAACCACTATGATGTTTTCTGCTTTACCTCCCACTACAAAGGTGAGGAACAGCACTAAAACTGTGTTTTTGTAGGTATTGGCGACAAACACATCTGCAATACTGAGGGCAACATGCTCTCTGTGGTTACTGGGTTATGAGTTGATTGAAAACATTTTTACCTGTTTGGCCACCTAAAATTGAAAAAGAAACGAATGTTAATACTATAATACCAACATGTAAGAGTTTCTGAAAGTGTGCTTCTTTTTTATGTGGCTAAAACAGAATCCAGCCCTAACCACAAATGGGATGCTAGTGCCCTGATGGATAGCAGGTCTAAAGAAGTTAATTAACACTTGATATTAACATGTCTTTAAAATGTAGCTAGTGACCTGATATTTATCAAATTGTTGTTGTTGGTTTTTTTGTTGTTTTTGTTTTTTACACACTATTCAATCCAGCTTTAATATGAGTTAGTATGAAGAGCCATGTGAGCTCCAACTGGGATGCTTGCATCTTACTTCCTATAGCAGCACCTAGAATAGATGTGGCTCAGGAGACACACCATGGTTTCCACCACTGGACTCCTCCCTCTTTGTTCAGGTGTCCCAGGGCACAATACTGAATAGTGTGGAACAGAGGGTAACTTAGAGCTTGTGGGGTTAGGATGTGGTATCCGATTTTTTAGACCACCACTCAGTGTAAGTTTTATGTCACAGCTGCGTACTAAGTACTGGTAATTATCAAAATGATTTTTTATGCTTCCACCAATATTTGAGAGATCTTTATGATAATATTTTTAATCATAAAATACAAATATTCTAGTCCAAATTCTTTTAATGTACAGTTTTACAAAATAGCTGAAAAAAGATAGTAAATCACATCATTATCTTATGATGAAAATGACAAATTACAGTTATTTTATTATATTCCGGAATGTCTGAATGTTACACATGGTCTCAACAGATTTTGAGGGCTGTGCAATATGACCAAAATCTCTTATCCCGATGTAAGACATTTCTCATCCCGATAATGATATATATCGCATTTTTGGTAAATTCTGTGAATCTTGGGCAACTCGACTTGGGTAAAGTGTTTTCAGCTGGGCGTTGTGTACCTGGAGTGTACCTGTGACCAATGCATGAAACTATATATCTTTAGATTGTTGTAACGGCTGCCATTTACTTTCTATTTATTACATGGCGTGCCGTGTGAAAAAGGCTGTTCTAACGTTTGAGTCTAAGGTTCATTTTTCAGCACCTGACGGCTCTTTTTTGCTTCTCATCTGATCTTCATCATCTCAATATTGCCGTAAACAGTGTATTTTGCAACACCACAAAACAAACGATGGCGTATAATATGAAATGATGGATGTTTTAACTTCGTCAAATTTGTAAAGGCATCAAAGCATGTATATCCTGTCTTGTTGTGGTGACAGGATCATGTTAGGTTGCAGGAATTTGATACATTGATATATTTTCTGTATGTTCTAACCCATTATGTTCATCCTTCTGTTTTCTTGTCACCTCAGGTCGTTTCTACTACCTGATCCAACCCTTTAAGCTGACCTATGATGAGGCAGTCAGGGCATGCCAAAAAGATGGTGCTCAAATTGCCAAGGTTGGCCAGATGTATGCTGCCTGGAAGCTGCTGGGCTATGACCGCTGTGATGCAGGCTGGTTGGAGGATGGCAGTGTCCGTTACCCCATCTCCCACCCGCGCCGGCGCTGCAGTCCCACTGAAGCTGCTGTTAGGTTCAGTGGCTTCCCTGACAAGAAGCATAAGCTGTATGGAGTGTATTGTTTCAAGGGCCACAACTGAGCCACAACACACATCCAGCAAACAATTACATACACTAACATGCATCAACACATACAATAATGAGCATAATAATTGAGAGAAAGAAAACAGAGAAAAAAGCACATTCAAACTGTGATAGTTTTTTTTTTTTAATGGAAACCTTAAGATGTTTTATCCAGACCGATTCATGTTGTGCTTTGTAAACTGGGACCTTATATTCTACAAGGGATAGTTTACGCATATTTAAGGTTTATATTATTTAATCAATGCCCTTCAGAGAGGTGGGCACATTGTTGTGGGGATTAGATAACCTACGGCTACAGACATACTGTCATTTACAAATGGACTAGGCTCGTCAAAGTCTGAAAGTCTGAAAGTCTGAAACGTAACTAATCCAATCTCTGCTGTTCAATGTTAACAAGGTGCTAAGACAGGTACTTTGTAAATCATCCTACCACCCAGTGTTTTATTTTTTTTTATACAAACGTGATGAACCAAACACTAGTCTCATCACCAAAATGAAAAAGAAATCATTTAACTGTTAGCATTGTTTATGTTTTCTAAGTATGTAGAATGTGATAATCTAGAAATGTATTTCTGTTAATGACTATTTTTTGATATACTGTAGAAATATTTAGAATATAATTTTTATCTTTCTGGTCAAACTATCCAAGTCTATTGGGTTTACATGAAACATACAATAACGGTGGAAAAAACACCACAAAAAATGATTTTGCACTGAATTTACCGAATATGATGCATAGAGGAGAGAAGACAAGGCAAACAGCAGTTTGCTCTTTGCAGCAATACAGAATGCCTGGCATGAAAAAATGCTTTGCAGTGCTAGAGTACGTTTTGTTCTTCAGAGCATGCCTTGACTTCAACAGCAAAATTGTTATTAGAGTATAGCTACTCTTGCTATCTATTTAGCGCCTTATAGACTGCTATTTTTGATACAAATGCCATAGATTCTTCTAGCTTATTACCAGAGCCAGGCTTTGCCCTGCTTGTGACTGATGTTGCTCATTAGCCCAGCAATCCCAGTGCAACCTGAGAGGACAATCAAAAAAATCCTGTTATTCAGTTGTGGGTTTGACCTTCAGCATGTGTTTGTAATATCATAAAAATCTGCTTTCTGCATACAATGTTGCTTGACCTTTAAATCACATTTTTCTACTCCATTCCTCTCCTATGATGGTGCTAGGCTGCTGTTAACTAGAATTGTAGCTAGAATTGGAAAATTTAGATTTAAATCCAGGTTATGCTCAGGTTTATGTTTTATCTATTTTAGTCAACAAAAAAGCAAAACAATAAAAAGAAATAAATATTAGTCATGTCACAAAAGCAAAGATTTAGTTGTTTGTACCACTGAAATTGCAAAGTTCTTTGTGCCAAATACAAAGAAAAAAGCAAAATAGTGACTGTTAGCATGCTAAAAGACACACATGGCCAATGACTACTACTCACACTGTGGATTGTCAGCCTAAACAAGACTTGCAAACTCTTTGGACCCAAAAATCTACCCTCTCTTTAACAAGTCATATAGTATTGATGCTTTGTGTGTGTGTGTGTGGGGGGGGGGGGGGGACGTAATAAAGTCTTAGTTTACGTTGACAAGAAACTCAATTGTGACTAAAAATAATATGCAACTCTTTTGAATAAATTGGGACTAATGCTAGGCTAGGTCAGAGTATTCAGAAAACCTACTAATGGATACCAGGTAAAAGATTAAGGTGCTGAGGTTAACAGAGATAACACTCTGTGACTGACTTACACACTAATGTATATAGAGATGAAGTCTAAGGTCCTGAACTGGCCCCCTAATTGCTGTCTAAGTTCTGCAAGGCACAGCCATGAAGCAGCCGACCAGTTCTTCCTGCAGGAGCCTCTAAAGGTTTCTTCCATTTAAGGGTATAACAGTAAATGTAATGTGTAAGCTCACTGTACACAGCCCAGGATGGAAAAGACTGAAGTTTAGGTAATCTAATTGGAATGGTGCAGAGTTGGCTATACTTGGCTACTCAAGTCACTGCACAATCAGAGTTTTGCTATACTTATCATCAGTGAACTGCTGGACGAAATTAGCCTGTAATGATCACACACTGATGATGTGGAAGATAAAATGCTATAACAGCTATGAAGTAAACACTTACTAAAGATCTGTTTTATTTAATTTACTCCTTTTGTATTAGTGTATTGATTAGAATTATTGCAGAAATTACAGTCAATTAAATGAATAGTTTGACATTTGTGAAAGTGCAAACTGGTACGCTAACACACAGCTGTGTAATAGCTAGATCTCATAATGGGCTATAAAATCAAGATATTTCTTGAAAGTAAACAGTATTATGTGTTAATTGGTAAGATTCTGAGCTACATGTTGACACCAAGCTCACACCAGTGTTTAAATTTAGGACACCCACAAGCTCATTAGCTAGCATAGAAAAATACCTGGAAAATCCTGTAAAATAAATAGAATGAAACTAATATATAAGATATATAATAAGATATGCAAGGCAGTTCTTCAGTGCATCAGTGCAGATTGAAAGCAATTTCACAATTGATGTTACATCATCCATATTTCCTACAGTCAAGTTGTCTCAACCTGCTACTCGTTAAATGAAGAAAATAGTGGGGAAATTTTGCTAATTCGTTGTCCAGTGTTTCAAGTTTAGTGCAGCTCAGCTACCTGTTTACATTTGTTACTTGCCTTACTTAGTATGTTACATTTTTCCTAACCAGATTACCTGTTTCTACCAGTTGCTAGTCTAAATTCTGTGTGTAGCTAAAGTTCAAGTAGTTGTCAGGAATATCACATTTCAGCAAATGTTTTCACATCTCTTTACTAGCCTTTCTTTTATGCTAAATGAAGTTACGTGTCTCCTGCTTATCTACCACTTTGTATCTACTGTACAGATATGACAGTGGTATCACTTTTGTCATATCACAAGAAAGTAAATATCTATGTTTTCACCATTTCAACTGTTCATTTTAAAGCTTCTATTTTGTATTCTATTGTCTTTCTGATATTGTTCTTCGAGAACCACAGCATAGAAAACAATCTTAGGGATTTGCAGACAAAGGGATAATAAAAGAATATATAAACCATGACTCAGCCTCTATCAATGTATACAACCATTACTGAATTAACATAAATACATCATAGCAACGATGAGCGATTCCACTGTAGTTGCAGCGGAAAAGAAAAATCATCAAAGTTAATGTCTGCCCTTTATTTGTTAGGATGTGTATTTGCAGAGCTGTAGTTCTTGGGTAATGCTGTAATGTGTAAATGTTTGCAGAGGGAGGGGTCCTGCTTACATGAAAATGTTTTTCCAGTGGGAACACTGAGGCCATTCATGGTGCTGCATCAGTTAATTTTGTAACTGAAATACAGCATGTTGCCAAAGTAAATGACTGTTTTAAAAGCTGAGTGACGGCATGTTGGTTTTCATGCTGATTCTTTTGTTTGTGCTATTTTCAGGAAAGCTGTCTGTTTAACATTACAAAGAGAGCACAGATTATATATAGACATCCACAATAAACAAAGACAGCAGTACCGGTCAAAGATTTTCAGAATTATACAAAAAGGCCTGTTTCAGGGAACACAAAATGCGTTAACAATTTAAAGTTGTTCTGCAGCAATGGAGGTTGATCAAACCCTCAAAGCTCGTGCTACTAATTCCTACAGGTGTTCCAACTTTTCTGGATCACTTACAACCCCCTCTGTCTGCATAACAGCAGTGCTGGAACACACTGTGGTACCCTCGTGAACATCAGTTGAACTGTCTTGTACTGCAGAAAGTAGTGCGTTGCTAGAAAAATGGTGAGAAAAGGGCAAATAACAAGGGAAGAGAGACAGACCATCATAACACTTAGAAATGTAGGTCTTTCCTACAGAGAAATTGGAAAGAAAGTTAAGGTGTCAGTGAGTACAGTTTCCTTCACCATCAAAAGGCACTCAGAAACTGGGGCAAACTCAAACAGGAAGAGGTCTGGAGCCTGGGGCTCGCTCGGGCCACTTCGGGGGTGGGGTGCCCTCGGCCTCTCGGCCTGGGGCTCGGTCACTCTGGCACAGCTGGCTGCCGGCGGAGCTCACGGGCATGTCACTGCAACCCCCCCGACTTCTTCTGCTCCTCGGCAGCTGAGTGACCCCTCATCTGGGACTCTCCTCAGCTCTTTCTGGGACAGTGGCGCGGCTGCCCCTCTGTTGGTCTTCCTTGGTCTCTTGTGTTCTGGAGGCCTCTGGATGTCTGGAGTTTTGATCTCCTCCATACCTGCTTCATGCCCTGGTGGACGGGGCTGTGCACACATGAAGGAACCTTTTAAAAACAAGCGCGTTCATGCTCACAGGTGTACACACGGGTGCTCACACACACAAACTACACCGTTTTTGGCTCCTACCTCAAAGCACACTGTGCGCTGTCGATCTTACGTGCTGCACAATAATATTCAATATTTAGTATTTACTGTCATATTCCCATAGATCATCGTGATGTTGTTTATTATGTTGCTCTCGTTTTCTTCTACTTGCTTTGTTTTTTCATTCTCAACAGGTGAAATTAAAAAAGTATCTACTGTTATCTATTGTTAGCTAGTTTATTGTGATGGTGTTGTTTTTATTACGTTGCTCTTTGTTGTTTGTTTCTCTTCTGTTTTTTTTTATCTCCATACAGGTGATCCAGGTGTTTTGTTTGTTTTTCTTTTTTTTTCTTCCTCCCTTTCTCACCATCTCTTCTCCCCTCTATTTTTCTTTCTCTCCCTCTCCCCCAGTCATGTCTGTCCCGTCTTTAAAAAACGAAAATAAAATAAATACATAATTATAATAAAGGTCAATCAAATGGACCGATATGGCAAGGCCATGATGATCCACTTGGTAAAGTAAATCCATTTGGCATCTTTCTTGGCCTTCAGACAACAATTCTGATGGCTAAAGATCCAAACGGGACAGGCAAAAAAAAAAAAAAAAGAAGAGAAGACTTCAAGCTGTAGGTTTGACAGGACAAGTTGCAGGAATAAAGCCATTGCTAAGATGTCAGAATAAGACATAGAGGCTTCCCTGGACCATGAAACATTGCCATTGGGATACTGAAGACTGGAAGAAGGTATTATGAACTGATGAATCAAAATTTCAAATCTTCGGTTCATCACACAGGATCTTTGTACGCCGTCAAGTATGTGAAAGGATGGTTCCACAGTGTGTGGCATCAACTGTTAAACATGGAGGAAGTGTGATGGTCTGGGGCTGTTTTGCTGGATCCAGGGTCGGTGACTTGTACAGAGTGACAGGCACCCTAAACCAAAACAGCTACCACAACTTTCTGTAGCGCCATGTAGTACCCTCTGGTATGTGCCTAGTTGGTCAGGGGTCCATTCTACAGCAAGATAATGACCCAAATATAAGACCCAGCTATGCCAGAACTACCTTAGGAAAAAAAGAACAAGCTGGTAAGCTTGAAAACATGGAGTGACCAGCACAGTCTCCAGACTTAAACCCCATTGACCTGCTTTGGGATGAACTGGAGTGAAAGCAACAGATATGGGGAGAGCTTTCTGAAGTAGAAAAGAATGTAGAAAGAATGCCACGTGTGTGTTCAGCTGATACATCTGCCAAAGGTGGCTACTTTGATGAGTCAAAAATTTAGAATACACTTTGGTTTAATAATTGATTCCATGATTTCCTCTTTAACTTCAGTTGCCTATTTGTATTATGTCTTGCAATGACACACACACACACACACACACACACACACACACACACATATATATATATATATATATATATATATATATATATATATATATATATATACATACATACATACATACATACATACATACATACATACATACATACATACATACATATTGCTCCATTCTGTAGTTAGTATACGTAGCCAGTCCTGTCAGTAATCTCACTGAGGGGGTTCAGGCCTATACAGAACAGCAGTGGGAATAGAGCATTTCCTTTGTAGATCCCGCACTTGATGGCAACCTGTCCTATGGGCTTGAAGTTGGTCTCTAGTGTTGTCCACCACACCCCCACTGAGTTCCTGATGAAGGCTCTTAGGGTCCTGTTGATCTTGTACTGTTCCAGGCATTCCAGGATCCAGGTGTGGGGCATCGAGTCATAGGCTTTCTTGTAATCATTCCAGGGAGTGCTCAGGTTGGTCAGCCTAGTCCGCACTGCCCTGTCTACCAGTAGCTGGTCTTTCACTCCTCCGCTGTTCTGACAAAACGTCCTACTTTGGCAAAACGTCCTACCGTAAGTAGTTTATGCACATTTCTGCTGTCACACAGTAATTCCAGCACAAACGTAAGTAGGTATGACGGTTTACCACTTAACTTTGCCCATCAGAGTATGCTTGTAGCTCACATTCATAAAGCCAGGATGGTTTGCCACTTCATTTTACCTGTTAAAGTATGCTTGTAGGTCACATTCAGAAAGGTAGCATGGTTTGGCACGTATTTATACCCGTCAGAGTATGTTTCTAGCTCTTATTAACAAAGGTAAGATGATTTGCCACTGAATTCTAGCTGTAAAATTATGCTTCTAGCCCATATTAACAAAGGTGGGACGATTTGCCACTTAATTATAGCTGTTAAAGTATGCTTGTACATCACTTTTACAAAGGTAGGACGGTTTGGCACATAATTTTACCCGTCAGAGTATGTTTGTAGCTTATATTCACAAAGGTAAGACGGTTCGCCACTGAATTTCGTGTTGCGCGCATGCGTAGAAACAACGGGTAGGATGGTTTGTCAGGTAGGATGGATTCCCAGAACACCGGTATTCCTGACAATTCCTTTTTGTCCCCCCACTCATGTATTGTTCTTCTTAGCTGCTATGATGCCTGACAGCAGCGTCCATGTGGTACTGAGGCAGGTTATTGGCCAGTGGTTGGATGGGAAAGTTCTCTTCTGGGGGTCCTTGGAGATCAGGACTGTCTGGCCTTCAGTAAGCCATTCTGAGTTGTGAGGAAGTGAGCAAAATGAAAAAGAACTGGATAAAATGTCTATAAAATGGTTTCTTTTCCGTCACCAGAGGATTTGTTTTCCTTTTTGTCAAAGAACAAAATATAATACTGCAATCACTTAAAAAAAGTAGTTCTTCATTTTATACATTTTATACAGTGTTCTCGTTTTTATGTTTTTTTGTTGCTTTTCTTTTCAGTTGGTAAAGGCATAAAATGAGAGAGCTCGCTGGCTCTAGGTTGGGCGAGGCAGGGCAATGTTGGCAGAGTTCAGTCCATGCCGAGGTCTATGCCAGGGGGTCGCTCATGTCCTCGTCAACCTGGGAGAGGAGCTCCTTCTTTTCATCAGTGCTCGCCAGAGAATTGCGGCTGTTGTGGGCACCCATGTACAGGGTGGCATACACTGGGTTCGTGAAGTTGGTGGGCTGCGGAGTGAAGAAAATTTCTCAGTGACTCAGGCAAAAGAAATGAAAAGATTTGGTATATTGTGAAAGAAGCAGTATTTTTCTTATTCAAATAGGCTCAGCTCGCATAAATAACAAGATGTTTCCCAGCTCAGTGCTGAAACCCTGGCAGACATTTGTGGTTTGTTATGTTTTCTGTGTTTGGTTATTTGTTTCTGAAAGTCTGGGCACTAATCATCTGCCCCCAACAAACCAGTAGGTGTATTTCCAGTGAAGAACTTGCAACTTCTTTTTAAGCACTCAGGACTTTATGGACAATTCCTCATTTGATGTTTTATGATTGTGGTGTGGCTTTTATCTGCTGAATGCATTCACACACACAGAGGTAACTCAGGGTTCAGTATCTTGCCCAAGCATTGATCTGTATACAAACCACTCGAGCCACAACGTGTAAACCATGAGACTATGGAGCCACTCATCAGAACTAAAGTATATGATTCACATAATTCTAACAATATTCATTCCAAAATTCATTACAGATGCCAGAAGTAAATACCATAACGACACCCACTGGTTTCCTAAGTCTTGCTTTAAAGCTTTTGCATTTGGACTGTGGTGATCTCGATGGCAAAAAACTGGATATAAATGTAGAAAAGTGATTACAGATCAGTCAAGACAGAAAACTGTTTTTCACTAGACGTCCAAAGGACAGGAATATATTGAGAAACTCACTTTTTATTATTATTTGTAAATATGTGTATAAATGGTTGGTTTTTTGTACTGTTTTTATCAATAAATCTCAGCAACAAAGGACCTACACCCATGTGTGTTGATTTCTCCCTAAGATGGCAAACTGAAACACTCCAAGTTGGTGACTTTTGGAGATTTATTTCCCTGGATGATTGAGAATGCATCAAGATGAAACACAAAAGGAAGTTCACAGCTTTTAGCAGCTCCCCCACCCCCTCATCCACACACCCCCACTCCCCTCCCTCCAGAATTCCCAGCTAACAACCTAATTTACATATGAATGACTAGCCAATTTAGCTTCCACTTGGCTACCAGCCATTTGGCTGGTGGTGGGTTTTAAAGGTAGAAAGGTAGAAGCCTGGGACTCCAAGTGTTAAGACAGCAAAGAAAGAGAAGAGTGGCAACGGACCGGTAACCCATAACAACGCATGTAAACGCATGGCAACGGACAGTTAACCCATAACAACGCATGTAAACGCATGGCAACGGACAGTTAACGCATGGCAACGGACAGTTAACCCATGGCAACGGTCATATAACCCATGGCAACGGACAGTTAACCCATAACAACGCATGTAAACGCATGGCAACGGACAGTTAACCCATAACAACACATGTAAACGCATGGCAACGGACAGTTAACCCATGGCAACGGTCAGGTAACCCATGGCAACGGACCGGTTACCATGGCAACGGACCGGTTACCATGGCAACGGACCGGTTACCATGGCAACGGACCGGTATCCCATGGCAACGGACAGTTAACCCATAACAACGCATGTAAACGCATGGCAACGGACAGTTAACGCATGGCAACGGACAGTTAACCCATGGCAACGGTCATATAACCCATGGCAACGGACAGTTAACCCATAACAACGCATGTAAACGCATGGCAACGGACAGTTAACCCATAACAACACATGTAAACGCATGGCAACGGACAGTTAACCCATGGCAACGGTCAGGTAACCCATGGCAACGGACCGGTTACCATGGCAACGGACCGGTTACCATGGCAACGGACCGGTTACCATGGCAACGGACCGGTAAACGCATGGCAACGGACAGTTAACCCATAACAACGCATGTAAACGCATGGCAACGGACAGTTAACCCATAACAACGCATGTAAACGCATGGCAACGGACAGTTAACGCATGGCAACGGACAGTTAACCCATGGCAACGGTCATATAACCCATAGCAACGGACAGTTAACCCATAACAACGCATGTAAACGCATGGCAACGGACAGTTAACCCATAACAACACATGTAAACGCATGGCAACTGACAGTTAACCCATGGCAACGGTCAGGTAACCCATGGCAACGGACCGGTTACCATGGCAACGGACCAGTAACCCATGGCAACGGACCGGTTACCATGGCAACGGACCGGTATCCCATGGCAACGGACAGTTAACTCATAACAACGCATGTAAACGCATGGCAACGGACAGTTAACCCATAACAACACATGTAAACGCATGGCAACGGACAGTTAACCCATGGCAACGGTCATATAACCCATGGCAACGGACAGTTAACCCATAACAACGCATGTAAACGCATGGCAACGGACAGTTAACCCATAACAACACATGTAAACGCATGTCAACGGACAGTTAACGCATGGCAACGGACAGTTAACCCATGGCAACGGTCAGGTAACCCATGGCAACGGACCGGTTACCATGGCAACGGACCGGTAACCCATGGCAACGGACCGGTTACCATGGCAACGGACCGGTAACCCATGGCAACGGACAGTTAACCCATAACAACGCATGTAAACGCATGGCAACGGACAGTTAACCCATAACAACGCATGTAAACGCATGGCAACGGACAGTTAACGCATGGCAACGGACAGTTAACGCATGGCAACGGTCATATAACCCATGGCAACGGACAGTTAACCCATAACAACGCATGTAAACGCATGGCAACGGACAGTTAACCCATAACAACACATGTAAACGCATGGCAACGGACAGTTAACCCATGGCAACGGTCAGGTAACCCATGGCAACGGACCGGTTACCATGGCAACGGACCAGTAACCCATGGCAACGGACCGGTTACCATGGCAACGGACCGGTATCCCATGGCAACGGACAGTTAACTCATAACAACGCATGTAAACGCATGGCAACGGACAGTTAACCCATGGCAACGGTCATATAACCCATGGCAACGGACAGTTAACCCATAACAACGCATGTAAACGCATGGCAACGGACAGTTAACGCATGGCAACGGACAGTTAACAGATGGCAACGGTCATATAACCCATGGCAACGGACAGTTAACCCATAACAACGCATGTAAACGCATGGCAACGGACAGTTAACCCATAACAACGCATGTAAACGCATGGCAACGGACAGTTAACGCATGGCAACGGACAGTTAACCCATGGCAACGGTCATATAACCCATGGCAACGGACAGTTAACCCATAACAACGCATGTAAACGCATGGCAACAGACAGTTAACCCATAACAACGCATGTAAACGCATGGCAACGGACAGTTAACCCATGGCAACGGTCATATAACCCATGGCAACGGACAGTTAACCCATAACAACACATGTAAACGCATGGCAACGGACAGTTAACGCATGGCAACGGACAGTTAACCCATGGCAACGGACCGGTTACCATGGCAACGGACCGGTAACCCATGGCAACGGACCGGTAACCCATGGCAACGGACAGTTAACCCATAACAACGCATGTAAACGCATGGCAACGGACAGTTAACCCATAACAACATATGTAAACGCATGGCAACGGACAGTTAACGCATGGCAACGGACAGGTAACCCATGGCAACGGACCGGTTACCATGGCAACGGACCGGTAACCCATGGCAACGGACCGGTTACCATGGCAACGGACCGGTATCCCATGGCAACGGACAGTTAACTCATAACAACGCATGTAAACGCATGGCAACGGACAGTTAACCCATAACAACACATGTAAATGCATGGCAACGGACAGTTAACCCATAACAACACATGTAAACGCATGGCAACGGACAGTTAACGCATGGCAACGGACAGTTAACCCATGGCAACGGTCAGGTAACCCATGGCAACGACCGGTTACCATGGCAACGGACCGGTAACCCATGGCAACGGACCGGTTACCATGGCAACGGACCGGTATCCCATGGCAACGGACAGTTAACTCATAACAACGCATGTAAACGCATGGCAACGGACAGTTAACCCATAACAACGCATGTAAATGCATGGCAACGGACAGTTAACCCATAACAACGCATGTAAACGCATGGCAACGGACAGTTAACGCATGGCAACGGACAGTTAACCCATGGCAACGGTCATATAACCCATGGCAACGGACAGTTAACCCATAACAACACATGTAAACGCATGGCAACGGACAGTTAACCCATGGCAACGGTCAGGTAACCCATGGCAACGGACCGGTTACCATGGCAACGGACCGGTTACCATGGCAACGGACCGGTAACCCATGGCAACGGACCGGTTACTATGGCAACGGACCAGTAACCCATGGCAACGGACCGGTTACCATGGCAACGGACCGGTATCCCATGGCAACGGACAGTTAACTCATAACAACGCATGTAAACGCATGGCAACGGACAGTTAACCCATGGCAACGGTCATATAACCCATGGCAACGGACAGTTAACCCATAACAACGCATGTAAACGCATGGCAACGGACAGTTAACCCATAACAACGCATGTAAACGCATGGCAACGGACAGTTAACGCATGGCAACGGACAGTTAACCCATGGCAACGGTCATATAACCCATGGCAACGGACAGTTAACCCATAACAACGCATGTAAACGCATGGCAACGGACAGTTAACCCATAACAACGCATGTAAACGCATGGCAACGGACAGTTAACGCATGGCAACGGTCATATAACCCATGGCAACGGACAGTTAACCCATAACAACGCATGTAAACGCATGGCAACGGACAGTTAACGCATGGCAACGCATGTAAACGCATGGCAACGGACAGTTAACGCATGGCAACGGACAGTTAACCCATGGCAACGGTCATATAACCCATGGCAACGGACAGTTAACCCATAACAACGCATGTAAACGCATGGCAACGGACAGTTAACCCATAACAACGCATGTAAACGCATGGCAACGGACAGTTAACGCATGGCAACGGTCATATAACCCATGGCAACGGACAGTTAACCCATAACAACGCATGTAAACGCATGGCAACGGACAGTTAACCCATAACAACGCATGTAAACGCATGGCAACGGACAGTTAACCCATAACAACGCATGTAAACGCATGGCAACGGACAGTTAACGCATGGCAACGGACAGTTAACCCATGGCAACGGTCATATAACCCATGGCAACGGACAGTTAACCCATAACAACGCATGTAAACGCATGGCAACAGACAGTTAACCCATAACAACGCATGTAAACGCATGGCAACGGACAGTTAACCCATGGCAACGGTCATATAACCCATGGCAACGGACAGTTAACCCATAACAACACATGTAAACGCATGGCAACGGACAGTTAACGCATGGCAACGGACAGTTAACCCATGGCAACGGACCGGTTACCATGGCAACGGACCGGTAACCCATGGCAACGGACCGGTAACCCATGGCAACGGACAGTTAACCCATAACAACGCATGTAAACGCATGGCAACGGACAGTTAACCCATAACAACATATGTAAACGCATGGCAACGGACAGTTAACGCATGGCAACGGACAGGTAACCCATGGCAACGGACCGGTTACCATGGCAACGGACCGGTAACCCATGGCAACGGACCGGTTACCATGGCAACGGACCGGTATCCCATGGCAACGGACAGTTAACTCATAACAACGCATGTAAACGCATGGCAACGGACAGTTAACCCATAACAACACATGTAAATGCATGGCAACGGACAGTTAACCCATAACAACGCATGTAAACGCATGGCAACGGACAGTTAACGCATGGCAACGGACAGTTAACCCATGGCAACGGTCATATAACCCATGGCAACGGACAGTTAACCCATAACAACACATGTAAACGCATGGCAACGGACAGTTAACCCATGGCAACGGTCAGGTAACCCATGGCAACGGTCATATAACCCATGGCAACGGACAGTTAACCCATAACAACACATGTAAACGCATGGCAACGGACAGTTAACCCATGGCAACGGTCAGGTAACCCATAACAACGCATGTAAACGCATGGCAACGGACAGTTAACGCATGGCAACGGTCATATAACCCATGGCAACGGACAGTTAACCCATAACAACGCATGTAAACGCATGGCAACGGACAGTTAACGCATGGCAACGGTCATATAACCCATGGCAACGGACAGTTAACCCATAACAACGCATGTAAACGCATGGCAACGGACAGTTAACCCATAACAACGCATGTAAACGCATGGCAACGGACAGTTAACCCATAACAACGCATGTAAACGCATGGCAACGGACAGTTAACGCATGGCAACGGACAGTTAACCCATGGCAACGGTCATATAACCCATGGCAACGGACAGTTAACCCATAACAACGCATGTAAACGCATGGCAACGGACAGTTAACCCATAACAACGCATGTAAACGCATGGCAACGGACAGTTAACGCATGGCAACGGTCATATAACCCATGGCAACGGACAGTTAACCCATAACAACGCATGTAAACGCATGGCAACGGACAGTTAACCCATAACAACGCATGTAAACGCATGGCAACGGACAGTTAACCCATAACAACACATGTAAACGCATGGCAACGGACAGTTAACCCATGGCAACGGTCATATAACCCATGGCAACGGACAGTTAACCCATAACAACACATGTAAACGCATGGCAACGGACAGTTAACCCATGGCAACGGTCAGGTAACCCATGGCAACGGACCGGTTACCATGGCAACGGACCGGTTACCATGGCAACGGACCGGTAACCCATGGCAACGGACCGGTTACCATGGCAACGGACCGGTATCCCATGGCAACGGACAGTTAACTCATAACAACGCATGTAAACGCATGGCAACGGACAGTTAACCCATAACAACACATGTAAATGCATGGCAACGGACAGTTAACCCATGGCAACGGTCATATAACCCATGGCAACGGACAGTTAACCCATAACAACGCATGTAAACGCATGGCAACGGACAGTTAACCCATAACAACGCATGTAAACGCATGGCAACGGACAGTTAACCCATAACAACGCATGTAAACGCATGGCAACGGACAGTTAACGCATGGCAACGGACAGTTAACCCATGGCAACGGTCATATAACCCATGGCAACGGACAGTTAACCCATAACAACGCATGTAAACGCATGGCAACGGACAGTTAACCCATAACAACGCATGTAAACGCATGGCAACGGACAGTTAACCCATGGCAACGGTCATATAACCCATGGCAACGGACAGTTAACCCATAACAACGCATGTAAACGCATGGCAACGGACAGTTAACCCATAACAACACATGTAAACGCATGGCAACGGACAGTTAACCCATGGCAACGGTCAGGTAACCCATGGCAACGTACCGGTTACCATGGCAACGGACCGGTTACCATGGCAACGGACCGGTAACCCATGGCAACGGACCGGTTACCATGGCAACGGACCGGTAACCCATGGCAACGGACAGTTAACCCATAACAACGCATGTAAACGCATGGCAACGGACAGTTAACCCATAACAACGCATGTAAACGCATGGCAACGGACAGTTAACCCATAACAACACATGTAAACGCATGGCAACGGACAGTTAACCCATGGCAACGGTCATATAACCCATGGCAACGGACAGTTAACCCATAACAACGCATGTAAACGCATGGCAACGGACAGTTAACCCATAACAACACATGTAAACGCATGGCAACGGACAGTTAACCCATGGCAACGGTCAGGTAACCCATGGCAACGGACCGGTTACCATGGCAACGGACCGGTTACCATGGCAACGGACCGGTAACCCATGGCAACGGACCGGTTACCATGGCAACGGACCGGTATCCCATGGCAACGGACAGTTAACTCATAACAACGCATGTAAACGCATGGCAACGGACAGTTAACCCATAACAACACATGTAAATGCATGGCAACGGACAGTTAACCCATGGCAACGGTCATATAACCCATGGCAACGGACAGTTAACCCATAACAACGCATGTAAACGCATGGCAACGGACAGTTAACCCATAACAACGCATGTAAACGCATGGCAACGGACAGTTAACCCATAACAACGCATGTAAACGCATGGCAACGGACAGTTAACGCATGGCAACGGACAGTTAACCCATGGCAACGGTCATATAACCCATGGCAACGGACAGTTAACCCATAACAACGCATGTAAACGCATGGCAACGGACAGTTAACCCATAACAACGCATGTAAACGCATGGCAACGGACAGTTAACCCATGGCAACGGTCATATAACCCATGGCAACGGACAGTTAACCCATAACAACGCATGTAAACGCATGGCAACGGACAGTTAACCCATAACAACACATGTAAACGCATGGCAACGGACAGTTAACCCATGGCAACGGTCAGGTAACCCATGGCAACGTACCGGTTACCATGGCAACGGACCGGTTACCATGGCAACGGACCGGTAACCCATGGCAACGGACCGGTTACCATGGCAACGGACCGGTAACCCATGGCAACGGACAGTTAACCCATAACAACGCATGTAAACGCATGGCAACGGACAGTTAACCCATAACAACGCATGTAAACGCATGGCAACGGACAGTTAACCCATAACAACACATGTAAACGCATGGCAACGGACAGTTAACCCATGGCAACGGTCATATAACCCATGGCAACGGACAGTTAACCCATAACAACGCATGTAAACGCATGGCAACGGACAGTTAACCCATAACAACGCATGTAAACGCATGGCAACGGACAGTTAACGCATGGCAACGGACAGTTAACAGATGGCAACGGTCATATAACCCATGGCAACGGACAGTTAACCCATAACAACGCATGTAAACGCATGGCAACGGACAGTTAACCCATAACAACGCATGTAAACGCATGGCAACGGACAGTTAACCCATAACAACGCATGTAAACGCATGGCAACGGACAGTTAACGCATGGCAACGGACAGTTAACCCATGGCAACGGTCATATAACCCATGGCAACGGACAGTTAACCCATAACAACGCATGTAAACGCATGGCAACGGACAGTTAACCCATAACAACGCATGTAAACGCATGGCAACGGACAGTTAACCCATGGCAACGGTCATATAACCCATGGCAACGGACAGTTAACCCATAACAACGCATGTAAACGCATGGCAACGGACAGTTAACCCATAACAACGCATGTAAACGCATGGCAACGGACAGTTAACCCATAACAACGCATGTAAACGCATGGCAACGGACAGTTAACCCATAACAACGCATGTAAACGCATGGCAACGGACAGTTAACGCATGGCAACGGACAGTTAACCCATGGCAACGGTCATATAACCCATGGCAACGGACAGTTAACCCATAACAACGCATGTAAACGCATGGCAACGGACAGTTAACCCATAACAACGCATGTAAACGCATGGCAACGGACAGTTAACCCATGGCAACGGTCATATAACCCATGGCAACGGACAGTTAACCCATAACAACGCATGTAAACGCATGGCAACGGACAGTTAACCCATAACAACACATGTAAACGCATGGCAACGGACAGTTAACCCATGGCAACGGTCAGGTAACCCATGGCAACGTACCGGTTACCATGGCAACGGACCGGTTACCATGGCAACGGACCGGTAACCCATGGCAACGGACCGGTTACCATGGCAACGGACCGGTAACCCATGGCAACGGACAGTTAACCCATAACAACGCATGTAAACGCATGGCAACGGACAGTTAACCCATAACAACGCATGTAAACGCATGGCAACGGACAGTTAACCCGTAACAACACATGTAAACGCATGGCAACGGACAGTTAACCCATGGCAACGGTCATATAACCCATGGCAACGGACAGTTAACCCATAACAACGCATGTAAACGCATGGCAACGGACAGTTAACCCATAACAACACATGTAAACGCATGGCGACGGACAGTTAACGCATGGCAACGGACAGTTAACGCATGGCAACGGACAGTTAACCCATGGCAACGGTCAGGTAACCCATGGCAACGGACCGGTTACCATGGCAACGGACCGGTAACCCATGGCAACGGACCGGTTACCATGGCAACGGACCGGTAACCCATGGCAACGGACAGTTAACCCATAACAACGCATGTAAACGCATGGCAACGGACAGTTAACCCATAACAACACATGTAAACGCATGGCAACGGACAGTTAACCCATAACAACGCATGTAAATGCATGGCAACGGACAGTTAACGCATACTAAAGGAAAATGTATGAAGGACATGAAGACAACGTGAGATGCATAAAAAAAATCTTATAGAGCAGGTGGTCATGTTTATTTGTTTCTTATACATTCTCTTATTCCTTGAAAACAATAAACAAACTGATTCCACGTCTACAGGAAAAGGCAACATGAAGGTATGTGTCTAATAATGTAAAAATAACGTAGAAATAACCAGAAGTGTTTTCATTGACAATAGAGGAAGTCGATTTTGAGTCACAGCACAATAAAGAAAATCAACAATCTCAATAAAACTAGAGGACGGCATTGCGTATACATACTGTCAATGATAACATGATTTCTCAATAAGAAAGATCATGACAAGAGTCTGTAAACAGTGCAGAAGATATCACTTCAGTTCCATGGACCTTTATTCAATATCACAGTCCTTTCATAGTTTTGAAGTATACAATAAATTAAATTCTTATGGCTTCAGATAATATTTATAATATATATCCTATGATTAATAGCCACAGCATAGACAGACGACATATTCATCACAATTTCCTATTTGTGTTCATCAAATCTCAATTAAGAAAAAAACTCAGGTAAAATATTTTGTACAAAATCATAGACAAACAATGAAAAACAATGAGTTCAGATAGGCAGACACATTGAAAATGTGGTCAAAGGTAACAATCTGAGGTGATTTGAGGTGAGGAATTCTTGCTCATCTTTATAATTCAGTGACAAGTTCAAAGTTGTCATTTTTTGTTAGTTTTGCTCAAGAACTGCTAAAATGTTTCCATTTAATTTTTCCATTTCCATCCCTTTTAAAAGTTAACAAAGTGTGAGTGTCTTTAACCAGCTTGGACGTGACTACGCTGTTTAACAAAGAATAAAGACTTGAATTCCTTTTAATGAAAAATTTGCCACTGAGCTGCATTAAAATCTGACAGAAGGCACTAGACTTATGAGCACAGGTTAAAAGCTGATGGCTTAAGTTACACTGAACACTTTGACTATTAAGTGTAGAACGCATTGAGGAGCTAAAGGCTGCAGTGCTCCTGTGTTGTGACTGATAGACCTGGTTTTAGGGCGACCTCCTTAGGAGACATGGCTGTGTATATCTATATCAGACACAACATATCCAAGTATTTGAACAATGGCACTAGCTGGTGTTTGAAGCAGTGAAAAGGAAGCATATCAATAATCTGAGCACCATGGTTTTGTGGGGAGACTGATGTGGTCAATAAATGAAGTTTGGAAATGAAGCTAAACTGTCCTTGGTGTCTGATCCTGGAATGTAATTGTAAAAATGTCCCCTCAAGAGACACTGATAGACAGTTCAGTGGAACATCACTCTCTATCAGTGCCTCTAGACAGACTGCTGCAATTAGTCATCACCAAAAATCTGATGTCCACAACTACAAACCCACTGAGTGTTTCATCTGATCCTGGCTGCGAGTGCGGACCTGCAGCTGCCTCTCCTTACTCAGCTGTCGATGACTCTGAATGGCGATCCAGTTGCTCTGCAGGATGTTGGAAATCTGCTGTTGCCCTTGGTTTTGTCTGTGTTCCTCCTGACTCTTGGTGTGGTGTTGATAGTGCCTGTGTTGATGCTTGTTCTGGGTGTGGCGGCGTTGAAGAACAAATGTCTTATGGTAGGTTGCAGCTGAGAGCACAGATGTAGAAATTAACTAAAAGTGAGTACAGTTGAAAATACTTTACAGACCTTTAATGAAAAAGTTAGCTAAAGTACAATTAGGAGGAGACTCACGGCTTGTGCAGGTGACTTTAGGCGAGTCCCACTGGCCGTTGGCCTGGCAGCGTATAGTTGGGGTGTGTCTCTGAATGAAGCCCTGCTTACACTGATAACGGAGCAGGGTGTTGATGTCATAGCGCAATTTTGTGGCCCCAAAAACTCGGGCATCCTTCACCACAGGAGGCTGACCGCATGATACTGTTGGCAGGAGATGCAGAGTTTAATAATGTTATTCACAAACCTGTACCAATCATTTCCATTGACACTTGGGACAGTGCAGGAAACTCTAAACATAAGCAAAGCTCTACATATTTGCTGCAGTTCTGTGAGTCCCAAGGAGAAAACTACAGCTGCCCAAAACACAACAAAGGCTCATCTCAGATCGGCCAAAAACATCTTGATGATCTCCAAGACTTTTATACTTTAGACTGACTGACAAGGCAAAAGTTGGACTTTTTGGACGTTTGAGTCCCATTACATCTGGCATCAAACTAACACAGCATTTCATAAACAGAACATCAGACTACCAGTCAAACATGGTGACTGGACTTCAGTAGTGGTAACTGGACTTCATGTCATTTTTAGCTTCTGGTGTGAATAAACATGGTCTCTAATGATGTAGCCAGGTCTCCATGATTATTAACACGCAGCAGTCCCAAATAGAGGAGGTAGTTTCCAGCAATAGCTCTAGTTTGTTGGTCTTCATATGCAAGATGGCTCTTCCATATGTTGAGTAATGGGGATTTAAATGGTTAGCATGCTTGCTTGGTATCCCAGCTGTGCTCCCTATGCCACCTGTGCTACTTTCCAGGGTTGAGAACAAACCAGGAAGATTCTGGCAGTCTGGCTATATCTGGCATGCTGTACAACATATGACTCCCGTGGAACTCTCTAATAACTATACCCTGACACTGTAATATGATGTTCTCAACCTCCATGTGACTATAGATGTGTTAAATGGCAACTGGCACCCGTTAGACCACACACCACCATCTTTGTATTTTGTTTTTACTCTTTGTCAAAAACCAAAATTTGATTGATGATCTGAAACATGTGTCAAATATGCAAAAAAATGTGCATTTTTTAATACAATGCACAGCACTGTAAGTGAAAGATAAAGATAAGTAAAAGATAAAGACTGTACTGTGATTCTGTTGTTTAAGGTTAGAATGATCACCGAGACAAAATTAGAAGCAACAGACAACACTTACTTTTTCATCCACACCCCATGTAAGTACTGCACTGAACAAAACAAAGCTAACGCAAAAGTACAGTTCCTCTCGTGGCCACTTGAGGCTGGCCTCTAAACCTAATCCATGTTGAAGAGTCTGGTACAGAACACAGCTTTGGCAACTGCTGGCAATAAAACTAAACTAAATTGAAAAGACTGTTACTTGGTCTGCAGACTTAGTCTGCACAAATTAGCTAATATGTGTCTGTGTATTACACCTGCACAGTTTATGAATGCAGCTCATTCTATGTTTACTATCCCTAGCCAATAACTTTGAAGCTAAGCTTCAAAGTTAAAGTTAAATAAAAAAGCTTCTCTAAGCTTTTTTACTTAAAGAAAGCATTCTTCCCAGTTGTCCTTTAGTCTCCAAAGAGAACACGTATGTTTTTCCATGTGCATACCTGTTCCCTTTTTGCAGGTAAATGTCAGGTGATAGTTGCAGGGCACGTCATTCCACTGTCCTCCCTCATGCCAGATCATCACCACACAGTCCTCTCCTGACTGGAAGAAGCTGTCCGGCTGGTTTGGCCTCCAATGGTCATATTGCTATCAGAAGACAAATTACAAAGGGCATTATGTTACAGACTGTCTAATTAAATTAGTTTACAAAGTAATGCTGTTACATTTAAGATGGCATGTGCACTTAGCGACCAGCAATGAACAAGCGCTTAGCATCCTAAGTTTGTTTTTCTGTTTTTTTGTGTTTGTTTTTTTTCCTTTTCTAAATAAGGCCCCAGCTGTGCTGGCCTGTTTCCCATGATGCGTGTGAGGCTGTAAGCCCGCTGAGGATTGTTTACTCCCGTGAGGAGCTGCTACAACTTAACTTCTTGTATGGTGGTAAGGACCTCACCCCATGTATGCTGGGTTTTATACCAAAAGACAGAACAAGTGATAAGAGGAAGACAAAAAGAGGGAGACATGGAGGTGTTAAATTGTGTCTGAGGAGACAACAGGTCAGTCGAGCTCCCCTGCCCTCTGTTATCTTGGGAAATGTTCAGTCTGTGAGCAGCAAGCTGCATGAACTCCAGCGGAACGTTAGGTTCCAGAAAGACTTCACACAGGCACAGCTGTGTGATGACTTTTTCTGAGACATGGCTGACAGAGCAGGACCAGGACGTCGATTTTTCAATTGACGGATTTGGAGCTCTCTGAAAGAGCTCAGAAAGCTCCAAATTGCCAGTCTTGGCAGCCGGGGGTCAGTCCGCCAGGACCTCCGCTCCTGGCCGCCACCCGGCACACAATGCACCCGACCCCTATGGCGCCTCCTGCGGGTGGTGGGCCTGCGGGAGGATGGGCCCATGTCTCCTCTTCGGGCTGTGCCCGGCCGGGCCCCATGGACTAAGGCCCGGCCACCAGACGCTCGCCCTCAGGCACCCGCCCCGGGCCTGGCTCCAGGGCGGGGCCCCGGTAACCCTATCCCGGGCAGGGTAAACTGTTCCCTCGATGTTCTTTTCATAAGGGTCTTCTGAATCGCTCTTTGTCTGGTCCCTCACCCTCAGAGTAGAGCCGCTGCTGCTCCACATCGAAAGGAGCCAGCTGAGGTGGTTCGGGCATCTGACAAGGATGCCCCCTGGGCTCCTCCTGGGTGAGGTGTTCCAGGCATGTCCCACCGGGAGGAGGCCCCGGGGCAGACCCAGGACACGCTGGAGAGATAATATCTCTCGGCTGGCCTGGGAACGCCTTGGTGTTCCCCCGGATAAGCTGGAGGAGGAGGTGGCTGGGGAGAGGGAGGTCTGGGCCTCTTTGCTTAGGCTGCTTCCCCCGCGACCTAGCCTCGGATAAAGCGGATGAGGATGGATGGATGGATGGATGGATGGATGGATGGATTTGGAGCTCCATTTCATCGGGATCAGGATGTGGGGGTAAAGGGGAAATCCCAAGGAGGGGGAGTATGCTTGTATGTGAATAAACGTTACTATAGCGCTGTGACTGTTAGAGAGTTTATTTGCACACCAGACGTTGAACTTTTATCGGTTGCCACTGTGCCCTTTTTGCCCCCCTCATGAGTTTCCACAACTTTTCAGTACTATAGTCTATGTTCACCCGAGGGCTCACCTCTCCCCCTCCACCTCAACATTATCACAGAAGTAGGGCATAAGCTACAGGCACTTTTTTTGTTTGGTGGCATGGTTCAGTCAGACCTCTGTCACAGAGAAAAAACTCATTGAATCAGATAGTGAGATGGTCCTGACAGGTGAGTCACAACCCTGTCTAGCCTCCCTGTACTTTCAACAGATACAAAGGATGGCTTTATCAATTGTTAATAATGGCCCCCCATCCTCTATGGGGTGAATTTCAGCTTCTTTCCTCTGGACGGAGGTTTCTAGTCCCAAGTTAGTAATATAAAAACAGCTTTGTCCCTACTGGTGCTACTGTTTTATTTGATTCATCTTCATCTTATTTATATTGTTTTTTATCACGCATCTAATTATCAAATATGTGTTTGTCAGGTTTAATGGGTGTGTGTGTGCTTTGTGAGTGGATGCCAAATGCTATCATTTTTTTATGTAAAGCAAATTTACCTAGGGATAGAAATAAAGTAATCTTGAACCTTGAACTGCAAATTTAGCAAAAACATACATTACTGGCCAAATATTTTAGGTACTTGTGATCTTAGTTGTGATTTAAGCACCTTTCCTGTTCTCGGAAAATGCACAGAAAAAAACAAATTCAATTCAGGTTTATTTATATAGGGTCAAATCACACTTAAAAAAACAAGATCATTTGGGGGGATTTTTAACCTGTCAGCCTGACACTGTGTGGACACCAAGGTTTGTAAATAAGAGAACTTGAAAATGAGTTGTATCTGCTAAAAATCTACAAGTTAGAATCTTAGTGGCCTCAAACTCAAATTCGAAGTCAGGTTTTCTGAAAAACTTGTCAATGCGATAACTCAAAAATTAGGTAATGTAGGATTTTGAAACTGCTGGATGGTTAAGGGGCAGCACTGGCTGTTGCCAGTATTTTTCTCATTAATGTCCTCTTTACGATCGTAGCTACTGATAGCTGTATCTACTTATGGACAACTTATGGACAATATCTCTTTTGTGAATATAGACTATGAAGTCCCCACCTATCCTCTTCAGAAGGCAGTCAATACTCATCACATGTGACTGGATGTAATTCATAAAATATACAGACAGTGGTGCTGCAGAGACAAAAAACAACAGGCCTAAACAAACCCAAGGTTGTGTGGCCTTATATACCAGACGAAATACACAAAAAGTTCATTTTTGTTCATTTTATACTGTATATCTACTGCACGCACTTAACATGGTGTATGGCTCCGATTTGACCCCATTCAGGGTGTGTCTGTATTAAGAATGATAACACATGACACAGTCCTCCCTCTTCAGGATCAGATTTCAATTTTCTTGCTCTGAGTTTCCAGCAGATGAACCATGTGTTTGAGATTGTGTCATCACTGCCTACAACTGCTACATCACATGAACATTTTGCCCCGAATAAGGTTTATTGCCAATTTAAATTCAATTCAATTTTATTTATATATCACCAAAGGTGCTTTATATTAAAAGGTAAAGACTACAATAATATAGAGAAACCCCAACAATCAGATGCCCCTTTATGAGCAAGTGCTTTAGCAACAGTGGGAAGGAAAAACTCTCTTTTAATAGGAAAAATCCTCCACCAGGACCAGCTTCAGGGAAGGGTGGCCAGAGTAGTAATAATAACTAATGCAAAATGGTTTATAAACACATAGTGAGTGATAAAAGATCAGTGAAGAAGAAACGCTCAGTGCATGATGAGAAGCCCCATAGTAGCCTGAATCTTCTCTTAGCTGTGGGATAACTTTGGCGGGTTCAGGGTCAACTGAGCCAAACTTCACTATATGCTTTGTCAAAAAGGAAAGTTTTAAGCCTAATGTTAAAAGTGTCTGTCTCCCGAATCCAAACTAGATGCTGGTTCCACAGAAGAGGGGCCTGAAAGCTCAACACTCTGTCTCCTATTCTACTTTAAATATCCACAAGACAGCTGCCTGAGAGCAAAGTGCTCTAATGGGGTGATATGGTACTATAACGGTCTTTAAGATAAGATGGAGCCTGATTATACAAGACCTTGTATATGAGGAGCAGGATTTTAAATTTGATTCTGGATCTACAAGGGAGCCAATGAAGGGAAGCAAATATAGGAGAAATATGCTCTCACTTTCTAGTCCCTGTCAGTAGCCTTGTTGCCGCGCTGAAGGCTTTTCAGGGAGTTTTTAGGGCCTCCTGATAATAACGAATTACAGTAGTCCAGCATAGAAGTAATAAATGCATGAACTAGATTTTCAGCATCACTTTGAAACAGGATGTTTCAAATTTTAGAGATACTGCGCAAATGGAAGAAAGCAGTCCTGCAAAGTTGCTTAATATGCGCATTGAAGTACATATGCTGGTCAAAAATGACTCCAAGAATTCTCACAGTGGAGGCCAAGGTAATGGCATCTAGTGTAAGTGTAAGATATCATATTTCTAAGATATTTATGGCCGAGTAAAATAACATCAGTTTTATCTGAATTTAGAAGAAGGAAATTAATCATCCACATCATTATATCTTTAAGATATAATCTCTATTCCTAGAGATTAACTCAAGTGATCTTAACCCAGCTTTTTAAGTAGCTTTTTAAGTAGTGGTTTAATTACTGCCAGCTTGAACGCCTGTGGGACATAACCCATTAAAAGAGAGAGGCTGATGATATTTAAGATTGAAATCTTACTGCACCTGGTATTCCCAGATTGTACTGTACTAACCAGAGATCAGGCATGCTCAGAGTGGTACAGCAGCAAGTTAAATATAGCAACAGGTCGTAAACTTGACTGAGGATAAAATCAGCAACTTAGAGATGCAGAAGTAAAGATGGGCAGAGGTTCCCCAATCTGCAAAAAAAAAACCCACACACACACACACACACAAAAAAAAAAAAACTGTCTACTAATTGTGGAACATTTTCTGAATAATTTTCTTCAATGAAGAAAAAAAGTAGGCCTCAATATTTCATCAGCTACAGTTCATAATATCATCATCTCTGCCTTCACGGGACAAGGCTGAAAATCAATCTGGGCCCTCAGGTGGCACAGCATTAAAAACAGGCATGATTCTGTCATTGGACTCGTGTTTTTTGAAGTCAAACAACATTCTGAAAGGTACAGTGTCTGAGAACATCTGAACCCCAACATATTTTCCACTGAAAATCAAAGAAATCTACCTGAACCTGTAGGCTCCATAACAGATTAGCAAACCACGTCTGGTTCTACTTGCACAGTAGAATGAATAAGAATATCAAAAATGAATAAAGATCATGGAATGAATCTTGAGGCCCAATCTGGCCCAAGTCCAGTTCGGTTCCAGTCATTCCCCACTTCATCTGGTTCTGATCTATTTTGGATTCGTTCATGTAAAATGGTTCATCTTGAAACTGTACTGAAATAAGCCTGACTAATGTAGATAGTAGACAGCTCCCTAAGAGCCGAGACATTTCTTGTAACGTGTTTGCTCTACATTTATTAAAGACTTGGAAAGCTGCCATGTGTTTTTCTTTCTTTCAGTTAAATGTGAAACTATTATACTCTGGCTATTAACAGTACCTTAATAAAACACCTCTGCTACTGCTATATGAGAGCCATCATGTATCATTGAAGGCTGATTTTAAATCAAATTGCAAATGGTTACACTGGGGAACAATATGGTAAATGGCCTGTATAGCGCTTTACTAGTCCCTAAGGACCCCAAAGTGCTTTACACACACAGTCATCCACACATTCACACACTGGTGATGGCAAGCTACATTGTAGCCACAGCCACTCTGGGGCACACTGACAGAGGCGAGGCTGCCAGACACTGGCGCCACCGGGCCCTCTGACCACCACCAGTAGGCAACGGGTGAAGTGTCTTGCCCAAGGACACAACGACCGAGACTGTCCGAGCCGGGGCTCGAACCGGCAACCTTCCGATTACAAGGCGAACTCCCAACTCTTGAGTCACGATCGCCCCACGATCAATAATCATTGATGTCTGTAAATCTAACTATATCCATAGCCACTTATCTTATCAATAGTGCTTATCTTACCATTGGTCTGCCATCAGTCCATCTGAAGTCTCTCTCAAACATCTTATCATTCAGGCCAATCCACTGGTAGTCACTTCCTAGATCTGCAGGGAAAAAGCACGATGCAGTGAGTCCGAGATCATTTTACCGAAGCAGAACCTGATCAATACCAAACAAAGCATTTTGGAGAGGAGTGTAAACAGACAACAAAGAATTATGGTGAAGCACCGTTGAGCTCAGTGTCAGTAGCTTCACCAGAGTTTACTTGCAGCTCCATCACTATTCTCAGACTGATTTCTGTAGTAGAGCAGTGACTGCAAATCGTGTAGCATTTGCTTGCGTTTTCAAATTTGGTAAAATTATTATTTATCATCAAAGTTTCATTGTTTGCTTGTTTGTTTTTTTACATACATTCGTTGTGAATGAAACCCAAAGACATGTTGAAATCAATGCAATCAAATAACAAAGCAGCTACTCAAAATGTAACTAATGTTTTAGGTAGCCATTTCTACTGTATTTTCAAAAATATGATCAGATTTAGTTTTAGACCGTCCAACCAAAAGTAGTCTGGACGAGTGGTTGACCACAAACAACAAAGTTGTGCTGCTAGCACGGCCAAAAACTGTTTCATTTATGATATGCATTTTTAGTATTTGTACCCCGAAGGACTTTTTCACAGACTCTCTAGACCCATAATTCCTTATACTCTCGACTGATAGTATAAGGAACATTTTAGACACCTCATCGAAACAACACAAACTTACTATTGACAAAAATTTGCTCCTCATGCGACAGGATGCTGGTCAGGTGGGCTCCGTGTATCCGACATTCCCTCTCTGCAGCGTCCCAGGTCCGACGGTGTGTAAAGTGCTTGTAGCAGTGAGATTGAAACTTCTTCCAACCAAAACCACACATCTCAATGTCTGCAGAAAGAGAAAAACAAAATGTGAAAGAACCATCAAACGAGGTGGAAAAAATATTTCATATGATATACACTTTATCTTGACTTCTTGTGTTGGTGCAGAATTAAAAATGTGGTATGTATGTGGCTATATCATAACTAATGACAAGTCCCTACTTATCTTTAAGGCAATAAAACAAAATCCACATACTGAAATATCAAATTTAGGACATGCCAGGAGCTTCGGTTAACAACTACATCAAATAGGCTCTCAGAATGTTTGTTTCTACTGTCATTAACTATGAACAGGTTCACTGAAACTGCACTCCTGAAGACTTAAAACCATAGCCATGTTTGATAAAGCTACATTTAATCTGGCGGCAGATGCCGTGCTTGCAATCTGAATGTCAACCTGCCTGTATCCGAGGGATGCCCTTCTATTAGATTAACAGGTAAGAGACTTATCCTACACACCTACAGCCAGTCTAGAATCTTCAATTCACCAAACGTTGTGCATTTCGTAGGACTAAACTCCAAGGACTTAGCTTTAATATACAGATGTTACAATAGAAATTAACACCATGGGTTAACCCAAAAAACTGTGAACCACTGTTGTGATAGCCAGTATCTCTGACTAGGGTTCTTGGTTTTATTAGGCCAGCTAACAAAGACTATGTACACCTGTTTCATAGTACACCTCTCATTTCTGAATTAAATACCACGTTCTGACTGATTATTGTGACAGATCACCTGAATCCCTTTTGGCATCTTTTAACAGCTACTTTCATCAGGATAATGCAGAAAGAAATTGTTTGGCAAATCAATTTAATGAAGAAAATTAATTTAGTGGCTTTCAGTGGCCTTCTGAGCAACTAGATCACTGACTGGAAATAAAATGTTAGATAGTGACTTCAGCTTTGGTTGGTGAGGTCGCATTGTAAAGCCTTGAGCTGAGCACGTTCTTTTGGTGTTATAAAACCAGGTTTGACACTGCATGCCTTATCACAGCTTATCACGTGGTAGTGTCAGTCAAAAGCAAACTAATCCAAGTCACCTCTCCTTGTGATGGATCCTAGTGTATTCAATAACACTTAAAAGCTGTGACTGAGATCTTAAACTAATCAATAAAGTGTTTACCAAGATCACAACTCAAAGGAGGAAAAGACTTCTATAGAACCTGTCACAGTATGCGGCACCACACTGTATGAATTTGCGAAGAGGACCCAAAATATAGACACCAACGAACTTGGACCAAAACTTGAATATTAACAAAAGGCGAGCGGGAAGTGGAAGCACAGAAGGAAACAGCTGCCACTAATCTGACATAACGAGACAAAAGAAGCAAAACTGACTACACTGACATAGGACATAGACCTTCAAAATAAAACAGGAAACTGAACGGAAAGCAGACATGACAATACAACTTCACAACAAGGACAAGAAGACAAGAAACATGACAGACTAACACCGAAGACCTAAGTGAAACATAAATAAACTAAAGGCAACCAAAAGATAATCCAATTACTCAACATAATAAAGGAATAACTTAAGAACTCAAAACGTAAACTGAAAACGCTGGGTCAGAGACCCAGGATCGTGACAGAACCAACCTTTTTGCTCTTGCAGACATCACCATTAGAAAGACCACAGGTGCAAATCAGTGTTTATACAGTATGGTCTATGGACCTGATACTACACAGGTTCTGATACAGCAGGACAGCAGCACTAATTTGACGATGAAAATAAAAACCGTATAAACTAAACAAACATAGTGGCAGAACACACAAAACTGAGAGAGATCATGACAATGAGCAGAGGCAAACAAGGGAACAGACCACAGGTGGGGATCGAGCTGAACATAGTCTAACTAACGAGACGGGGAACGAAAACAGAACATGCTGCAAACAGGACAGAAGACTATCAAAGTAAAACAGGAAGTATGAGAAACACACTGAGATGCAGACTGACTAAATACAAGGAACAGAGGGAGCAAGAGACAGAGGCACCACTGGGAAAGAAGCGAATAAACATGGAGACGGAGGCGAGACTATGGAGACACCGAACAAGGGATAGAACTTAAAATACATAACAGACATGGACTACACACGGAGGCATAACCGAGAAACAGACAAATTGAGCATTGAGACAGGACTGATTTCAAAGAGGGATACGACTACCGGAAACTAGACACAATATGACAGGAGGAGGGAAAATGTAAGGCTAGATAACAAATGAAAACCTAGCAATCAAAACTATAACAACCAAAACTAGGATCATGACAATAAAGAGCTGAAGCTGTCTGAGAGCAAAGGGAAGCTTCAACCAGCATTAGTATGCGGTTTCTACTAAACAGACTGTAAGACACAATATCTCTTACTATGAATAAGTGCCTTTTTTCAAACTTCATGTGGCATATTCAAGAAAATGTTTAGACTTTGCTGCTTCGTAACCACATTTTACCCACTCCTTAGGTGTTAATGTGTAGCTAATCGAACTTCTGTCTAAAAGTAGCTATACTACATTTCCCTGGTTGCCTATCACTGCCTTCTAGTACACTTCATAATCTGGAATCAGATTTTCATTTGTTGATGAAGTTACATGTTGTTTTGGAAACATGCTGTTGTAACGGTGAAGCTAACAGCAACACAACAGCTCTGAATTTTATTTCTGTGCTCTGGCCAGAGACGGTGAGAGAGAAAGAGAGGCACAGAGAGAGCTGAGGTCCAGCTGGGGAGTGAAAGCCCCTCACTGAATGAGCTCAGCAACACACAGTTGGACTTCATTAAGTCTCACAAACATCCAGTTGTCTGCAGGTCAAGCACACAGAGACACACACAAAGAGCTCATGTATAACACACATTCAACTTCATATACAAGTCACATAATCAGCCCTTTGCTTTGTCTGACCATACAAACAATGGCTGTTTTGTATCAGTGGCACCAGAATTATACATGCCAGTAAAGTCATGATGGACAGTATCTGTCGAGTCTTTTAAGGTAGTAGCCATCATCAACTGACCTCATTTTAATCCTGCCTCTGTGCAGCTACCTGGAATGAAAGGTGAGGTCTCTAATGAATGCAGCACTATAAGCCACAGCTCTCTGTCTGCCAGTTTGAAATTAGCAGAGTGGTCAGTTGAGTATGAAACATAGCATCACTCAGCATCACCCAGGATATTAAGCCCAGCCTGAAAAAACTGAAGCAGTATTGTCAGTATTGATTCAATTCCACACGCAGCTGCAAAAGCTTTCTGGAAAAATAGAGGGCAATTATCTTTCTTCCCTCATTCTTTCCATTGGCAAAAAGCTGCAAGAGGACAGCTGTGTCCCTGATTTTTGAACTCTTGCATATACTAGGAAGGAAAAATAAGCAGTAAACAGTCCATAATTTATGTCTGAGTGTCTACATTTAGCTTTACACACTGTATTCATCATTCAAATAGATATGCCCTGCAAACTGGGAATTCTTATAGCACCAATGTCTCTATTTTTTCCACAAGACCCCAACAATGCTGACTTGGATAAGCAGAACAAAATGCAAATTTCCTCAGGAGTGTAGGTACCACAATATTAAGCGCAAAGGATGTTTGGAAGAAAGCCGCTTCTCTCCAAAAAGAAGATGTTGGCATGGCTTAGCTTTGCAGAGCTAAATTTGAACAACAAAACCAAAATGGAGATGTTTGACCATAATAAGAGCAGCATGTTTGGAGTAAACCAAACAGCCTAAACACCTCAGACCAACTGTCAGCACAGTGGTGGAGCGATGATGATTTGAGCACCTTGCAGTCACTGAGTGGAGCATCTTCTGCTTGGCACACACCCTTCTCCAGGTCCCAGTGTCACTGAACTAGCGAGTGGAGTGGCACACCACACTACACCTCCGCTACATTTTTGTTAAATAAATAATAGCACATAATATGTAATTTGTTCTTGTTCATCTGTGGTTGTATTTAACTCATTTCAAGACTTGCTAAGGACCAAATAACTTTTTAAATATCCTGATATATACTGTGAAACCTCAGAATTGACAGATCCAGTTGTTGTACTTCTATTCTACAATGACTGCATATGAATACATTAAGTAGTGTATAATGTATGACTCCAAACCATTAATAGACTGAGTAAAATAATTTAAGCAAGCAAATAAAAGCGGAATTTAGTTAAATGGCTTCTTATCATGACTACATGATACAAAAGAAAAACTATGGGGCCTCATTCTGAAACCAAACATTTTGCTCAGAGCAGCAGAAAAAAAAACTGTTGCTGCTGAGAACTGTTTCCTTGTTTGGAAAATATTAATCCTCGGAGTCCTCTTGTGTGCCTGAGTTTTGATTATCTGCTGAGTAACGGCAGAAATATTAGTCCTACGGCTGGAACTCATCTGTTGAAGAGCCAACGCCCAAAGCTGAATGATGGCCCAAAGACCCAAACTCTGCAGTAAGTTCAGACTTACTTGAAAAGAATATATCTGAGAACTGACTTCCATAGATGAATGATTTTGACACAGTTGCTTATTAATTCTGTTTCCTGACCTTGTTCACAGAACTCTCCTTTGTAGCTCGGGAGGCAGAGACAGGTGAAGGAGTTGATCCCATCCAGGCAAGTGGCTCCATTCAGACACGGGTTAGACTGGCACTCATCAATATCTTCAGACATGCAACACAGACCAGCATTATTATACATCCACCTGTCAGGAAGGGTCAGGATGGCTTGTTAAAAGAGCACACCTGGCTCTGAGGCTCTCTGTACCTGTTTCACAGTGCCACCCGGTGTATCCAGGTGCACAGATGCAGACATTTTGTGGTCCTTTCTTGTAGCACGAGCCTCCGTTCTGACACACATTGGTTGAGCATGGCAGGAGATCTGCCAAGGAGACAATGAGAATGGAAAACGATTAAAATCATCAACATCATTAAGAGCGGTGAAACGTACTGCAGTTCAGAAAGGCTTTGCAACTCCTTATTGGCACAGCAGGGCTGTCCACATTTGTGGTAATAGACACTCGGTTTGTTGGTGGGCTGACCTGCTCATATTAAAATATATCAGAAAATTCAACATCTGCACAAATGTTTACAAGGAACCTTCAATTGCAAACAGGACAGGCTTTTATCCTGCTGTGAATTTTTAATGCATATATTTGTAGAACCTCTCCATCTTCTAGAAAAGCGAGGCCAACAAGGGACAACTTAAATACACTGTTGCTACAAATCACATAGGCAAACCTGGAAGCTAAATGCTAAATGCTGCTTAGCCCTGCGACAGACTGGCGACCTGTCCAGTGTGTACCCTGCCTCTTGCCCTAAGAGAGCTGGGATAAGCTGCAGCCACCCTGAAAAAGGTAAGCACAAGAGAATAAATGGATAAATAAAACTAAATTGAATGTCTTGGGTTCAAGACTCTGCATTTTTAAGCTGGATTTGGTCACTTCTGGTTTGAAAAACATCACACAATGCCAAAATGTTCGTTTTGTGAAGCCATGAAGTAACCGCATTTGAACAAGCAGGTGGACTAACATGTCAGCTAAGGACAGTAAGGTCAGCTCACGGATCTGACAGTACATTATTTGTCGTATAATTTCATTAAAACTGCTAGGTCAGGCCTACCAGACACCTGCTAGCTACCTCACATCTGACTGAAATCATCATGCCCCTAAAGTTTTACAAATCCATGAGGGTGTGTTAACAATGGGTGAGTTGTTATGAAGGTGGAAACTATGTAATAATTTTTTGTGAGCAGCTATTAAGCTGTCTATTTAATACTTGATGTGCAAAGGGAAAACCTTGTATTTGGGAACTTTAAAAGTGTATTACAGACTTTTGATAGCACAAGTGGGTATTACCATTGAAAAAGCATGTTCTATCCCTTTTAACTACGGCAGAAGGCTGAGAGAGGGCTCAGCTCAAACATTATAGCTGCTGCCAAAACTGGCAAAAATGTTAAGCAGGGGAACGAAACCAAGCTGCTGTGCTGTTTAAAACAACTGAAGCAGCTATGAACCAAACCAACAACAACAGAGTTCATGTACCTGTAATGTTTATAGTGCTGGTCATGACTGAATAAGTTGTGTCCGAGCTGGTCTCAGGTTGAACTGTGGCCACTGTCTGTTCAGGCATCTGAGGTTGGGACTCCACAAAAAAGGGGGTGATGTCTTTATCATTGTCTACAAACTTATCCTCTGCTACAGCAGTGGCAGCCGGGTCAGGGATTAGAGCCCGCTGGGGGACAGAATAGCTTTTTTGCTCAGAAGTATAAAAGGGTGAAGTAGTGGAGAGTGTGGTCTGGTCTATGTTCTCCATGGTGGACAGGTCAGCATGTTCTCTGTAAAACTGAGCGTGGATGTCAGAGGAGGCAGACGGAGACTCAGTAGCGACAGCTGGATGGCTCTTATTTTCAAAGGAGGGATGGGTAAAGGGTTTAAGTTTGCTCATTTCTGCAGTTGTGCTCTTTACATTGGTGAAGGTCACAGCTGCCATGGCTGGTGAAACAGTAATAGCGACTTCTCTGAAAAGTTCCCCAGAAGCTCCCTCCTCATCAGACAGCTGGTCTGCACCAGAGTCTGGGTCTGTAACTGCAACATCACCTGATGAAACTCCAAGCACATCTGCGATTTCTGTAGGTACTGCAGGTGAAGGCTGTTGGGTATAAAGGTCATTTGAAATCATAGTGCTAAGCATGGTGCTAAGACTGGGTGTGTCTGACGGGTATACATCTTGACCTGAAGCCTCATCTTCTCCAGAGGAAGACCCTTCAAAGTCCCCAGTCTGGGCCTGCTCAGTGGTTTCCTGTGACTTTGTGTCTGGGATAAAAGTCACAACCTCTGTTCCTCCGATTTCTGTCTCATCAGTCCTCGCATCCAACTGGTGTCCGGTAGCCAGGGTGGGTATAGCACCATCTGTAGAGCCCTCCTGCATACTGCCAACCTCATCATCTGTGGAGTTGCTTGCAGAGCCTTCCATGTCCTCATCAGTTAAGGCAACATGAGCAACATCCTTGGAAACACCAAGCAGGACTGGAGTTGATATTGTAGAGACAGGGGGAGTGTATGTGGTTGAGACTGCTGTTTCATGTGGTTCTTGAGTGTTGACTCTCATGGCATCTGTAAAAACATAAGAAACTGTGTCTGCATCCAGGCCTGAGACTGCAACATCATCTGGGTATACAGCTTGAAGATAAATGCTCTTGTCCGTGGTTTCCTGTGGAAATATCTCCCCGGTTCCAGTTTCGAAGGTAAAGGGAGTCGTGCTGATGTCTTCTTCCTCCTCTACTTCTGTCTCATTCACATTTCCAGGAGTGGCCGTCTCAAACTGATCTCCTCTGGCCTCCTCTGGCTGCTGTGGTTCAGGTGTTACCTGGATGGATTGAAACAAATTGGCTATTTTTAACAAATGAGAAAGAATGACAAAGAGCCAGTAGCTTGACTCAGACCAGATTAGACTATTTTACACATTCACGGAGAGGGCGTCTGGTTGAATGATTTGAATGAATTAGTTTGCTGAAGACACAGCTGTGTTTACTAGTAGTGATAGAAAAAAATGGGAGAACACACAAACACAGACATACATATATATGTATATTGGAGGATTAAACTAGAATTATTTAGTAGACATATCAGTGTATAGAAAGTACCTCATGTTTTCCATTGACAAAGCTGACTATTTGTGCCATATCAATCGGAGGCACCTCAAGGGAAGTGATCTCCCCGCTGCCCTGGATACCTTTACTGGTCACAGGCTGCTTCAGGAGGTCCACGAGACGTTTCACTAGAGGCAGATGATAAGCAGCCATATAACACATCAAGGCAAAAAACAAAAAAAGAAAAGAAAAACAAGCAACAAGTGTTATGATTTTATTCCTTACTTAAAGTGCAATGTCAGTACCAGGCCACAGCCTCTTGGGAAAAATCAAATAAATCACCATACAGCCTCTATGTTAAAATGACTAACTTTAGAGCAAATTTAAAATGGTTTGCAGCCTGGTAGAAAAGTTTTGCTTATTATAATTAAACTAGATCATCATGGTATTGTAGCATAAAGTCATGTATAATGAAGGCCTCAGAAACACAGGTCTAGAGACGGGTCAGTCATGAACTAGCAACCAGCAGTTGAGAGGAAAAACACATGTTCCTAGACAGGTTGCTGGCAGTTTATGTGAAACTGATTGCTAAAGCCCCACTCACACTGGCTAAAGATCAGTCAGTGATCCCGAACAACAGGTGACATTCTGGTGGTTTCGTCGTAGTTAAGTGTGCTCTTGAGCGAGGGAATCAGAGACAGCAGAAAAAAAGATGGATGTATCCACCACAACATCATATGTTGTTATGTTAAGTTCTGTTATAATGCCTCAAGCTAGACATTTTTGCTGCCTTAAACTTTTAAAACTCAAGACCAAGGGTCAGATTTGACTGTGATACTGACAGACATGCAGTTATAGTTAGAATCAAGGTAGCCAGTTTTAAAGCATATCTTGCTTACTAAGCTTTAAAAATCAATGTGATCGAGACCATAGACTCATCAGAAGAGTTTGTACTACATTCACAAAATCCAGCCAGGGTGGCTTCACCACAGACTACAATACATTCGGAAATCTTGGTTTGCCATCAGAATCCAAGCTTAAAGGCTTCACTTCGAAGACACACTAGCTATGGTGATCTTTTCATCGTAAACCTGCAGAAGTTTTTATATTTTTAATTTTTTAATATTCCTGATGACGTTTCTTCACCTTAACATCAGTAAAGCATTTGAAAGCAGAGCTTTTGCATTGTGGTACTGCAACTTCAGTGAAGGATCTAAGATCTTACAGCTCTGGCAAAAACCCACAGTAGCGCATTTCTGACATTTGTTAAAATGAGCCGAAGAGCATATTTGGATGGTTAACAGTTAAAAGTCTGAGTTTCCTATAATTAAGGTCAGTCTGTGCCAGCAGCTTCTCTCAAACAATGCATGCTTGTGTCTCTTCATTAAGACCTAGTGGTACACATGGAAGCTATACAGAGGGGAAGCAGAGTATGCAAATGTATACAGAGTCATAACAGAGAACTTACAGACCTTAAATTGTCTAAATATGTACAAAACTTCAACAGAAAAAAACAGTTGACCAAGAAGCATGCTGTTACTGTTAAGTGACTAGTTAATTGGTCCATGTCAACCTCTGTGTCACTCTGAACTTGACACCACATGAAGAAGTCATTCTTCATTGTAACACTCAATGGTTCAACTTTCCTAATTTCCTGAGGATATGAACTGAGAGCCTCATGTGATGGTATATTACACATGTAACAGAACAGGCCTTCATCATTTTAATAACAAACACAACTTCTGGAAGATGGTACCACTTGGCTAAGGGTAGCAAACACATATGCACTGTAATCTGAATCAATGATTATTAGGCTCTGGGCAGACAGGGCCTCTCTCTTGTCAAGTGCTATTAACCATTTCCAGGCACAAAATATGCCAAAACAAAGATCTGAGCAAGCTGGTGAAAATACATTGTCTTTGTTTTACTGCTGTAAACCCCACTGCATTCACTGCAAATCACGCCCTACATCTCACATTTGTCAGCAAGTGATTTTAATTTTTTAATTATAAATATGTACTTTTGATATGGTTGTAATTCGAACGGAGAAATTTCTCTTCTCTCCAGAGAACCTAGATTAAAGACACAACACAGGACCTACTGTGGCCATATCCAGCCTAATCAGAAGGGGGGGAAATAACATGACTGTCTGCCAGTTCTTGGTTAGCCTGTTTAATGTAATCAAACATTGGTGGTAATGGTGCTAATTCAAACGAATTAAGAGAAAATGAAGTGTAGAATATAGGGATTGTTTGAGAACTTGTTAATTTTAGCAACTCAAACTGTTCCCTGGAGAAAAGATTATTACAGTCCAGTATTTGTGGTTTATTGGCAACTCTTTGTGCAGAAATCCTGATGGGAAAGTTGAAGACCAAACTCTGTAGGCATGTCTAAAGCCAGCAGACTAATCACTCCATCAGACCTCCACTGTCTCTTTGCGTGTGAGTGAAAAGAAAAGAAAGTGTTCAGAAAGACTGTTGATATACAGTGTTTGTCTTTTGCCGAACCCATCCTGTTTTTTCCAGTGCTGTGGTGTGTTTACAGTGTGTTTAACTACAAACTGGCTGCACAGCAATGACTGACTTCATTTCCACATCTGGCTCTACAAATACAGCATGTTTTGTGTGAAATGTGTGAGCATATAAAAAAAAGGTTGCACACCATGAGCTGTGTCCTTTGCCATTTTACACATGAAGTTCTTACTACAAATTGTTGATAGAATCGGGTCAGTCTACAGTTTGTTCCAGTGTTATTTCACTGCTGCAATGGATGCTGCCTCGGTATAACATGCAGTAGACAGGAGAGCCACTTGCAAGGTGCTGTTATCGCATTTCACCCCAATTGGTCGTGACAGATGGCCGCCCCTCCCTGAGCCTGGTTCTGTTGTTCTGGGTTTTTTCCCTGTATGTATTATTTTAGGGTCTACCTTACGACATAAAGCCTTGAGGCAATTAATGTTGTGATTTGACGCTGTATAAATACCATTGAATTGAATTATCTGCACTGTTATCACAGTGCTGCAAATCAGTGTGCTTACATTCAAGATTTCTCAATCATTTTAAAGCTGTGTTAACACTTATGTTTATACATAAACCTCTTTAGACTAGTATTTAGACAAGTTCAAGGCTGTGGTGTATGTGGCTCCACTGAGACAACAAAATCAGCTGTTCTTCAGTCCTTGACAGCACAACATAACAAACATAAAGTAATTCCCAAGATAAATGTTCTCAGCCAAAGCCTTTTACAAGATTCAGGAGGGCACATTGCACCACATGTTAGATAATAATCTTTTTATTGCCAATGGTGAAATTTTCCCACTCTGGAGGTCTACCTCTACAGCCCCCATACTGGGGGCTTTAAATGCCTGCTGGCTTCCAGTTAATATGTTCTGTCGTGGGATAGATTATTATTTAAATCACGCCAAGAAAAAAAGACATGTTTTGGCATGGACATATGTGTGTTTTTGTCATCATACTTCTCCTTCTTTCTAGAGAACGATGCTTACATGACATGCTAACATGTACTTATTATTTTTGCCAGTACTTCCAACCAAATTTTCAACACAGTACTGGCATCTATATGCCATTTCTCTTAATGCTTTCCAGGGCCTAACAGTATGACTTAAATTACTACATGACTTATTTAACACCCCACCCAGCTCACCTGATTCTGACCCATTGGTGCTTTGCACATCGACAATGATGAGATGGATAGGAGGTTTTGCTGATGTCGTCTCAGGAATGTCCAGAGACTTCTCATGGTCAAATATCGTTTGAGCTCTAATGGTGTAATCCTCTTTGAAAACAACTGCAGGTTGTTCCTCCACTTCAGTAGTCCCAGCTGCAATGTCTGGCTTTGGTGTAAGGATCTCTGATGGAACTGGGTGTGCAGCGGCGTCTTCAACTGATGACGTTTCAACCCGTGCACTGATGTCCTGAAGTTTACTAGGCCTTGATGTGATCTCCGGGGTTACTGTTGCTCCTACCTCAGACCCACCAGAGTTGCCCTGGCTGCTGCTTTCTTCCCCTCTGCCACTGGTCTCACCCCCGCCCGGTCCTGCCTGATCTAATTGGGAGATGTCCAGACGTGGAGGCTGAGTGCGGGAGGTGGGTAATGGAGGCAGCTGCAAGATATCTCCTGATACAAGCTCTTGTGAAGTGGTAGTAAGAGTTGCTGAGGCTGTGGTGTGTGTAGAAGTAAGTGGGCTGTCTGTGGGTGAATGTCCAACAGGTTCTGGTCCTTTTCCTTGGATTTCAGCTCTTTCAACGTGTGAAGCTATTGTAGCATGGGGACTATATGTAGGGATGTCAGGTTTGTACACAATTGGAGTCATCAGGGAACTCGTAGTTGTTGGCTCTTCCAGTCTAACTGTAAAAGAGGGGAACACAGGAGCAAGACAAGAATTTAGAAGTGGGTCCTACAAAGAGCTCGGCAGTTAAGAAGTGCTGCCCAACTGCAACTCTGTTAATGAAAAAGGCATAATTTTTTCTTAGTCACTACAAAAAAAATAATTGCAAAACACATAATACTAATGTAAGGAAGCAACATTTTCACTAAAACTAGCCATATTCACAAGTCTTTCTTTATATCAAATGTGGTGGCAGCAAGAGGCGCTCCCTACTGGTTTGAACCACTGCAAGGGCCTAACAACACCAGTGCTGTCAGTGCAATCATTCTCATTTCCTCCTTTCTTTCTTTTCCATTTGTCCATGTTATTGTCAGTCATTCAGAAACAAATGCTAGGAAGGAAGAAGTGTTAGTGATCAACGTAGCAGTGAGTTACAAATGAGTATTTGCGAAAATCCTATTGTAAAGCTGGCATATACAGGGAGTGCAGAATTATTAGGCAAATGAGTATTTTGTCCACATCATCCTCTTCATGCATGTTGTCTTACTCCAAGCTTTATAGGCTCCAAAGCCTACTACCAATTAAGCATATTAGGTGATGTGCATCTCTGTAATGAGAAGGGGTGTGGTCTAATGACATCAACACCCTGTATCAGGTGTGCATAATTATTAGGCAACTTCCTTTCCTTTGGCAAAATGGGTCAAAAGAAGGACTTGACAGGCTCAGAAAAGTCAAAAATAGTGAGATATCTTGCAGAGGGATGCAGCAGTCTCAAAATTGCAAAGCTTCTGAAGCGTGATCATCGAACAATCAAGCGTTTCATTCAAAATAGTCAACAGGGTCGCAAGAAGCGTGTGGAAAAACCAAGGCGCAAAATAACTGCCCATGAACTGAGAAAAGTCAAGCGTGCAGCTGCCAAGATGCCACTTGCCACCAGTTTGGCCATATTTCAGAGCTGCAACATCACTGGAGTGCCCAAAAGCACAAGGTGTGCAATACTCAGAGACATGGCCAAGGTAAGAAAGGCTGAAAGACGACCACCACTGAACAAGACACACAAGCTGAAACTTCAAGACTGGGCCAAGAAATATCTCAAGACTGATTTTTCTAAGGTTTTATGGACTGATGAAATGAGAGTGAGTCTTGATGGGCCAGATGGATGGGCCCGTGGCTGGATTGGTAAAGGGCAGAGAGCTCCAGTCCGACTCAGACGCCAGCAAGGTGGAGGTGGAGTACTGGTTTGGGCTGGTATCATCAAAGATGAGCTTGTGGGGCCTTTTCGGGTTGAGGATGGAGTCAAGCTCAACTCCCAGTCCTACTGCCAGTTTCTGGAAGACACCTTCTTCAAGCAGTGGTACAGGAAGAAGTCTGCATCCTTCAAGAAAAACATGATTTTCATGCAGGACAATGCTCCATCACACGCGTCCAAGTACTCCACAGCGTGGCTGGCAAGAAAGGGTATAAAAGAAGAAAAACTAATGACATGGCCTCCTTGTTCACCTGATCTGAACCCCATTGAGAACCTGTGGTCCATCATCAAATGTGAGATTTACAAGGAGGGAAAACAGTACACCTCTCTGAACAGTGTCTGGGAGGCTGTGGTTGCTGCTGCACGCAATGTTGATGGTGAACAGATCAAAACACTGACAGAATCCATGGATGGCAGGCTTTTGAGTGTCCTTGCAAAGAAAGGTGGCTATATTGGTCGCTGATTTGTTTTTGTTTTGTTTTTGAATGTCAGAAATGTATATTTGTGAATGTGGAGATGTTATATTGGTTTCACTGGTAAAAAGAAATAATTGAAATGGGTATATATTTGTTTTTTGTTAAGTTGCCTAATAATTATGCACAGTAATAGTCACCTGCACACACAGATATCCCCCTAAAATAGCTAAAACTAAAAACAAACTAAAAACTACTTCCAAAAACATTCAGCTTTGATATTAATGAGTTTTTTGGGTTCATTGAGAACATGGTTGTTGTTCAATAATAAAATTATTCCTCAAAAATACAACTTGCCTAATAATTCTGCACTCCCTGTAATGTAAAGAATGATTAGGTAGAAAATAAACCCGTCTGCTTTGGAAAATAAGACACAGCACCGGCAGTGGGAAAATGTGGAAAACTATGAGTGCGTTAAAAACCATTTAGCCAAGCAAGCAACATTTATACTGAGTGAAAAATGTTCACAGAATGAAATCAGCAAAACCAATGAGTCATTAAATAAAGAAACAGGAGTCTGGGAAGCTGTCAGACGGCAGCTAGCACACAGCAAGCTATAAAAGGAAATGCAGCAGATTGATTGCTGATTTTGGAAACATTAAGTCACCTGTCAAGAATGAAGCTGTTTCAGTCCCCAGAAAAAATAGCACACCCTCAAGACATAATAAAAATTATCTTAAAATTGGTTAAATACAACCTCAGATAAAGAACAAAAACATGACTTATTACACCGTATCAACTGAGGCAAAATACAGAAAGTGTGTGAAAAACTATGTAAAATTCTGTGTTTCCACGGGACTTAAGCTGCTAACCAAATTCACTTGATTATCTGATCATCAGTAAGTGTGAACACCTCTATAAATACTGATGGTTTGGCAGTTTGCACATTATCACATTATCAATTGTACATCAGTAATCAATCAGTCTAGGAAGGGTTATAATGTAAGGCTATATCCAAACCTTTCCAAGTCCATCATTGTACAGTTTGAACGATTATTCATAAGTGGAAAACACAGAAGACTTTTGCCAGTCATCTTAGCAGAGAAGACTGCTTTCTTGTCACGGTTTGTCTCACAAACAGCGTGGAGATAAGAGGTGTGGACCCAGGTGCAGACAATGATGAAGGGGAGTGTTTCAAACTGAGAATGAGCCTTTATTGTGGCTGTAAGAATTACCTCAAAACCACTATAAAAACCTAAACTGGGGACAGCTAAACATGAAGCTAGAAACATAAAACTAAATAACCTGAAACATGGAAACTTAGCTGGAGAGACAGTGGGGAAGATGAACAAGATGACTAACAGGCATAATACACAGAATGATACACAGATGCTCCAACAAAGAAGAGAGGTAACCACACACTAATAATAATAACGTATACTTTATTTATCCCCAAGGGGAAATTCCTCTCTGTATTTAACCCATTCACTCTGTGAAGCAGTGGGCAGCGGTGTGTAGGGACGGTACCTTGCTCAGGGTCACCGTTCAGTGGAATCGAACCCCCGACCTTCCGATCATGGGGCCATCACTCTACCTACTGAGCTATCCCTGACCTAAAATGCCACTAAATATTCACACAAGGTAACAAGGAGATGGCACACAGGAGTGAGACACAGCTGAACCTAATTAGACAAGACAATGGGGGAGGGGAGCAAAGCAGAATACATGACCTGAGACATGGACCTTCAAAGTAAAACAGGAAATACAACTGGCTCAAGGGCAGGGACTTGAAACTACACAGGGGACCAAAACCTAAGAACTAGAAATACAAAACAGAAACCATCACACTAGCAGTCAAACTCCAGATAAAAACAAAGATCAATAATCAGACAAAAACCAAAACACTGGGTCACCGACCCAGGACCGTGACAGTTCTACAGTCAAATGTTAAGCCATCTGTCTGACAGCTAAAGCCTTGGTGAAACTAGGTCATCAACAGGACAATAATCCCAAACACAGCAGCTTATCTACAACAGAATAACTGAAAAAGCAAAGAATCAGTGCTCCAGACCTCAACCTGATAGAAATGATGTAGTGGACCTTCAGAGAGCTGTGCATGAATAAATCCTCACAAAGGGAAGATTAATGCCTTGTTATCATGGAGCATATACCACATGAAAAACTAACAATTAGGGCTCCTGAACATACAATGCATTCCTTTGTATGTGTCTAAGTGCTGAGTTCAAATGGTTAGTGTCCTGGGAGTGAGTGGGGGGTTTGAGCGTCACATACATAATGCTTTAATAAACTGGATGTAACATAGTCCCCTCCATGTGTGAATGTGCAGGAGGGTGTTTGGTTGGGTGGGTTTTGTGAGTGTGCTTTTTTCCTGTTTCTCTTTAGCACTATAGCCATAATTTTAGATCTAGAGAGACATATAAGGAAGACTTTTCAACATAATGGTAAATGGACTGATTCTTATATGATGCTTTATACTGCAGGTACAACACCACTATTATCCTCTATAATCTAGAGAAAATACCTTTCTGACAACCTAAAACAAAACTGAAAATGATGTTACGGTCATGCTCCATTCAGTTAGACTTCACTGGGTTACACAAGTCCTCAGAAAGTCTGTAACAGAACAGGTGAAGCAGTCACAGAGCAGATGCTGAGGCAACCGATGCTGTGATTTGGCACTATAGAAATAAAATTGAACTGAATTGAATCAAATGTTTCTGCACTACTTTTACTAAGTAAAAGCTGTTATACGTCTGTACCTTTATTGTGACTTTTATTGAAGGAATACTTGTTAAACTGCATTTTTTGATTACTGCTTCTATCAAAGAGCTTGCTAAAGGTGTGAATTGCCTGCAGACTTGTGCTTTAACTGTGGTTGAGTCTGTCTTTTTGCACAGTGAAGGAGACCCTGGCTGCATGTTAAGTCCTTCCCAGATATGATGTCATGTATTTAGCGAGCTTCAACCATCTGGCTGGGGTCTGTCCGTCACTGTACATTTACTTTCTCTTGCAGTCCTGCCACTATACTTAAGTCTTGGTAAAGCACATTACACAGGTTTCATGTTCAGAAAGGCAAGTGAGTGAAATTATGTTTAGTGCCTCATACTTGATGCTGCAGCTTCACACTGCAGACTGAGCTGGGCTCACTGTTAAAGTTTTGTGCTTTTTATACAATGATGTCACTTATGGGAGAAATCCCTCTCTTTTACATCTCCTCCTCCGTCTGTCTGTCTGAGTTTGGGCAGGGTCGCAGCTGTGAAACATTAGGGACTTGTCCTGTTTCCGTTCTATCTGTGTTAGAGTGCACGTGCTGGGTTTTTCCCCTCGTAAAAAACATGGCCCACCATTAACATGGCTACTAAGAGATCATTCTTCTCTTGGTTGGGTTTGTTCTTTGTAACTTCTTTTTACTCGGCTTTTAAGTGGTTGCAGATTGTGACACCTCAGTGTTTATTGACCAAATTAGACTTTTCTTGTCAAAGTGTTGTGGATGTTTGGAGGAGGGCAAGTATTGCAAGCTCAACAGTGCAGCATGGACCTGGATTCCATACACTTTGTAATTTGTCTTAATTTTTTATCTGTAATATTAATTTTCTTAACCAGGTTACACAATGCATCTAAAGACACAACTGCTCTAAGCAGAATTCCTCATTAAAATATGACCAAACAATTTGCACATACATGCTCGGTGTCTTGTGAAACACTGCTCTGTGACCTGCAAAGGTCCTGAGTGGGACTGTATCTGTAATTAAAGCTTGTGGTTTTTGGAGTTTCAAAAGCCAACTAGGATGCAGAGACTTCAACTATTCGATTCAATTCAATTTGATTTTATTGATATAGCGCCAAATCACAAGCACAGACATGTCAATGTGCTTAATATTTATATAAGGTAAAATAACCCTTAAATAACAGAGACAGACTCCTGTCCTGTGAAACCAGCTCGATGTATGTGGCTTAAATGAAAGAAGCTGCCGAAACTGACATGCTTTTTAAAACTGTTTATTACGCAGCCTTTTTCACCCTTTGAAACTAGATAACGGGATAAACACTTAATAGATATGAGACCACTCTGTTGCAAGACTAAGTTCATGCAAATAAGAAAATGAGCAGAGTAAATTACTGTCCAGTTTGGATCAATGTGTGTTTCTGTCTTACCCTTGAAGCAGAAAGCCCCGTGCCTGTCAGTGGGGTCTGGGTAACCAGTCTGGTTTTCATACTTGTAAAGTGTGCGGACCCCCAACTGGCCTCCTCCACACTGAGGCCTGGGGACGGTGATGGGGTAACGGACACTGCCGTCAGATAGCCAGCCAAAGTCGCAGCGGTTTAGCCCCCCCCTCCAGGCTGCAAACAGATGACCGGGCGATGCCAGCACGGCATCATGCTTCTCGCACTCTTCCCTTGCTTGCTGCCAGGTGAGCTTACTGCTGATGGAAGTAGGATAGAATACCTCGCCTACAGACAGAGCAGATACACAAAGTCAGTTTACAGCTAACCACAGTCTTTTTACTTGATGTTTTAAATGAATTACATTTGTCACCCTGGATCAACACACCTGAATCAAATGATTATTATCATTACCAGGCCTCTGGAGAACCTCAAGACATGTTGAGGAGGTAATTTAGCCATTTAAATCAGCTTTGTTGTTTCAAGAACACATCTAAAACCTGCAGGACACCGGCCCCTGAGGCCTGGAGTTCCCCACCCCTGGTATAGAGCCGCAGCAGACTAGCAGAAACTAGTGGAGGAGCTACAAGGTTGAAATTTTAACTTCAGAAAAGTGTTCTGCTAAACACTTAATGCTAAGCTAAGCTAACCACTGCCTCTATAATTCTGTATTTCAGTATGTATGTGTCTTGCATGTGTATTTACCGTGTAGTTTGTCTACGTAACAGTACACATCATATTTCTCCATGGGGTCACGGATGCCGTAGGTTCTCACACCTGGCCGATTCTTTAGATTACCTTCGCAGCCTGGACGGGTCACTGTGACTGGATATCTGAAAAATGAACAATAATAATGACAATATTTTTAAAAGCAGAGCAAGAAATGATCTGATATTTAAAGAGGTCACATTTATTTGTTTATTCGGTTTTCATGTTCTATAGTTGGGTCCCTAAGTACGTGTACAATAACAGTTTTTGTAGTTTTGCCTCTGTGCACCAACACAGTGAACTGCACACGACGAAAATGTGACTTAAGTGCAGAGTCTCAGAGAAGATCCATGGATGTAATGAAGGAGGAAATACAGAGGGTTGGTGTGGCAGAGTTGGCCTACCGCACTTGATTTACCATCACATTTGGGCTCGCTGAGATTCAAAATGGCACTTCAACTTTTGAATTTCGGTTATTTTATCTGCTAATTTATCATGAAATTACGAGGGACATTAAACTTGAGATTATTTGTTTAAAGAAATGTAGGAACATACCTAACTGACTGGTCTGCAAGCCAGCCCGCATCACACTGGTCGAGGCCATCTTCAAAAGCAGCCGTCAGCTGCTCAGGTGTAGCGATGGATGCGTCTACAGAGTGGCACGCTTCCACAGCCTCAGAATAGTTCAGACTGTAGCGGCTGCTGTTAGCTCTGTAGTGGAACACCACACCTGCAGAAGGGTTATCAACAATCAGGAATATATGGATGCCTTCAATAGCGTTTTATTAAATCAACATAATTTTAGATCCATTATTGAAGGTCCTCGAGACGAAATATATGACCAAAATTATGAATATCCAAAAGTCAAGGTTTCAGTTCATGCTTGAAAAACAAATCTACATATCAGGAAATCAAACTTAAAATCAAAACAAAATCAATAGCCAATCAGCCAGATTGGATGGAGAGTATCTGTGAACAGCAATTTTCAAGTCTTGCCATAGATGCTCAATGGGATTTAAGTCTGGACTTTGACCGGGCCGTTCTGACACATGAATATTCTTTGATCTAATCAATTCAATTGTAGCTATTGCTGTATGTTTAGGATAATCGTCTTGCTGGAAGGTTAATCTCCTTCCCAGCCTCCAACAGGTTTTCTTTCAGGATTGTCCTGTATGTAGCTCCTTCCATTTTCCCATTAACTCTGACCAGCTTCTCTGTCCCTGCTGAAGAAAAGCATCCCCACAGCATGATGCTGCCATCACCATGTTTCACAGTGGGGATGGTGTGTTCAGGGTGATGAGCAGCATTACTTTTACATTACCTCCAACTGAGTCAGCAGGTCTGGACTCAAACCAGGGGGACTCTGCTTAAAACCACAACAAAAAGTACACTGATTGTCATTGCTCCCTTGCACCCAGTTACTTACCCAGTCAGTATGGCTTCCAACTAAAGATTTACCATTAAAATCATTAACCCAAAAAATAGCTTCTCGTTTTATGGGTCCATATGAAATAGACTCTGTAATTAGTCCCATGACTGTCAAACTCAAGTTGCCCCCATCACTGCGCAGTCATCTCACCTTTCATGTGTCTCGACTCAAACCGGTGTATTCCAGTCAACTGTGCCCTCTATGCGATCCTCCCCCACTACCCACCCGGCTCATCGACAGCCACCCAGCCTATGATTTTTGCTGGCTCGTTAACGTTTGTCAGCAAGGCCAGCGCAATCAGTTCATGTTGGACTGGGAGGGGTACTGCCCGTAGGAGCATTCCTGGGTCCTGCGGGCATTCATCCTTGACCATTCTTTAATCTCTTTCTTCTACGAGTGTCTTTGCAGGTCTGTGTCTGATCAGTGCCTGGAGGTGACTCTTGGGGTACTGTCAAGATCTGGTGTGTTTTGGTATTCTGGCATATTTTCCATTCTGCTCCTGAGGCTTTGTTTCTAGTTCCCAGGTCCACCTTTCCTTATGTCTCCATGTTCCGTTAGCATACTCATTTCCCTGTGTAACATTGCTCTGTGTTTCCAGTTTTGCATCCTTGGATCAGCATTCACTCATCTCCACTAAGAACCAAATTCCCTCTGATGCTGGTCCTCCTCGCCCACTTGCTACCTACCAGCTGCCACTGGTCTTACCTCTAGTTTTCCTGGAGTAAGCCTGAAATCTCACTTGCCTGCCCTCCGGCTTGCTGCAAGTTACCCCCGCTGTGGAAAAGAGGACGTCGGACATCTGCTCGTTTATCACTCACCCACTCACCCAGTGAACCACCCCTCTCTGTAGCCTTGCTTCGCCCTCTTACCCTTCTCCTTTCACTCACCATTGCAATCATACACACCTTCTACCTGAGCTTGTGAAATAACACACCTCTCCCTCTATCGCAGTGGCTCCCAGTCCTGTGAATTTCTTTGTCCACCATGCTTTGACTTTAGTGATGCCTGTGTTAAATAAAGTTTTGTCTAAAATTGAAAGGTTGTGTTTTGAGAATTTTAAAAAATCAGAATTAAACTTTTTAAAAATGAATGCTGGCCACTCTCCTAGGCTGCAAATAATGCAGATCTGGATCTCCAGCATATGTTGTTTTTTTTTAAAACACTCTCTCCTCACAATACAGCACACAGCTTAAAATAGTGGTAATATCTTTGTAGCACACACAACAAGACACAAGATGTCTCCTGAATGAGTGAAAGAATGATGTGAGACCTCCCAGCCCATTGTTTGCCAGTGGTGCTAGTTTCAGTCACTGTGCAAATGTACTGTTTATGAGGTTGGGAAACTTGCAGTCAGCTGAGACTGAAGAAGTCACTTGGATGATACCGAAACATTTCTCCCACTGAAAACGCTACGATGAACAGAATCAGCTTTTTGGGACTGGTGCGAGTGTTTGTGTAAAGCAGACTTTAGGTTTCCACATCACACTGGAGTAAAGTGTTTGCTGGACACAGTTAGCTTTGGACTAGTTGCCTAAAAGTTTTTAGGTCATCTCAGAGAATCTTTCCTCTTTCAGCAGATGGATTAGAAAACAGACCATTACAATGACCAGAGAGGAAGGGCACTTTAAAGAAAATGGCACGTGTACACATTTCAGTCAATACTTTTGGCGACACCTTCAACTTTGAAGTCTCTGCCAGCTGGGCACATCTGGATACAGACAATGAAGTTTGTAGACTTGCATACAGACTCCTAACCTGACTATAAAATGGTGAGTTGCTAGTGTTCCTGTATGTTTTACTCACCTCTGACAGTGAGGATGACTGTGACCTGAGTGGACTCTAGCCCATGCATCACCTCGCAGCGGTATAACCCAGCATCGCTGGCCCTGAGCTTCCCTATCACCAGAGAAGCATCTCCAAACCACTGTGGGTAGCTGAGCACTGACACCCTGCTCTCAAAGCTATGCCCCAACTTTACTCCCAGTCCCTGGGCCACCAGCACCACTTTCTCCTCCTGCCCATCTAGCTTCGTCCACTTGATCCTGCCGTAGTCATCAGAGCTCTGGCTGTGAGTTTGCGCAGGTGTAGGGGTGTGCGTCAGAGCTTGTGCGGAGCTGCTGGGATAAGCTTGCGTTATGGAGAAGTAACACGGTAGCACCACTGTGTCTGCTAGAGAGCCAGCTACAGCCAATTTCTCCTCCATCTTCACTGCCATCTCTGGAGGTGCTGGAAGGAAAACAGGAACCAGTTTGAGTCTAAAATGAATAAAAGCAATGCTTTTTGCTGCATTTTAATGGACGTACAACCTAACTAAGAAGTCTAGACTCCACTTTTCATGAGTGCAATTCCAGTATTTTACTAGTTTTGCTATTTCTGTCTGTGTGTTACACCGCGTCTTTGTGTGAGGCTAGCTAACTCAGCTTGCTGACATTAGCTGATAACTTAGTACTCCACCCTGTCTAAATATGATCATGTCTGGCTCCAAAAATACAAGGCAGAGGCCCAATGCAGTGAATCAATGTCACTTCCCATCCAATGAAACACTGATCCACAGCGACCCACTCCTTAGCTCTCAGGACCCAAAATAGAATCAGGAAAAGTAGGATCTGCTGCCAATAGCTAAGTACCAGACCCCTCAGGCCCATGTGTCATACCCAGAAGTCTATGCCCATGGCCTAATGGCTGTATTGATCTCAATATACACATAGCTGCAGATCAATCTCAAAGCAAGAGTAGTGACCAGCTACACCTGAGCAGGGTTTGGTTCAAAGCAGGAAACCAGTTTCTGTGGAGTTCAACTATAAATCCATTTGGAGAATTGAAATTCTATATGGAAATATATCTTTAACCTGCATAAACAACCGTGGAATCTGCAGAAGTATTGCACTAATACCTGCTCTGAGAAAGTGTGGGAGCGTTCAGCTGCAAGAAGAAAATGGAAAAAAAAAAAAAACAAGTGAAAGAGTGTGTGTGTGTGTGTGTATGTGTGACTGCATACACACTTAACCAGGGAATGCTGGTTACGTGTGTATGCAGAGTGAATTTGTGTTGTGTTGAGAGTATAATAATTTTCCACTTTGTCAGTCTTGGATCTGCAAATCTGGCACGTAATTACAGCTACGTCAGAGAGAAAGCACCAGGGCGGGTTACAAAGTTTGGATTCAGCTACAAAATCATCATATCCTGCTAGACTCAACTTACCTGGCTGAGGACGGGGTGAACACAGACACACAAGACAGAGCAGGAGTATAAGGATGTGTTTAATCATCTCAACAGTATCTGCAAGAAAGAAAAAAAAGCAGTGACAGTCAGTGTGGGACCTTATAATAAATGCCAAATATTAGCCTACTGTAAGACTACAGTTAACTTTAGTTAATATATGTTATAATGTTCGAATGAGATAAGCTTTTTTTTTAAAACATAGAAGCGACACAGTGACCACAAACCACAGAAAGTGCAGTCTAGTGTAGTACCTAGTAGCATAACCTAAAATGATTTTAAAAATTAGTAATACCCTCTAAACTGTAGTCAATTAGTCTCAACTGACCAATCAAGCCATTAATTATTAGATTAGTAGTTTGTACAGGAATATCAACCAGTAGTGTTGGTGCAGACGAGCACAAATACTGCTGCGCTGTAGCCTTAGACTGTAAATAAAAAGACTAGACTGTGTTTCCAGGTGAAGTGGATTTTTATGCAGCATTTCAGTAATCTATAGTACAGTTTCACTTGGACAAAATTAGGCTTTTAAAATCTTATTTTTCTTTACTCACTTAATCTCATAGAAATAAAATCAAATGTTTTATTGTAGCTCATATAACCTACAGTTTTGAATCACTGTTAACTAAAATAAATGAACAGACATAATGGAATAACATGTTTTCCCAATTTTCTTCCATTATTGCACGAACTAGGACATGTATGTCTGGAATTCACATTGCCTGGACTATATAAAGTACTATTTGTTCTATTTCAACGTTAAATAAAAATAAATTAATTCATAAATACAGTTAACTGTCTCTGAGTAATTATGAATAACTGAGAAACCTTTCTTAATCTTATTAGGACACTTCGTGTCGGTGAATCACATTTAGGTTTTGCTTTAATGCTTTACATAGCTCTAGTTTGCATAATAATTATTATTAAAAAATAATTCAAAAACAAGAGAAAAGCGCTGCTTCTGGAACCACGTGTGTGCTAAGCTGTTCCAGGGCTTCACTGAGGCTGCTGCAGTGATACCGCTTATCAAGTGATCAATCAGCTGGTTGAGGGGACGTAATTGGTCCCTGGCTCAATTTTATCAATGAGTGTCTAATCACTTGGATCTACTAGTGTGGGAACATTCCCGTCACCTAAAAAGCAGCTCCTGATATGGGAATAAAACACTGACATTAGAGTAATATCGCTAAATAACCACACAAATATTACCCTTAGTTAACATCAGGTGAGCCACGGAGAAAACATAATAATAATCATAATTATTATGATTATTATAATTATAATAATGTAATACAACCTTGGAAGTGTATCCAAAGTCCAGCTGGCTCGTTTCGGGTTGATTTCTTAAAACTTTTCCAAATGAAACTGCCGGAGACTCCAAATGATCCGCGGAGTGTGAGCGTGCTTATTTTTCAGACCACTGTACTCACCCACTTCACTGGTCTGGCTGGAAGTTCAAATCCACTCTGCACGCGTTATTATCTTGATATTAAGAAGAGGAGGAGCGCACAATCCCTAAAGTAACGTAAAAACGGGGGAGGGACTTGGGGGCGGAAGGAGATCTGAGTGGGACAAAAAAGAGCAAAGTATAGATAGGCTGAATTTGGAGAAATGAAGGAAAGGGAGAGACTTTTCTTTGGCAGAAAGACCTGACTCCTGGGCGGGATGGCTTTGGAACCCTAACTGCCTCATATTCCTTTAACGAGTGTGATTTGTTTAGTAGGGGAGACCGGGGATAGTTGTAACGTGGGTCAGTTGTAACACTTCAAATTTCTCCAATCAGAGCTAAGTTTCAAATGATGTGACTCATCCTGTGCATGCCCAATCCGATTGTTCAGTCTGACGTCACTAGCCGTGTCTGGGTCTAAACTCCGCTGCAGGTCCATATATCAAACATCACTGTGGCATTACTGAGAGTTGAAAAACTGTCTAAAGTCTTTCATCTTTAATAAAATGATCAGCGTTCTGCTCTACCAGGTGTAACAATTGAGTTTAAGATCCAGGCATCCATGAAAACAGAATTTATGACATTTAACGGAGTTAGAAGTTAGCAGGGAGTTAGCTCGCTAGCTTCTATCTAAATACAATATAGCATGTCCTGACTGCGGGGTTTTGGAAACAAATTAAAACGTACAGCTCTGCTATCACTTCCAGCATAAATGAAGACAGAAAACTAAACAGCAGTGACGTTTGTAGGGTTACTGAAGTTGAGCTACCTGGTATATAATGATGTGCTACGTGACCGCTAGCGACACAGCTATGTTAGCTTAATATAAACAAGCTAACTTTTTTTTCCCACTCGATAAAAGTTAACGTGAGTGTTGTCGGTGGTCAGGAACAAATGTAATCGCATGGCAGGATGCTGTAAAAGGACCAAACTTCAGCCAGGAGAACAACTGAGATAATCCATCCACATATGAGGTTAGTCATTCATATACTGCTGCATGGGATGGGCTGTAGTTACATCCTAAGGTTTTAAAAACTGAGCTTAAATAAATGATTAGCGGTAATAAAAGCCGAGGGAGGTCAACAGGGATCACTGACTGTTTTAGGAGCTTTTTGAGATCAAATAGAAGAAAATACATAACATTAAACATGTTAACAACACAAAAGCCATATTAAACGCAGACTACTTTAGACCCGGAAGTAGGATTCGTCGCGTCATCACTGAACAACCGGCTTCAGTTCTGCTGTCACATGTGAAAAATCAGCACATTTTGTCAAACACAGACAATTTAACATGAAAAAAAGTAATCTGTATGCCAAAAAGTAAGTTTTTCTACTTTATTTCAATGTTTAATAGCATTATCCGCTTTGCAGTTAAACTCATCAAACTTAAATTATGTTATTTGTATGTCTATGGGGATATATTCTGTGTAGGTCTTTAGTGCTAATGTTTTAGCCGTTGGCTATAATGTTAGCTAGTTCATGGCTATAGGAGTCTGGGTCAGTTGTAACAGCAACAGTCTGGGTTAGTTGTAACAATAATGCAGATGTTACAACTTACCACACTATTACTTTAACTTATATTAAACAAGTTGGGGCAACGACATCAGCAGAGAGACGTTCACTGGTCGCATTTGTATATCCGGTTAATGCCATTGGCAACACAATTCCTCCACTGTTTGTGTTCCCACACATACATTATGCAGATCACTGTGTCAGAGATGGACCAGTAGGAAGTACTGGTAGTGGAAATAAATCAGGATGGATGCAAGAAACAGATTTCCTCATCTTTCTGAAGCACTTTGCAAACCACACCAAGGTAAGCCATGATAAAAAGTAATGGAATTGCGATGCTGGTGAACAACTACATTTTTTCAGCTTCATTGTTATGTTCAAAATTGGTGCAAGAGTTGTAGGTTATAATGCCCACTGAGCCAATGAGGCCAAACTCAAGGAAGACCAACCAAAATTAATGAAATATTCAGTTGCAGATTTTCCATAATTTGTCTTTTTTGGGGGGTTGGAATATGTTCAAAAGCTAGATTTCTGCATTCTGTCACACACACACAGCTACATAAATGGCTCTAAGTGCATTCATGTGTTGAATAAACAAAGATTACATGTTAATATTTTGTCAGTACCCTTATTTCATTGTGTTACATTTCACCCCGGGATGTTACAACTAACCCAGACTATGGGGTTAATTGTAACATTTCACTCTTTGTGTTTGAGGCCATACCATGCAATGGGTAATTGTGCTGCAGAGAAAATAGCTGCACTATTTAATAGCAGAGACATGTAAATACTTTGCATTACATTTTGAATCCACTACCTTAAAAGAGCTCCAATTTACAGACAGAAATGTCAAAAATGTTACAACTATCCCCGGTCTCCCCTAATGTTGTTCTCGCACTCTGTAGGAACACAGTCTGCAATGTATTTAATCGGTTAAGTGACGACAAGTTAACATCTGCACAAGTGTATTAGTAAGAACAAGGGGAGGTTACAATGAAGGGTGTTCCAGGGGGCAAGGCAAAAACTGTCTTAACTCAATAATAAGTATGATTGACTTTTCAACACTGTGGAGGAGTCCGTAACGCTAATCAGCAGATCATGAACACACACACGTTCAACGAACATCTGTACGGACTGTGGAGTAGTGTTTTATGCACTTTAATAGAGAGCCAGGTGCTTCTGCAGTTCATGTTCCAATTACGAATAGCAATGCAGGGTCTTTACAATATCAGGCGACTGCTGTTGTGATTAGGCACTATAAAAGTGACACTGAATTAAATGGGAGAATCTTTTTCTTCCAATATTTTAGTTTCCACTTAAATGCTGTCCTATGACACAGTGAACATTGTTTATTATTTTTGTGTGGAAAATTACAGCAAGCATTCATTCAAACCATACAAATCTTTAAAGTCAAATTATCCTAAACCTCTAGAGAAGACAAAATACACACTGAGAGTCTAACCCAGATTATAGTCAAAGGAGCTTGCAAAGAAAAGCGTCTGGACTTCTTTAAGTTGCTTGAAGACGTTTCACCTCTCATCTGAGAAGCTTCTTCAGTTCTAAGGTCAAATGGTGGAGAGTCCCAGATATAACCTAGTGGGAGTAACCCCCCACAGAGGGACAAAAGGACCCCCTGATGATCCTCTAATCGCCTGAGCCAAGGTGTGAAACTGGGTGTGGGTCCCAATCAGCCAGAGTTTCGGGTGTGTTCATTGTGAAACCTGGCCCCACCTTATCATGCGAATTCCTGAGGTCAGATGGCCCAGGATGTGAGTGGGCGTTAAGGCGTCTGGGAAGGGATCTCAAAACTGGATTATAGATGGCAGAGAGTTGGTGTCGTAAACCCCCGCCTCTGTTCAAAGATGGTCGCTCACAGTGGACATAGATGGCTTCTTTCACTCCTCTTTCAAACCATCTGTCCTCTCTGTCCAAAATGTGAACATTGGCATCCTCGAAAGAGTGTCCTTTATCCTTAAGATGCAGATGGACTGCTGTGTTGTGCCATGCGCTTGTGAAGTGGCTGTTTGGTCTCTCCAATGTAGAGGTCTGGGCATTCCTCGCTGCACTGTACAGTGGCGTTTTGTCTTTCGGGTGAACCAGTTTTTGTCTGAGCGTGTTGCTGGGTCTGAAATGCACTGTTTTACCAGCTGATACGGGAAGGTGCACCGTGGTCCTAAACACTACAGATTACCATACAAAGATCACTACTCTCCTCAGTGACAACAATACCTACGAAGCCCTAAAGCGAGACCCCACAAGCAGCTACAAAAAGAAAGTTATAGCTTGCCTTCAAGACTTTGAAAAGGACAAAATTATTGACCGCCTTACATATCACCGCCTTTACCCAGGGAATGCCATACCCTGCATCTATGGACTTCCTAAGATCCACAAGGAAGCTGTCCCACTCAGACCCATAGTCAGTAGCATAAACTCAGCCACTTACAACATTGCTAAACACCTTGCTACCATCCTCGCGCCTCTTGTGAGGAACACCCCAGACCACATCAAGAACTCCACCGACTTCACCGACAAGGTCCAGAAACTTACCCTGGATCCAGATGAAACCATGGTGTCCTTTGATGTAGTCTCTCTCTTCACTTGCATACCCACCACGGAGGCAGTGGAGACTGTCAGAAAACGACTACAAGAAGACAGCTCCTTGGAGGACAGGACCAACTTCACACCCGATCAGATCTGCACACTGTTCGACCTCTGCCTCACCACTACATATTTCAAATACAACGAAGGCTTTTACAGACAAAAACATGGCTGTGCCATGGGCTCCCCCGTGTCACCTATTGTAGCCAACCTTTACATGGAGGAAGTGGAAAGGAAGGCTCTTGGCTCTTTCAAAGGAAGAGTACCCAGCCACTGGTACAGATATGTGGACGACACCTGGGTCAAAATCAAGACACAAGAAGTGGAATCCTTCACTGCGCACATTAACACTGTGGATAAGAACATCAAGTTCACCAGGGAAGACACAAAGGACAACTGTCTGCCTTTCCTGGACTGCGCTGTGCACATTGAAGAGAACGGCAAACTCAACATCGAAGTTTACCGGAAGCCCACACACACGGACCAGTACCTCCTCTTTGACTCCCATCACCCTTTGGAACACAAACTTGGAGTACTTAGGACCCTACACCACCGGGCAGAACATGTTCCCTCTAAGCCTGAAGGGAAAAAGAAGGAACACACACATGTAAAGGAAGCACTCAAAACGTGCGGCTATCCTAAATGGGCGTTCTTAAAGTCAGCAAAGAGGCACAGAAAAGAAGACCAGACACCAGCGAGGGAGGATAAGAAGGACAGACGCAACAACATTGTCATCCCCTATGTAGCCGGTGTATCAGAAAAACTCAGGAGAGTTTTCTCCAAGCATGACATCCCGGTGCATTTCAGACCCAGCAACACGCTCAGACAGAAACTGGTTCACCCGAAAGACAAAACTCCTAAACACAGACTTAACAATGTGGTGTATGCTGTACAGTGCAGCGAGGAATGCCCAGACCTCTACATTGGAGAGACCAAACAGTCACTTCACAAGCGCATGGCACAACACAGAAGAGCCACCTCCACAGGACAAGACTCAGCAGTCCATCTGCATCTTAAGGATAAAGGACACTCTTTCGAGGATGCCAATGTTCACATTTTGGACAGAGAGGACAGATGGTTTGAAAGAGGAGTGAAAGAAGCCATCTATGTCCACTGTGAGCGACCATCTTTGAACAGAGGCGGGGGTTTACGACACCAACTCTCTGCCATCTATAATCCAGTTTTGAGATCCCTTCCCAGACGCCTTAACGCCCACTCACATCCTGGGCCATCTGACCTCAGGAATTCGCATGATAAGGTGGGGCCAGGTTTCACAATGAACACACCCGAAACTCTGGCTGATTGGGACCCACACCCAGTTTCACACCTTGGCTCAGGCGATTAGAGGATCATCAGGGGGTCCTTTTGTCCCTCTGTAGGGGGTTACTCCCACTAGGTTATATCTGGGACTCCCCACCATTTGACCTTAGAACTGAAGAAGCTTCTCAGATGAGAGGTGAAACGTCTTCAAGCAACTTAAAGAAGTCCAGACGCTTTTCTTTGCAAGCTCCTTTGACTACGATGACCTGGATGACTGAGAACCTTCACAGACAACCCAGATTATACACGATACCAGGTGGGTATCCTTACTGCTAAAAACCAGCCCTGGAATGGCACGGCTACAGCTGCAGCCTGTCTGCAGCTCAGGACACAAGCATTTCACTGCATGTTCACTATATGTTATACTGTGTATGTGACAAATTAAAAAAAAGTAATTGTAATTGTATTGATGAATAGGTTGTGGGTTTGATCCCTGGCTGTTCAAGTCCTAAGCTACAGCCCGGGTGGCTTAGGAGTTAGATCAGTTCTGCTAATCAAAAGGTTGGTGGCTTGCCAAATATCCTGGGGCAAGATATTAACCCTGATGTATCCATCGGAGTGTGAATGTTAGACAGAAAGCACTAAAAGTGCTTTATAGATGCTTCGCTTAAGTGCTCCAGAAGAGTAGAAAATTATGTAAGAATCAGTCCATTAACTATTTGCTTTCACTTTTTATTTACACAAATATCAAAATTAGTTGTTGATGTGTAGCCTGCAAAGTATATCAGAAAAAATACATTTCAAAGAAGTCCTGAGCTAATGTAAACTTTGATAAAAACATGTTTATTATTTTTACTATTCCAAACATTGGTCATTAGTGTACTTTACTAAAAAAAAAGCAACCTCTACAGTGCTTTATAAAGAATCACCAAGCATTTCTCTCATCAGCATCCATTGAACGCCTTTTTTTGCAGTGCTTTATCCTTCCATATAGATACAGCACTAGATGCATTCAATCACAATAAAAATATGATGCCTTGGCATTTCACTGCTGTGGTCTTGTCTACGTCTATAAGGTGCAGACGTGGAACATCAGAATTCCTCAAAAAGGTCTTCCACTGCAGAACTTGCTGCAGCATCTGCAGAGAGCCGTGGAGTCTGATGCTTACTGGATCCTGCAGGGGAGTCATTCCTGTCAACCACACACACACACACAGACACACGCACGCACATGCACACACACGCACACACACAGAAAAGAGGTCAGTGGGCTAATGAGACTGGTTTACAGGACCGTTTGCCTGTTGAAACAGGAAATATGTCATGTGCTCTATAGGACACAAGACAAGAAACACATGGGCAATGTGTGTGTGCGTGTGTGTAACTGTGGCCCAGCAATTCCCCTACTTTAAGTGTTCTACATCAAACACATCACTACTTCTATTTGTTTTTGTGCATTTCAACATAGAGGCTCATGTTCTCCACCAGTTTTTAAGTCTGATGATGTTACCTCCCCAAAGCAGGCTTTTTTTCCTGTGGCATAAGCGTGCATTCGGTCTATATACATCATAGCTGTTGTATGCAATATTTTAAATGTTATGATTTATTGGTGAAAAATTGACAAATAATGTCACATTTGACCTCTGACATGGTTAAAGCTGTAGTAAATCAATATCGAGCTTTTTAAAACTATGTTTCATACGGTTGTTGTTCTACCTACAAGCACATAGGGAACGATACACAGGGGTTTTAAATATCATGTCACATTTGAGCTCTAAAAGGAAATAATGCCCAGACAGTGAGCTGCCTTGGTTGAAGGTCACACTGAAGGTCTCTAAAACTTAGCTTCATCAAGCAATGAATATTTTTTACATTTTATACTTTAAACTAGTTAATCCATAAGCAGGGGCAGATCTAGAGGGGTGGCATGGGGTGGCATGTGCCACCCTAAAATGATCTCTTGCCACCCCTAGTGCTACCCTAGTTTTGCACATGACAATAACAATAATAATAATAATAATAATGGATACTTTATTGATCCCCATGGGGAAATTACTTGTTTTTCTCTGCATTTGACCCATTCACTCAGTGAAGCAGTGGGCAGCCCACTAAGCAGGCGCCCGGGGAGCAGTGTGTAGGGACGGTACCTTGCTCAGGGGTTGTTGTTTATTATAATAAGATAGCATTAACACTTTGAGGGTAGCTACAGTTAACACTGAATATAAATTCTAAAACTGAATATATTACATAGTGCCCCCCCACTCACCATTAACAAATGGGTTTTGTTTTTTTTTTAGAAGCAAGTGATACCTATGACTGTGCCAGAGCACCTTTTGAACAACACCATGGGAATTTCACATTCCACACAAGTGGTTGGTTGTTTGGAAATGGAAAGAAGGTGAATGTTATTAACACTCTGGGGTCAAAGGACACGACACACCTGACATTACATGACTGATTTAAGCTGACATAGCAACAAGCTGCAGCCACCCTGAATCTCTATTTCAGCTTGTTTTGAAGGTTCAGACTCCAAAGTGAACACCAGTTTTAAATTTTAATGGCAAGCCACTAAACCCAGATTTACAATTTTTATATTATATTATATATATATATATATATATACACACACACACACACACATACACAAGCAATGCTTTTTTTCTGAATACTATCATCACGTTTGTGCAGGAAGAAATGCTAGAGAAAGCATTTTCTAAGGACAGCCCGAAAACTGTAAAGAAAGAAAAGAAGCCACCTCTCTCCTATTGGTGAAAAAAAATGTACTATGTCGACCAATAGAAAAATAGCAACAGGTGGGATTTCTTTGTTTAGGAAGAGGGGCAAGTTTTAGGAGTGAGCGAGAGAGAGAAAGCGAGTTTTGAGATGTGAGAGATTTGTGGTTTAGCGTGGAGTGTGTAGTTAGTGTGTTGTGTGGTCGTTGTTTTGTTTTGTGTCAGTGAGGGTACTAATGAATGTCACAAAAGCAGATTGCAATGAAAACACCGTCTTGAGGTGGAAAACCGGAGGAGTGATACACCTGTTGTCAGGCCTGCATATGTGTTTAAAAAAAAAAAGGGGGGGGGGGCTTTGATTTGCCACCCCATTTGATTTCCATGCCACCCTAAGAAATTTCTCTAGATACGCCCCTGTCCATAAGAAGTTTCCTGCTTCTGCGTCTGTCATGATTCTTTCTTCTCACTGTTATGCCTTTCCGGTTTTGACTCTGCGGCTTTCTGTGTCTCTTGTATATTTTTCTCTTTGTGGTTATTTGAATATGAATATACAGGCCACCTGAACCCAGGTGGTGCAGGTCATCTTCATGTGAGGTTCTGAGAAAAAACAAACAAACCCCAAAACATGAAATAGTTTCATCAATAAATACTGGTTTTGTAATTTTTCTTTTCTTCGTGTGACTACCAACAGTGGTTCTATGCTACATTAAAAGATTTAAAGGGCTCACAAAATTTAAATGATCAGCCTTTTAGAAACCATGGTGACACCATGTGATGTTTAAGTGTGGAGATAAGAGAGGACAAAAGGGGATCATGAAAGCTCAATGGGTAACAGAGAAAAGAAATCAAGAGGGGATCAAGGGAGAAAAAGTGATAAGGAAAACACAAATGTGGGCCAGCTGGTCACACTAGTGCTTTAAGAGTCTCCACATTTCTGTGCTACATCTTGATGAATAGAAACATATATTAGCTTAGCAAGAAAGTGGGAGTGACGGGAGGGTGGGGGCATACAACCTCTGCCATTAATGAGCGTGTTATATCTAACTGGTTAACTTTGGCAAAGCCATAGGCGTATGAACTCCTTATAAAGTACTTTAGCAGCATTCCCACCTGGAAACTTTATTTACAAGGATAATGTCCAAAACCTTTGTTCTGCATTTCCACTGAAGACTACAGCTTTGTAGATAAGGCACATTAGGCAGCCGATACATCAAAAACTGAAAGCTGTTTTATAATGTGATTTCTCTATGTAGCAATATCAAACTTATCTGGTGCATATCCCAAAACGTTGATTCTGTTCATCAGGAGATAGTTTTTTCAGTGGGAGAAATGTTCATCCAAGTGACTTCTTCAGCCTCAGCTGAAAGCAGGTTTCCCCAATCTTATATTTGCACAATGACTGAAACTAGCACCACTGAATGAACAATGGGCTGGCAGGTCAGTTCCTTGATTATTAATATGCAAATTCTCATGACCATTGAGAGTTATGTGTGTGTGTGTGTGTGTACGTACACAGGTGAAACTCAAAAATTTAGAATATCGTGCAAAAGTTCATTTATTTCAATAATTCAACTTAAAAGTTCAAACTAAAATATGATATAGACTCATTCCTTTATTTTTTTATTTTGATGATTATGGCTTACAGCTTATGAAAACCCCAATTTCAAAATCTCAGAAAATTAGAACATTTTATGAAATGAATAAAACAAGGATTTTAAATAGAGAACTGTTGGACCTCTAAAAAGCATGATCATACATATGTACGCAGTACTTGGTTTGGACCCCTTTTTGCATGAATTACTGCCTCAACGCAGCATGGCATGGATGCTATCAGCCTTTGGAAGACTAGGTTGCTTAATTAGCAGCCTTCAGCTCTTCTGCATTGTTCGGCCTCATGTCTCTCATCTTTTTGTTGGCAATGCCTCATAAATTCTCTCTGAGGTTCAGGTCAGGCAAGTTTGCTGGCCAACCAAGCACAGTAGTCCCAGTGTCATTGAACCAGGTTTTGGGTACTTTTGGCAGTGTGAGCAGGTGCCAAGTCCTGCTGGAAAATGAAGTCAGGATTTCCATAAAGCTTGTCTGCGGAAGGAAGCATGAAGTGCTCCAAAATGTCCTGGTAGATGGCTGCGCTTACTCTGGACTTAATAAAGCATAGTAGACCGTCACCGGCAGATGACATGGCTCCCCAAATCAACACAGACTGTGGAAACTTTACGCTGGACTTCAAGCATCTTGGATTGTATGCCTCTCCACTCTTCCTCCAGACTCTGGGAACTTGGTTTCCATATGAGATGCGAAATTTGCTCTCATCAGAAAAGAGGACTTTAGACCAGCAACAGACCAGTTCTTTTTTTCCTTTAGCCAAGGTAAGATGCTTCTGATGTTTGTTGTTCAGGTGCGGCTTGACAAGAGGAATACGACATTTGAAGCCCATGTTCAGGATCCGTCTGTGTGCCGTGGCTCTTAATGTACTAACTCAGTCCACTCATTGTGAAGGTCCCACACACTTTTGAATGTCCTTTTCCTGACAATCCTCTGAAGGCTGTGGTCATCCCTGCTGCTTGTGCACCTTTCCCTTCCACGTAACTTTCTATTAATGTGCTTTGATAGAGCACTTTGGGAACATCCAACCTCTTCTAAGAGACCATTTAAAAGCCCACTATGCAGGTGTTTTGGATTAATTAGCTAATTAGACTGTGACGCTTTAAATGGTAAATGGCCTGCATTTGTATAGCGCTTTTCTAGTCCCTAAGGACCCCAAAGCGCTTCACACTACATTCAGTCATCCACCCATTCACACACTGGTGATAGTAAGCTACATTGTAGCCACAGCTGCCCTGGGGCGCACTGACAGAGGCGAGGCTGCCGGACACTGGCGCCACCGGGCCCTCTGACCACCACCAGTAGGCGAACATGGGGTTAGTATCTTGCCCAAGGATATTTGGCATGCAGCCAGGAGGCAGCCTGGGATCGAACCACCGACCTTCTGATTAGTGGCTGACCTGCTCTGCTCTGCCACCTGAGCTACAGCCACCCCATATTTTTTAAACCTAAAATATCGAGAAAATATATATATATGAATTAGACTGTTTTCAAACGACAAAGAATGTATTAAATCTGTGTTGATCCCAGTATAAATCAAAATGAAAACACTTGTGAGACCCTCACAGTGCCATGGCTTGTAGTGATTATCTGTGATGGCTTGGAGCGATATTTGATCGTTTACAGAACCAGTCCATGTGTAAAAGGGAGGAAGGATTTCACTGTAACTTTCTTTTAGTTTCCTTTCATGGGAAAACAGTCCTCTGTGTACACAAACAATTATATCCCAACCACATGTTCAAAGATCAGGAGAGGGAGATGGGGTAGTAAACTGAAAACCTCTCTTTATTTTCAGAGGAACTGAGAAATCCTTCTTTCATCAAACAAAGAGTTTTGGGTTAGAAATATGTGTATTAGTGAAGTAAAGAAGAGAATATGGGAATTGGTTAGTTTATTGTAGGAATACATATTTACTGCAAAGAGCAGAACAGCTGCTAGCCTGCAGTACTGTGAAAAACTCACTTCTTCACAGTTTGTATCCAAGGAGTCAGACTTTCTTGTATTTTTGTGCTCAAGTGCTCTTGAGCAACAGTTCTCCAGCTTCCTGTAGGTCTTTAAAATTGTTCCTTTTGGCATTGCCTGCTTTATCACACATTTTCAGTCCTTGTACCTGACCAATTTGACATAAATGGGTTCTTTGTTAAGCCACTGATCTCTAATCTATATATCATTCAAGTATAAATATTTTGTTAAATACAAACTTGACTGCTTTTATACACCTGCTTGGTGCTGCTGGAGTCACAGTGAGGTTAAGTGACACAAAAAGGAATTTCCCAAAATGCTGAGCACTTTTTTACATTGCCAGCCATGCTTCTGTTTATGTGGCTCTCTTACTATGTTAACTTTTCCTCATCCTGGTCTCCATCTTCTCTGTGGAGGTAACAGTGGTTAATAGCCACTACCAGGAGAAGGGCCTCTTTTCTGCTGTGTGTGCCAGCTCAGAGGGGGGCAGTTTTAGCAGCCACTGCAGTGATCAAACATCCAGCAGCTACAACTGTACATTAGCTCACTGCTGCTTCTTGTTAGAGAAGGCAGAGCTGGTAATGGGCAGCAGTACCAAATCCTGACAGCAGCTTTAAATGGATGGCAACACTTATCTGCATGTGTTTTACAGTCACTGGCACTCTGAGAAACCTGGACACAGTATATTTACTCTGTTGGTAGGGACTGCTACAGAAACAATGTCAGATTGAGACATGCTTTTAAGAATATTTTCTAAACAGACACCTCCAAAAGAAGCTGGCAAATGGACGAAATGGGAACAAGAGCAATGGTATTGAGAGGTTTTGGATGTGCAGCAATGGGGCTTTCAGAGCAGTGTGATGGTCTGACTGAGCTTGAAAAGAGGGGCTATAGAAACAACAGCGAGGAGAATAGAAGAGAGTTGCACAATTGTTTCTTTGGCTCCTCACGTCACATGCTAGACCTCCTTTGACAATCCCCCACCCCCATCCTAGCAGCCGCACTCCAAACTGTCTTCAAACCAGACAATAACGGCATTCACTGATATCCAAGATATTAAAAGGGTTGATTATGAAAAAAAATATTATCCACTTATGTAAAAATAAAGCACGTTCTTTTAAAAGTGAACACACATATCTGAATCCTAATCCAAAATTTGTGTTACAAACATTTATCCAAATCTGCACATTGCATAGACTGTATATAAAAGAAGGATGTGGCTTCCGTGCAAAAAAGTGCCTTAAAAATTAAAAGCAAGGCAGTAGGGGCCTCCTTTAGTTGTCTCTACACACTGGGCTTAATAACACAGAATAAAGATGATTCCCTACAGTGAATGTTTGATATTTTTTATTAAAGTAACTACCAAGGGGTAAGATCAGGGGTAGATCTAGAGAAATTTTCTTAGGGTGAGAAGGAAAACAAATGGGGTGGCAAAATCAAAGCCTTATTTTTCTAAACACATATGCAGGTGGTTACATATGGTTAAAATGATTCAAATGCAGTAAGTATACACATTTTTCCATAAATATAGTCTATAACTTAATTATTTTCTGTAGCCCACATAATTAAACATTTTAGTTACATAATACGTGCAAATTTTGATTTTATGTACTGTATAGCCTGTATAATAAATAAATAAATATGTAGCTCAACTAGCTAACTTGAGTTTCACACCGTTTTTTGTTAGAAAAAAATCAAATTGTTCCACAAAACGTCAGAAATTTGCACTGTCATGAACAAAGTTTTTGATTTGTTGAGTTAACCCTCTGAGGTCCAAAATATAACTGGCTATTTTTGACTCCTTTTGATTTTACATTTGTATTTCACCTTTAAATTGCTTCATTTTATTTGTTTGCCTAGCTTGGTATCATTCTTTTCAGCACAACTTCACGTGTCTAAATTTACAGTTATTTTTTCATTGACATACTGTATTATCACAACTCATCTGAAATCACACAAAAGACAATAAAATCCTAGTAGTAGTTTTTTTTTTACTGTAAAAACCACAGACATGTTTAGTAAATTATTTTTATAACTTGAAATGCAAATATAAATTGTTCATTTTGGAAACCTTATGCACACATTTTGTAAACATATCCAAATATTTATCTAAAAATGCAACCAATACACCTGCTGTCTTTTGTACAACAATTTAAAAATACTACTCTAACTGAACTGAGAGAACAATCAGGTGTCACAATAAGTCATTAGGGCCCTCACTGACACAAAACAAAACAACGACTACACAACAGACTAACTACACAAGACAACGCAACACACTAACTACACACTCCACGCTCAACGTCACAAATCTCCCAAATCTAATCGCTATTGATATCTCTCTCTCTCTGTCTTACTCACTCGCTCGCTCTGTCTCTCCGCCGTCACTCCCAAAACGTGCCCCTCTTCCTAAACAACCAAATCCCACGTGTTGACTTTTTTTTAATTGGTCGACATGGTACATTTTTCCACCAATAGGAAAGAGGTGGCTATTTTTTTTTTCTTTACTGTTTTTGCGCTGTCATTAGTAAATGCTTTTTAAAAAACGTGACAATAGTATTTAGAAAAAAGCATTGCTTATGTATGCTTTCTAATCATAAAACTCTGGATTTAGTGGCCTGTCATTAAAATTTAAACACCGGTGTATACTTTGAAGTCAGAACTTTAAACACTGGCTGAGACTCTGCGCGGCTGCAGCTTGATGTCAGCTTATATCAGTCATGTGATCTGGAGGTGTGGCATGTCCGTGGACCCCAGAGGGTTAGTAACACTCACCTTCATTCCATTTCCAGAGTGTAACATCCAACCACCTGTGTGAAATCTGAAATTCCCATGGTGTTGTTCAAAATGTGCTCTGGCACAATCATAGGCATCACATGCTACTGAAAACAAAAAGCCATTCTGCGCTATGGGCTGAACCACTTGTTAATTGTGCAGGGGGTGGACACTATGCAATATATTCAGTTTTAGAATTTATGTTCACTGTTAACTGTAACTACGCTCAAAGTGTTAATGCTATCTTATTTTAATAAACAACACTGTCATATGCAAAACTAGGGTGCACTTGGTGTGGAAAGAGATCATTTTAGGGTGGCACATACCACCCCATGCCACCCTTCTGGATCCACCCCTGAAGAGAAGGGATGATGGATGTGAAGGAAAGGAAAATATGACACAGCAGAAAGGACTGGGAAATTAAAAACAGATCAAGCTCTTTGTGTTTTGATTTTAGTTCCTCAGCAATAGAGGGAGATGTGTGAATTATGACAATCAAGTTGATTGATATAGAATGTGTTATTTCAGGTGGAGCTGTCCCTCCCTGTCACATCTGAACACATTTTAACAGACCTAGATGATGTGTTTGAAACTATAAAGGCAGCGATGTTAAGTTGGAGGAGCTACTCTGAATACAAAACGAAGTACAGCAGCATAACCAGCAGCGATCTTGATGTGAATGAGGCAGCGCAGAGACACTCATACCTTTTTCTCTGAGATGTCTCTGGGTTTGGTCGCTTTACTGCAGCCTCTGGGGCCCTGAGGTGACGAAAGCGCCGTTTGCGAGACGGGGCCACATCTGTGAGGTCACTCAGGCTTTCATCCAGTGGTCCCAGAGTCGGTGATTCTGAGAAGAGCATGGAGTCAGGAGAGTGAAAAACAGTAGTCAAACAAAATGAGAGCAATCTTACTATACTGATGATAATCTTTGTACAGTATGGACACCATCTCCTCATTAACCAGTGGGCCAGTCTAAACAAAACATTGTCACACATACAGCAACTATTTACATCTATGTGTTTTTAAAAAAAAGATTCATTATAAACCCCAGTTCTTTGGATTTTTGTATATATTATGTTCATTTAATTGCCCCCCCTGCAAAAGCAATGATGCAGTCTCTATTTGTGTTTGTTTTCACTGTGTCACGTTCAGTGGATGTCATCTGTAAGTTAATGGTTTGAGTCACAACTAAATACAGGATGAAGGATTGGAAGAAGTGCAGAACAGGCGGTTTTTGCTACTAGTCCCATTGGATTAGCCCACTGAAAGAATCTAACACACATATTTCCCAACCTTAAATGGGATCACCAACTAATCCAATGTTTAAGTAACACATTTTGAACCTTAGCAGCACTTTCTACACTACACAAAACAGACCCATGCAGACACACAGCAACACTACAGTATTCCACGAATTCACTTTACCCCTTCACGCCCCCCTTCCCTACTAGCCATCTGAGTCATTGTCGTGGCAACAGAAAAAACACAAATGGTGCAAGTTTTGCCTGGTGATGGGAAGGGAAAGCCCAACAAGGAAAACAGCATCCAAAAATTGTTGACGTATAAAAAAGAAATCTAATCTGGAAGTAAACCATTTCAAAGTGGAAAAATCATGAAAGGCAAAAGTCCCCTAAAAATCTCTTGCAGTGTCTTTATTGCTAACTTATGTTCACTACTTACACTTACATACTTGGCACACTAATTACATCCATGCCATCTGGGAGTAAAAATCTAGTGGCTGATGAAGGGTAATGTCAATGGTAGAAGCTGCTTATGTAATACTATAGTTACTTAAAAAAAAACTTAACTTCACCTTAATTTACTTCATCAAAACTTTTAAAGGAGCTCAAATGATTTGGACCAGAAGGTTTGGCTATGTACAGAAGCAGTGAAATGAATGAGACTTCAACAAAGGTTTGAAAGTCGAAAGGGTGTGGGAAAAAAACCCGAAAAAAACAAAAACAAAAACCTGACCTGTCAGTGACATAGGACACACCAAGTTTTCAAATAATTACACTTCAATATTTGGTAGCACATAAAAGTACTGCTTGTAACATTAATCTTGTTTACAATAGAAAATAAAATAGTGATGTAAAAATCTTCACATTGGTTTTAAATGCTTCTTCAGTGTTAATCTCAATAGTTTAAATGTTTACAATTTAAAAAAACATTCTGAATAAAAATGTTTTTCAGCAAAATAAAGTACAAAACATTGTAAACTATTTCTTCAGTAAAGGTTAGACATGTTTTACTTACAGTGAACTCATAAAAAGTGCAAATAAACCATGGAAAGATAAAATATTTCACTCAAGATGAGACCACAGTAGCATGAAATGGCACCACCTCTAAGCCCTGACTTTCTACAAAAAAACATTCACGGAGAGAAGCAAAACTGGATAATAGCTTTGAACTTAACGCATCACATCATTAGAGTAGTTTGGACGCGGAAGCAGGGTTCATATGTCATCACTTAAAGACCGGATATCCCACCTGCTGTGAATGTTTTAAAGCAGTGCAGTTGTTATTATTATTACTTGTCACATCCCGTTTATGACAGTTAAAAAAATTACATTCATAAAAGAAGTAAAATTGTCTTGTGTAAACTAGAGATGGCACGATACCACTTTTTTATGTCCGATACCGATATCATAAATTTGGATATTGGCCGATACCGATATGAATCCGATATAGTGTTTCTTAATCAATAAAACTGTTTTTTTTGGGGGGGGTTTTTAATATCTTGCTGCATTTTGTATAAGTTCAAACTCAAATTACAAACAAAACAAAACACTAAAGCTATTCTGTTATACCTGTATGCAAAAACTATACTGCACCGAAAATATTTCATAGTTCAGCAATACTGATCAATCTAATGAACTTAAACCTTCTCCATCCTCCCTATTCTGGTATTTTAAAGAGTAAGCAACCTAACTAATAGGGTTGCAAACTCCCAGCAAAAAAAAAGGAACCACCCCCCACCCTCCACCTCATGACGCTTAATCGACGTAATCAACTTTAATTTGATGCAGTGTGAAAAAAAATGCAAAGAAATCAATTCTTTTTCAAGAATAATTAAATAGATTCAACATCTTTCTTCAACAGAATTGCAGACTGCACAGATGGTACCTTCCCAAAGGAAAAAGTAGTAAAGCTTACTAGGGTATATTAGACTTAATAGTTACTATATACAGTAATGGACTTCTATACGTTTTACATAAGATTAAAACTTTGGGTGTAAGATTCAGATAATTATTTATTAAAAGCTAGATATTTTAAATGAGAATAAGAAAGAAAAGTATGTCTTTGTGCCCCCTTTTCCCTGTTAGCCCCACTGGCTAAATTTTGCTAGATCCGGCCCTGCACAGTTACCAGCCGTCAGCTACGTAGAAAAGGATCCTGGTGTACAAAGTAATATTAAATAAATTCTAACAACAGCTTATCAAGCTTAAACGTGCTGCTGTTGTTCAGCCGCTGGTTTCCTCTTTCTGGCGTGAAGTGGGCCAAAAACAAGCAAGAGAGACAGACTTGCGACAGAAAAGCCGATCAGCTGATCATTGATCAGTTTCACGATTGAAGTAGCAGCAGGAGAGGGAGGGGAGAGAAGAGGCAGTCGCTCCATATATCGGTTGTTCAGCTTAACGCGGGAATGCTTTAGAAACATTCAGAGATGAACTTACACACTTGCTTTACTTCTCTCTGCGATCACTTTCTCAGAGATGAAATGCCAATTTGGTAGCGAGGCTCCAAATGCTCAACCAGACCACGACAGGTCTCGCACGCCACAGCCGCTCTATCAGGTGATGCATACTGCTCCGACGTGCTACAGTTATGAGCCGAGTTATGCCATGTCGCAAGTTTTGTGAGGTGCTTTTTTGATATTTAATGGATCGGATTGCATTTTTTATTTCTCTCTGATATCCAATCCAGTAATTTAGGTCAGTATCGGACCGATACCGATACGTAATACCGGATCGGTCCATCTCTAGTGTAAACTGTATATGGTGTTAAATAGGCCTATACTATTGTACTTTAATGTTGTTCATAAAGGTGGTACTTTAAGAGCCATATATTTTATGAGGTGGTACTCATTGTGAAAAGTTTGAGAACCAATGTACTAGAGGTTTTACATATTCTTTCCAATGCAACTTTTCATTGTCACTCAAAGTACCAAGCATTTGGAGGAGCGTCCTATAGAACCTCTCAACGGCATTGGCTCTGGGATGATACAGTGTTGTACGTATCTTTTTCATGCCATCAATCTTGCATAGTTTGCTTATTGTGTTCAATTCAAAATCGGGGCCCTGATCGCTTAAGTCTGTCTGGGACAACGTTATGAACAATAAACTTTTCCCAGAAGACTTTTGCAACAGTGCATGCTCATTGATTGGGTGTAGGGACAGCCATTGCGAACTTAGTGAAGTCATCGATCATAACTAATACATCTTTTGTGTTAGACTGCTCTGACTCAATAGATAGATAAACTATAAAGAGTAACTCAAGGGGACTACCTGTCTGAATGTTCATGAGAGGGGCTGCCCTCTCACGTCTACACTTCCGGCAGACATCACACTCACACACACTGATCAAGTCCTCTGCTAGCAAATGCTATGGCCCTCAACTGTCCATCCTGAAGTTGGTAAAGAGCTGCATCAAGGTCAATGGTACTAGCGTCCGTGCGGAGGATATATGGGAGTTTGGGGCCTGCAAAACCCAACACTGGGGCTGAGGTAAACGTTCAAACAGATCATTTGTGAGTCCATCTCTGGCCAAATGGCTCTTTTAGTATACAGACCTTTATTGCTTTGTGGATCTTTTCTTCCCCTTTTTTATTGGTAGGTAACCGGCGGTTAGCTAATTTAATGGCCTTAAAATGTTAGAGTAGTCCTGGATGAATCCCCGCTAATACCCAGCAAAGCCCAAAAAAGATCCTTAGCTCCTTAAAGTTGGTGGAGATGGGCCAAGTTGTGAGGGCTTTGATTTTCTCTGTATCTGTTTCGACTCCATACTCTAATGCTATATGGCTGAGGTACTTAACTGAGATATTTAAATATCTCAGCTGGGTGCTAATTTCAAGCCAAACTTTTTCAATTTCAACAGGACTCTCTTCAGACACTGCTCATGCTCTTCGAGGGATAACAAGAAAATAATGAGATCATCAATAAAGACGAGGACCTCCTTACGATTCATCAGACCCATACACCGCTCCATGAGCCTTTGAAATGCTTATTAAATTCCCAGAACCCAAAGGGATACATTAGGGCAATTTTCTGCTTGTCTGACTCCAACATTTCAATCCGATAGTATCCGAACTTGAGATCCAAGACTGAGAACCATTTTGACCCTGCCAGAGCTGAAAATGCTTCCTCTAGATTGGGAAGTGTGTATGCATCTTTATGGTTTAGAGGTTTAGCCTCCTTTAATTGATGCACAAACTACCAGACCCGTCCTCTTTCCTGACAACTACAATTGGGGCGGCAAAAGGAGATTCAGATTCTCGTATCACTCCGATGTCGAGTAGTTCTTGTGGTGCACTTTTTCTGTCTGTCCAAAATCTAACTCATGCTGTGAAAACAGTTCTGGCACTGAATTAAGCATATTTGTGACACAATCTTTCCATTCAGCAGACAAGTTACTTCCAAAGTCAAAACTGATCTTTTTAGACTGAGTACGATCTTCTGACTGGTCTGAGGGTTTTGGCACCTTCTCTATTTGTTCTGTATGTAGGACTCAGGTTAAGGCATTAATGTTGGCTAGCACACAGCCTGAAGGGACAACAACGTTGTGATTGGTTTCATTTTTAATATGATTGGCAGTTAACAGGGCTTCTTAGCTGGCAGGTTAACAACACCAGTAGACCACTGGGGAAGGGAAAGGCTGATGACTGTTCAATAATGGCTCACCTCTCATTAATGGAGTCGGGGATATACACTGAGGCTTCCGGAACTGCTGTCTGCCCTGCTTCCACCACACATTTAAAGGTGTTTATTGAAGTCATTACATGGACGCACACTACTCTGCATTGCATAACTGCTAACTGAGGTCATGGTTAGTTTCTGAGTAGGAAAACAAAGTCTCTTGATAGTCCAAACACACTTAGCTCCCACAACAACAGCTCCCAATGATGTATTTTAAGCCATAGCTGACAAGTCAAAGTGTGGAAATGCCCAACGTTTGCTGGTTTGCCAACTTTAGAGCAATAAATGTGAAGGTAGTGGTGTTTCAGACCTGCTCTCAGTGACATGTCACACTCATCTTAGCAGGTGTTTTCCATCAGCTAGCAAAGTTAAAAAAAAAACAAAAAAAAACGGTAAAAGCACTTCTCCGCCAAACTCCAAAGCACAAAAATATGTAAGTAAGACTCAGATTAAAATGGACATGGCTTCATGATTTTTTTTATATTTAATAATATATGTGCAAGATCTAAAAGTAGACAAACTGAAACCAGTAAAAGAAATGAAATTTCCTGAGAATACATATGAGTGAGGAGAAAAAGTATGCAAACCTGTAGGATTACCAGCAAATTTATAGCAGAAATTAGAGTCAGGCCTTTTAATCAATGGGATGATCCAGTACAGGTGAGCACCTTGTTTTTATTCAACGAAATGACTTGAAGATCGGCATTACCCTCTACGTGAGTCAGGGAGGTCACGAAGGAAGACAAGGTAACTCTGAAGGCCCTGAGGTTCTCTGGTGTTTAGGGCAGGGCTAGAAGGAGAAAGCACTGCTCTCCAAAAAGAACGCTGCTACTCATCTACAGTTTACTAAAGATGACATAGATGAGCCACGAGACAATGTTCTGGATGGATGTGGCCAAAACAGCATGTTTACTTTAAATAAGTGTTCAGTTTGGAGAAAAGACAATAACAGAATTTGGCATAATTACATCTGTAAAACATTGTGGTGGTATTATGGTTTTTACCTGTTTAGTTACCACTAAACCAGAAAAGCTTACCATCAATGATATTAAAAGCTAGGAATCTTTCAGTAAATTCGCAAGGAAAATATCGTGACATCTATTTATGAACTAAAACAAGTTGGTCATGACAAAAGGAGCACAAGTACCTCCTCAAAGTAATGGTTTAACAAGAATGTTTGGAGATTAATTTAAGAGATTAATTAAGAGATTAAGATTAAGTTTACTTGGTTATTTAATTTTCTGTGGCAGCTTCTAAGAGCAGCTCCCTCTTTTCTTATTGACGTTGTGCCACAAGGTTCTGTTCTGGGTCCTTTACTGTTTCTGTTATATCTGTTACACACTTACACACTCTTCAACACACTTTGAGCCTTTTTAAATACACTTCTTATCACTGCTACACAGATGAGATTTAGTTGTACGTCTCTTTTAATCCCCAAGATACTTCTAATCTATCCCGCATAGGCGCTTAGACTCTATTAATAGTTATTTGGATGACAATTTTCTCCAACTTAATGAAGAGAAAACGGAAATTCGTTTTTTGTATCCCTGACAGGTTGATGGCTAAGGTAATGGAAACTCTAGGTCCTCTTACCTCTTGTGCTAAATCTTCAGTTCAAGAACATTGGTGTAACTTCAGACTCAGTTTTCACTCTGGGTGTTCAGGTTGAGGGCCTGCTGCCTGTGCATCATACAAGGCTGAGAACTAAAGGAGACAGAGCTTTTGTAACCCCAGACTCTCGAAGTCTCTTCCTCTGAGCTTGAGAACAGTCGATTCTCTTTTTAAAAGCAGCTAAAAACTCACCAACAATGATTCCCAGTTTGATTTTTAGCAATTTGTTTTGATGTTTTGACAAAATTGTACTTAATTGTTTTTTCCCCAGTGTCACCAGTCTTACCCAAACTGGAGGCTGGAGTCGACTGCGTCTCCACTGGGTCCTCATCAGTACTGCCGCCATAATCATCCGCTTCAACACCATCATCCTGACCTCTTGTCTGACCTGACTTTACTGAGTCTTTCTTTCGTTGGTCATTACTCCTGTATCAGAAACCATACATTATACATGATTCACTGCTTAACATAACTTTTACAACAAAGAAATCAGAGGAATGTTGTAATTAAGGAAAAATACCCTTGACCTGTTTAATAAGCAATTATGGCATATATTTCATTTTAAAAAATGCTTGCCTTAAAACTCACAGCTAAAAATCTACTTTTTAAACATTTGGAAAAGCTTCAGTGTTTGAGAGTCAATGTGGTATAAGCAGTGCACCTCATTTCCTCCAGTTTTGTGACATCCTGCTGTAGACTGCGGATCTTTGCTTTCTTCTCATTCAGAACCAGGACAAACCGAGAGTAAAGCTCTGCCTCCAGGGCTTCCTTACCACCAATGTAACGCTTCAGTCTTGAATGTACAGAAACAAAAAAGTTCTTTAGCAAACCCAAATATACTAATTAGTCTGTGTAATCTGGCTTCATGGAAAGATCAAGTTGGTGAAAATGTATGCCATGCCTTCTGATGATACTGCCTAAGGGAAGCATGTATATTTTAAATAGAATTGGTCCTAGCACGGAACCCTGTGGAACTCTATTGTTATCCTTAGTGTGTGAAGAGGACTTTTAATTCCTAAGGAGATCATTTGTAACCTGTACTAGAGCTGTTTCTATCCTGTAATGAATTTTGAAACCTGACTCAGCCTCTTCAAATATAATAATGTTTATGGTGACTCAGGATTTAGTACAGTCTACTAGTGTAAAAGGCTGAGAGTAAAAAACAAAACAAAACATAAATTACAGTCCATTTAACATGGACTAAACTAGATGATCATATTAAAAATGCTGACACTTTATGACATTATATAGAGCCACGGATAGAAAACAAAACATCTGAAACAGAGTGTGCAGTGACAGGAAGACAAAGCAACAGTTTTGGTGTGGACCAAAATTAGGGATGGGTATCGTTTAGGTTTTATCCGATACCGGTGCCAAATCGGTATTTTTGAAACGGTGCCGGTGCTCAAACGGTGCTCAAACCGGTGCTTAAAGGATGGAGAACACAAAATTGGTCCAAAAACCTCTCATGTTCAGCTGGTTTTTTGTAAAAAGATAACAATGTTAGCCTTTTCTGCAGCTATGGGGCATATATGGTATCACTCTTGGCTGGAAGCAGTGCTTAAACAATGGAAAAACACAAACTTTGTCCTAAACCTCTCATGTTTAACTGTTTTCCACTTTTTCTTTGGTCCTTTTAGCCTTTTTGGCAGGGTGAAGGGAGTATCTGCCATCAAACAAGAAGACAGCTGCATGTAACTACGACGGTGTTTGCTAGTTCACCTTACTGCATTAATGTAATAACGTGGTTAGCCTACTCAACGTAAATGACACACGAACAACATTAAGCTACTCACGCAGAGAAGAACGGCTGCTGCTGCATCATCATCCGTCATCATTTCTGCTACACTGGCAGGGCTAGGGGCCAGGACTCTCCTCTTCGGGGTTTTTGGGGGATATTGCTAACTCCGGGTCAGATAACAGGCAACCCACGCAGAGTAGATGCGCTCGATGTGAGGTCTCGCAGCAAGCTATCATACGGCGCATTTCTCGGCTTTAAAAAAAACGCTATGCGTCGCCAGGTGTTTCATCGGATTCGAGGTGTTACCTCCTTTGACAGTATCACAGTATCAGCTTAAAGCACTTGTTGCTGCTGAGTTTGCATATTTTGCTGTGAAGTACAGCCAGACTTTTGACCGCTTCGCCTTGGGCATTTTTAATCTGTAGCTCTGCTCTAAAAGAACGCACTATCCTCGGAAACGTAAAATGATTGGCTAGAAGTGTATCACAGCTCAGGAAAAAAAAGCACCGAAATAAAGCACCGAAATGTGCGCTGCTTTTCGGTCTGGTTACTACCGTTTATGTCAGAACCGGTGCCATCATGGCACCGGACACCGGTACCCATCCCTAACCAAAATATTCCTGTATTTTCTGTGCACTATGTGCTAGCACAAGATTACATACTCGCACCTTCCAGTTTGTGTGGTTTGGGTGTAAAGTTGACTTTACTGTGATTTTGTATGCATGTGTGTTCATCCATGCATGTACTTACTCTGCAGTGATGTGTTGCTGTTCTCCTCGAAGTCTCTCGTTCTCCTCCTGTAGTCTCTGGTTGTGGTGCTGCAGGTTATTTCCCCTCTGCAGACTGTGAATCAGTAAATTTCTCACTGCCTCTGCTGGCTCTGGGACGGCCTTCAGCAGAACGCAGCCCAGCCTGAACTGGAAGAAAGGAGTGAAAAATCAACCAAACAAACTGACTTGTTTAGTTTTGTAAAGGCAGTCTTTGTGACCTAAATATATGTTTTTAGCGCTACAACTACCAAGCTGTGGTGTTCTCATGGACCTGTATTACTGGCACATGTTCATAACGTATTTATCCAAAATAACTGACAGATGATTTGATATTCTTGATAAGATCTTTGGGCTGTCATAACCATATCATAACATGACAGCCCTACTACCAAGTATTTCATTACTGATGAACTACTAAATGTATTTTGAGAGGTTAAATACTAAAGAAAGGCTATCAGAGAGAGTGAAAACTTAAAGAATGAAATAAAACTCTAACCAAAACTGTCTGATTTGACAGTATTAAAGTTTAACTACTATGTTTAGACTTAATTTGAGGTTATGGGCCATCTCACTCATATCACAAGCATAGTGATCAGTGGCCTCTGGGGAACAAACGTTTCTCTCAAACATGTTTGCATTCACACAAAGACATGGAGCACAAATGTGGGTATCAGCTCTAACTTCTGACCCCTGTGATCCACAGCTCCATAAATAACTGTGTTTCATGGGGGAAGTAATAGTTGTGTGTCTCCAGACTGGATAAGAGAGATAAACAGCAGAAAATCAACACCAAATGCTGATATACTATCCTCCACGTACTGTTTTAATTAAGTCGCAGTTCCTGGATTAATCATTTGATGCCAGCGTAAACTACCCACAGACTACAATGTAAAAATACTCAGCTTCACAGCATTAAAAAGCATCTTTAAATCCTGGCACAAACCAAAGAAATAAAAAGTGTTTTATTCTTTAAGGATAGTTTTCCCCTGTGTTTCAATCAACACAGCCACAACGCAACTTTAAGTATCAACAAAGCCAATTGTGGTGAGTTACAGTCACAATTCGGCTCTTGTTCGGGTTGTATGAAGGGAGAATTACGTGACAAACAATCTTTTCTTCTCTGAAGTGGAAGACTTTACATTTCAGTATTTACTCACTATTTCCTCGCAGTACATTTGAGGAACTGCAATTTCTACTGAATAGACAAACCAGTAATTTATCCCTTCCTGCATTTCCACACTTTCTGTTTTTTCTGTGTCTAACCTTTAAAAGCTATTACTTCATCAACTCTTACAAATGGTAAGTAAATAACATGTGACTGAAATATTACATATTGAAATGAAAATGGCTTTTCTAAGACGCTCTGGGAAAAACGTTCTAGTTATTAGGGCCCGAGCACCGAGAGTGCGAAGGCCCTATTGTATCTGCTCCGTTTCTTATTAGGGCCCGAGCACCGAGAGTGCGAAGGCCCTATTGTATCTGCTCCGTTTCTTATTATTATTAGGGCCCGAGCACCGAGAGTGCGAAGGCCCTATTGTATCTGCTCCGTTTCTTATTATTATTATTATTATTATTATTATTCAGGCGAAACAAGGGCCTTTTTGAGGTCCTAAACATGCTCAAAAACTCATGAAATTTTGCACACATGCCAGGTCTGGTGAAAAATTTTGTATTTTAATGGTTTTACATATGAGCACTGGGAAATGGCTCTACAGCGCCACCTATGCCTTGTTAAATGCAGCCCTACGACCACATCGTTTGAGCTACATGTATGAAATTTGGCACACATGTGTATCATGCCAAGACGAACAAAAAAGTCTGGGGGCCCATTGACGCAAACCCAACAGGAAGTCCGCCATTTGGAAGAGAAGGTGACATTTTGGCTCTAATTTTGCCATTTCCATGCCTCGAACTTTTGCGAACTCCTCCTTGGGGTTTGATTTCATAACCTTCATATTTGGTCAGTGTCAACTACACCCTTGTGCCATGTTAAATTGCGGAGCTTTTGAGTTTTCACAATACTATGAGGCCGTGGCGCCATGGCGAATTTCGATGACTCGCCATGAAAATCTTATTGCCTCTCATTTTGTCATACATTTTCTGACCTTGACCAAAGTGAACACATATGATAAGGCTCCACCCCTGAACATATTTCAACTGCCATATTTGACACCAGGGACAGCGCCACCTAGTGGGAACAGGAAATGTCATGTTTTACACTTTGGGGTACAGTATAGTGATGGGTGACATCTGCAGCCTCAAATTTCTCCAGGAAAGCCTTAAGGAGTTGGTCTTGGGTTACAGTGAAAACTGTGAGTTTTCGCGAAAGGGTGTGACCCCAGCAGCATGGCGAACTTTGATGTCACGCCATGAAGAAACAAATTAGTATAACTCAATGAAATCCAGTCTGATCAGTACCAGACTTTACAGGCATGATGTCAGACCCGCCCTGAACAGATTGATGTGCCCATTGTCGGAAATACGGGCAGCGCCACCTAGTGGGAACAGGAAATGTCATGGCTTTCATTTTGTTGTACTGATTTTCACAGGTTCATCGTGGCCACCTCAAAAGCGGTGAATAACACCATCAGTCCCTCGTGATGCTTCAGTGCAAAAATTGTGACTTTAAACTGAACGGCGCACCCTGGTGGCAACGCTGTTCACCATGAAAGATGAAGTGGCTTTTGAGGGTCTTGGCAAGTGTATAGAGGCTTGAAATTTGGCACACACCTCCAATGTGACGAAGGCTTTGTTGTCATGTGATAATTTTCATTGAATATCCCAAAATGGCTCCACAGCGCCCCCTACAAAATTTCAAAACCACAGCCCCAGCTCTGTGTTTTATGTATGAATCTGAAACCTGGTAGGCTTATAGGAGATAATAAGATGTACAAAAAAGTCTCTTGGAGCAATATCCCAAATCTAACAGGAAGTCAGCCATTTTAAAATTAATGTGTAATTTTGGCGACATTTTCCCCTCTTTTCAGGCTTCATACTTTGACGAACTCCTCCAAGGGATTTCATCAGATTGGACCGATCTGAAGTTTGTGGAATCTAAAGACCTTTGTGATGTTAAATTGCGAAGCTTTTTACATTCAGGGAAACGGGGTTGTCATGGCGGCACGTGGAGTTTCAATCACTCGCCAAAAAGCAGTAATCTGCTGTCACTCAAAAACACAATATCCAATCTCTCCCAAACGTCGCAGGTGTGATGAGACTCGAGCTCGGAAATGTTTGTTATGCCATTTGTCAGTAATAGTTAGAGCGCCACCTAGTGGGACGACTATAATCATGGTTCAATGAGATGAAATGTTAGCTGGTGGTTAAATGCATGAATCCATCAATGTGACATCACATCGGACGTGCTGGTTTTAGGTGTTGGGCATGGCTCGCCACGCCAGGGTGCGAGGGCCCTCATAACGCTGCTTGCAGCTTTAATTATTATTATTATTATTATTATTATTATTATTATTATTATTATTCACCCCAAACAAGGGCCTTTTTGAGGGCCTAAACATGCTCAAAAACTCATGAAATTTTGCACACATGCCAGGTCTGGTGAAAAATTTTGTATTTTAATGGTTTTACATATGAGCACTGGGAAATGGCTCTACAGCGCCACCTATGCCTTGTTAAATGCAGCCCTACGACCACATCGTTTCAGCTACATGTATGAAATTTGGCACACATGTGTATCATACCAAGACGAACAAAAAAGTCTGTGGGCCCATTGACGCAAACCCAACAGGAAGTCCGCAATTTAGAAGTGAAGGTGACATTTTGGCTCTAATTTTGCCATTTCCATGCCTCGAACTTTTGCGAACTCCTCCTTGGGATTTGGGAGTATAAGCTTCAAATTTGGACAGTGTCAACTACACCCTTGTGCCATGTTAAATTGCGGAGCTTTTGAGTTTTCACAATACTATGAGGCCGTGGCGCCATGGCGAATTTCGATGACTCGCCATGAAAATCTTATTGCCTCTCATTCTGTCATACATTTTCTGACCTTGACCAAAGTGAACACATATGATAAGGCTCCAGCCCTGAACATATTTCAACTGCCATATTTGACGTCAGCGACAGCGCCACCTAGTGGGAACAGGAAATGTCATGTTTTACACTTTGGGGTACAGTATTGTGATGGGTGACATCTGCAGCCTCAAATTTCTCCAGGAAAGCCTTAAGGAGTTGGTCTTGGGGTACAGTGAAAACTGTGACTTTTCGCAAAAGGGTGTGACCCCAGCAGCATGGCGAACTTTGATGTCACGCCATGAAGAAACAAATTAGTATAACTCAATGAAATCCAGTCTGATCAGTACCAGACTTTACAGGCATGATGTCAGACCCGCCCTGAACAGATTGATGTGCCCATTGTCGGAAATACGGACAGCGCCACCTAGTGGCAACAGGAAATGTCATGGCTTTAATTTTGTTGTACTGATTTTCACAGGTTCATCGTGGCCACCTCAAAAGCGGTGAATATCACCATCAGTCCCTCATGATGCTTCAGTGCAGAAATTGTGACTTTAAACTGAACGGCGCACCCTGGTGGCAACGCGGTCCACCATGAAAGATGAAGTGGCTTTTGAGGGGCTTGGAAAGTTTATAGAGGCTTGAAATTTGGCACACACCTCCAATATGATGAAGACTTTGTTGTCATGTCATCATTTTCATTGAATAGCGCAAAATGGCTCCACAGCGCCCCCTACAATATTTCAAAATATCAGCCCCTGCTCTGTGGTTTATGTATGAATCTGAAACCTGGTAGGCTTATAGGAGATATCAAGATGTACAAAAAAGTCTCTTGGAGCAATATCCCAAATCCAACAGGAAGTCAGCCATTTTAAAATTAATGTGCAATTTTGGCGACATTTTCCCCTCTTTTCAGGCTTCATACTTTGACGAACTCCTCCAAGGGATTTCATCATATTGAACCATTCTCCAGTGTGTGGAATCTAAAGACCTTTGTGATGTTAAATTGCGAAGCTTTTTACGTCCAGGGAAACGGGGTGGTTATGGCGGCACTTAGAGTTTGAATCACTCGCCAAAAAGCAGTAATCTGCTGTCACTCAAAAACACAATGTCCAATCTCTCCCAAACGTCTCAGGTGTGATTAGACTCGAGCTCGGAAGTGTTTGTTATGCCATTTGTACATAATGGTTAGAGCGCCACCTAGTGGGACGACTAACTAATCATGAATGAATGAGTTGAAATGTTAGCTGGTGGTTAAATGCATGAATTCCATCAATGTGACATCACATCGGACGTGCTGGTTTTAGGTGTTGGGCGTGGCTCGACACGCCAGGGTGCGAGGGCCCTCATAACGCTGCTTGCAGCTTTAATTATTATTATTATTATTAGGGCCCGAGCACCGAGAGTGCGAAGGCCCTATTGTATCTGCTCCGTTTCTTATTATTATTATTATTATTATTATTATTAGGGCCCGAGCACCGAGAGTGCGAAGGCCCTATTGTATCTGCTCCGTTTCTTATTAGGGCCCGAGCACCGAGAGTGCGAAGGCCCTATTGTATCTGCTCCGTTTCTTATTATTATTAGGGCCCGAGCACCGAGAGTGCGAAGGCCCTATTGTATCTGCTCCGTTTCTTATTATTATTAGGGCCCGAGCACTGAGAGTGCGAAGGCCCTATTGTATCTGCTCCGTTTCTTATTATTATTATTATTATTATTATTATTCACCCCAAACAAGGGCCTTTTTGAGGGCCTAAACATGCTCAAAAACTCATGAAATTTTGCACACATGCCAGGTCTGGTGAAAAATTTTGTATTTTAATGGTTTTACATATGAGCACTGGGAAATGGCTCTACAGCGCCACCTATGCCTTGTTAAATGTAGCCCTACGACCACATCGTTTGAGCTACATGTATGAAATTTGGCACACATGTGTATCATGCCAAGACGAACAAAAAAGTCTGGGGGCCCATTGACGCAAACCCAACAGGAAGTCCGCCATTTGGAAGAGAAGGTGACATTTTGGCTCTAATTTTGCCATTTCCATGCCTCGAACTTTAACGAACTCCTCCTTGGGATTTGGTCCTATAAGCTTCAAATTTGGACAGTGTCAACTACACCCTTGTGCCATGTTAAATTGCGGAGCTTTTGAGTTTTCACAATAGTATGAGGCCGTGGCGCCATGGCGAATTTTGATGACTCGCCATGAAAATCTTATTGCCTCTCATTCTGTCATACATGTTCCGATCTGGACCAAAGAGCACACATATGATAAGGCTCCACCCCTGAACATATTTCAACTGCCATATTTGACATCAAGGACAGCGCCACCTAGTGGGAACAGGAAATGTCATGTTTTACACTTTGGGGTACAGTATTGTGATGGGTGACATCTGCAGCCTCAAATTTCTCCAGGAAAGCCTTAAGGAGTTGGTCTTGGGTTACAGTGAAAACTGTGACTTTTCACGAAAGGGTGTGACCCCAGCAGCATGGCGAACTTTGATGTCACGCCATGAAGAAACAAATTAGTATAACTCAATGAAATCCAGTCTGATCAGTACCAGACTTTACAGGCATGATGTCAGACCCGCCCTGAACAGATTGATATGCCCATTGTCAGAAATACGGACAGCGCAACCTAGTGGCGACAGGAAATGTCATGGCTTTAACTTTGTTGTACTGATTTTCACAGGTTGATCGTGGCCACCTCAAAAGCGGTGAATATCACCATCAGTCCCTCGTGATGCTTCAGTGCAAAAATTGTGACTTTAAACTGAACGGCGCACTCTGGTGGCAACGCGGTTCATCATGAAAGATGAAGTGGCTTTTGAGGGGCTTGGAAAGTTTATAGAGGCTTGAAATTTGGCACACACCTCCAAATGGATGAAGGCATTGTGGTTATGTAACCATTTTCCTTGAATAGCGCAAAATGGCTCCACAGCGCCCCCTACAATATTTCAAAACATCAGCCCCTGCTCTGTGTTTCATCTATGAGTCTGACACTTGGTAAGCTTGTGTAAGATATCAAGGTGTACAAAAAAGTCTCTTGGAGCAATATCCCAAATCCAACAGGAAGTCAGCCATTTTAAAATTAATGTGTAATTTTGATGACATTTTCCCCCCTTTTCAGGCCTCATACTTTGACGAACTCCTCCAAGGGATTTCATCATATTGAAGCATTCTTCAGTGTGTAGAATCTAAAGACCTTTGTGATGTTAAATTGCGAAGCTTTTTCCGTTCAGGGAAACGGGGTGGTCATGGCGGCACGTAGAGTTTCAATCACTCGCAAAAAGCAGTAATCTGCTGTCACTAAAAAACACAATGTCCAATCTCTCCCAAAGGTCGCAGGTGTGATGAGACTCGAGCTTGGAAATGTTTGTTATGCTATTTGTCAATAATGGTTAGAGCGCCACCTAGTGGCATGACTATAATCCTGGTTGAATAAGATGAAATGTTAGCTGGTGATTAAAAGCATGAAATCCATCAATGTGACATCACATCGGACGTGCCGGTTTGAGGTGTTGGCAGTGGCTCGACGTGCCGGGGGTGCGAGGGCCCTCATAACGCTGCTTGCAGCTTTAATTATTATTATTATTATTATTATTATTATTATTCAGGCGAAACAAGGGCCTTTTTGAGGGCCTAAACATGCTCAAAAACTCATGAAATTTGGCACACATGCCAGGTCTGGTGAAAAATTTTGTATTTTAATGGTTTTACATATGAGCACTGGGAAATGGCTCTAGAGCGCCACCTATGCCTTGTTAAATGCATCCCTACGACCACATCGTTTGAGCTACATGTATGAAATTTGGCACACATGTGTATCATGCCAAGACGAACAAAAAAGTCTGTGGGCCCATTGACGCAAACCCAACAGGAAGTCCGCCATTTGGAAGAGAATGTGACATTTTGGCTCTAATTTTGCCATTTCCATGCCTCAAACTTTTGCGAACTCCTCCTTGGGGTTTGATTTCATAACCTTCATATTTGGTCAGTGTCAACTACACCCTTGTGCCATGTTAAATTGCGGAGCTTTTGAGTTTTCACAATACTATGAGGCCGTGGCGCCATGGCGAATTTCGATGACTCGCCATGAAAATCTTATTGCCTCTCATTTTGTCATACATTTTCTGACCTTGACCAAAGTGAACACATATGATAAGGCTCCACCCCTGAACATATTTCAACTGCCATATTTGACACAAGGGACAGCGCCACCTAGTGGGAACAGGAAATGTCATGTTTTACACTTTGGGGTACAGTATAGTGATGGGTGACACCTGCAGCCTCAAATTTCTCCAGGAAAGCCTTAAGGAGTTGGTCTTGGGTTACAGTGAAAACTGTGACTTTTCGCAAAAGGGTGTGACCCCAGCAGCATGGTGAACTTTGATGTCACGCCATGAAGAAACAAATTAGTATAACTCAATGAAATCCAGTCTGTTCAGTACCAGACTTTACAGGCATGATGTCAGACCCGCCCTGAACAGATTGATGTGCCCATTGTCGGGAATACGTACAGCGCCACCTAGTGGCAACAGGAAATGTCATGGCTTTCATTTTGTTGTACTGATTTTCACAGGTTCATCGTGGCCACCTCAAAAGCGGTGAATATCAACATCAGTCCCTCGTGATGCTTCAGTGCAAAAATTGTGACTTTAAACTGAACGGCGCACCCTGGTGGCAACGCGGTCCACCATGAAAGATGAAGTGGCTTTTGAGGGGCTTGGATAGTATATAGAGGCTTTAAATTTAGCACACCCCTCCAAATGGATGAAGGCTTTGTTGTCATGTGATCATTTTTATTGAATAGCGCGAAATGGCTCCACAGCGCCCCCTACAAAATTTCAAAACCACAGCCCCAGCTCTGTGTTTTATGTATGAGTCTGAAACCTGGTAAGCTTATAGGAGATATCAAGATGTACAAAAAAGTCTCTTGGAGCAATATCCAAAATCCAACAGGAAGTCAGCCATTTTAAAATTAATGTGCAATTTTGTCAACATTTTCCCATCTTTTCAGGCACCGTACTTTGACGAACTCCTCCAAGGGATTTCATCAGATTGGACCGATCTGCAGTTTGTGGAATCTAAAGACCTTTGTGATGTTAAATTGCGAAGCTTTTTACGTCCAGGGAAACGGGGTGGTTATGGCGGCACTTAGAGTTTGAATCACTCGCCAAAAAGCAGTAATCTGCTGTCACTCAAAAACACAATGTCCAATCTCTCCCAAACGTCTCAGGTGTGATGAGACTCGAGCTTGGAAGTGTTTGTTATGCCATTTGTACATAATGGTTAGAGCGCCACCTAGTGGAACGACTAACAAATCATGAATGAATGAGTTGAAATGTTAGCTGGTGGTTAAATGCATGAATTCCATCAATGTGACGTCAGATCGGAGGTGCTGGTTTTAGGTGTTGGGCGTGGCTCGACGCGCCGGGGGTGCGAGGGCCCTCATAACGCTGCTTGCAGCTTTAATTATTATTATTATTATTATTATTATTATTATTATTATTATTCAGGCGAAACAAGGGCCTTTTTGAGGGCCTAAACATGCTCAAAAACTCATGAAATTTTGCACACATGCCAGGTCTGGTGAAAAATTTTGTATTTTAATGGTTTTACATATGAGCACTGGGAAATGGCTCTAGAGCGCCACCTATGCCTTGTTAAATGCAGCCCTACGACCACATCGTTTGAGCTACATGTATGAAATTTGGCACACATGTGTATCATGCCAAGACGAACAAAAAAGTCTGTGGGCCCATTGACGCAAACCCAACAGGAAGTCCGCCATTTGGAAGAGAAGGTGACATTTTGGCTCTAATTTTGCCATTTCCATGCCTCGAACTTTTGCGAACTCCTCCTTGGGGTTTGATTTCATAACCTTCATATTTGGTCAGTGTCAACTACACCTATGTGCCATGTTAAATTGCGGAGCTTTTGAGTTTTCACAATACTATGAGGCCGTGGCGCCATGGCGAATTTCGATGACTCGCCATGAAAATCTTATTGCCTCTCATTTTGTCATACATTTTCTGACCTTGACCAAAGTGAACACATATGATAAGGCTCCACCCCTGAACATATTTCAACTGCCATATTTGACACCAGGGACAGCGCCACCTAGTGGGAACAGGAAATGTCATGTTTTACACTTTGGGGTACAGTATAGTGATGGGTGACACCTGCAGCCTCAAATTTCTCCAGGAAAGCCTTAAGGAGTTGGTCTTGGGTTACAGTGAAAACTGTGAGTTTTCGCAAAAGGGTGTGACCCCAGCAGCATGGCGAACTTTGATGTCACGCCATGAAGAAACAAATTAGTATAACTCAATGAAATCCAGTCTGATCAGTACCAGACTTTACAGGCATGATGTCAGACCCGCCCTGAACAGATTGACGTGCCCATTGTCGGAAATACGGACAGCGCCACCTAGTGGCCACAGGAAATGTCATGGCTTTAATTTTGTTGTACTGATTTTCACAGGTTCATCGTGGCCACCTCAAAAGCGGTGAATATCACCATCAGTCCCTCGTGATGCTTCAGTGCAAAAATTGTGACTTTACACTGAACAGCGCACCCTGGTGGCAACGCGGTTCAACATGAAAGATGAAGTGGCTTTTGAGGGGCTTGGAAAGTTTATAGAGGCTTGAAATTTGGCACACACCCCCAAATGGATGAAGGCTTTGTTGTCATGTGATCATTTTCATTGAATAGCGCGAAATTGCTCCACAGCGCCCCCTACAATGTTTCAAAATATCAGCCCCTGCTCTGTGTTTTATCTATGAGTCTGAAACTTGGTAAGCTCATGGAAGCTATTAAGATGTACAAAAAAGTCTCTTGGAGCAATATCCCAAATCCAACAGGAAGTCAGCCATTTTAAAATTCATGTGTAATTTTGGCGACATTTTCCCCTCTTTTCAGGCTTCATACTTTGACGAACTCCTCCAAGGGATTTCATCAGATTGGACCATTCTCCAGTGTGTGGAATCTAAAGACCTTTGTGATGTTAAATTGCGAAGCTTTTTACGTTCAGGGAAACGGGGTGGTCATGGCGGCACTTAGAGTTTCAATCACTCGCCAAAAAGCAGTAATCTGCTGTCACTCAAAAACACAATATCCAATCTCTCCCAAAGGTCGCAGGCGTGATGAGACTCGAGCTCGGAAATGTTTGTTATGCCATTTGTACATAATGGTTAGAGCGCCACCTAGTGGAACGACTAACTAATCATGAATGAATGAGTTGAAATGTTAGCTGGTGGTTAAATGCATGAATTCCATCAATGTGACATCAGATCGGAGGTGCTGGTTTTAGGTGTTGGGCGTGGCTCGACGTGCCGGGGGTGCGAGGGCCCTCATAACGCTGCTTGCAGCTTTAATTATTATTATTATTATTATTATTATTATTCAGGCGAAACAAGGGCCTTTTTGAGGGCCTAAACATGCTCAAAAACTCATGAAATTTTGCACACATGCCAGGTCTGGTGAAAAATTTTGTATTTTAATGGTTTTACATATGAGCACTGGGAAATGGCTCTACAGCGCCACCTATGCCTTGTTAAATGCAGCCCTACGACCACATCGTTTGAGCTACATGTATGAAATTTGGCACACATGTGTATCATGTCAAGACGAACAAAAAAGTCTGTGGGCCCATTGACGCAAACCCAACAGGAAGTCCGCCATTTGGAAGAGAAGGTGACATTTTGGCTCTAATTTTGCCATTTCCATGCCTCGAACTTTTGCGAACTCCTCCTTGGGGTTTCATTTCTTAACCTTCAAATTTGGACAGTGTCAACTACACCCTTGTGCCATGTTAAATTGCGGAGCTTTTGAGTTTTCACAATACTATGAGGCCGTGGCGCCATGGCGAATTTCGATGACTCGCCATGAAAATCTTATTGCCTCTCATTTTGTCATACATTTTCTGACCTTGACCAAAGTGAACACATATGATAAGGCTCCACCCCTGAACATATTTCAACTGCCATATTTGACCTCAAGGACAGCGCCACCTAGTGGGAACAGGAAATGTCATGTTTTACACTTTGGGGTACAGTATAGTGATGGGTGACATCTGCAGCCTCAAATTTCTCCAGAAAAGCCTTAAGGAGTTGGTCTTGGGTTACAGTGAAAACTGTGAGTTTTCGTGAAAGGGTGTGACCCCAGCAGCATGGCGAACTTTGATGTCACGCCATGAAGAAACAAATTAGTATAACTCAATGAAATCCAGTCTGATCAGTACCAGACTTTACAGGCATGATGTCAGACCCGCCCTGAACAGATTGATGTGCCCATTGTCGGGAATACGGACAGCGCCACCTAGTGGCAACAGGAAATGTCATGGCTTTAATTTTGTTGTACTGATTTTCACAGGTTCATCGTGGCCACCTCAAAAGCGGTGAATATCACCATCAGTCCCTTGTGATGCTTCAGTGCAAAAATTGTGACTTTAAACTGAACGGCGCACCCTGGTGGCAACGCTGTTCACCATGAAAGATGAAGTGGCTTTTGAGGGGCTTGGAAAGTTTAAAAAGTCTTGAAATTTGGCGCACACCTCCAATGTGATTAAGGCTTTGTTGTTATGTGATCATTTTCATTGAATATCCCAAAATGGCTCCACAGCGCCCCCTACAAAATTTCAAAATCACAGCCCCTGCTCTGTGTTTTATGTATGAGTCTGAAACCTGGTAAGCTTATAGGAGATATCAAGATGTACAAAAAAGTCTCTTGGAGCAATATCCCAAATCCAACAGGAAGTCAGCCATTTTAAAATTAATGTGCAATTTTGGCAACATTTTCCCCCCTTTTCAGGCATCATTCTTTGACGAACTCCTCCAAGGGATTTCATCATATTGAAGCATTCTTCAGTGTGTAGAATCTAAAGACCTTTGTGATGTTAAATTGCGAAGCTTTTTCCGTTCAGGGAAACGGGGTGGTCATGGCGGCACGTAGAGTTTCAATCACTCGCAAAAAGCAGTAATCTGCTGTCACTAAAAAACACAATGTCCAATCTCTCCCAAAGGTCGCAGGTGTGATGAGACTCGAGCTTGGAAATGTTTGTTATGCTATTTGTCAATAATGGTTAGAGCGCCACCTAGTGGCATGACTATAATCCTGGTTGAATAAGATGAAATGTTAGCTGGTGATTAAAAGCATGAAATCCATCAATGTGACATCACATCGGACGTGCCGGTTTGAGGTGTTGGCAGTGGCTCGACGTGCCGGGGGTGCGAGGGCCCTCATAACGCTGCTTGCAGCTTTAATTATTATTAGGGCCCGAGCACTGAGAGTGCGAAGGCCCTATTGTATCTGCTCCGTTTCTTATTAGGGCCCGAGCACCGAGAGTGCGAAGGCCCTATTGTATCTGCTCCGTTTCTTATTATTATTATTAGGGCCCGAGCACTGACAGTGCGAAGGCCCTATTGTAATTGCTCTGTTTATTATTATTATTATTATTATTATTATTATTATTATTATTATTATTATTATTATTTCGGCAAATGAATTGGCCGTTTGAGGGCCTAAACATGCTCGAAAACTCATGAAATTTTGCACACGCGTCAAGTCTGGTGAAAATTTACGTATTTTAATGTTGTCAGACATGGCCAGGGAAAATTAGCTCAGTAGCGCCACCTAGAAAATTGAAAAACGCGAGCCCCCGGTATGGGTATGGCCTACAAGTTTGAAAGTCGGTACACCATTATAACGTTCAGAGTCGAACAAAAAAGTCTATTATGGCAATGTCCTAAACCCAACAGGAAGTCCACCATTTTGGATTGAAGGTGACATTTTGGCTCTGATTTTACCGTTTCCATGCCTTGTACTTTAACGAACTCCTCCTTGGGATTTGGTCCTATATACTTCAAATTTGGACAGTGTCAACTACACCCTTGTGCCATGTTAAATTGCGGAGCTTTTGAGTTTTCACAATACTATGAGGCCGTGGCGCCATGGCGAATTTCGATGACTCGCCATGAAAATCTTATTGCCTCTCATTTTGTCATACATTTTCTGACCTTGACCAAAGTGAACACATATGATAAGGCTCCACCCCTGAACATATTTCAACTGCCATATTTGACATCAAGGACAGCGCCACCTAGTGGGAACAGGAAATGTCATGTTTTACACTTTGGGGTACAGTATAGTGATGGGTGACATCTGTAGCCTCAAATTTCTCCAGGAAAGCCTTAAGGAGTTGGTCTTGGGTTACAGTGAAAGCTGTGACTTTTCGCCAAAGGGTGTGACCCCAGCAGCATGGCGAACTTTGATGTCACGCCATGAAGAAACAAATTAGTATAACTCAATGAAATCCAGTCTGATCAGTACCAGACTTTACAGTCATGATGTCAGACCCGCCCTGAACAGATTGATGTGCCCATTGTCGGAAATACGGACAGCGCCACCTAGTGGCAACAGGAAATGTCATGGCTTTAATTTTGTTGTACTGATTTTCACAGGTTCATCGTGGCCACCTCAAAAGCGGTGAATATCAACATCAGTCCCTCGTGATGCTTCAGTGCAAAAATTGTGACTTTAAACTGAACGGCGCACCCTGGTGGCAACGCGGTTCACTATGAAAGATGAAGTGGCTTTTGAGGGGCTTGGAAAGTTTATAGAGGCTTGAAATTTGGCACACACCTCCAAATCGATGTAGGCTTTGTTGTCATGTGATCATTTTCATTGAATAGCGCGAAATTGCTCCACAGCGCCCCCTACAAAATTTCAAAACATCAGCCCCAGCTCTGTGTTTCATCTATGTATGTGAAACCTGGTAAGCTTATGGAAAATATCAAGATGTACAAAAAAGTCTCTTGGAGCAATATCCCAAATCCAACAGGAAGTCAGCCATTTTAAAATTAATGTGTAATTTTGGCGACATTTTCCCCTCTTTTCAGGCTTCATACTTTGACAAACTCCTCCAAGGGATTTCATCATATTGAACCATTCTCCAGTGTGTGGAATCTAAAGACCTTTGTGATGTTAAATTGCGAAGCTTTTTACGTTCAAGGAAACGGGGTGGTCATGGCGGCACGTGGAGTTTCAATCACTCGCCAAAAAGAAGTAATATGCTGTCACTCAAAGACACAAAGTCCAATCTCTCCCAAAGGTCATAGGCGTGATGAGACTCGAGCTAGGAAATGTTTGTTATGCCATTTGTCAGTAATGGTTAGAGCACCACCTAGTGGGACAACTATAATCATGATTGAATGAGATGAATTGTTAGCTGGTGGTTAAATGCATGAATTCCATCAATGTGACATCAGATCGGAGGTGCTGGTTTTAGGTGTTGGGCGTGGTTCGACGCGCCGGGGGTGCGAGGGCCCTCATAACGCTGCTTGCAGCTTTAATTATTATTATTATTATTATTATTATTATTATTATTATTATTCACCCCAAACAAGGGCCTTTTTGAGGGCCTAAACATGCTCAAAAACTCATGAAATTTTGCACACATGCCAGGTCTGGTGAAAAATTTTGTATTTTAATGGTTTTACATATGAGCACTGGGAAATGGCTCTACAGCGCCACCTATGCCTTGTTAAATGCAGCCCTACGACCACATCGTTTGAGCTACATGTATGAAATTTGGCACACATGTGTATCATGCCCAGACGAACAAAAAAGTCTATAGGCCCATTGACGCAAACCCAACAGGAAGTCCTCCATTTGGAAGAGAAGGTGACATTTTGGCTCTAATTTTGCCATTTCCATGCCTCGAACTTTTGCGAACTCCTCCTTGGGGTTTCATTTCATAACCTTCAAATTTGGACAGTGTCAACTACACCCTTGTGCCATGTTAAATTGCGGAGCTTTTGAGTTTTCACAATACTATGAGGCCGTGGCACCATGGCGAATTTCGATGACTCGCCATGAAAATCTTATTGCCTCTCATTTTGTCATACATTTTCTGACCTTGACCAAAGTGAACACATATGATAAGGCTCCACCCCTGAACATATTTCAACTGCCATATTTGACATGAAGGACAGCGCCACCTAGTGGGAACAGGAAATGTCATGTTTTACACTTTGGGGTACAGTATAGTGATGGGTGACATCTGCAGCCTCAAATTTCTCCAGAAAAGCCTTAAGGAGTTGGTCTTGGGTTACAGTGAAAACTGTGACTTTTCGCAAAAGGGTGTGACCCCAGCAGCATGGCGAACTTTGATGTCACGCCATGAAGAAACAAATTAGTATAACTCAATGAAATCCAGTCTGATCAGTACCAGACTTTACAGGCATGATGTCAGACCCACCCTGAACAGATTGATGTGCCCATTGTCGGAAATACGGACAGCGCCACCTAGTGGCAACAGGAAATGTCATGGCTTTAATTTTGTTGTACTGATTTTCACAGGTTCATCGTGGCCACCTCAAAAGCGGTGAATATCACCATCAGTCCCTTGTGATGCTTCAGTGCAAAAATTGTGACTTTAAACTGAACGCCGCACCCTGGTGGCAACGCGGTTCACCATGAAAGATGAAGTGGCTTTTGAGGGGCTTGGAAAGTTTAAAAAGTCTTGAAATTTGGCGCACACCTCCAATGTGGTTAAGGCTTTGTTGTTATGTAATCATTTTCATTGAATATCCCAAAATGGCTCCACAGCGCCCCCTACAAAATTTCAAAATCACAGCCCCTGCTCTGTGTTTTATGTATGAGTCTGAAACCTGGTAAGCTTATAGGAGATATCAAGATGTACAAAAAAGTCTCTTGGAGCAATATCCCAAATCCAACAGGAAGTCAGCCATTTTAAAATTAATGTGCAATTTTGGCAACATTTTCCCCTCTTTTCAGGCGTCGTTCTTTGACGAACTCCTCCAAGGGATTTCATCAGATTGATGCAATCTCCTGTGTGTGGAATCTAAAGACCTTTGTGTTGTTAAATTGCGAAGCTTTTTACGTTCAGGGAAACGGGGTGGTTATGGCGGCACGTAGACTCTCAATCACTCGCCAAAACGCAGTAATCTGCTGTTACTCAAAAACACAATGTCCAATCTCACCCAAAGGTCGCAGACATAATGAGACTCGAGTTCGGAAATGTTTGTTATGCCATTTGTACATAATGGTTAGAGTGCCACCTAGTGGAACGACTAGCTAATCATGAATGAATGAGTTGAAATGTTAGCTGGTGGTTAAATGCATGAATTCCATCAATGTGACATCAGATCGGAGGTGCTGGTTTTAGGTGTTGGGCGTGGCTCGACGCGCCGGGGGTGCGAGGGCCCTCATAACGCTGCTTGCAGCTTTAATTATTATTATTATTATTATTCACCCCAAACAAGGGCCTTTTTGAGGGCCTAAACATGCTCAAAAACTCATGAAATTTTGCACACATGCCAGGTTTGGTGAAAAATTTTGTATTTTAATGGTTTTACATATGAGCACTGGTAAATGGCTCTACAGCGCCACCTATGCCTTGTTAAATGCAGCCCTACGACCACATCGTTTGAGCTACATGTATGAAATTTGGCACACATGTGTATCATGCCAAGACGAACAAAAAAGTCTGTGGGCCCATTGACGCAAACCCAACAGGAAGTCCGCCATTTGGAAGAGAAGGTGACATTTTGGCTCTAATTTTGCCATTTCCATGCCTCGAACTTTAACGAACTCCTCCTTGGGATTTGGTCCTATAAGCTTCAAATTTGGACAGTGTCAACTACACCCTTGTGCCATGTTAAATTGCGGAGCTTTTGAGTTTTCACAATAGTATGAGGCCGTGGCGCCATGGCGAATTTTGATGACTCGCCATGAAAATCTTATTGCCTCTCATTCTGTCATACATGTTCCGATCTGGACCAAAGAGCACACATATGATAAGGCTCCACCCCTGAACATATTTCAACTGCCATATTTGACATCAAGGACAGCGCCACCTAGTGGGAACAGGAAATGTCATGTTTTACACTTTGGGGTACAGTATTGTGATGGGTGACATCTGCAGCCTCAAATTTCTCCAGGAAAGCCTTAAGGAGTTGGTCTTGGGTTACAGTGAAAACTGTGACTTTTCACGAAAGGGTGTGACCCCAGCAGCATGGCGAACTTTGATGTCACGCCATGAAGAAACAAATTAGTATAACTCAATGAAATCCAGTCTGATCAGTACCAGACTTTACAGGCATGATGTCAGACCCGCCCTGAACAGATTGATATGCCCATTGTCGGAAATACGGACAGCGCCACCTAGTGGCAACAGGAAATGTCATGTCTTACACTTTGTTGTACTGATTTTCACAGGTTGATCGTGGCCACCTCAAAAGCGGTGAATATCACCATCAGTCCCTCGTGATGCTTCAGTGCAAAAATTGTGACTTTAAACTGAACGGCGCACCCTGGTGGCAACGCGGTTCATCATGAAAGATGAAGTGGCTTTTGAGGGGCTTGGAAAGTTTATAGAGGCTTGAAATTTGGCACACACCTCCAAATGGATGAAGGCATTGTTGTTATGTAACCATTTTCCTTGAATAGCGCAAAATGGCTCCACAGCGCCCCCTACAATATTTCAAAACATCAGCCTCTGCTCTGTGTTTCATCTATGAGTCTGACACTTGGTAAGCTTGTGTAAGATATCAAGGTGTACAAAAAAGTCTCTTGGAGCAATATCCCAAATCCAACAGGAAGTCAGCCATTTTAAAATTAATGTGTAATTTTGATGACATTTTCCCCCCTTTTCAGGCCTCATACTTTGACGAACTCCTCCAAGGGATTTCATCATATTGAAGCATTCTTCAGTGTGTAGAATCTAAAGACCTTTGTGATGTTAAATTGCGAAGCTTTTTCCGTTCAGGGAAACGGGGTGGTCATGGCGGCACGTAGAGTTTCAATCACTCGCAAAAAGCAGTAATCTGCTGTCACTAAAAAACACAATGTCCAATCTCTCCCAAAGGTCGCAGGTGTGATGAGACTCGAGCTTGGAAATGTTTGTTATGCTATTTGTCAATAATGGTTAGAGCGCCACCTAGTGGCATGACTATAATCCTGGTTGAATAAGATGAAATGTTAGCTGGTGATTAAAAGCATGAAATCCATCAATGTGACATCACATCGGACGTGCCGGTTTGAGGTGTTGGCAGTGGCTCGACGTGCCGGGGGTGCGAGGGCCCTCATAACGCTGCTTGCAGCTTTAATTAGGGCCCGAGCACTGACAGTGCGAAGGCCCTATTGTAATTGCTCTGTTTCTTATTATTATTATTATTATTTCGGCAAATGAATTGGCTTTTTGAGGGCCTAAACATGCTCAAAAACTCATGAAATTTTGCACACATGCCAGGTTTGGTGAAAAATTTTGTATTTTAATGGTTTTACATATGAGCACTGGGAAATGGCTCTACAGCGCCACCTATGCCTTGTTAAATGCAGCCCTACGACCACATCGTTTCAGCTACATGTATGAAATTCGGCACACATGTGTATCATGCCACGACAAACAAAAAAGTCTGTGGGCCCATTGACGCAAACCCAACAGGAAGTCCGCCATTTGGAAGAGAAGGTGACATTTTGGCTCTAATTTTGCCATTTCCATGCCTCGAACTTTTGCGAACTCCTCCTTGGGATTTGGTTGTATAAGCTTCATCTTTGGTCAGTGTCAACTACACACCTGGGCCATGTTAAATTGCGGAGCTTTTGAGTTTTCACAATACTATGAGGCCGTGGCGCCATGGCGAATTTCGATGACTCGCCATGAAAATCTTATTGCCTCTCATTCTGTCATACATGTTCCGATCTGGACCAAACAGCACACATATGATAAGGCTCCAGCCCTGAACATATTTCAACTGCCATATTTGACATAAAGGACAGCGCCACCTAGTGGGAACAGGAAATGTCATGTTTTACACTTTGGGGTACAGTATAGTGATGGGTGACATCTGCAGCCTCAAATTTCTCCAGGAAAGCCTTAAGGAGTTGGTCTTGGGTTACAGTGAAAACTGTGAGTTTTCGCGAAAGGGTGTGACCCCAGCAGCATGGCGAACTTTGATGTCACGCCATGAAGAAACAAATTAGTATAACTCAATGAAATCCAGTCTGATCAGTACCAGACTTTACAGGCATGATGTCAGACCCGCCCTGAACAGATTGATGTGCCCATTGTCAGGAATATGAAGAGCGCCACCTAGTGGGAACAGGAAATGTCATGTCTTACACTTTGTCGTACTGATTTTCACAGGTACATTGTGGACACCTCAAAAGCGGTGAATATCAACATCAGTCCTTCATGATGCTGCAGTGCGAATATTGTGACTTTATAGTGAACGGCGCACCCTGGTGGCAACGCTGTTCACCATGAAAGATGAAGTTACTTTTGAGGGTCTTGGCAAGTTTATAGAGGCTTTAAATTTGGCCCACACCTCCAATGTGATGAAGGCTTTTTTTGTTATGTGACCATTTTCCTTGAATAGCGCAAAATGGCTCCACAGCGCCCCCTACAAAATTTCAAAACCACAGCCCCAGCTCTGTGTTTTATGTATGAATCTGACACTTGGTAAGCTTGTGTAAGATATCAAGGTGTACAAAAAAGTCTCTTGGAGCAATATCCCAAATCCAACAGGAAGTCAGCCATTTTAAAATTAATGTGTAATTTTGATGACATTTTCCCCCCTTTTCAGGCCTCATACTTTGACGAACTCCTCCAAGGGATTTCATCATATTGAAGCATTCTTCAGTGTGTAGAATCTAAAGACCTTTGTGATGTTAAATTGCGAAGCTTTTTCCGTTCAGGGAAACGGGGTGGTCATGGCGGCACGTAGAGTTTCAATCACTCGCAAAAAGCAGTAATCTGCTGTCACTAAAAAACACAATGTCCAATCTCTCCCAAAGGTCGCAGTTGTGATGAGACTCGAGCTTGGAAATGTTTGTTATGCTATTTGTCAATAATGGTTAGAGCGCCACCTAGTGGCATGACTATAATCCTGGTTGAATAAGATGAAATGTTAGCTGGTGATTAAAAGCATGAAATCCATCAATGTGACATCACATCGGACGTGCCGGTTTGAGGTGTTGGCAGTGGCTCGACGTGCCGGGGGTGCGAGGGCCCTCATAACGCTGCTTGCAGCTTTAATTAGGGCCCGAGCACTGACAGTGCGAAGGCCCTATTGTAATTGCTCTGTTTATTATTATTATTATTATTATTATTATTATTATTATTATTCCGGCAAATGAATTGGCCTTTTGAGGGCCTAAACATGCTCGAAAACTCATGAAATTTTGCACACGCGTCAGGTCTGGTGAAAATTTACGTATTTTAATGTTCTCAGACATGGCCAGGGAAAATTAGCTCAGTAGCGCCACCTAGAAAAATGAAAAATGCGAGCCCCCGGTATGGGTATGACCTACATATTTGAAAGTCGGTACACCTATATAACGTTGAGAGTCGAACAAAAAAGTCTATTATGGCAATGTCCTAAACCCAACAGGAAGTCCGCCATTTTGGATTGAAGGTGACATTTTGGGTCTGATTTTACCGTTTCCATGCCTTGTACTTTAACGAACTCCTCCTTGGGATTTGGTCCTATAAACTTCAAATTTGGACAGTGTCAACTACACCCTTGTGCCATGTTAAATTGCGGAGCTTTTGAGTTTTCACAATAGTATGAGGCCGTGGCGCCATGGCGAATTTTGATGACTCGCCATGAAAATCTTATTGCCTCTCATTCTGTCATACATGTTCTGATCTGGACCAAAGAGCACACATATGATAAGGCTCCACCCCTGAAAATATTTCAACTGCCATATTTGACATCAAGGACAGCGCCACCTAGTGGGAACAGGAAATGTCATGTTTTACACTTTGGGGTACAGTATAGTGATGGGTGACATCTGCAGCCTCAAATTTCTCCAGGAAAGCCTTAAGGAGTTGGTCTTGGGTTACAGTGAAAACTGTGACTTTTCGCAAAAGGGTGTGACCCCAGCGGCGTGGCGAACTTTGATGTCACGCCATGAAGAAACAAATTAGTATAACTCAATGAAATCCAGTCTGATCAGTACCAGACTTTACAGGCATGATGTCAGACCCGCCCTGAACAGATTGATGTGCCCATTGTCGGAAATACGGACAGCGCCACCTAGTGGCAACAGGAAATGTCATGGCTTTAATTTTGTTGTACTGATTTTCACAGGTTCATCTTGGCCACCTCAAAAGCGGTGAATATCACCATCAGTCCCTCGTGATGCTTCAGTGCAAAAATTGTGAGTTTAAACTGAACGGCGCACCCTGGTGGCAACGCTGTTCAACATTAAAGATGAAGTGGCTTTTGAGGGTCTTGGCAAGTTTATAGAGGCTTGAAATTTGGCACACACCTCCAAATGGATGAAGGCTTTGTTGGCATGTGATCATTTTCATTGAATAGCGCGAAATTGCTCCACAGCGCCCCCTACAAAATTTCAAAACCACAGCCCCTGCTCTGTGTTCTATCTATGAGTCTGAAACCTGGTAAGCTTATAGGAGATATCAAGATGTACAAAAAAGTCTCTTGGTGCAATATCCCAAATCCAACAGGAAGTCAGCCATTTTAAAATTAATGTGTAATTTTGGCAACATTTTCCCCTCTTTCCAGGCACCGTTCTTTGACGAACTCCTCCAAGGGATTTCATCATATTGAACCAATCTCCAGTGTGTGGAATCTAAAGACCTTTGTGATGTTAAATTGCGAAGCTTTTTACGTTCAGTGAAACGGGGTGGTTATGGTGGCACTTAGAGTTTGAATCACTCGCCAAAAAGCAGTAATCTGCTGTCACTCAAAAACACAATGTTCAATCTCTCCCAAACGTCTCAGGTGTGATGAGACTCGAGCTCGGAAGTGTTTGTTATGCCATTTGTACATAATGGTTAGAGCGCCACCTAGTGGAACGACTAACTAATCATGAATGAATGAGTTGAAATGTTAGCTGGTGGTTAAATGCATGAATTCCATCAATGTGACATCAGATCGGAGGTGCTGGTTTTAGGTGTTGGGCTTGGCTCGACGCGCCGGGGGTGCGAGGGCCCTCGTAACGCTGCTTGCAGCTTTAATTATTATTATTATTCAGGCGAAACAAGGGCCTTTTTGAGGGCCTAAATATGCTCAAAAACTCATGAAATTTTGCACACATGCCAGGTCTGGTGAAAAATTTTGTATTTTAATGGTTTTACATATGAGCACTGGGAAATGGCTCTACAGCGCCACCTATGCCTTGTTAAATGCAGCCCTACGACCACATCGTTTCAGCTACATGTATGAAATTTGGCACACATGTGTATCATGCCAAGACGAACAAAAAAGTCTGTGGGCCCATTGACGCAAACCCAACAGGAAGTCCGCCATTTGGAAGAGAAGGTGACATTTTGGCTCTAATTTTGCCATTTCCATGCCTCGAACTTTTGCGAACTCCTCCTTGGGGTTTCATTTCATAACCTTCAAATTTGGACAGTGTCAACTACACCCTTGTGCCATGTTAAATTGCGGAGCTTTTGAGTTTTCACAATACTATGAGGCCGTGGCGCCATGGCGAATTTCGATGACTCGCCATGAAAATCTTATTGCCTCTCATTTTGTCATACATTTTCTGACCTTGAACAAAGTGAACACATATGATAGGGCTCCACCCCTGAACATATTTCAACTGCCATATTTGACATCAAGGACAGCGCCACCTAGTGGGAACAGGAAATGTCATGTTTTACACTTTGGGGTACAGTATTGTGATGGGTGACATCTGCAGCCTCAAATTTCTCCAGAAAAGCCTTAAGGAGTTGGTCTTGGGTTACAGTGAAAACTGTGAGTTTTCGCGAAAGGGTGTGACCCCAGCAGCATGGCGAACTTTGATGTCACGCCATGAAGAAACAAATTAGTATAACTCAATGAAATCCAGTCTGATCAGTACCAGACTTTACAGGCATGATGTCAGACCCGCCCTGAACAGATTGATGTGCCCATTGTCGGAAATACGGACAGCGCCACCTAGTGGCAACAGGAAATGTCATGGCTTTAATTTTGTTGTACTGATTTTCACAGGTTCATCGTGGCCACCTCAAAAGCGGTGAATATCACCATCAGTCCTTGATGATGCTTTAGTGCAAAAATTGTGACTTTAAACTGAACGGCGCACCCTGGTGGCAACGCTGTTCACCGTGAAAAATGAAGTGGCTTTTGAGGGGCTTGGAAAGTTTATAGAGGCTTGAAATTTGGCGCACACCTCCATTGTGCTTAAGGCTTTGTTGTTATGTGATCATTTTCATTGAATAGCGCAAAATGGCTCCACAGCGCCCCCTACAAAATTTCAAAACATCAGCCCCAGCTCTGTTTTTTATCTATGAGTCTGAAACCTGGTAAGCTTATAGGAGATATCAAGATGTACAAAAAAGTCTCTTGGAGCAATATCCCAAATCTAACAGGAAGTCAGCCATTTTAAAATTAATGTGTAATTTTTGTGATATTTTCCACTCTTTCCAGGCACCGTTCTTTGACGAACTCCTCCAAGGGATTTCATCATATTGAACCAATCTCCAGTGTGTGGAATCTAAAGACCTTTGTGATGTTAAATTGCGAAGCTTTTTACGTTCAGGGAAACGGGGTGGTCATGGCAGCATGTGGAGTTTCAGTTACTCGCCAAAAAGCAGTAATCTGCTGTCACTCAAAATCAAAATGTCCAATATGTCCCAAAGGTCGCAGGCGTGATGAGACTCGAGCTTGGAAATGTTTGTTATGCCATTTGTCAGTAATGGTTAGAGCGCCACCTAGTGGGACGACTATAATCATGATTGAATGAGATGAAATGTTAGCTGGTGGTTGAATGCATGAATTTCATCAATGTGACATCAGATCGGAGGTGCTGGTTGTAGGTGTTGGGCGTAGCTCGACGCGATGGGGTGCGAGGGCCCTCATAACGCTGCTTGCAGCTTTAATTATTATTATTATTAGGGCCCGAGCACTGAGAGTGCGAAGGCCCTATTGTATCTGCTCCGTTTCTTATTATTATTAGGGCCCGAGCACCGAGAGTGCGAAGGCCCTATTGTATCTGCTCCGTTTCTTATTATTAGGGCCCGAGCACTGAGAGTGCGAAGGCCCTATTGTATCTGCTCCGTTTCTTATTATTATTAGGGCCCGAGCACCGAGAGTGCGAAGGCCCTATTGTATCTGCTCCGTTTCTTATTATTATTATTATTATTATTATTATTATTCAGGCGAAACAAGGGCCTTTTTGAGGGCCTAAACATGCTCAAAAACTCATGAAATTTTGCACACATGCCAGGTCTGGTGAAAAATTTTGTGTTTTAATGGTTTTACATATGAGCACTGGGAAATGGCTCTAGAGCGCCACCTATGCCTTGTTAAATGCAGCCCTACGACCACATCGTTTGAGCTACATGTATGAAATTTGGCACACATATGTATCATGCCAAGACGAACAAAAAAGTCTGTGGGCCCATTGACGCAAACCCAACAGGAAGTCCGCCATTTGGAAGAGAAGGTGACATTTTGGCTCAAATTTTGCCATTTCCATGCCTCGAACTTTTGCGAACTCCTCCTTGGGGTTTCATTTCATAACCTTCAAATTTGGACAGTGTCAACTACACCCTTGTGCCATGTTAAATTGCGGAGCTTTTGAGTTTTCACAATACGGTGACGCCGTGGCGCCATGGCGAATTTCGATGACTCGCCATGAAAATCTTATTGCCTCTCATTTTGTCATACATTTTCTGACCTTGACCAAAGTGAACACATATGATAAGGCTCCACCCCTGAACATATTTCAACTGCCATATTTGACACCAGGTACAGCGCCACCTAGTGGGAACAGGAAATGTCATGTTTTACACTTTGGGGTACAGTATTGTGATGGGTGACATCTGCAGCCTCAAATTTCTCCAGGAAAGCCTTAAGGAGTTGGTCTTGGGTTACAGTGAAGACTGTGACTTTTCACGAAAGGGTGTGACCCCAGCAGCATGGCGAACTTTGATGTCACGCCATGAAGAAACAAATTAGTATAACTCAATGAAATCCAGTCTGATCAGTACCAGACTTTACAGGCATGATGTCAGACCCGCCCTGAACAGATTGATGTGCCCATTGTCGGAAATATGGACAGCGCCACCTAGTGGCAACAGGAAATGTCATGGCTTTAATTTTGTTGTACTGATTTTCACAGGTTGATCGTGGCCACCTCAAAAGCGGTGAATATCACCATCAGTCCCTCGTGATGCTTCAGTGCAAAAATTGTGACTTTAAAATGAACGGCGCACCCTGGTGGCAACGCGGTTCATCATGAAAGATGAAGTGGCTTTTGAGGGGCTTGGAAAGTTTATAGAGGCTTGAAATTTGGCACACACCTCCAAATGGATGAAGGCATTGTTGTTATGTAACCATTTTCCTTGAATAGCGCAAAATGGCTCCACAGCGCCCCCTACAATATTTCAAAACATCAGCCCCTGCTCTGTGTTTCATCTATGAGTCTGACACTTGGTAAGCTTGTGTAAGATATCAAGATGTACAAAAAAGTCTCTTGGAGCAATATCCCAAATCCAACAGGAAGTCAGCCATTTTAAAATTAATGTGCAATTTTGATGACATTTTCCCCTCTTTTCAGGCCTCATACTTTGACGAACTCCTCCAAGGGATTTCATCATATTGAAGCATTCTTCAGTGTGTGGAATCCAAAGACCTTTGTGTTGTTAAATTGCGAAGCTTTTTACGTCCAGGGAAACGGGGTGGTTATGGCGGCACTTAGAGTTTGAATCACTCGCCAAAAAGCAGTAATCTGCTGTCACTCAAAAACACAATGTCCAATCTCTCCCAAACGTCTCAGGTGTGATGAGACTCGAGCTTGGAAGTGTTTGTTATGCCATTTGTACATAATGGTTAGAGCGCCACCTAGTGGAACGACTAACTAATCATGAATGAATGAGTTGAAATGTTAGCTGGTGGTTAAATGCATGAATTCCATCAATGTGACATCAGATCGGAGGTGCTGGTTTTAGGTGTTGGGCGTGGCTCGACGCGCCGGGGGTGCGAGGGCCCTCATAACGCTGCTTGCAGCTTTAATTATTATTATTATTCACCCCAAACAAGGGCCTTTTTGAGGGCCTAAACATGCTCAAAAACTCATGAAATTTTGCACACATGCCAGGTCTGGTGAAAAATTTTGTATTTTAATGGTTTTACATATGAGCACTGGGAAATGGCTCTAGAGCGCCACCTATGCCTTGTTAAATGCAGCCCTACGACCACATGGTTTGAGCTACATGTATGAAATTTGGCACACATGTGTATCATGCCAAGACGAACAAAAAAGTCTGTGGGCCCATTGACGCAAACCCAACAGGAAGTCCGCCATTTGGAAGAGAAGGTGACATTTTGGCTCTAATTTTGCCATTTCCATGCCTCGAACTTTTGCGAACTCCTCCTTGGTGTTTCATTTCATAACCTTCAAATTTGGACAGTGTCAACTACACCCTTGTGCCATGTTAAATTGCGGAGCTTTTGAGTTTTCACAATACTATGAGGCCGTGGCGCCATGGCGAATTTCGATGACTCGCCATCAAAATCTTATTGCCTCTCATTTTGTCATACATTTTCTGACCTTGACCAAAGTGAACACATATGATAAGGCTCCACCCCTGAACATATTTCAACTGCCATATTTGACATCAAGGACAGCGCCACCTAGTGGGAACAGGAAATGTCATGTTTTACACTTTGGGGTACAGTATAGTGATGGGTGACATCTGCAGCCTCAAATTTCTCCAGGAAAGCCTTAAGGAGTTGGTCTTGGGTTACAGTGAAAACTGTGAGTTTTCGTGAAAGGGTGTGACCCCAGCAGCATGGCGAACTTTGATGTCACGCCATGAAGAAACAAATTAGTATAACTCAATGAAATCCAGTCTGATCAGTACCAGACTTTACAGGCATGATGTCAGACCCGCCCTGAACAGATTGAACTACCCATTGTCGGGAATACCCACAGCGCCACCTAGTGGCAACAGGAAATGTCATGGCTTTAATTTTGTTGTACTGATTTTCACAGGTTCATCTTGGCCACCTCAAAAGCGGTGAATATCACCATCAGTCCCTCGTGATGCTTCAGTGCAAAAATTGTGACTTTAAACTGAACGGCGCACCCTGGTGGCAACGCTGTTCACCATGAAAAATGAAGTGGCTTTTGAGGGGCTTGGAAAGTTTATAGAGGCTTGAAATTTGGCGCCCACCTCCATTGTGCTTAAGGCTTTGTTGTTATGTAATCATTTTCATTGAATAGCGCAAAATGGCTCCACAGCGCCCCCTACAAAATTTCAAAACATCAGCCCCAGCTCTGTGTTTTATGTATGAGTCTGAAACCTGGTAAGCTTATAGGAGATATCAAGATGTACAAAAACGTCTCTTGGAGCAATATCCCAAATCTAACAGGAAGTCAGCCATTTTAAAATTAATGTGTAATTTTTGTGACATTTTCCCCTCTTTCCAGGCACCGTTCTTTGACGAACTCCTCCAAGGGATTTCATCATATTGAACCAATCTCCAGTGTGTGGAATCTAAAGACCTTTGTGATGTTAAATTGCGAAGCTTTTTACGTCCAGGGAAACGGGGTGGTTATGGCGGCACTTAGAGTTTGAATCACTTGCCAAAAAGCAGTAATCTGCTGTCACTCAAAAACACCATGTCCAATCTCTCCCAAACGTCTCAGGTGTGATGAGACTCGAGCTTGGAAGTGTTTGTTATGCCATTTGTACATAATGGTTAGAGCGCCACCTAGTGGAACGACTAACTAATCATGAATGAATGAGTTGAAATGTTAGCTGGTGGTTAAATGCATGAATTCCATCAATGTGACATCAGATCGGACGTGCTGGTTTTAGGTGTTGGGCGTGGCTCGACGCGCCGGGGGTGCGAGGGCCCTCATAACGCTGCTTGCAGCTTTAATTATTATTATTATTATTATTATTCACCCCAAACAAGGGCCGTTTTGAGGGCCTAAACATGCTCAAAAACTCATGAAATTTTGCACACATGCCAGGTTTGGTGAAAAATTTTGTATTTTAATGGTTTTACATATGAGCACTGGGAAATGGCTCTAGAGCGCCACCTATGCCTTGTTAAATGCAGCCCTACGACCCCATCGTTTGAGCTACATGTATGAAATTTGGCACACATGTGTATCATGCCAAGACGAACAAAAAAGTCTGTGGGCCCATTGACGCAAACCCAACAGGAAGTCCGCCATTTGGAAGAGAAGGTGACATTTTGGCTCTAATTTTGCCATTTCCATGCCTCGAACTTTTGCGAACTCCTCCTTGGGATTTGGGCGTATAAGCTTCAAATTTGGACAGTGTCAACTACACCCTTGTGCCATGTTAAATTGCGGAGCTTTTGAGTTTTCACAATACTATGAGGCCGTGGCGCCATGGCGAATTTCGATGACTCACCATGAAAATCTTATTGCCTCTCATTTTGTCATACATTTTCTGACCTTGACGAAAGTGAACACATATGATAAGGCTCCACCCCTGAACATATTTCAACTGCCATATTTGACATAAGGGCCAGCGCCACCTAGTGGGAACAGGAAATGTCATGTTTTACACTTTGGGGTACAGTATTGTGATGGGTGACATCTGCAGCCTCAAATTTCTCCAGGAAAGCCTTAAGGAGTTGGTCTTGGGGTACAGTGAAAACTGTGAGTTTTCGCAAAAGGGTGTGACCCCAGCAGCATGGCGAACTTTGATGTCTCGCCATGAAGAAACAAATTAGTATAACTCAGTGAAATCCAGTCTGATCAGTACCAGACTTTACAGGCATGATGTCAGACCCGCCCTGAACAGATTGATGTGCCCATTGTCGGGAATACGGACAGCGCCACCTAGTGGCAACAGGACATGTCATGTCTTACACTTTGTTGTACTGATTTTCACAGGTTCATCGTGGCCACCTCAAAAGCGGTGAATATCACCATCAGTCCCTCGTGATGCTTCAGTGCAAAAATTGTGACTTTAAACTGAACGGCGCACCCTGGTGGCAACGCGGTCCACCATGAAAGATGAAGTGGCTTTTGAGGGGCTTGGAAAGTCTATCGAGGCTTGAAATTTGGCACACACCTCCAATGTGATGAAGGCTTTGTTGTCATGTGATCATTTTCATTGAATAGCGCGAAATGGCTCCACAGCGCCCCCTACAATATTTCAAAACATCAGCCCTTGCTCTGTGTTTTATCTATGAGTCTGAAACCTGGTAAGCTTATGGAAGATATTAAGATGTACAAAAAAGTCTCTTGGAGCAATATCCCAAATCCAACAGGAAGTCAGCCATTTTAAAATTAATGTGTAATTTTGGCGACATTTTCCCCTCTTTTCAGGCACCGTACTTTGACGAACTCCTCCAAGGGATTTCATCAGATTGGACCGATCTGAAGTTTGTGGAATCTAAAGACCTTTGTGATGTTAAATTGCGAAGCTTTTTACGTTCAGGGAAAAGGGGTGGTTATGGCGGCACTTAGAGTTTGAATCACTCGCCAAAAAGCAGTAATCTGCTGTCACTCAAAATCAAAATGTCCAATATGTCCCAAAGGTCGCAGGCGTGATGAGACTCGAGCTCGGAAATGTTTGTTATGCCATTTGTCAGTAATGGTTAGAGCGCCACCTAGTGGGACGACTATAATCATGATTGAATGAGATGAAATGTTAGCTGGTGGTTGAATGCATGAATTTCATCAATGTGACATCAGATCGGAGGTGCTGGTTGTAGGTGTTGGGCGTAGCTCGACGCGATGGGGTGCGAGGGCCCTCATAACGCTGCTTGCAGCTTTAATTATTATTATTATTATTAGGGCCCGAGCACCGAGAGTGCGAAGGCCCTATTGTATCTGCTCCGTTTCTTATTATTATTATTATTATTATTATTATTATTATTATTATTATTCAGGCGAAACAAGGGCCTTTTTGAGGGCCTAAACATGCTCAAAAACTCATGAAATTTTGCACACATGCCAGGTCTGGTGAAAAATTTTGTATTTTAATGGTTTTACATATGAGCACTGGGAAATGGCTCTAGAGCGCCACCTATGCCTTGTTAAATGCAGCCCTACGACCACATCGTTTGAGCTACATGTATGAAATTTGGCACACATGTGTATCATGCCAAGACGAACAAAAAAGTCAGTGGGCCCATTGACGCAAACCCAACAGGAAGTCCGCCATTTGGAAGAGAAGGTGACATTTTGGCTCTAATTTTGCCATTTCCATGCCTCGAACTTTTGCGAACTCCTCCTTGGGGTTTGATTTCATAACCTTCATATTTGGTCAGTGTCAACTACACCCTTGTGCCATGTTAAATTGCGGAGCTTTTGAGTTTTCACAATAGTATGAGGCCGTGGCGCCATGGCGAATTTTGATGACTCGCCATGAAAATCTTATTGCCTCTCATTCTGTCATACATGTTCCGATCTGGACCAAAGAGCACACATATGATAAGGCTCCACCCCTGAACATATTTCAACTGCCATATTTGACATCAAGGACAGCGCCACCTAGTGGGAACAGGAAATGTCATGTTTTACACTTTGGGGTACAGTATAGTGATGGGTGACATCTGCAGCCTCAAATTTCTCCAGGAAAGCCTTAAGGAGTTGGTCTTGGGTTACAGTGAAAACTGTGACTTTTCGCAAAAGGGTGTGACCCCAGCGGCGTGGCGAACTTTGATGTCACGCCATGAAGAAACAAATTAGTATAACTCAATGAAATCCAGTCTGATCAGTACCAGACTTTACAGGCATGATGTCAGACCCGCCCTGAACAGATTGATGTGCCCATTGTCGGAAATACGGACAGCGCCACCTAGTGGCAACAGGAAATGTCATGGCTTTAATTTTGTTGTACTGATTTTCACAGGTTCATCTTGGCCACCTCAAAAGCGGTGAATATCACCATCAGTCCCTCGTGATGCTTCAGTGCAAAAATTGTGACTTTAAACTGAACGGCGCACCCTGGTGGCAACGCTGTTCACCATTAAAAATGAAGTGGCTTTTGAGGGGCTTGGAAAGTTTATAGAGGCTTGAAATTTGGCACACACCTCCAAATGGATGAAGGCTTTGTTGGCATGTGATCATTTTCATTGAATAGCTCGAAATTGCTCCACAGCGCCCCCTACAAAATTTCAAAACCACAGCCCCTGCTCTGTGTTCTATGTATGATTCTGAAACCTGGTAAGCTTATAGGAGATATCAAGATGTACAAAAAAGTCTCTTGGTGCAATATCCCAAATCCAACAGGAAGTCAGCCATTTTAAAATTAATGTGTAATTTTGGCAACATTTTCCCCTCTTTCCAGGCACCGTTCTTTGACGAACTCCTCCAAGGGATTTCATCATATTGAACCAATCTCCAGTGTGTGGAATCTAAAGACCGTTGTGATGTTAAATTGCGAAGCTTTTTACGTTCAGTGAAACGGGGTGGTTATGGCGGCACTTAGAGTTTGAATCACTCGCCAAAAAGCAGTAATCTGCTGTCACTCAAAAACACAATGTCCAATCTCTCCCAAAGCTCATAGGCGTGATGAGACTGGAGCTCGGAAATGTTTGTTATGCCATTTGTACATAATGGTTAGAGCGCCACCTAGTGGAACGACTAACTAATCATGAATGAATGAGTTGAAATGTTAGCTGGTGGTTAAATGCATGAATTCCATCAATGTGACATCAGATCGGACGTGCTGGTTTCAGGTGTTGGGCATGGCTCGACACGCCGGGGGTGCGAGGGCCCTCATAACGCTGCTTGCAGCTTTAATTATTATTATTATTATTATTATTATTATTATTAGGGCCCGAGCACTGAGAGTGCGAAGGCCCTATTGTATCTGCTCCGTTTCTTATTAGGGCCCGAGCACTGACTGTGCGAAGGCCCTATTGTATCTGCTCTGTTTCTTATTATTATTATTATTATTCAGGCAAAACAAGGGCCTTTTTGAGGGCCTAAACATGCTCGAAAACTCATGAAATTTTGCACACATGCCAGGTCTGGTGAAAAATTTTGTATTTTAATGGTTTTACATATGAGCACTGGGAAATGGCTCTACAGCGCCACCTATGCCTTGTTAAATGCAGCCCTACGACCACATCGTTTGAGCTACATGTATGAAATTTGGCACACATGTGTATCATGCCAAGATGAACAAAAAAGTCTGGGGGCCCATTGACGCAAACCCAACAGGAAGTCCGCCATTTGGAAGAGAAGGTGACATTTTGGCTCTAATTTTGCCATTTCCATGCCTCGAACTTTTGCGAACTCCTCCTTGGGGTTTGATTTCATAACCTTCATATTTGGTCAGTGTCAACTACACCCTTGTGCCATGTTAAATTGCGGAGCTTTTGAGTTTTCACAATACGGTGAGGCCGTGGCGCCATGGCGAATTTCGATGACTCGCCATGAAAATCTTATTGCCTCTCATTTTGTCATACATTTTCTGACCTTGACCAAAGTGAACACATATGATAAGGCTCCACCCCTGAACATATTTCAACTGCCATATTTGACACCAGGGACAGCGCCACCTAGTGGGAACAGGAAATGTCATGTTTTACACTTTGGGGTACAGTATTGTGATGGGTGACATCTGCAGCCTCAAATTTCTCCAGGAAAGCCTTAAGGAGTTGGTCTTGGGTTACAGTGAAAACTGTGACTTTTCACGAAAGGGTGTGACCCCAGCAGCATGGCGAACTTTGATGTCACGCCATGAAGAAACAACTTAGTATAACTCAATGAAATCCAGTCTGATCAGTACCAGACTTTACAGGCATGATGTCAGACCCGCCCTGAACAGATTGATATGCCCATTGTCGGAAATACGGACAGCGCCACCTAGTGGCAACAGGAAATGTCATGGCTTTAACTTTGTTGTACTGATTTTCACAGGTTGATCGTGGCCACCTCAAAAGCGGTGAATATCACCATCAGTCCCTCGTGATGCTTCAGTGCAAAAATTGTGACTTTAAACTGAACGGCGCACCCTGGTGGCAACGCGGTTCATCATGAAAGATGAAGTGGCTTTTGAGGGGCTTGGAAAGTTTATAGAGGCTTGAAATTTGGCGCACACCTCCAAATGGATGAAGGCATTGTTGTTATGTAACCATTTTCCTTGAATAGCGCAAAATGGCTCCACAGCGCCCCCTACAATATTTCAAAACATCAGCCCCTGCTCTGTGTTTCATCTATGAGTCTGACACTTGGTAAGCTTGTGTAAGATATCAAGATGTACAAAAAAGTCTCTTGGAGCAATATCCCAAATCCAACAGGAAGTCAGCCATTTTAAAATGAATGTGTAATTTTGATGACATTTTCCCCCCTTTTCAGGCCTCATACTTTGACGAACTCCTCCAAGGGATTTCATCATATTGAAGCATTCTTCAGTGTGTAGAATCTAAAGACCTTTGTGATGTTAAATTGCGAAGCTTTTTCCGTTCAGGGAAACGGGGTGGTCATGGCGGCACGTAGAGTTTCAATCACTCGCAAAAAGCAGTAATCTGCTGTCACTAAAAAACACAATGTCCAATCTCTCCCAAAGGTCGCAGGTGTGATGAGACTCGAGCTTGGAAATGTTTGTTATGCTATTTGTCAATAATGGTTAGAGCGCCACCTAGTGGCATGACTATAATCCTGGTTGAATAAGATGAAATGTTAGCTGGTGAGTAAAAGCATGAAATCCATCAATGTGACATCACATCGGACGTGCCGGTTTGAGGTGTTGGCAGTGGCTCGACGTGCCGGGGGTGCGAGGGCCCTCATAACGCTGCTTGCAGCTTTAATTAGGGCCCGAGCACTGAGAGTGCGAAGGCCCTATTGTATCTGCTCCGTTTCTTATTATTATTATTATTATTCAGGCAAAACAAGGGCCTTTTTGAGGGCCTAAACATGCTCAAAAACTCATGAAATTTTGCACACATGCCAGGTTTGGTGAAAAATTTTGTATTTTAATGGTTTTACATATGAGCACTGGGAAATGGCTCTACAGCGCCACCTATGCCTTGTTAAATGCAGCCCTACGACCACATCGTTTGAGCTACATGTATGAAATTTGGCACACATGTGTATCATGCCAAGACGAACAAAAAAGTCTGTGGGCCCATTGACGCAAACCCAACAGGAAGTCCGCCATTTGGAAGAGAAGGTGACATTTTGGCTCTAATTTTGCCATTTCCATGCCTCGAACTTTAACGAACTCCTCCTTGGGATTTGGTCCTATAAGCTTCAAATTTGGACAGTGTCAACTACACCCTTGTGCCATGTTAAATTGCGGAGCTTTTGAGTTTTCACAATAGTATGAGGCCGTGGCGCCATGGCGAATTTTGATGACTCGCCATGAAAATCTTATTGCCTCTCATTCTGTCATACATGTTCCGATCTGGACCAAAGAGCACACATATGATAAGGCTCCACCCCTGAACATATTTCAACTGCCATATTTGACATCAAGGACAGCGCCACCTAGTGGGAACAGGAAATGTCATGTTTTACACTTTGGGGTACAGTATAGTGATGGGTGACATCTGCAGCCTCAAATTTCTCCAGGAAAGCCTTAAGGAGTTGGTCTTGGGTTACAGTGAAAACTGTGACTTTTCACGAAAGGGTGTGACCCCAGCAGCATGGCGAACTTTGATGTCACGCCATGAAGAAACAAATTAGTATAACTCAATGAAATCCAGTCTGATCAGTACCAGACTTTACAGGCATGATGTCAGACCCGCCCTGAACAGATTGATATGCCCATTGTCGGAAATACGGACAGCGCCACCTAGTGGCAACAGGAAATGTCATGGCTTTAACTTTGTTGTACTGATTTTCACAGGTTGATCGTGGCCACCTCAAAAGCGGTGAATATCACCATCAGTCCCTCGTGATGCTTCAGTGCAAAAATTGTGACTTTAAACTGAACGGCGCACCCTGGTGGCAACGCTGTTCATCATGAAAGATGAAGTGGCTTTTGAGGGTCTTGGAAAGTTTATAGAGGCTTGAAATTTGGCACACACCTCCAAATGGATGAAGGCATTGTTGTTATGTAACCATTTTCCTTGAATAGCGCAAAATGGCTCCACAGCGCCCCCTACAATATTTCAAAACATCAGCCCCTGCTCTGTGTTTCATCTATGAGTCTGACACTTGGTAAGCTTGTGTAAGATATCAAGGTGTACAAAAAAGTCTCTTGGAGCAATATCCCAAATCCAACAGGAAGTCAGCCATTTTAAAATTAATGTGTAATTTTGATGACATTTTCCCCCCTTTTCAGGCCTCATACTTTGACGAACTCCTCCAAGGGATTTCATCATATTGAAGCATTCTTCAGTGTGTAGAATCTAAAGACCTTTGTGATGTTAAATTGCGAAGCTTTTTCCGTTCAGGGAAACGGGGTGGTCATGGCGGCACGTAGAGTTTCAATCACTCGCAAAAAGCAGTAATCTGCTGTCACTAAAAAACACAATGTCCAATCTCTCCCAAAGGTCGCAGGTGTGATGAGACTCGAGCTTGGAAATGTTTGTTATGCTATTTGTCAATAATGGTTAGAGCGCCACCTAGTGGCATGACTATAATCCTGGTTGAATAAGATGAAATGTTAGCTGGTGATTAAAAGCATGAAATCCATCAATGTGACATCACGTCGGACGTGCCGGTTTGAGGTGTTGGCAGTGGCTCGACGTGCCGGGGGTGCGAGGGCCCTCATAACGCTGCTTGCAGCTTTAATTATTATTATTATTCAGGCAAAACAAGGGCCTTTTTGAGGGCCTAAACATGCTCAAAAACTCATGAAATTTTGCACACATGCCAGGTCTGGTGAAAAATTTTGTATTTTAATGGTTTTACATATGAGCACTGGGAAATGGCTCTACAGCGCCACCTATGCCTTGTAAAATGCAGCCCTACGACCACATCGTTTGGGCTACATGTATGAAATTTGGCACACATGTGTATCATGCCAAGACGAACAAAAAAGTCAGTGGGCCCATTGACGCAAACCCAACAGGAAGTCCGCCATTTGGACGTGAAGGTGACATTTTGGCTCTAATTTTGCCGTTTCCATGCCTCGAACTTTTTCGAACTCCTCCTTGGGATTTGGTCGTATAAGCTTCATCTTTGGTCAGTTTCAACTACACACCTGGGCCATGTTAAATTGCGGAGCTTTTGAGTTTTCACAATACCATGAGGCCGTGGCGCCACGGCGAATTTCGATGACTCGCCATGAAAATCTTATTGCCTCTCATTTTGTCATACATTTTCTGACCTTGACCAAAGTGAACACATATGATAAGGCTCCACCCCTGAACATATTTCAACTGCCATATTTGACACCAGGGACAGCGCCACCTAGTGGGAACAGGAAATGTCATGTTTTACACTTTGGGGTACAGTATTGTGATGGGTGACATCTGCAGCCTCAAATTTCTCCAGGAAAGCCTTAAGGAGTTGGTCTTGGGTTACAGTGAAAACTGTGACTTTTCGCAAAAGGGTGTGACCCCAGCGGCATGGCGAACTTTGATGTCACGCCATGAAGAAACAAATTAGTATAACTCAATGAAATCCAGTCTGATCAGTACCAGACTTTACAGGCATGATGTCAGACCCGCCCTGAACAGATTGATGTGCCCATTGTCGGGAATACGGACAGCGCCACCTAGTGGGAACAGGAAATGTCATGGCTTTAATTTTGTTGTACTGATTTTCACAGGTTCATCGTGGCCACCTCAAAAGCGGTGAATATCACCATCAGTCCCTTGTGATGCTTCAGTGCAAAAATTGTGACTTTAAACTGAACGCCGCACCCTGGTGGCAACGCGGTTCACCATGAAAGATGAAGTGGCTTTTGAGGGGCTTGGAAAGTTTAAAAAGTCTTGAAATTTGGCGCACACCTCCAATGTGGTTAAGGCTTTGTTGTTATGTGATCATTTTCATTGAATATCCCAAAATGGCTCCACAGCGCCCCCTACAAAATTTCAAAATCACAGCCCCTGCTCTGTGTTTTATGTATGAGTCTGAAACCTGGTAAGCTTATAGGAGATATCAAGATGTACAAAAAAGTCTCTTGGAGCAATATCCCAAATCCAACAGGAAGTCAGCCATTTTAAAATTAATGTGCAATTTTGGCAACATTTTCCCCTCTTTTCAGGCATCGTTCTTTGACGAACTCCTCCAAGGGATTTCATCATATTGCACTATTCTTCAGTGTGTGGAATCCAAAGACCTTTGTGTTGTTAAATTGCGAAGCTTTTTACGTTCAGGGAAACGGGGTGGTTATGGCGGCACGTAGACTCTCAATCACTCGCCAAAACGCAGTAATCTGCTGTTACTCAAAAACACAATGTCCAATCTCACCCAAAGGTCGCAGGCATAATTAGACTCGAGTTCGGAAATGTTTGTTATGCCATTTGTACATAATGGTTAGAGTGCCACCTAGTGGAACGACTTACTAATCATGAATGAATGAGTTGAAATGTTAGCTGGTGGTTAAATGCATGAATTCCATCAATGTGACATCGATCGGACGTGCTGGTTTTAGGTGTTGGGCGTGGCTCGACGCGCCGGGGGTGCGAGGGCCCTCATAACGCTGCTTGCAGCTTTAATTATTATTATTATTCACCCCAAACAAGGGCCTTTTTGAGGGCCTAAACATGCTCAAAAACTCATGAAATTTTGCACACATGCCAGGTTTGGTGAAAAATTTTGTATTTTAATGGTTTTACATATGAGCACTGGGAAATGGCTCTAGAGCGCCACCTATGCCTTGTTAAATGCAGCCCTACGACCACATGGTTTGAGCTACATGTATGAAATTTGGCACACATGTGTATCATGCCAAGACGAACAAAAAAGTCTGTGGGCCCATTGACGCAAACCCAACAGGAAGTCCGCCATTTGGAAGAGAAGGTGACATTTTGGCTCTAATTTTGCCATTTCCATGCCTCGAACTTTTGCGAACTCCTCCTTGGGGTTTCATTTCATAACCTTCAAATTTGGACAGTGTCAACTACACCCTTGTGCCATGTTAAATTGCGGAGCTTTTGAGTTTTCACAATACTATGAGGCCGTGGCGCCATGGCGAATTTCGATGACTCGCCATGAAAATCTTATTGCCTCTCATTCTGTCATACATGTTCCGATCTGGACCAAACAGCACACATATGATAAGGCTCCACCCCTGAACATATTTCAACTGCCATATTTGACATCAAGGACAGCGCCACCTAGTGGGAACAGGAAATGTCATGTTTTACACTTTGGGGTACAGTATAGTGATGGGTGACATCTGCAGCCTCAAATTTCTCCAGGAAAGCCTTAAGGAGTTGGTCTTGGGTTACAGTGAAAACTGTGACTTTTCGCAAAAGGGTGTGACCCCAGCAGCATGGCGAACTTTGATGTCACGCCATGAAGAAACAAATTAGTATAACTCAATGAAATCCAGTCTGATCAGTACCAGACTTTACAGGCATGATGTCAGACCCGTCCTGAACAGATTGACGTGCCCATTGTCGGAAATACGGACAGCGCCACCTAGTGGCCACAGGAAATGTCATGGCTTTAATTTTGTTGTACTGATTTTCACAGGTTCATCGTGGCCACCTCAAAAGCGGTGAATATCACCATCAGTCCCTCGTGATGCTTCAGTGCAAAAATTGTGACTTTAAACTGAACGGCGCACCCTGGTGGCAACGCTGTTCACGATGAAAGATGAAGTGGCTTTTGAGGGTCTTGGCAAGTTTATAGAGGCTTGAAAATTGGCACACACCTCCAATGTTACAAAGGCTTTGTTGTCATGTGATCATTTTTATTGAATATCCCAAAATGGCTCCACAGCGCCCCCTACAAAATTTCAAAACCACAGCCCCAGCTCTGTGTTTTATGTATGAATCTGAAACCTGGTAGACTTATAGGAGATATCAAGATGTACAAAAAAGTCTCTTGGAGCAATATCCCAAATCCAACAGGAAGTCAGCCATTTTAAAATTAATGTGCAATTTTGGCAACATTTTCCCCTCTTTTCAGGCATCGTTCTTTGACGAACTCCTCCAAGGGATTTCATCAGATTGAACTATTCTTCAGTGTGTGGAATCCAAAGACCTTTGTGTTGTTAAATTGCGAAGCTTTTTACGTTCAGGGAAACGGGGTGGTCATGGCGGCATGTGGAGTTTCAATCACTCGCCAAAAAGAAGTAATCTGCTGTCACTCAAAAACACAATGTCCAATCTCACCCAAAGGTCGCAGGCATAATGAGACTCGAGTTCGGAAATATTTGTTATGCCATTTGTACATAATGGTTAGAGTGCCACCTAGTGGAACGACTAGCTAATCATGAATGAATGAGTTGAAATGTTAGCTGGTGGTTAAATGCATGAATTCCATCAATGTGATATCGATCGGACGTGCTGGTTTTAGGTGTTGGGCGTGGCTCGACGCGCCGGGGGTGCGAGGGCCCTCATAACGCTGCTTGCAGCTTTAATTATTAGGGCCCGAGCACTGACAGTGCGAAGGCCCTATTGTAATTGCTCTGTTTATTATTATTATTATTATTATTATTATTATTATTATTATTATTTCGGCAAATGAATTGGCCGTTTGAGGGCCTAAACATGCTCGAAAACTCATGAAATTTTGCACACGCGTCAGGTCTGGTGAAAATTTACGTATTTTAATGTTCTCAGACATGGCCAGGGAAAATTAGCTCAGTAGCGCCACCTAGAAAAATGAAAAACACGAGCCCCCGGTATGGGTATGACCTATAAGTTTGAAAGTCGGTACACCTATATAACGTTCATAGTCGAACAAAAAAGTCTATTATGGCAATGTCCTAAACCCAACAGGAAGTCCGCCATTTTGGATTGAAGGTGACATTTTGGGTCTGATTTTACCGTTTCCATGCCTTGTACTTTAACGAACTCCTCCTTGGGATTTGGTCCTATAAACTTCAAATTTGGACAGTCTCAACTATACCCTTGTGCCATGTTAAATTGCGGAGCTTTTGAGTTTTCACAATACTATGAGGCCGTGGCGCCATGGCGAATTTTGATGACTCGCCATGAAAATCTTATTGCCTCTCATTCTGTCATACATGTTCCGATCTGGACCAAAGAGCACACATATGATAAGGCTCCACCCCTGAACATATTTCAACTGCCATATTTGACATCAAGGACAGCGCCACCTAGTGGGAACAGGAAATGTCATGTTTTACAGTTTGGGGTACAGTATAGTGATGGGTGACATCTGTAGCCTCAAATTTCTCCAGGAAAGCCTTAAGGAGTTGGTCTTGGGTTACAGTGAAAACTGTGACTTTTCGCAAAAGGGTGTGACCCCAGCAGCATGGCGAACTTTGATGTCACGCCATGAAGAAACAAATTAGTATAACTCAATGAAATCCAGTCTGATCAGTACCAGACTTTACAGGCATGATGTCAGACCCGCCCTGAACAGATTGATGTGCCCATTGTCGGGAATACGGACAGCGCCACCTAGTGGGAACAGAAAATGTCATGGCTTTAATTTTGTTGTACTGATTTTCACAGGTTCATCGTGGCCACCTCAAAAGCGGTGAATATCACCATCAGTCCCTCGTGATGCTTCAGTGCAAAAATTGTGACTTTAAACTGAACGGCGCACCCTGGTGGCAACGCTGTTCACCATGAAAGATGAAGTGGCTTTTGAGGGTCTTGGCAAGTTTATAGAGGCTTGAAATTTGGCACACACCTCCAAATGGATGAAGGCTTTGTTGGCATGTGATCATTTTCATTGAATAGTGCGAAATTGCTCCACAGCGCCCCCTACAAAATTTCAAAACCACAGCCCCTGCTCTGTGTTCTATGTATGATTCTGAAACCTGGTAAGCTTCTAGGAGATATCAAGATGTACAAAAAAGTCTCTTGGTGCAATATCCCAAATCCAACAGGAAGTCAGCCATTTTAAAATGAATGTGCAATTTTGGCAACATTTTGCCCTCTTTCCAGGCACCATTCTTTGACGAACTCCTCCAAGGGATTTCATTATATTGAACCAATCTCCAGTGTGTGGAATCTAAAGACCTTTGTGATGTTAAATTGCGAACGTTTTTACGTTCAGGGAAACGGGGTGGTCATGGCGGCACGTGGAGTTTCAGTCACTCACCAAAAAGCAGTAATCTGCTGTCACTCAAAATCAAAATGTCCAATATGTCCCAAAGGTCGCAGGCGTGATGAGACTCGAGCTGGGAAATGTTTGTTATGCCATTTGTCAGTAATGGTTAGAGCGCCACCTAGTGGGACGACTATAATCATGATTGAATGAGATGAAATGTTAGCTGGTGGTTGAATGCATGAATTCCATCAATGTGACATCAGATCGGACGTGCTGGTTGTAGGTGTTGGGCGTAGCTCGACGCGATGGGGTGCGAGGGCCCTCATAACGCTGCTTGCAGCTTTAATTATTATTATTATTCAGGCAAAACAAGGGCCTTTTTGAGGGCCTAAACATGCTCAAAAACTCATGAAATTTTGCACACATGCCAGGTCTGGTGAAAAATTTTGTATTTTAATGGTTTTACATATGAGCACTGGGAAATGGCTCTACAGCGCCACCTATGCCTTGTTAAATGCAGCCCTACGACCACATCATTTCAGCTACATGTATGAAATTTGGCACACATGTGTATCATGCCAAGACGAACAAAAAAGTCTGTGGGCCCATTGATGCAAACCCAACAGGAAGTCCGCCATTTGGAAGAGAAGGTGACATTTTGGCTCTAATTTTGCCATTTCCATGCCTCGAACTTTTGCGAACTCCTCCTTGGGATTTGGTTGTATAAGCTTCATCTTTGGTCAGTGCCAACTACACACCTGGGCCATGTTAAATTGCGGAGCTTTTGAGTTTTCACAATACTATGAGGCCGTGGCGCCATGGCGAATTTCGATGACTCGCCATGAAAATCTTATTGCCTCTCATTTTGTCATACATTTTCTGACCTTGACCAAAGTGAACACATATGATAAGGCTCCACCCCTGAACATATTTCAACTGCCATATTTGACACCAGGGACAGCGCCACCTAGTGGGAACAGGAAATGTCATGTTTTACACTTTGGGGTACAGTATAGTGATGGGTGACACCTGCAGCCTCAAATTTCTCCAGGAAAGCCTTAAGGAGTTGGTCTTGGGTTACAGTGAAAACTGTGACTTTTCGCAAAAGGGTGTGACCCCAGCAGCATGGCGAACTTTAATGTCACGCCATGAAGAAACAAATTAGTATAACTCAATGAAATCCAGTCTGTTCAGTACCAGACTTTACAGGCATGATGTCAGACCCGCCCTGAACAGATTGATGTGCCCATTGTCGGGAATACGTACAGCGCCACCTAGTGGCAACAGGAAATGTCATGGCTTTAATTTTGTTGTACTGATTTTCACAGGTTCATCGTGGCCACCTCAAAAGCGGTGAATATCAACATCAGTCCCTCGTGATGCTTCAGTGCAAAAATTGTGACTTTAAACTGAACGGCGCACCCTGGTGGCAACGCTGTTCACCATGAAAGATGAAGTGGCTTTTGAGGGGCTTGGAAAGTATATAGAGGCTTTAAATTTAGCACACCCCTCCAAATGGATGAAGGCTTTGTTGTCATGTGATCATTTTTATTGAATAGCGCGAAATGGCTCCACAGCGCCCCCTACAAAATTTCAAAACCACAGCCCCTGCTCTGTGTTTTATGTATGAGTCTGAAACCTGGTAAGCTTATAGGAGATATCAAGATGTACAAAAAAGTCTCTTGGAGCAATATCCAAAATCCAACAGGAAGTCAGCCATTTTAAAATTAATGTGCAATTTTGGCGACATTTTCCCCTCTTTTCAGGCTTCATACTTTGACGAACTCCTCCAAGGGATTTCATCATATTGAACCATTCTCCAGTGTGTGGAATCTAAAGACCTTTGTGATGTTAAATTGCGAAGCTTTTTACGTTCAAGGAAACGGGGTGGTCATGGCGGCACGTGGAGTTTGAATCACTGGCCAAAAAGCAGTAATATGCTGTCACTCAAAGACACAAAGTCCAATCTCTCCCAAAGGTCGCAGGCGTGATGAGACTCGAGCTCGGAAATGTTTGTTATGCCATTTGTGCATAAGGGTTAGAGCGCCACCTAGTAGAACGACTAACAAATCATGAATGAATGAGTTGAAATGTTAGCTGGTGGTTAAATGCATGAATTCCATCAATGTGACATCACATCGGACGTGCTGGTTTTAGGTGTTGGGCGTGGCTCGACACGCCGGGGGTGCGAGGGCCCTCATAACGCTGCTTGCAGCTTTAATTAGGGCCCGAGCACCGAGAGTGCGAAGGCCCTATTGTATCTGCTCCGTTTCTTATTATTATTATTATTAGGGCCCGAGCACTGAGAGTGCGAAGGCCCTATTGTATCTGCTCCGTTTCTTATTAGGGCCCGAGCACTGACAGTGCGAAGGCCCTATTGTAATTGCTCTGTTTATTATTATTATTATTATTATTATTATTATTATTATTATTATTATTCCGGCAAATGAATTGGCCGTTTGAGGGCCTAAACATGCTCAAAAACTCATGAAATTTTGCACACGCGTCAGGTCTGGTGAAAATTTACGTATTTTAATGTTCTCAGACATGGCCAGGGAAAATTAGCTCAGTAGCGCCACCTAGAAAAATGAAAAACGCGAGCCCCCGGTATGGGTATGACCTACATGTTTGAAAGTCGGTACACCTATATAACGTTCAGAGTCGAACAAAAAAGTCTATTATGGCAATGTCCTAAACCCAACAGGAAGTCCGCCATTTTGGATTGAAGGTGAGATTTTGGGTCTGATTTTACCGTTTCCATGCCTTGTACTTTAACGAACTCCTCCTTGGGATTTGGTCCTATAAACTTCAAATTTGGACAGTGTCAACTACACCCTTGTGCCATGTTAAATTGCGGAGCTTTTGAGTTTTCACAATACTATGAGGCCGTGACGCCATGGCGAATTTCGATGACTCGCCATGAAAATCTTATTGCCTCTCATTCTGTCATACATGTTCCGATCTGGACCAAACAGCACACATATGATAAGGCTCCACCCCTGAACATATTTCAACTGCCATATTTGACATCAAGGACAGCGCCACCTAGTGGGAACAGGAAATGTCATGTTTTACACTTTGGGGTACAGTATAGTGATGGGTGACATCTGCAGCCTCAAATTTCTCCAGGAAAGCCTTAAGGAGTTGGTCTTGGGTTACAGTGAAAACTGTGAGTTTTCGCGAAAGGGTGTGACCCCAGCAGCATGGCGAACTTTGATGTCACGCCATGAAGAAACAAATTAGTATAACTCAATGAAATCCAGTCTGATCAGTACCAGACTTTACAGGCATGATGTCAGACCCGCCCTGAACAGATTGATGTGCCCATTGTCGGAAATACGGACAGCGCCACCTAGTGGCAACAGGAAATGTCATGGCTTTAATTTTGTTGTACTGATTTTCACAGGTTCATTGTGGCCACCTCAAAAGCGGTGAATATCACCATCAGTCCCTCGTGATGCTTCAGTGCAAAAATTGTGACTTTAAACTGAACGGCGCACCCTGGTGGCAACGCGGTTCACCATGAAAGATGAAGTGGCTTTTGAGGGGCTTGGCAAGTTTATAGAGGCCTTAAACTTGGCCCACGCCTCCAATGTGATGAAGGCTTTGTTGTTATGTAACCATTTTCCTTGAATAGCGCAAAATGGCTCCACAGCGCCCCCTACAAAATTTCAAAACATCAGCCCCTGCTCTGTGTTTCATCTATGAATCTGAAACCTGGTAAGCTTATGGAAAATATCAAGATGTACAAAAAAGTCTCTTGGAGCAATATCCCAAATCTAACAGGAAGTCAGCCATTTTAAAATTAATGTGTAATTTTGGCGACATTTTCCCCTCTTTTCAGGCTTCATACTTTGACGAACTCCTCCAAGGGATTTCATCATATTGAACCATTCTCCAGTGTGTGGAATCTAAAGACCTTTGTGATGTTAAATTGCGAAGCTTTTTACGTTCAAGGAAACGGGGTGGTCATGGCGGCACGTGGAGTTTCAATCACTGGCCAAAAAGAAGTAATATGCTCTCACTCAAAGACACAAAGTCCAATCTCTCCCAAAGGTCGCAGGTGTGATGAGACTCGAGCTCGGAAATGTTTGTTATGCCCTTTGTCTATAATGGTTAGAGCGCCACCTAGTGGGACGACTATACTCATGGTTGAACCAAATGAAATGTTAGCTGGTGGTTAAATGCATGAATTCCATCAATGTGACATCAGATCGGACGTGCTGGTTTCAGGTGTTGGGCATGGCTCGACACGCCGGGGGTGCGAGGGCCCTCATAACGCTGCTTGCAGCTTTAATTATTATTATTATTATTATTATTCACCCCAAACAAGGGCCTTTTTGAGGGCCTAAACATGCTCAAAAACTCATGAAATTTTGCACACATGCCAGGTTTGGTGAAAAATTTTGTATTTTAATGGTTTTACATATGAGCACTGGGAAATGGCTCTAGAGCGCCACCTATGCCTTGTTAAATGCAGCCCTACGACCACATCGTTTGAGCTACATGTATGAAATTTGGCACACATGTGTATCATGCCGAGACGAACAAAAAAGTCTGTGGGCCCATTGACGCAAACCCAACAGGAAGTCCGCCATTTGGAAGAGAAGGTGACATTTTGGCTCTAATTTTGCCATTTCCATGCCTTGTACTTTAACGAACTCCTCCTTGGGATTTGGTCCTATAAACTTCAAATTTGGACAGTGTCAACTACACCCTTGTGCCATGTTAAATTGCGGAGCTTTTGAGTTTTCACAATACTATGAGGCCGTGGCGCCATGGCGAATTTCGATGACTCGCCATGAAAATCTTATTGCCTCTCATTTTGTCATACATTTTCTGACCTTGACCAAAGTGAACACATATGATAAGGCTCCACCCCTAAACATATTTCAACTGCCATATTTGACATCAAGGACAGCGCCACCTAGTGGGAACAGGAAATGTCATGTTTTACACTTTGGGGTACAGTATAGTGATGGGTGACATCTGCAGCCTCAAATTTCTCCAGGAAAGGCGTAAGGAGTTGGTCTTGGGGTACAGTGAAAACTGTGGCTTTTCACGAAAGGGTGTGACCTCAGCAGCATGGCGAACTTTGATATCTCGCCATGAAGAAACAAATTAGTATAACTCCATGAAATCCAGTCTGATTAGTACCAGACTTTACAGGCATGATGTCACACCCGCCCTGAACAGATTGATGTGCCCATTGTCAGGAATATGAAGAGCGCCACCTAGTGGGAACAGGAAATGTCATGTCTTACACTTTGTTGTACTGATTTTCACAGGTTCATAGTGGCCATCTCAAAAGCGGTGAATATCACCATCAGTCCTTGATGATGCTTTAGTGCAAAAATTGTGACTTTAAACTGAACGGCGCACCCTGGTGGCAACGCTGTTCACCGTGAAAAATGAAGTGGCTTTTGAGGGTCTTGGCAAGTTTATAGAGGCTTGAAATTTGGCGCACACCTCCATTCTGCTTAAGGCTTTGTTGTTATGTGATCATTTTCATTGAATAGCGCAAAATGGCTCCACAGCGCCCCCTACAAAATTTCAAAACATCAGCCCCAGCTCTGTGTTTTATGTATGAGTCTGAAACCTGGTAAGCTTATAGGAGATATCAAGATGTACAAAAAAGTCTCTTGGAGCAATATCCCAAATCCAACAGGAAGTCAGCCATTTTAAAATTAATGTGTAATTTTTGTGACATTTTCCCCTCTTTCCAGGCACCGTTCTTTGACGAACTCCTCCAAGGGATTTCATCATATTGAACCAATCTCCAGTGTGTGGAATCTAAAGACCTTTGTGATGTTAAATTGCGAAGCTTTTTACGTCCAGGGAAACGGGGTGGTTATGGCGGCACTTAGAGTTTGAATCACTCGCCAAAAAGCAGTAATCTGCTGTCACTCAAAAACACAATGTCCAATCTCTCCCAAACGTCTCAGGTGTGATTAGACTCGAGCTCGGAATTGTTTGTTATGCCATTTGTACATAATGGTTAGAGCGCCACCTAGTGGAACGACTAACTAATCATGAATGAATGAGTTGAAATGTTAGCTGGTGGTTAAATGCATGAATTCCATCAATGTGACATCAGATCGGACGTGCTGGTTTTAGCTGTTGGGCGTGGCTCGACGCGCCGGGGGTGCGAGGGCCCTCATAACGCTGCTTGCAGCTTTAATTATTATTATTATTATTATTCAGGCGAAACAAGGGCCTTTTTGAGGGCCTAAACATGCTCAAAAACTCATGAAATTTTGCACACATGCCAGGTCTGGTGAAAAATTTTGTATTTTAATGGTTTTACATATGAGCACTGGGAAATGGCTCTAGAGCGCCACCTATGCCTTGTTAAATGCAGCCCTACGACCACATCGTTTGAGCTACATGTATGAAATTTGGCACACATATGTATCATGCCAAGACGAACAAAAAAGTCAGTGGGCCCATTGACGCAAACCCAACAGGAAGTCCGCCATTTGGAAGAGAAGGTGACATTTTGGCTCTAATTTTGCCATTTCCATGCCTCGAACTTTTGCGAACTCCTCCTTGGGGTTTGATTTCATAACCTTCATATTTGGTCAGTGTCAACTACACCCTTGTGCCATGTTAAATTGCGGAGCTTTTGAGTTTTCACAATACTATGAGGCCGTGGCGCCATGGCGAATTTCGATGACTCGCCATGAAAATCTTATTGCCTCTCATTTTGTCATACATTTTCTGACCTTGACCAAAGTGAACACATATGATAAGGCTCCACCCCTGAACATATTTCAACTGCCATATTTGACACCAGGTACAGCGCCACCTAGTGGGAACAGGAAATGTCATGTTTTACACTTTGGGGTACAGTATTGTGATGGGTGACATCTGCAGCCTCAAATTTCTCCAGGAAAGCCTTAAGGAGTTGGTCTTGGGTTACAGTGAAAACTGTGACTTTTCACGAAAGGGTGTGACCCCAGCAGCATGGCGAACTTTGATGTCACGCCATGAAGAAACAAATTAGTATAACTCAATGAAATCCAGTCTGATCAGTACCAGACTTTACAGGCATGATGTCAGACCCGCCCTGAACAGATTGATGTGCCCATTGTCGGAAATACGGACAGCGCCACCTAGTGGCAACAGGAAATGTCATGGCTTTAATTTTGTTGTACTGATTTTCACAGGTTCATCGTGGCCACCTCAAAAGCGGTGAATATCAACATCAGTCCCTCGTGATGCTTCAGTGCAAAAATTGTGACTTTAAACTGAACGGCGCACCCTGGTGGTAACGCGGTTCACCATGAAAGATGAAGTGGCTTTTGAGGGTCTTGGAAAGTTTATAGAGGCTTGAAATTTGGCACACACCTCCAAATGGATGAACGCTTTGTTGGCATGTGATCATTTTCATTGATTAGCGCGAAATGGCTCCACAGCGCCCCCTACAATATTTCAAAACATCAGCCCCTGCTCTGTGTTTCATCTATGAGTCTGACACTTGGTAAGCTTGTGTAAGATATCAAGATGTACAAAAAAGTCTCTTGGAGCAATATCCCAAATCCAACAGGAAGTCAGCCATTTTAAAATTCATGTGTAATTTTGATGACATTTTCCCCCCTTTTCAGGCCTCATACTTTGACGAACTCCTCCAAGGGATTTCATCATATTGAAGCATTTTTCAGTGTGTAGAATCTAAAGACCTTTGTGATGTTAAATTGCGAAGCTTTTTCCGTTCAGGGAAACGGGGTGATCATGGCGGCACGTAGAGTTTCAATCACTCGCAAAAAGCAGTAATCTGCTGTCACTAAAAAACACAATGTCCAATCTCTCCCAAAGGTCGCAGGTGTGATGAGACTCGAGCTTGGAAATGTTTGTTATGCTATTTGTCAATAATAGTTAGAGCGCCACCTAGTGGCATGACTATAATCCTGGTTGAATAAGATGAAATGTTAGCTGGTGATTAAAAGCATGAAATCCATCAATGTGACATCACATCGGACGTGCCGGTTTGAGGTGTTGGCAGTGGCTCGACGTGCCGGGGGTGCGAGGGCCCTCATAACGCTGCTTGCAGCTTTAATTATTATTATTATTATTCACCCCAAACAAGGGCCTTTTTGAGGGCCTAAACATGCTCAAAAACTCATGAAATTTTGCACACATGCCAGGTCTGGTGAAAAATTTTGTATTTTAATGGTTTTACATATGAGCACTGGGAAATGGCTCTACAGCGCCACCTATGCCTTGTTAAATGCAGCCCTACGACCACATGGTTTGAGCTACATGTATGAAATTTGGCACACATGTGTATCATGCCAAGACGAACAAAAAAGTCTGTGGGCCCATTGACGCAAACCCAACAGGAAGTCCGCCATTTGGAAGAGAAGGTGACATTTTGGCTCTAATTTTGCCATTTCCATGCCTCGAACTTTTGCGAACTCCTCCTTGGGGTTTCATTTCATAACCTTCAAATTTGGACAGTGTCAACTACACCCTTGTGCCATGTTAAATTGCGGAGCTTTTGAGTTTTCACAATACTATGAGGCCGTGGCGCCATGGCGAATTTCGATGACTCGCCATGAAAATCTTATTGCCTCTCATTTTGTCATACATTTTCTGACCTTGACCAAAGTGAACACATATGATAAGGCTCCACCCCTGAACATATTTCAACTGCCATATTTGACATCAAGGACAGCGCCACCTAGTGGGAACAGGAAATGTCATGTTTTACACTTTGGGGTACAGTATAGTGATGGGTGACATCTGCAGCCTCAAATTTCTCCAGGAAAGCCTTAAGGAGTTGGTCTTGGGTTACAGTGAAAACTGTGACTTTTCGCAAAAGGGTGTGACCCCAGCAGCATGGCGAACTTTGATGTCACGCCATGAAGAAACAAATTAGTATAACTCAATGAAATCCAGTCTGATCAGTACCAGACTTTACAGGCATGATGTCAGATCCGCCCTGAACAGATTGATGTGCCCATTGTCGGGAATACGGACAGCGCCACCTAGTGGCAACAGGAAATGTCATGGCTTTAATTTTGTTGTACTGATTTTCACAGGTTCATCGTGGCCACCTCAAAAGCGGTGAATATCACCATCAGTCCCTTGTGATGCTTCAGTGCAAAAATTGTGACTTTAAACTGAATACCGCACCCTGGTGGCAACGCGGTTCACCATGAAAGATGAAGTGGCTTTTGAGGGGCTTGGAAAGTTTAAAAAGTCTTGAAATTTGGCCCACACCTCCAATGTGGTTAAGGCTTTGTTGTTATGTGATCATTTTCATTGAATATCCCAAAATGGCTCCACAGCGCCCCCTACAAAATTTCAAAATCACAGCCCCTGCTCTGTGTTTTATGTATGAGTCTGAAACCTGGTAACCTTATAGGAGATATCAAGATGTACAAAAAAGTCTCTTGGAGCAATATCCCAAATCCAACAGGAAGTCAGCCATTTTAAAATTAATGTGCAATTTTGGCAACATTTTCCCCTCTTTTCAGCCATCGTTCTTTGACGAACTCCTCCAAGGGATTTCATCAGATTGCACTATTCTTCAGTGTGTGGAATCCAAAGACCTTTATGTTGTTAAATTGCGAAGCTTTTTACGTTCAGGGAAACGGGGTGGTTATGGCGGCACGTAGACTCTCAATCACTCGCCAAAACGCAGTAATCTGCTGTTACTCAAAAACACAATGTCCAATCTCACCCAAAGGTCGCAGGCATAATGAGACTCGAGTTCGGATATGTTTGTTATGCCATTTGTACATAATGGTTAGAGTGCCACCTAGTGGAACGACTAGCTAATCATGAATGAATGAGTTGAAATGTTAGCTGGTGGTTAAATGCATGAATTCCATCAATGTGACATCGATCGGACGTGCTGGTTTTAGGTGTTGGGCGTGGCTCGACGCGCCGGGGGTGCTCGGGCCCTCATAACGCTGCTTGCAGCTTTAATTAGGGCCCGAGCACTGAGAGTGCGAAGGCCCTATTGTATCTGCTCCGTTTCTTATTATTATTATTATTATTATTATTATTATTATTATTATTCACCCCAAACAAGGGCCTTTTTGAGGGCCTAAACATGCTCAAAAACTCATGAAATTTTGCACACATGCCAGGTCTGGTGAAAAATTTTGTATTTTAATGGTTTTACTTATGAGCACTGGGAAATGGCTCTAGAGCGCCACCTATGCCTTGTTAAATGCAGCCCTACGACCACATCGTTTGAGCTACATGTATGAAATTTGGCACACATGTGTATCATTCCAAGACAAACAAAAAAGTCTGTGGGCCCATTGACGCAAACCCAACAGGAAGTCCGCCATTTGGAAGAGAAGGTGACATTTTGGCTCTAATTTTGCCATTTCCATGCCTCGAACTTTAACGAACTCCTCCTTGGGATTTGGTCCTATAAACTTCAAATTTGGACAGTGTCAACTACACCCTTGTGCCATGTTAAATTGCGGAGCTTTTGAGTTTTCACAATACTATGAGGCCGTGGCGCCATGGCGAATTTCGATGACTCGCCATGAAAATCTTATTGCCTCTCATTTTGTCATACATTTTCTGACCTTGACCAAAGTGAACACATATGATAAGGCTCCACCCCTGAACATATTTCAACTGCCATATTTGACACCAGGGACAGCGCCACCTAGTGGGAACAGGAAATGTCATGTTTTACACTTTGGGGTACAGTATAGTGATGGGTGACACCTGCAGCCTCAAATTTCTCCAGGAAAGCCTTAAGGAGTTGGTCTTGGGTTACAGTGAAAACTGTGAGTTTTCGCGAAAGGGTGTGACCCCAGCAGCATGGCGAACTTTGATGTCACGCCATGAAGAAAGAAATTAGTATAACTCAATGAAATCCAGTCTGATCAGTACCAGACTTTACAGGCATGATGTCAGACCCACCCTGAACAGATTGATGTGCCCATTGTCGGAAATACGGACAGCGCCACCTAGTGGCAACAGGAAATGTCATGTCTTACACTTTGTTGTACTGATTTTCACAGGTTCATCGTGGCCACCTCAAAAGCGGTGAATATCAACATCAGTCCCTCGTGATGTTTCAGTGCAAAAATTGTGACTTTAAACTGAACAGCGCACCCTGGTGGCAACGCGGTTCATCATGAAAGATGAAGTGGCTTTTGAGGGGCTTGGAAAGTTTATAGAGGCTTGAAATTTGGCACACACCTCCAAATGGATGAAGGCATTGTTGTTATGTAACCATTTTCCTTGAATAGCGCAAAATGGCTCCACAGCGCCCCCTACAATATTTCAAAACATCAGCCCCTGCTCTGTGTTTCATCTATGAGTCTGACACTTGGTAAGCTTGTGTAAGATATCAAGATGTACAAAAAAGTCTCTTGGAGCAATATCCCAAATCCAACAGGAAGTCAGCCATTTTAAAATTAATGTGTAATTTTGATGACATTTTCCCCCCTTTTCAGGCCTCATACTTTGACGAACTCCTCCAAGGGATTTCATCATATTGAAGCATTCTTCAGAGTGTAGAATCTAAAGACCTTTGTGATGTTAAATTGCGAAGCTTTTTCCGTTCAGGGAAACGGGGTGGTCATGGCGGCACGTAGAGTTTCAATCACTCGCAAAAAGCAGTAATCTGCTGTCACTAAAAACACAATGTCCAATCTCTCCCAAAGGTCGCAGGTGTGATGAGACTCGAGCTTGGAAATGTTTGTTATGCTATTTGTCAATAATGGTTAGAGCGCCACCTAGTGGCATGACTATAATCCTGGTTGAATAAGATGAAATGTTAGCTGGTGATTAAAAGCATGAAATCCATCAATGTGACATCACATCGGACGTGCCGGTTTGAGGTGTTGGCAGTGGCTCGACGTGCCGGGGGTGCGAGGGCCCTCATAACGCTGCTTGCAGCTTTAATTATTATTATTAGGGCCCGAGCACCGAGAGTGCGAAGGCCCTATTGTATCTGCTCCGTTTCTTATTATTAGGGCCCGAGCACCGAGAGTGCGAAGGCCCTATTGTATCTGCTCCGTTTCTTATTATTATTATTATTATTCAGGCAAAACAAGGGCCTTTTTGAGGGCCTAAACATGCTCAAAAACTCATGAAATTTTGCACACATGCCAGGTCTGGTGAAAAATTTTGTATTTTAATGGTTTTACATATGAGCACTGGGAAATGGCTCTACAGCGCCACCTATGCCTTGTTAAATGCAGCCCTACGACCACATCGTTTCAGCTACATGTATGAAATTTGGCACACATGTGTATCATGCCAAGACGAACAAAAAAGTCTGTGGGCCCATTGACGCAAACCCAACAGGAAGTCCGCCATTTGGAAGAGAAGGTGACATTTTGGCTCTAATTTTGCCATTTCCATGCCTCGAACTTTTGCGAACTCCTCCTTGGGGTTTGATTTCATAACCTTCATATTTGGTCAGTGTCAACTACACCCTTGTGCCATGTTAAATTGCGGAGCTTTTGAGTTTTCACAATACTATGAGGCCGTGGCGCCATGGCGAATTTTGATGACTCGCCATGAAAATCTTATTGCCTCTCATTCTGTCATACATGTTCCGATCTGGACCAAAGAGCACACATATGATAAGGCTCCACCCCTGAACATATTTCAACTGCCATATTTGACATCAAGGACAGCGCCACCTAGTGGGAACAGGAAATGTCATGTTTTACACTTTGGGGTACAGTATAGTGAAGGGTGACATCTGCAGCCTCAAATTTCTCCAGGAAAGCCTTAAGGAGTTGGTCTTGGGTTACAGTGAAAACTGTGACTTTTCGCCAAAGGGTGTGACCCCAGCAGCATGGCGAACTTTGATGTCACGCCATGAAGAAACAAATTAGTATAACTCAATGAAATCCAGTCTGATCAGTACCAGACTTTACAGGCATGATGTCAGACCCGCCCTGAACAGATTGATGTGCCCATTGTCGGAAATACGGACAGCGCCACCTAGTGGCAACAGGAAATGTCATGGCTTTAATTTTGTTGTACTGATTTTCACAGGTTCATCGTGGCCACCTCAAAAGCGGTGAATATCACCATCAGTCCCTCATGATGCTTCAGTGCAGAAATTGTGACTTTAAACTGAACGGCGCACCCTGGTGGCAACGCGGTCCACCATGAAAGATGAAGTGGCTTTTGAGGGGCTTGGAAAGTTTATAGAGGCTTGAAATTTGGCACACACCTCCAATGTGATGAAGACTTTGTTGTCATGTCATCATTTTCATTGAATAGCGCAAAATGGCTCCACAGCGCCCCCTACAATATTTCAAAATATCAGCCCCTGCTCTGTGGTTTATGTATGAATCTGAAACTTGGTAGGCTTATAGGAGATATCAAGATGTACAAAAAAGTCTCTTGGAGCAATATCCCAAATCCAACAGGAAGTCAGCCATTTTAAAATTAATGTGCAATTTTGGCGACATTTTCCCCTCTTTTCAGGCTTCATACTTTGACGAACTCCTCCAAGGGATTTCATCATATTGAACCATTCTCCAGTGTGTGGAATCTAAAGACCTTTGTGATGTTAAATTGCGAAGCTTTTTACGTCCAGGGAAACGGGGTGGTTATGGCGGCACTTAGAGTTTGAATCACTCGCCAAAAAGCAGTAATCTGCTGTCACTCAAAAACACAATGTCCAATCTCTCCCAAACGTCTCAGGTGTGATTAGACTCGAGCTCGGAAGTGTTTGTTATGCCATTTGTACATAATGGTTAGAGCGCCACCTAGTGGAACGACTAACTAATCATGAATGAATGAGTTGAAATGTTAGCTGGTGGTTAAATGCATGAATTCCATCAATGTGACATCAGATCGGACGTGCTGGTTTTAGGTGTTGGGCGTGGCTCGACGCGCCGGGGGTGCGAGGGCCCTCATAACGCTGCTTGCAGCTTTAATTATTATTATTATTATTATTATTATTCAGGCAAAACAAGGGCCTTTTTGAGGGCCTAAACATGCTCAAAAACTCATGAAATTTTGCACACATGCCAGGTCTGGTGAAAAATTTTGTATTTTAATGGTTTTACATATGAGCACTGGGAAATGGCTCTACAGCGCCACCTATGCCTTGTTAAATGCAGCCCTACGACCACATCGTTTGAGCTACATGTATGAAATTTGGCACACATGTGTATCATGCCAAGACGAACAAAAAAGTCTGTGGGCCCATTGACGCAAACCCAACAGGAAGTCCGCCATTTGGAAGAGAAGGTGACATTTTGGCTCTAATTTTGCCATTTCCATGCCTCGAACTTTTGCGAACTCCTCCTTGGGGTTTGATTTCATAACCTTCATATTTGGTCAGTGTCAACTACACCCTTGTGCCATGTTAAATTGCGGAGCTTTTGAGTTTTCACAATACGGTGAGGCCGTGGCGCCATGGCGAATTACGATGACTCGCCATGAAAATCTTATTGCCTCTCATTCTGTCATAGATTTTCTGACCTTGACCAAAGTGAACACATATGATAAGGCTCCACCCCTGAACATATTTCAACTGCCATATTTGACACCAGGGACAGCGCCACCTAGTGGGAACAGGAAATGTCATGTTTTACACTTTGGGGTACAGTATAGTGATGGGTGACATCTGCAGCCTCAAATTTCTCCAGGAAAGCCTTAAGGAGTTGGTCTTGGGTTACAGTGAAAACTGTGACTTTTCGCCAAAAGGGTGTGACCTCAGCGGCATGGCGAACTTTGATGTCACGCCATGAAGAAACAAATTAGTATAACTCAATGAAATCCAGTCTGATCAGTACCAGACTTTACAGGCATGATGTCAGACCCGCCCTGAACAGATTGATGTGCCCATTGTCAGGAATATGAAGAGCGCCACCTAGTGGGAACAGGAAATGTCATGTCTTACACTTTGTTGTACTGATTTTCACAGGTTCATTGTGGACACCTCAAAAGCGGTGAATATCACCGTCAGTCCTTCATGATGCTGCAGTGCGAATATTGTGACTTTATACTGAACGGCGCACCCTGGTGGCAACGCTGTTCACCATGAAAAATGAAGTGGCTTTTGAGGGGCTTGGAAAGTTTAAAAAGTCTTGAAATTTGGCGCACACCTCCAATGTGCATAAGGCTTTGTTGTTATGTGATCATTTTCATTGAATAGCGCAAAATGGCTCCACAGCGCCCCCTACAAAATTTCAAAACATCAGCCCCAGCTCTGTGTTTTATGTATGAGTCTTAAACCTGGTAAGCTTATAGGAGATATCAAGATGTACAAAAAAGTCTCTTGGAGCAATATCCCAAATCCAACAGGAAGTCAGCCATTTTAAAATTCATGTGTAATTTTGGCAACATTTTCCCCTCTTTCCAGGCACCGTTCTTTGACGTACTCCTCCAAGGGATTTCATCATATTGAACCAATCTCCGCTGTGTGGAATCTAAAGACCTTTGTGATGTTAAATTGCGAAGCTTTTTACGTTCAGGGAAACGGGGTTGTCATGGTGGCACGTGGAGTTTCAATCACTCGCCAAAAAGCAGTAATCTGCTGTCACTCAAAATCTAAATGTCCAAATTCTCCCAAAGGTCGCAGGCGTGATGAGACTCGAGCTTGGAAATGTTTGTTATGCCATTTGTCGGTAATAGTTAGAGCGCCACCTAGTGGGACAACTATAATCATGATTGAATGAGATGAATTGTTAGCTGGTGGTTAAATGCATGAATTCCATCAATGTGACATCAGATCGGAGGTGCTGGTTTTAGGTGTTGGGCGTGGCTCGACGTGCTGGGGGTGCGAGGGCCCTCATAACGCTGCTTGCAGCTTTAATTATTATTATTATTATTATTATTCAGGCGAAACAAGGGCCTTTTTGAGGGCCTAAACATGCTCAAAAACTCATGAAATTTTGCACACATGCCAGGTCTGGTGAAAAATTTTGTATTTTAATGGTTTTACATATGAGCACTGGGAAATGGCTCTAGAGCGCCACCTATGCCTTGTTAAATGCAGCCCTACGACCACATCGTTTGAGCTACATGTATGAAATTTGGCACACATATGTATCATGCCAAGACGAACAAAAAAGTCTGTGGGCCCATTGACGCAAACCCAACAGGAAGTCCGCCATTTGGAAGAGAAGGTGACATTTTGGCTCAAATTTTGCCATTTCCATGCCTCGAACTTTTGCGAACTCCTCCTTGGGGTTTGATTTCATAACCTTCATATTTGGTCAGTGTCAACTACACCCTTGTGCCATGTTAAATTGCGGAGCTTTTGAGTTTTCACAATACTATGAGGCCGTGGCGCCATGGCGAATTTCGATGACTCGCCATGAAAATCTTATTGCCTCTCATTTTGTCATACATTTTCTGACCTTGACCAAAGTGAACACATATGATAAGGCTCCACCCCTGAACATATTTCAACTGCCATATTTGACACCAGGTACAGCGCCACCTAGTGGGAACAGGAAATGTCATGTTTTACACTTTGGGGTACAGTATTGTGATGGGTGACATCTGCAGCCTCAAATTTCTCCAGGAAAGCCTTAAGGAGTTGGTCTTGGGTTACAGTGAAAACTGTGACTTTTCACGAAAGGGTGTGACCCCAGCAGCATGGCGAACTTTGATGTCACGCCATGAAGAAACAAATTCGTATAACTCAATGAAATCCAGTCTGATCAGTACCAGACTTTACAGGCATGATGTCAGACCCGCCCTGAACAGATTGATATGCCCATTGTCGGAAATACGGACAGCGCCACCTAGTGGCAACAGGAAATGTCATGGCTTTAACTTTGTTGTACTGATTTTCACAGGTCGATCGTGGCCACCTCAAAAGCGGTGAATATCACCATCAGTCCCTCGTGATGCTTCAGTGCAAAAATTGTGAGTTTAAACTGAACGGCGCACCCTGGTGGCAACGCGGTTCATCATGAAAGATGAAGTGGCTTTTGAGGGGCTTGGAAAGTTTATAGAGGCTTGAAATTTGGCACACACCTCCAAATGGATGAAGGCATTGTTGTTATGTAACCATTTTCCTTGAATAGCGCAAAATGGCTCCACAGCGCCCCCTACAATATTTCAAAACATCAGCCCCTGCTCTGTGTTTCATCTATGAGTCTGACACTTGGTAAGCTTGTGTAAGATATCAAGATGTACAAAAAAGTCTCTTGGAGCAATATCCCAAATCCAACAGGAAGTCAGCCATTTTAAAATTAATGTGTAATTTTGATGACATTTTCCCCCCTTTTCAGGCCTCATACTTTGACGAACTCCTCCAAGGGATTTCATCATATTGAAGCATTCTTCAGTGTGTAGAATCTAAAGACCTTTGTGATGTTAAATTGCGAAGCTTTTTCCGTTCAGGGAAACGGGGTGGTCATGGCGGCACGTAGAGTTTCAATCACTCGCAAAAAGCAGTAATCTGCTGTCACTAAAAAACACAATGTCCAATCTCTCCCAAAGGTCGCAGGTGTGATGAGACTCGAGCTTGGAAATGTTTGTTATGCTATTTGTCAATAATGGTTAGAGCACCACCTAGTGGCATGACTATAATCCTGGTTGAATAAGATGAAATGTTAGCTGGTGATTAAAAGCATGAAATCCATCAATGTGACATCACATCGGACGTGCCGGTTTGAGGTGTTGGCAGTGGCTCGACGTGCCGGGGGTGCGAGGGCCCTCATAACGCTGCTTGCAGCTTTAATCTTCTCCTTGTATTCACTGAGTTAGTATTGTGCTCTTAGTCATCATAAGCCTACCTCCAACTGTTACCTGAGGGCTTATGTGAGGGGCAGTAGGTTGTAAAGCTGCTAATCAAACTGGATGTTGTTGACTGGTTTTAGGCACCAGCAGGCCAGCTGGACACAAAATATTGAGAGCAACAGGTTTCCAATGTCATCATAGCAACAGTACTGTTTGTAACTCTGACTCACTGATTCACATATTCACATAAATTAACAGCTAGACACTTTTATTTCAGGACTGGTCCCCCACTTACTCCAAATTTACAACCAAGAAGAGTGAATGTTGCATTTCTCCTTTATCCCCCCACCTAATAGTCTAACACTAAAAATCTAAGATGTATTCCCATTAACAACTAATAATATTAATAATGGATTGCATTTATATAGCGCTTTTCTAGACAGTCAAAGCGCTTTACAATTCCACCATTCATTCACCCTCACATTCACAATTTTCCTGAGAAATGGTAAATGGACTGATACTTACATAGCACTTTTCTACCTGGAGCACTTAAAGCACAATTTACTACAAGCTTCATTCACCCAATCACACACACATTCATCCACATGCTGTTTTCTGTACGCAAGCTCCTTATCTAATATTCACACACTCAAAACTCAGGTTTCAGTATCTTGCTCAGGAATACTTCAAAACGCTGGAATGGTAAACGGCCCGCTCTACTACCTAAACCACAGCTGCATAATAGCTTACAGCACCTGGTATTCACCCATCTGACCCTGCTCAGCTTCTGAGATCAGATAAAACTGGGTGCGCAAATAGTCAGATACAAGGACTGGAAGGAGTGAAAAGGAGAGAAAATGCAGCCAGTGTCCAAAGATACCATCTAAAATACTAAAGTTAGGTGCTCCCTGAAGTGGTTGACTATTTCCAAGTGTGAGACTCATTTCTGGGCTCTGCTGGCAATCAGCAGAGCTTGACAGGAGCAGAAATAGGGAGACATTACAGTGAAGGCTCATGTTATGACTCAAAACCTTATGACAGATGAATAACTGGGCTTTTCTCTGTTGCGGAAGAAAAGCCTTGGTCACCTCTAATAACACATTGCTGCACACGTCAGTAAACTGACACATGGTACTTTCATTATTTTTTTTTAATTGCAACATAGATTCATTTCCCTTTTGCTGTTATGGAAGCACTCAACATTTCCATTTTTTTCACAACTACGATGAGAACATAGGCCCTGTGTCTAAATCTTGTACGTGTATTCACACAGTGAACCTTTACAGAAGCATTACTCAGTCAACTGCCAAATACCATCACTCCGTCTGTCGAAATATGAAACACCAGCAGTGCAAATATACTAAAGGTCATATTTCATAAAGCCACTAATCGATATTAAATGTGAAGCCACAAACCAAGAACAAAGATTCAAACGACAAAGAGCAACTGAAAATACAAGAAACAAATCAAAAAGATTCATAAAACTACAACAAATAACCACAAAATATGAAGAAAGAGACAAAAATAAGCACACTACAGAGATACACAATAACTTCTCGTTACCCCATGTATACTACACGATGCACAACACACGATTAAAGCGAAACTCGGGCCGATCCCACAACCGTCGCTCGACTGAAAAGTCGACTCAAAATGGGCCAAAAATGGGCCAGCTTAACCACACTACACTGTTTATCTAACCCACTGCTATCTGGGTGTCATAGTGAGATATTAGGTCTAACTCATTCATGAGTTAGACATGCAGCACTTACTGAGATATCCTTCTGCATCTTCTCATATGTCAGTGTCAAAGTGGAACTGTGACCTGGGGGATTAGGTGTCAAAGTGAAGTTGTAGGTGTTGGAGTTTTCTCTCCCTGTAAAGGCTTGCTCGACGTCCTCGATATATCTTTCCAATGGCATCTCCAGTTCCTCTGCCTCATTGCACACCACTTCACCCCTCACTGTATAGGAAAAAATAAATAAAAAGAGAATCACGTCTAAAATTTAAATTAAGAAAAAGATTATCCCAAATCCTCTAGCAGCTAATTCAGCATGTTACTCAATGAGATGGAAACAGTGTTGATTTTTGAGGGGAAAAAGTGTACAGTGGGCACATTTAAGTTTAGCAACATCAGAATCTGTTGCTGTTAATGAATTGAGGCTGGAACCTCCAGTGCTAAAAAGTGCAGCCACACGTTTAGTCCAGATTGGACAATGTATGCGTGAATTAGAGCAAATAAAATTTGATGGCAAATAATTGAAATTTGCCAGGGCGCCACAGCCACGCCCTTTGACAAAAACTCAAAAGATCTACAATTCAATATTGCCTAGGTCTGCAGTTTAGACTGACCAAATGTGAAGTTCATCTGATAAAACCCCAAGGAGAAGTTCTCGAAAGTACAACAACTGGAAATGGTCAAAGCTGTGCCAAAACTCGAAGTGGCGGTCTTTCTGTTGGCTTTGGGACATGGGTCTATCGGACCCATGGATTTGCATGTTACACACGTGTACCAAATTTCATACAACTATGTGAAACCCAGCACGGGGACGTAATTTTTCCTCACTGTGCAGGGGGGTTTTCCAAGCCATTTTGCCCCACCCATGTCTGAAACAAAAATAATAATAAAATTTTCACCAGACTTGACACGTGTGCAATACTTCATGAGTTTTTAAATATGTTAAACCCCCCAAAAAGCCCCTTCATTTGCTTTAATAATTACAATAATGAATGGAGTGATTACAATAAGGCCTTCACATATTTCGTGCTTGGGCCCTGAATGATTTTGATAATTACTGTAAATACAGGGCTGCTGTGGCATAAACGTTGCACTGTGTGTTGATTTAATACATTTACTAAGCACTGTGTACATCCCAGAACCACCAACTTTCCCATTAGTAGATGACCTGTCCTACATCCTGAGCTACAGCTATCCCTCAAATCAGTATGTTACAAATTACTGATTTAAGTTTCACATATATTTCAAGAATCGTTAGTTTCTGAACTGAATCAACCAAAAAGGTCATTCAGTTCCTCTGAATACAGCGGTTTTCAGTGGTTTATAGTCATCTGGTTTTTAGTCATCACTCATCCAACTGACTTCTTGACCCTCTTCAGATTCAGACTGTAGAGACGGAAGAAGTCACTTGGGTCTAGATAAATGGTATCAAGGATTTTTGTCTGAATTACTGAGCTTGCAACAAAACATTCTTTGTCTTTATTTTTTGCATTTAGCATTTTCTAAACTAATTTTCAGCTTAGCATGCAGCAGCTTTCTGAAGAACAAACTAAATTCATCTATCAAAGATATAGCAAAAACTTTCAGAATGGCCAAGTCAGCTACACCAGAACAGCAGAAAACAACTTGGCCCCGTCACACAGGCCCAGAAGCCCATTAGTGACCATTTGGTAACCACCGGTTGATAAGGAAAAATGTATTTTCAGGAATGATTAGCAGGTGGTTACTGGAGGTTGCCAGCAGTTGCTCAGTGAAATTGGTACCAATTTCCAATGTCCCAGGCAACATTTATCTCAAAGGACTTTAAGCCTTTGAAGTTTATCTTGAGCCTCTGAAAACTGAGGACTGTGTATAAAAATGGCATGTGATGTAAAAGAGGTAAGAGTGTATAATATAAGGTAATAAACTGTGAAGTCATGCTGAGTGATTTTTGTTTTTACCTTCCCCTCTCCATGCATCTTGTCCATCAGTAAGCAGCAACTGGAAACCGGTACTAAAGTTGCACCCTTCCCAGTCCACCCGCAGGAAATACGAGGTGTCTGAGCAGAGATTAATTTCGCGCACTGACGTGTGCATCCCTGCAGACAGACAGACCAAAAACTGATTAAAAGATCACTTAAGTTTTCCGAGTACTTTAATAGGTACTTACTACTGGATTTGGTTAACATCATTTCATTACATCAAACCTTTCAATGGCCCCACGTGTGAGGTCAGCATGACAGAAATGTTTGATTACAGGACAAAGACGATCACTCAGAACAACTTTGTACTGATTTCCCTTTGAGGCTGTGGTGTCCAAACCCAGGCCTCAAAGGGCCGGCGTCCTGCTGTGTAGACCCAGGGTGAGATCTAAAACCTGCACGACACCGGCCCTCGAGTTGGCCAAGCCAGCTTTAAGGGATTAAGTGGAGAGGACATACCACCTAAAAAAATAAAATAAAATAAAAAAGATTCCAGTCTGTAATTGTCTTTTCATTGAAGCGCATTTCTGGATTCCCTCATCGAGCAGCCACATGCTTGTGCTCTTCATTAGAGAAAAAAAAATTGACAATGTTTCTATCCACTGTACTTGACCTGTAACTGTACTTGTCAAAGTGGTCAATAATTTATTTTATTTTATGACATAAAGAAATATAGATAGATAGAGTGAGCTTGTCTCATTTTGCAACTCTTCATCATTCTCTCACATAAAGAAATTAAGAAACCACGAAGAGGTTCGTGAATGCAAAGTATTTTTCGGAAAATAAAATAAAATGGTTTTTACTTCTTTGCTTTTGTAAATTTGTAATTTTCTGTATGACCATGGTCTGATCATTATTGATGTAAATCTTTTGAAACTAAAGCTAAAACTGGCTCTTTAAAAGCTAGAGACTGTTAGCATGGGGATTGGCAGACCTGACGACTGGATGCGTTTCAGCAGGAGCAGAGTCCCAGGTAGGGGATGGGTGTCGTTTTGTGGGCATGCTTGATGTTGCCTTACACATGTTCCAGTGCCCCGTCCCACCAGTGTCCTGCCGGTGTAAACGTATCTAATATTTCATGACGCATAGCTGAGTTCCCGGGAAGAGGAGAATGGCAAAAAAACTTCTAAGACCAACAATTTAAAGACTGAAAAGCACAGATAGTGGATGCAGCAGACACTTCTTATTATTTTTAACACTCTGCTTCAATTCAGCTCTTTGTATGTTATGACTTCGTTCTTTTCTGCGGGTGGCTTACGGACCAACAAAACCGTAAGCAAGAGCTGCCCACAGACCAGCTGTAGCACATACTTTGTACACTGCCTTCATCTGACAACAGATGTCACTCGGACATCTGTGCAGTCAAGATCTTGAAGGACTGCATGCCAGCTCTTCTCACATCGGTGAAAACCACCTCTCCCCTCCTCTGTCCAACCAAATAATGTACAAATAATATGACCAAATATGACCAGATAATGGTCATAAATTTACAGGACCATAAATCCCAGACAAGCAGGAAAGCCCAGACCTTCAACTTGTCAGCGACCTCCTCCAGCTTATCCAAAGAAACATCGAAGCACTCCCAGGCCATCCAGTATATATATTCTCTGGGTCTAGTCAGGGGTCTCCGCCGGAGCCTCGTCTCACTAGGACATGACTAATTGGAATACTTTATCCAAGAGGCGCCCACCTCAGCTGACTCATTTTGATGTAGAGGAGCAGCGGCTCTACTCTGAGCCTCTCTTGACTAACTGAACTCACGCTGTCACGAAGGGAAAGCCCATCCACCTTTCACAGAAATCTCATTTCCACTGCTTGTATCCATGAAGATGGATAGTGCCAAAAAAAACAACTGACGAAGAACAGTCACAGGTAACAGAGCTGGTTTTATTTAAAGTTTTCTTTGGTATGCGGGGAGACATTGACATGCAGAGTTGAAAACAGTCGTAATTTTTCAGTGGAATAAATTTCTTGTACTGCAACCTTTAACAGCAATAGTTTTACGACAGGTTTTGCAAATTTGCAAATTGTTCGACATCCTCCTTGTAAAATCCAAACGACAGCTAGTCTAATTCCTACAACAATGCTCCATCTCGTGGTAGATGGTTGCATAACATTTAGGACACAACAAGGTATCAAAGGGTATTCACTAATTACCAAATAATAAGTATCTAGTTTCATTCCAACCTAGGGAAACAAAAAATACATCAAAACTAGAAACCAAAATAAAAGAAATGAATTAACCTCACTAAAAAGAGTCAGTTGCTATAAGCATAGGCATGGCTGGATGTCTCAGCTTCACATTAATTTCTCTGAAGTTGTGGAATTCAGCCCTTCTTTTTGTCACAAAAAATTGGCAGACATCAGCAGTGAGCAAACTCATTTACTGTTTAGTTCAAGCCAAGATGATTAAAAGCGAGCTTGTGTCAATAGGATCTAAACAGCAGAAGCTTTGACTTTCTACAGGTTTTTCAAGCCAGGGGTGGCTCAGGTGGTGGAGCAGATCAGCTACTGATTGGAAGGTTGGTGGTTCGATCCTTGGCTTCCCCAGTCTGCATGGGCCCAAATATCCTTGGGCACAACCCCAAGTTCCCCAAGCGTCGTGTGAATGTTGGTTAGTTTGCACTTGTGTTTAGAAGTGCTTGTATGAGTGGGCGTGAATGGGGTGAATGAGGCATGTTGTGTACAGCGCTTTGAGTACTCCGGAATATAAGAATCAGTCCATGTGGGTCTACTGGAGACCTGTCCTCACACTGTCTACAAGACTGCTTTTCGATTTGTAAGAGTGCTGCTATTTTTGCACATCACACTTCAGAGCATTAACATAAGCATTTAGTACTGAAGCAGATGTTGGAAAGATGTAATTAAAGGTGCAGTGCTCTCAAACATGTGTCTGGCTTCATGGTGCTGTTTATCAATCCAACAACCTTCTCCACTGCACACAGCCTGTGTTTAGACCTAATTAAAGGCTGTGTATCAGTGCATTAGAGCAGTTACATAGTTACACAGTTATGATAACATGGTTGTAAAAAGCTCAACTTGGCCATGTTGCCACTTTAGCCAATACAGTAGCCAAAATTGACATCGCATTTTATGTATGTGACTAGAGGCCGGTTATGCTTTATAATTTATTTTAATTTAAAGATCACAAACAGAATTGGACCCTTGGAAAGCCTTAAACATCACCGACTCTTAAACATCAACACAGAATTTTACAAACTGAAAAAGGAAAAATAAAAACTTGAGCAGACTCCCTTTACATGTATTTTAGCCCAGTCCATTGTAAATGGCTAACAATCACTTACACTCACTTTCATGCCTATGATCATTTTACAATGACCAATCACAGTAACATTGATGTCATTGTACTGTAGGAGGAAGCTGGATTAGTAGAAGAGAGCCCACAAAGACACAGGAAGAATATGAAGAACTCCAAACAAAAAGACCGCAGCAGGGTATGGAACTTCTTGCTGTGAGGTAACACTGCTAACCACTGCATCACTATGGCTTCCTCCATGAAACACACAACAGTAATTTAACAAAACCGACTCAATTTAAAAATAGAAGGTGACACACTAACTGTGTCTGATCTCTTTTCCAGATCGTCAGGCTCCCATATCTCGCTCCTGTCAGGTTACAGCTGAATAATTAGCTTAACGAAAATTTGAGTAAATGATGACAACAGACGTCATAAAATAACATATATAGAGCTCCACTGACGACGGCTTTTACTCACGCACGCAGGTGAACAAGGTGAACATACTCTAAGTTGATTAAATTTACTCTGATCAGCTGTTCTCAAACAGAAAATTCAAAGTTGCCCATCTCAGAGGTGATCAACTCGGAGTTTATTTTTAAACTCAGACTTTGTTGAACAGGATTTCTAGTTACAGAGCAAGTGTGCTGAGCAGCAACATTTGGGAGACTAATATATGTACTAAAATCCCGTTCGTTTAATGTTTTCTCACAGTCCACTCTAAGTATTAGGATGTATGTCCAAACAACTGTCCCATGAATGATTAAAAGAAATGCGCTCCTTCTCACAGTTGGACGTCTGTTTCCGAATCAAACAAACTTCTTGGTGCTTCTTGCAGCAAACTCAGTCTCAACTATTAAAACGCGTCAGCGATCTTTGCTTTTCCAAGACTGGCGGCAACTTGAGGTTTACACTGAGAACAGATCCCGCGACTGCACTGTATGCTAACATGACAAGAACAAGCAGCTAGCAAGTGCTAGCGAGCTCAGCTCAGAGTGAGACACGGGTTGTTTGTAAACACAAGCACGAGGGTAGAAGCGCTCCTTCACATCTATATGAGAACAGCACATCTATTAATGTCCTACCTTCAGCGCTTCAGCTGCACCTTTATGCGTCCGCCAATTTGTTTTGGGTTTTTGTTGACAAGCTGCACCGGGAACGTGGATGTACGTCATCACCCAGCGACATCCAGCAACCAAACAGATGAGGGGTGTGTGTGTGTGTGTGTGTGGGTGGTAAGAATGATGGGAAACTACGAAAATATCACTAAAGACTCAAGAAAAAGAAAAAAAAATTATACATCTCTCCAGGTGTCCTGCAAGCAAACATTCATATCCTTTAGAACACCTGCTTATTTACTTTCTTAAACATTTTTTTCTGCATTTGCTATATAATAGACCTCAAGTTAGAATATCTAGCTGTTTCATTAAACTATTACCAAAAAATACTGCACATTTGATATAAACAGTTATGTCATGCATACATTTTCTTCCACTTATCTGCAACTGGTTCATGGAGGCTAGTAGCCTAAGCAGAGAACCTCCTTCAGCTTATCCAGTGTCTTCATGCCACATATTTCACACACAAGGACCAGTACTATAGGCAGAAACATGGGTGTGCCATTGGTTCCCCAATTTCCCCCACTGTGACCAATTTGTATATAGAGGAAATGGAAGAGAGGGCTCTGTTATCCTATCCTGGAACACCACTGATTCAGCACATTGGTTCAAGGATGTGTATGACACCTGAGTGAAAATCAAATCTCAGGGTAAAGGTAAGGGTACACCTTTCACCATCTTAAAATGCTGTGACTGCAGCCATTCTCCAACTCTCAGTGAGTGGTACTCATGGCCCTTGATCATTGGCCATTACAATTTGCATATTACTGTTTATGAAACTGAGTTCATGACCCATTGTTAGCCAGTAATGCTAGTTTTGGTCATTATGCAAGTGTACTGTTTAGGTTGGGGAAACCTGCTGTCAACTGAGAGTGAAGAATGGCCTGTATTTGTATAGCGCTTTATTAGTCCCTAAGGACACCAAAGCACTTTACACATCCAGTCATCCACCCATTCACACACACATTCACACACTGGTGATGGCAAGCTACATTGTAACCACAGCCACCCTGGGGCGCACTGACACAAGAAGTCACTTGAATGAGTGACGAAATGTTTCTCCCACTAAAAACACAACATCCAGATGAACAGAATCAACTTTCTGGGATATATTACTCACAACATCCAACAATTCAACAGTGGGTTACAGAGGAAATTATATCTGATCCTGTCAGAAAAGTGTGTAAACAGTGAACCAAACTGGGAACATTTTTAACCCAGTGATTTTGGGTGTGTAGTGTGAAGGGTTTGTGGGAAATGCAAATAGATAAACAGGAAGGGATTACTGTTACAGTGAACCCGTTACATTAGTAGGCTCCACCTCAGGGTAGGAAATGCAGCCAAGTAATAAAAAAAGCAAAGAAAACAATGGATCCCACTGAGGCTGAAAGAATAAAAGAGATCAGGCTGGACTGTACACTGCTTCAGATGTATTTGTGTCTGACCTTGTGTAGTTTGCTACTGGAACAGTTTTTGTCCCACAGGAACTTAATTACCAACTGCAAGAAAAACTTTATGGATAGCCTTTTGCTGAGCATTTGGGTCTGACCTTGTTATAGCTATGAAAGTTTAATTAGACAGTGTTTTGGGAGGGATTTAGCATACACTCATTTCCTGTCCGTTTGGAAACCATGGTTGTCTTTTTTTTTTAGCACAGTCCCATTCATGTAGTTATGAACGTCAAGATCAGAACTGAAACTGTACAGGTTACTCCAAATCAAATCTGTCATACATACATCTCTGAACTTCTGATCACACTTTTAGTAAATCACTACAAAAAAACAGCTGTTGTGGGCTTTTGTGTGTACTTCTATGTGCTTTAACATAGTAGAAAGAACATCAGTGAAAGGACAGCCTCTCAAAGCCATTATTCTTGAAATAACTGCTTACCAAACTTAAATCCCTGTTTTGTGGTAAGGTCTACATTTCAATTCGCTTGAAATTATTTAACTATAAAGAAAACTGTGCTTATTGTGTCCGTTAAACATCAGAGAATTAGAAGTCCTCCAGTTTGTCTTTAAGACTTGGGATGTCTGTATGTGAGGGGGTTAAGCAGGTCATCTACTAATTATTATGTTAATTATAAGGTTATATGTTTTTATTAATTAAAAGCATAAAGTAACCAATCCCACATATCTTGTCATGTTAAACCGCTGTTCTCAAAACTCTTGGTTAATATTTGAACTTATAAGAGGAGTGACAATGGGAAGAAACAAAAAAAGCACCACTAAGAACCGATGGCACAAGATGGCAAATGTAAATGAAAATTAAACTAAAATGAATGTAAATGAAACTGGAAGTTTAACTGGAGTCGATACAAAACTTTAAAAATAACAGCTAAATGGTTTTCAATCAGGATTCACTAACATCAGTCAGACAAATAGCTGAGGCTGAGATACGAACTGAAAAGATGGAAGATTTTGTTCAAAATGTGGAACAGTATAAGATGATAAAAATGATGAAATATCAGGAAAACCAACTACTTGACCAAGAAGGGAGATCTTTAAAGAATAAGAATATTCACTATTCCTGAAGGAATGGAGGGATTTTGTGAAGAAGCTTCTACAAGACACAATGGGGATTCACCTGGCTACAGAGCTGAATATTGAACAAACACATTGGGTGACTACTCCAAAACCCTCTGGAGACAAAATACTGCATGACTTTTAACAGGAACTCTTCAAAGAGAGCATATAACCCCTGTTCTAGCTTCACTCCACTGGCTGCCTGCCTCAATTTAGCAGTTTGGAGACAAAGTTAGAGAGACATAAAAAGACAAAGAAACAGAAAAGATTCATGGATGTAGTGAAGGAGGCCATTATGCTGGAATAGGGGGAGATGGAGGTAGATTCTATGCTAGAAGGAGCAGACAGAAGGAGAACATGACTTGGGTCAGAAACAGATCATAGGTTGGGTTAAATTAATAACAGTAAACACATGTTTTAAAGCTCAATTTTAAGGAAGAGTGGGAGTAGAGTGGCTCGCCTCCTCCTCACAAGTCAAAGTGTCCTTTGGCAAGATACTGAACCCTGAGTTGTCCCTGAAGTATTCATCAGAGTCTAAATGTGTGAGAATGTCAGACAAGGTATAGAAAAAAAGTTATTGTATGAATGTGTGAGTCATTGGGTGAATGAGGCTTTGAGTACTCAGAGTAGAATAGTGCTATATAATTACTAGCCCATGTTTTTTTTTTACCATCTTATAAATTCAGCACAAATTTCACGTGCATTTATCCATAGAATTGCACTAACACGGTTAGTGTTAGTGGTTAGCATTAACTTTAAAATGAAAGACAAAAAGAACCACTGGCTTCAATCTGCACAAAAAAATATAAAGTGATTACAAAGAGACACAAAATCAAAAAGTCACACAATTATTAGCAGACAGAAAGACTCCAAAAAGACACAAAAGAGGCAGAAAAAATAAAATAAGACACGAAGATAGATAAAAAGAAACTCAAAGGAGGAAGAATACAACAGCAAAGAAATGCATAAAAAGTACAGAGTGCAAAATATCACAGCACTACAGCAAAGAAACACAAAACAACTACAAAAAAAATGTACAAAAAGCCATTAGCATCTGATAGCTGTTTGTACCATCGATGCTTGAGCCATGTTGCTAATATATCGAAAAGAGTAGTGTATGATTACTTTTAATGGTGCCATCATTATGGTAGTTAGGGATATGACCTTGAGGTTCTGAAGATTTACGTATGTATGCATGCTCAGAGGAGAACAGGACTGAGGCAAGATGTTGGGCAATTCAAAATCATAAAAACAATACTTGGAGGAAAGGCCCCCTTTCAGTTTCTCTGAAATTGGAACCAGGAGACATAAGAGAATGAAGCCTCTGTGCTTTTGTTATAAGGCACACTCTCCTGTGGATGAAAACTTTTTGGTAAGTTGTGTAATCCTCCACTGTGGGCTGCGAGCTGGCACAGTGCAGGAGCTGTCTGGCTGCAGTTTCACTTTGCCTCCATGAGAAAGAATCCAGCTGTGTGCAGACTGTGTGTGTGTGTTTGGGGGAGGGGGGGGGGGGGTCTTATGAGGGTAGCCACTCTCCCCCACTCACTCTGCTATGATTTACTGCGTCACAATTTCCAGAAACTATCCTTCCTATGAGCAACTGTGTGAAAAATATACTATCATTAACATGCAAGCATATAAAACAAATATACATTTGTCATAATTTCCTGTGTAAGACTTTTCTTTGATTAACTCTTTTGGAAGTGAAGCCAAGATGTTAACCTAACCCTAACATAAACAACATGTGCAGTACCAGCCAAATCTGTTCCACAGAGGCATTAAAGTCCATTATTGTCACAGAGAGAGACCAACTCAGACTGCATGATCCAGGTTTAACCAAAACCATAGCTGTGAATAGGTGAGAGAAATGGCAGAGAAAGAAGAGGAACACAACACATCCAGGTAAAGCAGAGATGTGGCTGATGAAGATGGAGAAACAGAGGACTTTATGATCTAATTCATGAAATCAGTTTAACATACAATTGTGATTAGTTACAACTGACTAATGCATATGAACGTAAGACTGTGGTTGCATTATCTTAGACACGAGCCACAATTCAACCGTGCATTAGTGTATTACTGTAGGGTTTTTACTTTACAACATAAAACGACTTGAGGCAACTGTTGTCACTATTTAAATAATATTGAACTGAACTGCATGGGGACGAGTCAATGTCATCATTGTGCTCCACTACTTAATGTAAGTGTGTTGCTTCTTTTCATTGAGGTTTGTGGGCATTTGTTCATACACAGCTCAATGAAGGTCCCATCACAGCCATTCAGGCGTACGGGCGTGTTTGAGGTCTGGACTTTGACTGGACCACTGCAGCACTGATTCTTTCTTTTTTCAGTTATTCTTTTGTAGATTTGCTGCTGTGCTTGCATTTACTGCCCTGTAGATGACCCAGTTTCATACAGATGGCCTCACATTTGACTCTAGAAAACTTTGGTTCATGCTCCGCTCAGTGACTGCAAGGTGCCCAAATCATCCTCCACCACTGTGTTCACAGCTGGTCTGAGGTGTTTGTGCCATTACTCCAAACGTGCTGCTGTTACTATGGACAAACATCTCTTTGGTTTTATTGTTCCAGAAGTTTTTAATGTTTTGTTTAGATGCAGCTCTGCAAAGCTACACTGTGCTTTTACATAATTTCCTTAGGGATTAATAAAGTATTCTGATTCTGTGCTGACATGTTGCTTTTAGAAGTCATAATTGCACAAACCTTTGCAAGTTGTAGTGTAATGAGTCCAAGATCAAGAAGGGTTGTTGCAGTTTCTCTGAACATTGCACAGTCAGACCTTTGGGTCTTAATTGTTTTCCACTCGTGAAGAATTTTTCTTGGGCTACAATGATGGACTTTAGATTGTTCGGATAGAGCTTTGTAACTCTTTCCAGAGTAATTAGATTGCTGATGTTTTTCTTGGGCTTGTATTTGACCAGGATATATCCTTCAATGCACATATTAAACAGATATGTAGGAGTGCTTTGTTCCATTTGCACAATATCTCTAAAATTAGAAACATCCCGATGTTGAAAAACTAGTTTATGTATTTATTACTTCTAGGCTGGAGTACTGTAATTCATTGTTGAGTAGATGATTATTATGTTCTGATATGTAAAGCGTTTTCTTTTTAATATAAATAAACTCAAGAAGAAAGATCTTTCTAGGCCAGCACTACATCAGGTCAGCATTGATAGCCACTATTTTTCTCATCAACTAAAGCAGTTTTGTCTGCCGAGGACTGCACTGGATTTCCAAGAAACCTTTTGCATCATCAATGATGTAATTTCTTTTCTTCGTGCTCTCAGGGGAGGTTTTCAGTGCAACACAGGCCCTTGCTGTTCCACTGAAAACAAAGATTTATCTTCATCTTGAAAGAAAAAGTCTGGAGTGAACATTTGAGTAAAGTCCAAAAAAATGATCTGTTATTCCTCAAGCTTCCTGTGAGCCTCCTCTCTGTAGCTGCCAGTGTATAATGTTTGAGGTTCAGTTTATTATCAAGTCGAACTGCTGACATTCTTATTGATCAGTCATATAAGCCCCCCTGGTGAGCTGTGAAAACTGAAAACACACTGCAATATTATCACATTATTCCCTTATGCCTATGAGAAGGAAATTTTCCTTGCAGCTTTAAAACACCCCTTAAAGAGAAAAAGATGTTGGTTGTTGACACTGTACCAGATTTTTATGCAAAACAAAAACAGGACTTTCAGCGCTGTGAGAATCAAAGACACAATTTTTTAGAGGAAGGCCTGCAGCCTACTGACTATAAGTTCTCTACATTTTGCAGGCCAAAGCTTAACTGGTCCATAACAGAAGCTTAGAAAGACTTAGTACTGCCTCTGAGTGGCCGTGCTTCCACATTGCAGCTCCACAAAGCCTCACAACCACACATGTGCTGATTATGCAGCAAGTGGAGTCCACATCCACACATACAGTCCTTAAGTAACAGCCGCTGTACAAAGACTTTTTATTTAATGACAGCTTTAATAACAAAGGTATTGCACAAGCCATTTAGGCCATTTTTATACACCCTGTGATTTTCAGAGGCTCAAAAGTAATTGGACAACTGAAGACAACCCAGTGGATGACTGTAAAATTCTTGGTGAAATAAAAATTCCCTTCAATCACATCCTGATTGTTTAATTTACAATCCACTGTTTGAGCGGGCAATCCATATGCTGAGGGAAATTGCAGGGGCCTTAGTCTGTGTCCACTTATGACTACTTCCTGCAACAAGAATTCTTAACTATAGCATATCAAAAGTAGCTGTGGAAAACTTTTTATTAAAAAGATCTCATTCATATACAGTGGTATACAAGACTTCATTCCCTGTTAGTGGGTAACCTGTCCATTTATGAAGTCCAGAAGCTGAGGTGGGTCAGAGAAGTACAACGAGGGACACACATTAGCACTGCTCAGTTCTGTGATTAGAACTTCACCACTTTAGGCTGCTTGGGTTTGGCTTTCTTTACTGGAATGTGCACTTCCTCATGGTCTGCACTCATGTTGTTGGACAACCAGCCCACTGTCACATGATTATCTGGAAGCATATGAAGAGGGAAAGAATAAGAAACATCAGCCATGCCCCGCCCAAATCCTTTCCCATTATTTCTAGCTACCCACCACACCACAGGCTAGAAACACATTTGTTATAGACCTACAGACCTTTACATTTTCAGCTTCCTAAGCCAAAGATGTTCTCTAATTAATATCAGACTTCTGAGTGATTTTGCAAACTAATCTAAAATGGATCATTTTTCAGGTGCACTGAAATCCCAAAAGCAAACGTTTAATTCCAAAGGTACTCACTTGGAGTCTGGTGCTCTGGACAGTCCTTCTGAAAATGTTCCACTGAGCCACAAATATGACAGCAACCTCCTGCAAAACACAAGATGCAGATGCAGTTCTGTCATCGTAAAGGGTTATTTTAAACATTCAATGGTGCAAAGCTAGCTTCCAAAAATACAAATATAAAACTAGAAATGAGCACAATAGGTCTGCTTTACAGATTTAGGAACCGGATGCATAAAAACATGCTGGGTCCATTTTATTTATATAGGACCAAATCACAGTAACAGTTGCCTCAAGGCGCTTTAAAACACAAACACTTGAATGCTAATGTTCTCCTTTCTGATTAAAACTACCTCAGAGAGCTAAAAGGTTAGATGAAGACCTCCTGCCATTGTAGCTTAAAGACTGAGTAAACTGCCAACATGGAACCAGCTATCCTCTCTCATGCGAGTGTGAAATTACTTATCGAGGACATGATGTATGAATATCTGTCTTTTTACCTTGAGCGTAAAGTCCTTTGGGATTATCAGGGCAGGATCGTGACAGATGTCCAGTCTGACCACAGATAAAGCACTTTGCATATGGGTAATCACCTGAGAGAAGCAGCATGGTTACAGCAGTGTTACAGGCAAATCTGATACAGCTGTTCAGGTGTTAGTCTCTGTGTTTATTCCTCACCCAGAGCAGGGTCCACTTTAGCTTTGCATTTGTAGATTTCATGTTCAGTGGAGCCACAGCGGAAGCAGATGCCTCGGCCCATCTCCTCATCTCTGTCAGCCTCTGGACAGTCTGCCAACCCGTGACCGGGCTTCCTGCAGTTAAAACAGAACTGAGAAGAGACACGTGAGTGAGGATTCAGAGGAGCATCATAGATCACATCGGGGTCAACAGAATTTCTATAAGTTCACGAAGATTTAAAAAAACATCACAACTTCTAAAAACGTTTTAAAATATACCAGTTTGATGCGCACTGAACACTTTCATTGAAAAGTGTGTGAGCTCAATATTTATATGTCAACTCACAGCTTCCCAAATTGATCACAGAGATTTACTGTTTTTGTTTATCTTATTTTAGTTATCCTAGGATTTTTTCATAGATTCAACTAAAGAAACAGTGTGGTGTGTTTTTGTGATGAGCTGCTGGTAACAAAGCTGTGCCTAAAGTTACATGTAGGCACAACACTGGTTCGTCAGTGTGAAGTGGCTTAATAGATTCCTGTCAAAATGCCAGGAACACGAACTACACTAAAGCAGAGTGAAAAAGCAGCCAACGTCCAAACTGAAACTTTGAAGGAGCTTCAGAAAGCCTGGACAACTACGGCTAAAGAAATGAGAACAAAGTGTCACTTCCAGATCAGGTGTAGCCACCATGAAGCCTCCTGACAGGTGTGATGTTCACGGCTGTGGTGGCAGATTTCAACAACTGCAGTGCTCCCCAAATGACCACGGGTGGCAGTATCTCACACTCCTGCCCTATCTTTATTGAACTATAGCTCACCAGCTAACTAACTTTCCACAGTCTAAGACCGAACTCCATCCTCCAACATGAACATGTTTGCCTTCAAACAGCGTGGTTTATCAGAGACTAACCCCAGAATTCAGGAGTGGATAGAATGGCCTGCCTGCAGTCCTCACCTTAAACCCATAGAACACTTGTAGGATCACCTTTGCGTGCTGTTCATAACTGCTCAAAGAAGTCCTACCATTAATTAATGTTCAAACTTAAATATGACGAACCAATCTCTATTAATCTATGTACTGTAGTTTTTCAAGGTAGCAGTAGTTAAACCACTGTCTGAGGTAATTATAGGCCAATCTCCAACCTTCCTGTCATCTTAAAAATCCTTGAAAGAGCAGTTGTTAAACAGCTAACAGATCACCTGCAGAGGAATGGCTTATTTGAAGAGTTTCAGTCAGGTTTCAGAGCTCATCCCAGCACAGAAACAGCTTTAGTGAAGGTTACAAATGATGATAACATTGTATTAGAACATGCTGTAGGTATTACAGGTACTGCGCTGCAGTGGTTTATATCATATCTAATAGACTCCAATTTGTTCATGCAAGTTAACCTTGTGGAGTTCCGCAGGTTTCCCTACTAGGACCAATTCCGTTTACATTACATGTATAAACTGATAAAACTTAGGTTTTTTTCCATCTATCAGCAAGAGTACTGAGAGCACTATGTGGGATCTTTACCTTACAACATTAAACTGATGTAAGACGATTACAGCTCAAACCACAAATGGAATTTCCTTACAAATACAAGCTTTCCAGTTGTATAAGATTTATATATTGTTGAAACAAAGAAATAATGGACCAAACACAATTTTCTTCACTTTTTGTGTCTACTTTATTTTTTCAGACCAAATGTAGGTATTCTAATTCAATGAACTGTGAACTACTACTATTACTACCACTACTTCACTACTGTGAACATGTTGGGAGTTTCCAAAAGTCTTAGTTGGGAAAATGTTTCAGACTTTCAACAACTCACCATTTTGTTCTTCTTATTGGTCTGTCTTTTTATCCTCCTGTCCTCCCTCTTCTTGTCCTTCTTTAGAGCATTTTGCACCTCCTCTCTGAGCTCATGCTCTCCCTCCTGACTTTTTTTAGCCAGGTGCTGCCCCGTTTGCTGGAGATACTCCAGGAAGCCGTTTACATCCTCGCTGACGTACTGCTTTTTCTTGCCGTTGGGTTTCTTTATAGCAGACCCACTGGGCTGTGTCTTTCTCAGAGGATTCCTCTCAGCTACTCCTTTAACGCCAGCAGTGCTGCTGCTGCCACCGTCGCCTCCTCCGGCTCCTGGTGGTCGTCTTGTTCTCAGCTGACTCCAGGGGGTGGCCTCCGCTGGTTTGTGTTTGTGGACGTTGTTAGCTCTCGCCCACCTCGTCATGACTGCAAACAAAACACTGAAGCACAAGAAGAAGGATTTCAAAGGAAACGTGGTGACATACACTTCATCAACAGGAATATTTCCAAACGTCTTCATAAAAGCATTCAGATATAGATGGGTGAATAAAGCCTTGGTAAGCTTTTGAGGTTACTTCCTGGTTGTACTGAAAAATGATTTGAAGCTTAAAACCCTCAAAGATGGATCCTACCAGTAACATCTATTGGTCAGCTGCAATTATAGCAGCCATGACTTCTAAAGCAACAGTAGGCGTCACCCCTACCTCATTTTGACCCCGTAGAAATTCATGCTAAACTAGTAATAGGCTGCCCCACTAGTAAACCTGGTTACGTAGCCCTTGTTATTTGGACACCTTTTGACATGAAGGCTGTTGTAAAATGATCATAATAACCTTATAAAGTAATCTTAAATACTGATATTGTCAAATCCCACTTAAAATTGGAACAGAAATTAGATGAAAATGAACAACTTCATCATTACTGCTGTTATTGCAGGTAGGAGTTAAAATGATCCCTCCTGGCTCTAGTGTTAAATGTGTTGTCCTGTTAGATTTCAGACAGTTTTGTTTTGTGACGTGAGATGACAGACATTTTAACATCACAGTGTTGGAGGTATGATTTTAAAGTCTGTGAGTTCTAGCAACTGAAGATCTCTCCCAGCACCATGAAGCAGGGAGGAAACACTGAACATTCCAAGTCTCCTCATAATGAATGAAACAGCAGCAAAGATTCCAATCAGTCACCTCACTTCAGAGAAAATTAAGACTTTTGTACTCAGCCATAAACATATTAGAAATATGGTATCTTACCAGAATTCCCATGATGCACTGGTTGCATCGTCACTAACCATACATTAATACACCTCTCTGCATTTAATTATGAATTATTATTCATCTCTTGCTCTCTTCCACTGCATGTCTGCTTCCTGTCTTCCTCCCCTCATAGGGGCCATCTGATGTTTGGGGTTTCTCCGTATTGCTGGTGGGGCTTAACCTTACAATACAAAGTGCCAGTCCAAAAACAAATCAGTCCAAGGTACAAAGTTTTCGAAGGAGGATGCGTAGTTTCTAATGTCCCCTCCACCGCTCATCGTTGTTTAAACGCAGCAGTGAACGTGTAGCATTTCCAAATCAGTCAAAGCTTCAAACCAGCGCATGTAGAGCTGAACCACATGCTCATTAACACATTAACATGCATCACTACCGCAGCCTATTCTCTTCTATCGTCAACGACCACTGAGCACGTACCAAACCCCCTGTCTGCTCGACATTTTGATAAAAGTGTCTTTACAAATGTCAAGAAACTTCGGCTAAATAGCGTTACCTCCCCACGTCTTCAGCCCGTGTTTGGTTTTTAAACCGGAAATACTTTCTTTTTCTTAATGGTGATTTGTGTGCATGTGTATGGCGCAGGTCTGCCACCCTTTGGTGTGGAGTCATTACTGCATATGAGCGCAATAATAAAAAATAAAGAAATTAAAAAATACATTTAAAAAACTAAATATATATAAATGTGTGTGTGTGTGTGTGTGTATTGTGTAATTTGGAAAGTTATACTTTCTCCACTGCTGATAATAAAATATTAATATAGTATAAATATTAATAAATTAGGAAAAAGGGGGCCGTCTGACTGTTGTGGTTTCCTCTGTTTTCTCTGTATTATTATAGGGCCTTTACCTTCACTATAAAACACTCTGAGGTAACTGTTGTTGTGATTTGGTGATATCTTAAAAAAAAAAACAACAGAAAAATTTGAATAGATGTGTGAAACCCTACACCATAAACTAGCATATTAAAATGTATTTATGTATTGCCTTATTAAAACTGTGAAACCTCCTCCTATGAGCCTCACAGGACTGAAGGAGGAAGCAGCATCAGCTCACAGCTGATTTTATTTAGTGCAATTAATGAGGATGAGGAGCTGGAAGCCTCACTTGTGTCCTGACCTTAAACAACATGCTGCAAATACTCTGTGTTGCTCTTGTGTGTGCAGAATATCTGAAAGACGGTAAAAAGTCAGCATCTAACATGATTATTTTTTTTAAATTACATTTTTCCTCTTTAAATAAGCAAGCGGGTGTTTTTCTCTCCTGTTGTGTTTCAGTGTACTGCAGTCCTCTACAAGAAGCCAAACGAGGTATAATGTGTTCATGTTTAAGCCTGGAGGGATGAGTGTCCTGGTATTTTAAATATCAGAACACTCTTGAGCGTTATGCTGTGTAAATGTGTTTTTACAGCTCTTAAAGATGACTGGCTAATCAAGGCGGTGCATTACATGGAGGAAAACCCAGAAACTTTAGAAGGTGAGCCCTAACAGTGTTTTGGTCATATTTTTTCTTCATACATGATGCTGTACCTCACTGCGCACAGTCAGTTGTGCGCAACCAGGAGCCACAAGCTACCTAGGTTTATTCAGTGTTAGTTAGTCATATGGGCTGAGTTAATTCTTCTAGATGGAGTTTGATTATTAATGGATCAGATCATTTTGGCTAACTAGGAAGCACCTCAAGGGTGTGGCTGATAAATGTTTTATCAGCCGTTATTTATGAAGTTTTTAGGATATCATTTGTAGTTAATAGTCAAACCTTTTCAAAACAAGCACTGGAAACCTTAAAGTTATCACATGAACTAATGGTAGAAAATAAGTGAATGTGATTGAACAATACAACTTTGTAGTAGCACTTTGTAGCTTCATGCTGATCTCCTCTTGTCGTTCTGTTAGAGCTGATGGACAAAAACTATGCTTTGGCAGAAGGAGACATGGTGCTGTTGGTGAGTTACCTGAGAACACATGCCAAAACTGAGGCAACAGATCCACAGACAGACTTCTACACAAAATTTGGTTTGAAATGTCTGCACATTGAGTTTAGGAAAAAAGTTTGCAAGAATCGTACTCTTTGTAAATTATGGACATAACCACAGCCATGTTAGTGGGACCTGTGGTAAACTTCCAGCTGAGCATTTTTGCCACCATAATTCTAGTGTTCTGAATCCAAACATGATCAGAATGACAGAAACTAACAACAAGGTGGGGCCTTGCCTCCTTTGAGTCTAATGTGAACCATAATTTACAAAACAAATTCAGAAGGGCATGAACATGGCAGTTAAGACCAGAAAATCGTAGGAAAAAGTTCATTGAGGTCATTTAAGCTTCATAACACTGAGCAAAGATGTGATGTGGACTAGGCAGTCGGTGAACACTCTAAGTATTTCATTTCTTCTGCAGAATGACAGGAATGCAGTGAGCAGTAGCTGGCCAACTCTGGAGATACCCTATATCATTAGCCCAGATTTAGGTAAGCACAGTATGTGCATTTCATTGGATCTTTGAGAAGTCTGTCTTACTGCCACTTTGTTTTTCAGCTAGTCGCACAGATGATATTCTCTCTGCTATGGAGATGGTGTCCAAACACACCTGTGTATCCTTCCACAAGCGAACCATCGAGCAAAACTACCTGCTCTTCAAAACCAGTACAGGGTATGTAGTTTTCTGAAGCTCAGTCTAAACTCTGTTTGAACTGCAGTTGGAGCTCAGATTGTATGCTGAACACCCCAAGTTTTCTGCAGCACTTAGTGTTCTGATTGGGTTTCTGAAATATTCAGTTTCTGTATCTTAACATGACAATATGACATCCTGGCTGCAGAAACCTCTGGCCTGTACTGCAGGTCAGCATACTCAGAACCTATATCAGGCTTCACTAAATCTAGTAACTGCTATCACGTAACAGAGAATCACTCAGCAATGTCAGTCTACAAAAGAAAAAATGGTGAATTTGGTACTTCAGTCATGCCTCAGAGCTCATGACTGTGAGGATGGAAATGGATCAGTTGAAAGTGAGTTTAAGCACCCTGACCAAGGCACATAACGCTGGTTTAAAAAGAAAAAGACTCTCCTCACTGCTGGCAAGATTAAGTACAGCAACAACTGCTTTTTATTTTTCAGATATTAATGTTTAAAGATGGATGTCTCATTTAAAAGAAAACAAAAAAAAAAAAACAGGACACTAACCTGCAGTTTTGTTCTAGCTGTGCGTCATTTGTGGGCTTAAAGGGTGGCGAGCAGCCTGTTTTTGTTGGGCCCCAGTGCATGGTAGGTAACATTGCACATGAGATTCTTCATGCTCTGGGTTTCCACCATGAACACACAAGGATGGACCGTGAACAGCACATCACCGTTATTCACAGCAACATTATGCCAGGTAAGGGTTCTCCTCAAATATTATCTGTACTGTTTAAACGCTATGGTAGCTAAATGGTCATAATGCTTGGAACTTGTACAATAAGAAAAAGTGTTTTGTATGTATGTGTTTTTCAAACTCCAGCTTTCCCTTTATTTGACATAAAAAAATGAACCTGTTTACATGTGTGAGGCAAACACAGCTCTCATCTTGGAAGATGAGCTTCACCACAGTTTACTGCACATTGTGCATTTACCAAAACTTTTTGGGGGTTATTGATTGTTTACACTCAGGGAAAGTATCACATGTCTTTCAGGGATGGAGAAAAACTTCAGAATGCAAGATGGCGAGACCTTTTCTCTTCCATATGACGCTACCTCCATCATGCACTATGGAAGGTACAGTACCCAAAATGACAAATGCATAACAAACCGTTTCTCTGTAAAGGTTATGTGGTACTTCAAGGTGATTACTCTTGTGTCAGGGATTTTTTTTCAGCGACCGGCCTGCCCACCATCTTCCCAAAGAAAGATGTGAAGGAAATGGGACAGAGAGATAAACTGACAAAGACTGACATTGAAAGGGTTCGACGTCTCTACAGCTGTGGTATATTCTCAACTCTGCTCACTGCACATAAATTTCATTTGTGGTCTCCACATTTTGAAGCTTTAAAGTTAGTGTGGCCACCATATTTTTGTTGGAACCAGAAGTGATCGCATGTGGAATCTTAGCAAGGTGCACCGAGGCGCTGTTTGGTGCTAATGTGGAGAAAGTGATCCAACAAAATGTCTGGGATTGTCCATCAAAAAGTTGTCAGCCAAGCTGCCTGTCAAAGTAGCCATGCCTCTGAATTCAAGTCTTACCCAAAACCAAGTGAGTTGTAAAGATCCATTAGCTAAAAAGAGCACCCCAGCCTAATATAGGACTTTTGTTTTCCCTCCAAGTGGCAAAAGTGAGTTTCCTTGTGACAACCATTTTGCATTTTTAATCATTTTATATGTACATATGATTTATATATACAGTTAGGGCCGTATGTATATATATTTAGACACTGACACAGGTTTTGCCTGTTTACTAAAACATATTCATATTGTTGACATGGACATAATATGTAGACTCTCAGCTTTCATTTGAGGGTATCCACATTCAAATTGGATGAAGGATTTAGAAGTTTTAGTTCTTTAACATGTGCTACGCTATTTATTTTTTTAAAGGGACCAAAAGTAATTGGACAATTGACTTAAAGGCTATTTCCTGAGCAGGTGTGGACAATTCCTTCATTATCCCATTATTGATTAAGAAGATAGTAGGCCTAGAGTTGATTTGAGATGTGGCGCTTGCATTTGGAAGATTTTGCTGTGAACCATGCGGTAAAAGACATTTTCTGTGCAGGTGAAGCTGTGAAAACGGAAACAAAACAAAAAAAAAATCATAGAAATTGCTACAATATTAGGAGTGGCTAAATGTACAATTTGGTACATCCTGAGAAAGAAGGAAAGTACTAGTGAACTCAGCAATGCAAAAAGATTTGGATTCTTTGGACAGATTCTACCAGAATGATGGTATACCACATCACCTGTAAAACATGGCACAGGCAGTGTCATTGCTTGGTCGTGCATGGGTGCCAGTGGCACTGGGATACTAGCGTTCATTGGTGATGTGACACAGGACAAAAGCAGCCCAGTGAATTCTGAGGTGTTCATAGACATGCTGTCAGCTCATATCCAGCTAAATGTAGTCAAATCGATTGGGTGGTGTTTCATTATACAGATGGATAATGGCCCAAAACATGCAGCCAAAGCAATCCAGGAGTTTATTAAAGCAAATAAGTGGCGTATTCTTGAATGGCCAATTGAGCATGAATTTCATTTGTTGAAAACCTGAGACAGGCCCACAAACGGAAACTGAAAGCTGCTGCAGTAAAGGTCTGGCAGAGCATTAAAAAGGAGGAAACCCAGCATCTGGTGATGCCCATCAGTTCAAGACTTCAGGCTTTCATTGGCAACAAAGGGTTTTCAACCAAGTATTAGATATGAATATTTTATTTTCAGTTATTCCATTTGTCCAAATACTTTTGCACTCTGAAATTAAGGGATTACGTACATGCAATCTTTATGTAACTCACTGAATTAAAGCTGAAAGTCTGCACTTCAACCGCATTTCAATTTAAAATTCATTATGGTAGTGTGCAGATCCAAAATTAGAAAAAAAAAAGTTCTCTGTACAAATATTTATGGACCTAACTGTATAAAATATGCCAATGAAATGTATTGGCAAAGGACATCAGCAGTTACCTTTGTGTTTACCCAGAATTTGTAGCACATCTGGTTAAAGTCTGAACCACTCTGTAAGCCGTCCAATATAATACCAACATAAAGGAAAATCTGTAAGGAAATATAGGGTGGGCTTTGTAATTTGTTACTTACCGCATTCAACAGTTGAAAGCTGGAATAGATACCTGAGCTCTGGCCTCAATAGCAAGTATAAGAATAACTGAAGGAAACTAAAGACCTAATAATAAGTCTCACTCTGAACAGACTCACAATGTAAGTCAGCCAGCAGAAATGGCCAAAACACTAGTGTGGCAGAATATAGACTTTAAGACCCGAATGAACAGATTACAAAATGCCAGAGGGGGGCTGTGTTAAAGAAACTGCTGAAGTCTCAGAAATTAAGGACTGAAAAGATGCAAACCAACTACAGAGAGGGAAAAATGTCAAACAAAGAAAAGATGTCTGACCGAGACATGGCAGTCAAATGATGTTGAACTGACAACAAAGATGCCCTTGAAAGCTGATTCTGTTCATCTGGAGTTTGCAAAATTTAAATTAAAAAAAAAAAAAAAAAAAAAAAAGCGATGACCTGATGATCCCAGAATGTCCTTTCTGGGTTTTCCTTGCCTCGATTATTGAGGATGCATTTGGATGTACAACGAAGATGATAGCAGCAGTTTAACTTCCAGAGATTTAAAAGCTTATTAAAACCATTTATTAGACAACCATTTATTATATTTTTAAAAAGTCAAAGTTAACTAGTAATTCTATACATACAGACTCAATGAGTTTAAAAAAATGCTGTTTTTAATCTTTGCTTGTTTCTCATTTTTCCAAGATTCCCTTAAACAAACTGAGAAGGAAAGCCATGACTGGGATGATGTCTGATCTCGGTGCCACCGATGGAGGCTATGAGAACCAGATTACTAGCATTGTGGTTCTATCTGCCTACTCCAGCACCTGAACAATGACACTAGCAGTCAGCAAACAAACTAGTTGTCATCACTGACACATCTATTAATGAAAATATGCTGGCCAGGATCTGGTGGATTCATCTCCACTGTTCAATAAACCAAAATACTTTGTTTCTCTCTAACCAGAATTTGTTAAGACTTTATTGTTTGCACTTTTTTTGGCTTCTGGGGGAAGAAATGGTAGGCTTGATGATCAGATGTGCACACTGAACTCACTCAATTTCTGAATTTTAGAAAAATAGACTTCAATTAAGGGTAAAAGAAATATCACAAAGGAATACAGGTGATGTAGTTTATAGTGCGATATTTGGGTTTTAAAGAGCAACACCCATATTCTCACGAGAGCATGGGTGTAAAAGCTGTTCTGATCCACACTCCAGTCCAGAAGGTGGCGGTAATGCACCTGAAGGTGTTTGGCAACCGGTATAAAAAGATAGAAGGCCCCACAGAAACCAGTGTGAGTATTCCAGTTTGAAGGACCACTTATTCTGATGAAAATAAACTGGTTGGCTAATAATTGATATGAATATGTTTATTACAATTATGAACTCAGATTATGCAATTAGTCTTTTAACGTTTAATAGAAATTCTTTTGTTTACTTGTTTTTAACAGGAAGCGGAACCTAACCGGAAGCACGTGTCGGTGACGTCTTCCTTGAAAAACAAAAACAAACCTGTGTGTTGCAATATTTCTGTTTTCAGTCGACGTTTGATCAGCGCCTGAAATCGTTCGTCTCGTTTTTGGTGTGCGCCTTATGGTAAGACTTGCATATGTATTTAAATCCAGAGAAAACCAACAAATGATCGCTTCTGCCTCCTGCTAATGTGGCTAGCTGCCTCTGCCAGCTTGTGTTGCTCAGCTTAAAGCATCCAGAGAAAAACGAAGACTGTGGGCTGAAGATCCGTCCTATTCTTTTGTCCCATCTTTCTCAGGTTGCTGCAGTTTACCGGTAATAGCTTGTTTGAGAGCCATGGCCCAGCAGAGAGGAGTAAACAGCCTGCAGTTCAATCAGGACCAAAGTAAGTTGCCTTTGTTCATGAGCTGAGTTGGTGCACGTTTTAGAACCAAACTAAGTTGAGTTACTGAGGAGAAACCTGGCAGATTTACAGAGGCTCGAAAATTTTATTCATATTAACGTCAAAGGGGAAAATGCACACCCAAAAGAACAAGATAACAATGGGTACAATGAAACTAGAGAAAGTGGTGTGAGAACGGTGGCACGTTCTCTGGCTACACAAAGGGAAGGCCTTCAAGGGAAATGGCTTTGTTCTGTAACTACATTCTTTTCAGAGCTTTTCAACATAAAGTTGTCTCGGAAATAATCCATGTAAGATTTCTTATGTCTTTTAACTTACAAGTCGCTCTCTGAAAATTTGGTAAATTATGATATTAGAATAATACACATAGATGAAACTGAACACTGCTGTGAAAAACCCAGAACGATTTACGAGCTAACCGCCAGACAGAAACTACATGTATTAAGCTGGTTGTGGTTAAACATATTACATATACAAAAACAGAATTAGTAAGAAATACAGAACCAGGCAAATGTGTGATAAAGGAAAATCTATATGTACCTTCAGTTATTCTCCTGATATCCATCCACACGTTCATTAACTACCAGTGATTACTTGTTTTGCCGGTTAATCGTCTGATTTTCTGACCTGGTCACTGCTTGGTGAGCACAGCCTTCCCCCAACAAGGCAGCGCTGAGACTTATCTTCTGTCTAAACTGAAAATGTATTGCAATATGTTGATGAATGTGTAGATCAGAGGGAAGGTGTGGGTTGAGTAGTTTGGAGACAGAGTTAGAGAGGCGTGTTTTGGACATGTGCAGATAATATAGAAGATAAACAGCATTATTTAGAAAGAATATATTAAACTAGTATATAATAGCAAAATCAGTCTGATGAGTCTGTTACTGTTGCTGTTGCTAGCACTATGATGTAGCACTTGAATCAGAGTCAGAATACTTTATTAATTCCTAAGGAAATTATGTGTTTACAGTTGCTCCAAGACGATAGGAACAGCAACAGACTGAACTAAATTAGATAATAAAATAGATTACAAAGTTACAAAATATAAGAAATAACTTTAATATATACAAGTAGCTCAATTATAAATATCCAGAATATTACAGAGAACTATGGAGGCAACACAATGAAAAAGCCCCTGATGTCCCCAGCACCTGGTTCAGTTTGGAGGATTATTACTGGGCTGTAAACGGCTCCAGGCAGCTAACATGTTAGATTTGCCAAAGCTGAATAAGAATGATTCATAGGTTTAAATCTTCTCTGTCCTCTAATCATCACCAGGCTGTTTCTGCTGCGCTATGGAGACGGGGGTCAGGATTTACAACGTGGAGCCGCTGATGGAGAAGGGCCACCTGGGTGAGTCCTCTGACCCGGCTTTCACATGTAGAGCAGTGCCTGAGAGAGAGCTCATTCATTATTTCTAGACATGCTACCAATATTTTTCAAGACATTTTGGTAATTATTTTCAAATGTTTCATGAATATTTCAGACATGTTATGTGTTTATAGATGTTAATACTTTTCAGACTTTTATTAGTGTATTTAAATGTTTTTCGTGGTACCTCAAGTGGCTGAAATGCTGGGAAAACGATGACTTTCATAACGAGAATACAAGGAAAACATTGTTCTTGTGCACCTTTCCCTAAAAAGGACTTGAATATGTGTTTGTGTCATTTGCAGACCATGAGCAGGTTGGCAGTGTAGCCCTGTGCTCCATGCTGCATCGCTCTAACCTGCTGGCCATAATTGGAGGTGGAGTCAATCCTAAATTCTCAGAAATATCTGGTGAGTTGGTTTAAAGTAGGACGTGCATTGTACAGCTTTGACCGGTGTGTGTGTGTGTGTGTGTGTGTGGGTGTGGGGGGGAGTCATTATTATGAGAGGTGTTTGCTATACCCAAGATATGTGAGTGCACCTTAAAAACATGATGGAAAAATAAGTTTTTAACAAAACAATGTCAATGTCTCAGTGTTGATTTGGGACGATGCTCGGGAGTCACGGGATCCTAAGGACAAACTGGTGCTGGAATTCACCTTCACCAAGCCTGTTCTGGCTGTCCGCATGAGACACGACAAGTGAGTTTTACATCACCTCACACATGCTGTTTATTGTCACTGAACTGTCAAAATGATAGTTGCCTTTGCTCCCTCTAGGATCATCATTGTGCTGAAGAACAGGATCTATGTGTACAGTTTTCCAGACAACCCTGTCAAGCTTTTTGAGTTTGACACCAGAGATAACCCCAAAGGTATCATACTACTTGTGTAGAGCTGTTTTTCCATTGCAACATCCTGCTTAGCATTTTGAATACAGTGAATTCTTTCTTTCAGGTCTTTGTGATTTGTGTCCCAGTTTGGAGAAACAGCTTCTGGTCTTCCCAGGTCACAAATGTGGCAGCCTGCAGCTGGTTGTAAGTCACAAACAAACAGGACGTTTTATTTCTCCTGAAGAAAATGTCTGTGTCGTAAAAGTCGTAGTCTAACATGTTGCTTTTTATTCAGGACCTGTCCAACACCAAACCTGGAACATCATCTGCCCCTTTTACTATCAACGCCCATCAGAGCGAGATTGCCTGTGTGGCACTCAACCAGCCCGGCAGCGTGGCAGCTTCAGCCTCTCGTAAAGGAACCCTCATCCGCCTGTTCGACACAACGACCAGGGACAAACTGGTGGAGCTGCGCAGAGGAACAGACCCTGCCACTCTTTACTGGTAAACACTCAAGTAGTAAATGGGTAGTGCACCGATGTTCCAGAATATTTCAATGTTCCTGTGTCTTCAAAACCTCTCAGAATCAGACCTCAGTGCATGCAGCAAGGAGCACACTTAGCGTTACAGAGATCCTTCACCCAATAAATCAAAAATAAATAAATAAATGCCCTCTTCCTAAAACTCCTATGAATGTATATGAATAGAGCCAGTTACAAAAATATCTGTCTACACATTTCATTCAAAAAAAGATCACCACTGCACAGCTTCAGTTGATATTAACCATACGTTGTAACATCAACAGGGGTTGCTGAATCTGGCCCATTATGTGTTAATGGGCACATTATGTTCTCTGGTAATTTCTTTAATTAATTAAATGAATTACAATAGTCTAAACTAATATATATCTTACATCTTAAAAACTAGGATTTTTTTTTTTTTGGCAATAGAACAATACATTAATTCTGTTCCTCCATCAAGATCAGAGAAATTAAAGACAAAGAAAAAGGCCTTCTTATTCCATATTTATTCTGCATGATGAATAAACTGATTTTAGGAAAAGTCATGAAATATGAGGTGAGGGTTTTAATGTAACCGAGCTACAGAATGGCCTGTAGCTCGGTTACATTACATTTGGCAGTTGTAAAATGATACTTGTGGTTTTTCTTTCCAGCATCAACTTCAGCCATGACTCATCCTTCTTGTGCGCATCCAGTGACAAAGGCACAGTTCACATCTTTGCACTCAAAGACACCAAACTCAACCGTCGCTCTGCGTAAGACCACTTTCTGCTAATTGAGTCCTTTTAACACACACACACACACACACACACACACACACACACACACACACACACACACACCATCGTGATCCTCACGCCTCTGCTCCTCTTCATCCCACAGGCTGGCACGTGTTGGGAAGGTGGGTCCTGTGATTGGTCAGTATGTGGACAGCCAATGGTCATTGGCCAGCTTTACTGTGCCTGCTGAGTGTGCCTGTATCTGTGCTTTTGGAAAGAATACTTCCAAGAACGTCAACTCAGTCATTGGTGAGGGAAACGTCAAAATATAAATGTTGTCTTTTGTCATATACACAACACAGCAACATGACTGCATTGGTTGTTACAGTGACATAACCATAAATTCACACCTAGCATGTTATGGTTGGCTCGTTCACTGCTAAACAAAGAAGGAAGAGCCGGGACTTCCGGCGTGAGGACATGGTAGCATAGCACCAGAGACCCTGCTATTGGGGCTCAACAATAAAGGAGGAGATGTGCGGCGAAATAATGCTTATTGGGAATCTGAAAAAGAAGTCGGTCACAGTGTAACATCCCGAGAGTCAAGATGGGGAGGGGAGAGAGCCACACTGGAAGCACACCAACCTATAGACTCTCAAACAGCTGATCCCGTTTTCTTTATTGGTTAGGATTTGATAGTGATGGGAGTTTTACCAAAATTCATAAGATTCTTTGCTTTGATGCTGTTTTTAATGCGTTTTAAGGATGTAAACACAAACATTTTACCCATGTCTGCAATTATTAAAAAAAAAAAAAAAAAATACGATAGTGGCATGTGAAGAAAAACAAACTTTATAGCTTGAATATTCAGTGGATTGCTGGATTACTAAAACAATCGGTATCTGCAGCCCTGGATCATGTGTGTGTCGGCCTTTGTGGTTTAAAAAAAAAAAAAGTAGTCCAGAAAACTCCCATAATGACCATTCTGCACTGTATGCACCATGGACGCATGTTTTACACTTAGCATGAGTTCACTTGTATTTACATATGGCATCTGATATTTTAACAAGAACAAGAATTCGTGTCATTGTGCCTTTTTTTTTTTTTTTTTTTTTTTTTTTGTAGCCACAGTGCTACACTCTGTGTGTCTTTAAAAAAGAAAATTGTCATTGTAGTTCTGTTTTGTCTCCTGCAGCCATATGTGTGGACGGGACCTTCCATAAGTATGTGTTCACCCCTGATGGAAACTGCAATCGAGAGGCCTTCGATGTGTATCTGGACATATGTGATGATGACGACTTTTAAGGCCACACAGAGAAACAAGTTCTAGATGAACATGAGGATTATGAATGGAAAAAGACTGATTTTAATGAATTATCTCCTGCTGTGAATCTGAGGAGCACAGACTTAATGCAAAGAGTCTGTTATATGAAGTTTTATGTAATCAGTTTTACTTACAGTGTATAGCAGTGTGAATATAAAGTTTTCTATTGGGCTGTTAACCATCACTCTGAAAAGTTCATGTTATATAACAAAAACAGGAATGTATATGTTGTATGTCTTGGAAACTAATATTGAATTAAAATGATACTAAAATTTGAATTCACTTTTGCTAAGAAAGCAGAACATGAAGCCCTGTTATTTGCCTGTTACATTAGTGAATGTATGGTGCACATTTCATGGCATAAACAAAAAGCACTTACGTGGAAATGTTGCTTTGTCATGCTGCTGTAGCAGATCACAAACTTCCAGAGCTGCCACTCTCTGGGGAGTATTTCCTTTTAAAGAACATGTACTTATTTTATGTATATTTTGTTCTTTTTAAACATGGTTAAGAAGTTGGTAGTGCAGTAAAAATTAGATAAGAGTAGCATGACAGAAGTTTACTCTGATTGCACAAACGTCATGTAGGAGCAGGTAATGGATAAAAGGCATTGAGCTTATTACATGGAGGAGGTGGCAGATGATTGCTCCATTCCATAGTCAGTATCCGTAGACACTCCTGTCAATGATCTGACTTGAGGGGGTTCAGGCCTAAGCAGAACAGCAGTGGGGACAGAGCTACAGTGCTATGGGCTTGAAGTTTGCCCCTAGCGTTGTACGCCACATCCCCATTGAGTTCTCGATGAAGGGTCTTAGGGTCCTAATGATCTTGTACAATTCTAGGCATTCTGGGATCCAGGTGTGGGGCACTAAATCACAGGTGGTCTTGTAGTCAGTAGCTGGTGTTTCGCTCCTCTGGTGTTCCTGCCTATTCTCTTCTGTTCCCCACTCATGTATTTAGCCATATGCTTGTTCATCTTAGCCACTATGATTCCTGATGGGAGTTTCCATGTGGTGCTCAGGCAGGTTATTGGCTTGTAGTTTGATGGGACCTTCAGTTAGCAATTCTGGGTGTTTCTCAACGATTAGCAGCTGGTTCATTTGTGCTGCCATATGCTCGTGGAATCAGCTTCTTCAGTCAGTATGCGTGAAGCATGTCGGGACCTGCTGCTGTCCAACTCTTCATACTGGAGACCCTTTATTAGATATCTGCCACTGTGATGGTTACTGGACCCTGTTCAAGGAGGTTACTGTGGTCTGCTCTTAGGTCCACAACTTGCTCCTAAGTTAGTGTCTATTGCAAGTATGTTTTTAATCGCAAATGTGGGTAAAACACTCACATTTCCATGGTGACAATGGCACGCTACAGAGCCATCTACTAAATGAAGCATCGGAGCAAAGAATGTGTGTTGAATTTTTTTTAATAATCGAGTTATTCGAATTTGTTGCTGAATTGTTGCAGCACTACTTTCAGTAATCAAACTCTTTATTTACATGTACATAAATGATCTCAAAAGTAACTGTGTGAGAAAACAAGTGCCAAAAAGTTCTCATTTTTATAAAGTTCTATCAGTTTGATGGTCTAAGCCTCGGACTGGTTTACGTAGTGATAGCTGGACAGATTTTTAATTCATTGTTTGGATGAGAAGTCTTCATCTGAACACAAAAATATTCAGTGAGAGTATCTTTTTAGCTGTCCAAAATGGTAACTTTATGATTGCCGGCAAAACAAAATTAAAAGGCATCTAGAAGCTGTAGCCAAATAAAGCAAGACTGAACTTACTAATATTTAAAACTAACCTCAGTTAGTTTTAAATATTTGTATAATCATACATTTTTATTTTTGAAAAGAATTATTATGGTTATACCCCCATCAGATACATTCTGTGAATCTATTTCAATCACAGCTGTAGAAATTATTCAACTGAGCACTGAGCCAGTGTCATGATCTCCCCCTCAGTTCCACTTCATCAACCACCTTTTACTGTGTTCGAAGGTGCCAGTGACTTTAGCTCACTTAATCAAACTTCAGTCCAGTCTGTAGGACCTCAGTTAGTTCCAAGCATCAAAAACAGAGTCCAGAATCACTTGTTATACATCATACGGCAACAGGTGGACCAAACATCTCCATGGTCTCCATAACAAGGGATAGATGATCGAGAAACGAGTTCACAGACACTCTGAGGATTCGTGCTTCATCAGCGCTCCACCTCCTGAAACACAGCGAAGGATTTTTAGTACAAAAAGGACACAGATGTTAGGGCTCAGTTTGATACAGGCTATGAAGGAGCCAAGGAAGATAATCTCACACAGAAAGCGTGCTTCCAGACACTGTAATCAGTTTGCTTATGCCGCCTTTCCGGGGCTCTTTGTCCGGGGAGAGCGACCGCAGAGCGATGGTGGCCTCACGAGATGATGGGAAGGGAACATCCAGAGAGCTGCACGAGGGTCAAGGAAGACTGAGGACATGGCTGAGACAAAAGAGAAAAATAAAAGAGGCCGGGTTTTTCATCTCTGACTCTGTTCTCTCATTTTGCCCTACTTGCAATGGAAAATGCTATTTGCTGCATTAAAAAGGCTTCATCCTTACTATAATCTGTTACTGACACACTGCCCCACCATAAGGAATATATTTATGCTTTAAAAATAAAAGCTTGAAAAACACACCCATTTATTACAAGAGACCTATTTCTTAACATTTTTTTTCACCCCTTTTCTTTATTCTCACTGACTCTTCTTGTGCAAATATCTCTTAAACAACAGGAAGGTGCAGGTTCACTATAACTAGGGTTGCCAACCGTCCCTTAAAATACGGAATCGTCCCGTATTTCGAAACAAAAGTACACGTCCCGTATTGAGCTAATAAGGGACGCACTTTGTCCCGTAATACAGTGAGAATCAAAAGTAGCCTATAACTTTTAATGGAATTAACGCTTTGTTTGAAAACATAATTCCCAGCCCCTCTCCTGCTTTGTGACCAATGAGCTGACAGCACACTTATGACAATTCGAGTATGACAATTCAGATTACCGCTCATCTCATTGGTCGAGGAAAGGTCGCTTGCGGAGAAAATACCGGAAGACAACAGATGACCACAACAAGAAGCATGGCCAACAGGGAAACAAACGCCGACACTGCGGTGCAAGTCTCGGACGACAGTACACCTAAAGCTGGGCAGACACTGCGATTTTTTCAGTCGCGATATTCAGCTCCTGCTCAAACTGCATGATTGACTCGCAGGGGTTAGAAGTTGGTAGGTCACGATGCAGGTCTCACACTATTCCGCCCGATGCTCTGATGCCTGACCTGAGTGCTCACACTGTGCCTCCATAAAATGAAGGTTATAACAGAAAATCTGTTGCGCTCTCTCTCTCCGTCTTACACTCACACAGACACACCACCACCATCAACTTTGCTAAATTGCTAATGAAAAACATTGTTCAGGCAGCTGTGATTGGGCAGCAATGTAAATCCAACTATTTTCACGGTTGTTGTGGTCGTGATAATTTTGTGATGCCACATCGAAAAGGCTCGGATGAGCTTTCCAAAGTTCTACAAGTTGTGCCTCCATCGCTTGTGTCCAGATCAGCTGTGCTGCTCCATTTTTTACACCAACGTTTACGTGTTTGCGCGCGAGCAGTGTGAGCGGCTGTGGTGAGACCCTCACGAGCGATTGATTGATCGGGAGCTGGTCGTGAGGTGTTAATCACTTCTCGTTACCCCACGTATACTACACGATGCACGATGAAGGCCAAAATCGGTCCGATCACTCAAAAATCGGCTCAAAATGGGCCTAAAACCGCACAGTGTGAGCCCAGCATTAGAGCAGCAATGTTTGTTCCCCTCAGAGAAAGGGAAGAATGGGAAAAGGAAAACACCTGGCTGGAAAAAGTTAATATGGGCATGTGCAGTGAATATCAGCGCTATGTGGCCAGAAGTGTGATAATATAATTTATTTTGTGTAATAAACAACTGCAAGGATAGATGATTACAACAAATAGATGAATAATACATAAAAGTAATACATAGATGAATAATGATGATGAGTTAAGATGCGTAATCATGGGAACAAGCGGGTTTACAAACAGGAGCAGCTGATTAGCATTAGAAAAGCTGAAATAATACCTCAACTGAAGCCAATTGTACTAAATGCACTAAATGTGCACTGTTACAAGAATATTTTTCTTTCTATTGTTTTATATTATTTTAAGTTAAGCAGGACAGAGTTAAAGAAAGATTTACTTATATTCTCAAAAGTTAAGCATGACAGGCTTCTGTTTAAGAAGGAGACCTGTTTTATTGTGTTAATGTTGTCATTTTGAGCTAAAAATAAATGGCTAAATGATCATTTGTTTCACATGTGTTCATATCACAAAGAATACACATCTACTTAAATCAAATTCAAGTCAAATGGTTAAAAAAATAATTTCACACACAAAAAAAGAGCTAGAAAATTCACCACACTGGGAAGGGTGAAGACAACTGGGTCGCCCGGCCCTGGCCACGAGGTGTCCCTTATTTATTTTTCAGGGAGTTGGCAACCCTAACTATAACCAAAACTCCAGACTCAAACATAATGTTACAACATCCACAGTAGTTATAGTCATCGGTGAGTAGTAAATAAATTTAAGGAAAGTTTCTTTAGAGGATGATTTAAAAATGTTTAAACTTCAAACTCTATGCCAGCTTCTAGCTTCGCTTGACAGTGTAGAACAAACCTGATGACACAAACTCCTATTAAGCTTAAAAGTCAACCTAACACACCCAAACAGAAAGAGCCCAGATTCAGATTCAGGTTATTTCGAAACCTCGATACAATTACCGGAACAAATACTTCGAATGTTTCGTTGTTTCAAGAAGCCTCGCTTTGCCCTTCGCTAGTAGAAAATATCATTAAAGTTTTCATAGACCTCAGTGGTAAATATTGACAACAATAAAGGATACAACTCCAGTTTGCCTGTTCCTCCGTTAGCTTCTCCAGCTGCCGCCATTGCGATTGTTGTGCTGAAACGAACCGGAAACGGAAACGCTTTCCATGTATGAGGAAAAGGACAGCTGTCCCCAGTGGCAGAATGCAGTATTACAACAGTGAATACTGCACAACAATAGAAATAAATATTTTTAGTGAACTGAAAATACACTAAAAATTAACAAAACTAGGTGTGAATAACATTTAAATTCACTAATATAAACGAAAAATAGATTTTTGCAATAATAATAATAATAACAACAGTATACTAACTCAAAATGGATGAAATCCAACCGAAAAGACAACAGAAATTTGAAATGAAAAATACATTTTTAAGAAATTATGGAGAAAATACACGTCACATGTCAAAAACATGTCAAAAAGGTAGCCTGGTTGTGACTTCTTTGACGTTTTCATTTATTTATTTTGAAAAGGAAACTTTTTGCAAAAGAAATGTGAAGTGTAACTTTTCTGCTATAAAATTAGCAGCCACTAATTCCAAATTTCTAATCAAAGTCTTCCAACCTGCACCCAACCTGAAACACCTCCTGGCACTTGGGCAGCTACTTTGAGGTATTGGGATTGGGTATTGGGCAATACGCAATAATACCAATACGTTAATTTCACGTTTCATCACTACATAAAACTGTATGGATAGAACCGCCAGTCAAATCTATTTGGAATGCCTCAAGGTGGTTTCTTTTTTGTGTTTAAAAGCAACTAATACAACTAATAACTGCTTTGTTCATATCTTCCTGAAGCCATCATGGCTTCATTATGATGGTATTCAGTTCAGTTCAATTTTATTTATATAGCTCCACATCACAACAACAGTTGCCTCAATGGTCTTCACAAGGCAAAGACTCTACAATAATGCAGAGAATGTGAATGTGTCCCTTTGAATGTGTCCCCAAGTGCAGTTGCAAAAACCCATCAAGCGCTACAACAAAACTGTCTCACATGAGGACCGCCCCAGGAAACAAAGCCAAGAGTCACCTTTGCTGCTGAGAATAAGTTAATCTGCGTCACCAGCCTCAGAAATAGCAAGTTGACAGCACCTCAGATTAGAGCCCAGATAAATGCCACACAGAGTTCCAACAACATGTAGCCACACATCTGAAAGCATATTGATTTGCTCTCCTGATATTTAGACTGTAGTATTGATATTTTAACTATCTCTACGTCAACTGTTCAGTGGAAACTGCACAGTGGTCAGAGGAGATCGCACAAATCAGGCCTTCGTGGTCAATTAGCTGGCAAGAAACCACTACTAAGTAAAAGCAACAAGCAGAAGAGATTTGTTTGGGCCAAGAAACACAAGGAATGGACATTAGACCAGTGGAAATCTGTGCTTTGGTCTGATGAGTCCAAATTTGAGATCTTCGGTTCCACCTGCCTTGTCTTTGTGTGATGCAGAAAAGGTGAATAGACTGTCTCTACATGCATGGTTCCCATCGTGAAACACGTGGAGGACGTGTGATAATGTGGTCTGCTGGTGACGCTGTTGGGGATTTATTCAAAATTGAAGACACACTGAATCAGCACGGCTACCACAGCATCCTGCAGCGCCATCCCATCCAGTTTGCATTTAGTTGGATATCATTTATTTTTCAACAGGAGAATAACCCCAAACACACTTCCAGACTGTTGATAGTCATTTATTTCCAGTAATGAACAGAAAAAATGTTTTTGGAGTTGAATGTTATGCTGGACTTCTCAGGAAACTCCAATGTTCCTTAAGAATTCTGCACAGTATTATATAGCAGTGATATATCCTTTGGTTAAGGAGGGGGGCATCCAAATCAGCATTAAAAAGTGATTTATGTAAAAAGGCACAGCACAAGATATGCATAAGAATATTCTTTACACCCAACTGTAACTGACAGAAAGTTAGATCTAGTGTTTCTGACAGTTTCTTACCACTTGAAGCCCTAAGAAATAAATTAAGTAAATCATTGTTATGGTTTAGCTGCATGGGACAGAAACACTTTATGTATAAATTTGTATTAGCATTCACGTCAGTCATGGTCTTTATGTAGGACAAGAAATCAAAATACTTCACTAATTGGGTGGCTATCCAATGAATCTGCAAATATGACTCGTGGCCCTCCACTGGATTTATATCAGGGAAGGCTTGGGCCAATCTCAACACTCCATGCTACAGTCCTTGAGCCATCCATTAGCAGTTTTTGTGATGCTGAAGGATGTACTATCCTGCTGATGGAGGTCAGTAGCATCAGGAAGATGTCGGCTGTTTGCTACAAAGTTAATTTAGGTCACACTTATCAAGGTAACAATATGTGAAATTAAGATTTTTATGTATAGATATGTTGTAATGACATGGCTCTTTTTTTTTTGTTTGGGTTAAATGGTCACATATATTTATTTTTGTATTAATTGAGCATTGTATCAACAAATAAAAGTAAATCATAACAATTAATGTTTGATAACTGCAATGTTGGCATGCAGTTAGTACATTGTATAGGGAGTAGCTGGTAATAATGGCCCTAGGGCATGGTAGAAAATTCTCCCCCCTAAAAAAGATTTTTTCCTATATTGTAGGGCTTCTTGATGTTGCACTCAGCCTAATCACATCAGGTAGTTGCTGCATTACTCCCTCTAAACTGGACTTAGGGTACAGAAAAGTACAAATGGGACAAACAATAAGAATGCCTAAATAAAACACTAAACTTTGCCTTAATATGTGCTTATACTGATAAACATTTTAAAAAGGATGGAGAGGATCATAATGCATTATAGCTTGATCGTAACAAAATGGAATCTAAATTTTCAGTAAAACCCATTAAAATACACGAGAATGCCAGCAAAACGTCTGTGGGCACAAACATCTTTAACGAAATGTGCAGTTGGCTTTGTTGTGCAGGACAGACGGATGGAGGGAGGTACGTGGAACCTTCATGTCCCATCAGCTAGTTTACTGTCCACCTCCTCTCAGTATGTCACAGAAACTTGACGCACTCAGCCTGACGTAGTCCTGGGAAGCAACTGCTGTTTGTAGATACCAGCCAGAGCTTTGGAAGCACTGTGGATCATCTGGCGTTGGGTTAGGCCTGTCATGGCCTGGTGCCAGTCTGTTCTGTTGATGTTGGGAAGGCTTTGCTCCAGGACCTCACCCACGGTAACACTCAGACCTGACCAGCGCAGGCTGTAGTCAGGAGGGGTCATGGACTGAGCCTATATGGGGAAGGTTACAAAAACACTGTGAGTTGTAGCAGGTTTCTACATGGGAGATTTTGAATAAAATAATTCTACGGTACAACCTGACATTTTTTGTTCAAAGACAAAAAGTCAAGAGAAAACTGTAGAGCCTGAAAAAGGTGGGAAACTTTATCTTCTACCAGCATGACAGGATATTGCCAAAAGTATTTGCTCACCCTTCCAAATCATTAAATTCAGGGATTCCAATCACTTTAAGGTGTATAAAAATCAAACACTTAGGCGTGAAGATTGCTTTTAAAAACATTTGTCAATGGGTCCCTCTTATTTGCTCAGGAGTTGGGTTTAGTTCTAGCATCCCAAGATATGTTTGCCAGTTTCATGACCTTCCCACTAACACATTACCTGCCTTGTGGAAAGCCTTCCCAGAAGAATTACAGCTGTAAAGGTTGGGCGGACAACATATTCAAGTCTGTGGATAAACAATGGGATGCTACTCAAATTTGTTTGAGTGTAAAACCAGGCAAGCCAATACTTTTGTCAGTAGAGTGTACAGTGTTCCCTCGTTTATCGCGGGTGTTACGTTCAAAAAATAACCCGAGATAGGTGAAATCCGCAAAGTAGCGAACTTTATTTTTTACAATTATTATAGATGGTTTAAGGCTGTAAAACCCCTCACTACACACTTTATACACATTTCTCAGAAAGGGGATCGACATTTTCACACGTTTCTCTCTTGTTTAAACACTCTCAAACTTCAAATCTTCGAAAATAAGTCCAGCATTATCGAATGAAACCAAAGATCAAACCCTGTTTTCAGGTCCAGAACATGGGCACAGAGCAGCTGCGAGAGAATTCAACATTAATGAATCAATGGTACGGAAGTAGAGGAAGCAAGAAGAATGAGTTCAGTAAAGTTTGACTTATCGGACATTTTGGTTTCACTTAATGCTCCTTATAATCCTTTTGTGTTTGTTGTCTTCTGCTAGCGAAGATTTATGTAAATTTGACAAGCTGGACGCAACTGTACTGTACAGGAGACACGGCACGATGTAATTGATTGAAAATGGTCTACAGTTGATCAGGACGCAGAACACAACGCACTGTGACAAAACAAAAAAACAAACAAAACAAAAAAAAACAGCGGGGCCGTGAAAACTGAACCGCGATATAACGACGGACCACTGTATAACAAATCAAAAACTAAGGGAAACCTACAATACTTACTCAAGCAGTGTTGGTTTAGCTTGACTACAGAAGGTAACAGGCCTTTTTAAGCAGGCAGGGCTTCATTTCAACATTCCCCATGACCACCATTTTTTCCACGTACAGATACAAGGGCCCAGGAGCAACCATACATACAGTATACACAGCCAAAAAACTCCACGCCACCCTCACCCGCACAGTTTTACTTCTGTTTGGTTTTATAAATTGTAAAAGTTTCTTTTTCCTGAACATTTTTTTTAAATATTTAAACTTCAACCAGAAAAGCTCTTCCTTTGTAAACCAAATGATACCTGCTGGACGTGCTCTAATGCTACAGGGGTCGCCTGAGTGAAGAGCTCGATGTGAATGTTCTGACCAGGGTCCTCGAGGATCAAACATCCGATGTCAAACCACCTGGAAACAAAAAGAAGGTTTTGTTGTTGTTTTTAGAGCTTTTAACTAAATGTTAACGCTTTTGTTTGTTGCCACAAAAAAACATCAAACTGCATCAAACATGTGAATATTTGGCTTGCATTTTATTCAACACATGACTAATTATAAAGTAAATAATGGAAGATGAAAGGTGAATAGAAATGTCAAAAAGCATTTCTGTCCTGTTGTAGATGAAAACTGTTGTAGCCCAGCATCCACACATTTTTTTGTTTTTTATGGGATGCTCCAAGCTGTTTACAGCAGTACTGTGCACTGTTTGTGAGATAGAAAGTCCGCTAGGCCTCTAAGAATGTGTGTGCTTTCTTTTCAGAAGTCAGTCAAAACCTTCTTACTTGTCAGGAAAAAGTTCAGCAATGAAGTTTTCTAAAGAGACCACTGGCTGTCTCTCGTGGATCACACCAGCTCGACGCAGACTGTCAATGCGCTCCTGAGCCCCCTGCAGACACGCAGGGACAGACAGACACACACATGTATGACTGAAGCTGCAAACATCAGTGCTGTCAAGAACTAAACTGAAACAAACTCAGACACTAGTAATACTTATGTAACTGGGATATTTCAGCATTTTATTTTGAACTAAGAAAAAAATAAGTAAACTTAAAAATGACCAGACTGATATTTTAATAAACTAATACATCATCATAATTAACATTTTTCTCTTTTACTGTGCGTAGAGATATTAACTAAAATGAGCCTTGACTCATAAAATGTGGAACTCTCTATGCAATCCAGTTATTATGATTAAAAGGTTACACACAATTTTTCAGAAGCAACCTATTTTGTGTTTCGTTTTTCCCACAATATTAAGACTCAGTTCTCAAAATATTTCCTCTTAACAAATCTAGCACTGCATGATTTATATACATTTTTATCTTCACACGTGATGGTCTTAAAAGCCATGTCATTTATAAATAAATAAGCTATAAAACCTATTCAAGGAAAACAAACATTTGATGCTTGAAAAAAGTTGAACGAGAAAGAAATGAAGTAACGTAAAAGCGAAGTCCACTGACCTTGACACCGGCGGCATAGCCCACAGGCTGTGGAGCAATGTTTGACTGACCAGACTCTCCGGTGACCATGGCCAGCCCAAAAACCTCCTGGAAAGCATCTCTAACTGCCCCCACATTCATCTCCTTATCTGAAGTCACAACGATGTCAATGTCCCCACCAGACTCTGAGGATGAACAACACAGAAACATTTATTAAGAACATTTGAATGTTTTGTACATTTTTTTTTAAATTGGGTAAAACAGGGTAACTTACTGATGTATGGGGCCATGCCAGGATCAAGAGTAGTGATCATGGACTCCACAGAGTGTTTGGTTTTGTCTAAGACTGTCTTTACTACAGCGTTTCCTGCTACTCCCTGAGGGGACACAATACACACAGAATAAGACTACCCAAAAATATATATACACACACACACCACACTTAACCAACTCTTCCTATTAACTTTAATTAAAGAAGAACTTCATCATTTTAAAGACTTTTTATGTTTGAAAAATATGTCCAACCATATCGCAAAAAAGCTATAGGGAACATCAAGCTTCAAAAGTCCCCTTTCACACATTTGTATTCTACCTTAAAAAAGCCCCAGATGCCTCCACCACTGTTGGTGTCTCCAGACACTCTGGGATCCTCCTGTTCCTCCGGGAACGTGATTGAAGATCCAGTATCTAATCCTCCTCTAATGACTGACTGCTGAAGCATGGGGTTGGACACCACACCTGAAAATATGGAACATTTTTTAACAAGTTGTACTTTTTTTTTTAAATAAATCAATTGTTTACAGAATGTCCTCTGAGCATCTGCTGCTGTTCTGTTTTGCGCTTCCCTATTGGCTAGATTGTGAGGTTGCTGCTGCGGTAGCCCATGCAGTTGCTTCTCCAGTCTCTGATTCTGTAGTCTGACAGACTTTAACTACACAGTCGTCTTGGAATTCAGCTAACAACGCTAGATCTTTCTCTGCTCTGGAAATCTGCTGTGAGTTTGAGGACTACTGTAAAAAATATGATTTATTACCCTTATGTCTTACTTCTAAGTTAAGGGACATTCATTTCAGCTTTCAACACCCTGTTGTTATGTGTCTCAGGGGCCCTAAACCTGCACATGAGGTCTTCCCAGGTGTGGTACCACACTATCGGGCGTCTATCTTGTACTTAAAGCTTGTTCCTGTGCTGCCATGATTAGTGCCTCTGTGCCGTCTCATATTGGTCACCTGCCACCTAGAGTACATCTTGGATGGTTCTGTGGAGAACTTCTGGTTTATTCTTCTGCCTCATATCTCTCTGGAACACCTCTTCAAGCATGTGGCCAGGGCTGTGAGTCCTTGCATGGCAGTTTCCCAGGCCTCAGGTATGGACAGTTTGCTGTACTTCTTGGGTACCCCTTTCCTCATTGCACCTTTCTGCAGCTCCAATAGTTGGCTGACTTCCTTCCACACTGCCTTGATCTTGGCCTCCAGTCTCCTTCTCCATGGAGGGCACTGCTCCTTGTGGCTGTTCATCTGGTGGCCAAACATCTCTGTGATCACTACTGTCATAATGTAGATCGGCTGGTTAGTTTCCTAATCATCCCAGTAATGGATTGTCCATAATGCTGCATTCACATCGTCTAGCAGACTTTCAGAGGGTACTTCACATTTGTCTTGGTAATCGGCCATGAAGGGTTCAGGTTTCCAGCTTCACCATGATCCTCTCTCTCAGGTCAGCTTCTCTCACACTCAATGCACCTCCAGTCATACTTGGGGCTTGCTACTCGACCGCTGACTTTACTGGGACTTCATAAGAAACAACAGTTCTTAGGTCCATTATAATAATATAGATGGGCAGTTCTGATAGCATTGCTCCCACATTGATGTTTTTGATTTGTTATTAGCCATAACCACGAGCCGCATCCTTAATGATAACTTAACTAAACGTTAAGTGCCAGTGGTGTAGAAACTGGAGTTTCACGGACCTTCCAAAATTGCTTTCAAAAGGGTTGTTCAGTGTTGTGAATGACAGCTAGTCAAGCGAGGTGTGCTTGCCTGTTCAGGTATAACGTGAAGGTGTTTTTCAACTGGATAAGGCAAAGATGCCTCTGTTGGTATCAATACTGTTGCAAATGAGTATCTAATTTGATAGTAATATTTAGTGTTGGCTAGTATGTGGGTATTCTGGGTGTCAAACTGATTTGGTTCCAGTTTTTAAAAGAGCATAAATGTGTTTATCAGATTCGAAAATTTCACCCGAGCTTCACATTTTTCACTCTGACCTGGTATAGAAGCAGGACTGGAAAATGTTGGCATCAGCGGTGTCTGTGGGGTTCGACCAGCATGACCCCGTGTGATGTCATATCCTGCACCCACAGAGAAGCTCGATACAGGTGGACCTACAGGAGGGGGCAACATGCTGGAAGCAGTAGAAGGAGGTCTGATGGAAGAGGCCTGAGGAGGCAAAGAGAAGGAGGCAGCAGGAGGGACGGGAGAGCTGCTGGTGAAAGGTGAGGCCAGTGTTGAGGCGGGGGGAAATTGGGAAGAAAGGGAAAGCGGTGCAGCCAGAGGGCTGCTGAAGGCAGGAAGTGGTGGGACACTGGGGAGAGAAGTCGAGACTGAGGGGGAACTGATTGTTCCTGGGAGAGGGAGCGAAGTGGACAGACCTGAAAAACAAAGAGAAACATCCAATCAGAGAGAGCTTTCCCTCTACTCATCTGCTTGCCATTTTCTCACTCTGCAGGTCTTTATATCCTCAGCTCTGCTCTTTAGGCCTGAAACCCGTCTGATTTCACTCTTTATTTGCTTGAATTAGTTCTCTAGACTCTCTGCTCGGGTTACCTTGCAACATCTCGCTATTAGGTAACTGCTAGAAGTAAAATTGCTAATATTAACATTCACACCGCACAGGTAAATATTTATGATAACTGTGTAATACTTTGATATTGCTGAAATGAGAGTTTTACTTCTTACTCTTCTTACTCCTAAACTGCTATTTAGAGTTATGAATGTTAACTACTATAGCTTTTGAGGAAAGGAGGAGCCATGTTTGGCTGTCATGTTGTGTGCCACATCAGTCCAGCTCTGAGGTCTTTACACTGGCTGCCTGTCCGTCAGAGGATAGACTTTAAAGTTCTGATGCTGGCCTATAAAGCTCTGAATGGTTTAGGACCAAAATACATCAATGACCTCCTGACCCAGTATGAACCTTCCAGATCCCTCAGGTCATCTGGATCCGGTCTTTTATCAGTTCCTAGAGTCAGAACCAGACACGGAGAAGCTGCATTCAGCTTTTATGCTCCTTATATCTGGAACAAACTCCCAGAAAGCCTCAGATAAGCTGAAACACTCAGTTTATTTAAATCCAGGTTGAAGACTCACCTATTCTCAGCTGCATTTGAATAAAGCACCAAATCCACACTTTAAGCTTAAATTTCAAAACTTACATTTAACTACTGATTTTATCTACTGTTCTGATTTTATCTGTTTTGATTTTATATACTGTTGTTTGTTTGTTTGTTAATTAGTTAGTTAGTTTATTTGCTTGTTTTAATCAATTTTAAATCATGCTTTTTATTTGTTCTTGTTTCTAATGTCTCTGTAAAGCACTTTGAATCACCTTGTTGTTGAATTGTGCTATACAAATAAACTTGCCTTGCCTTGCCTTGCCAGCTGAAGAAGGCAAAGACAGCACAATCGGTATCAATACTGTTGCAAGTGAGTGTCTTAATTGAATATTAATTTTCCAGTTTTAATATTACAAGCCATTCAGTCCCTGTACAACCACAGCGAGTGCTTAATTAGCATTGCCAGCAACAAGTTGGACTTGTTTCCAGAGGATGTTGGACTTCATCAGGGATGCACTTTGTCATTGATTCTGTTATGAACAGAATTTCTAAGCGGAGCCACATGGCTGAGCTTCTCTGTTATTGTTACTTCCCTGCAACCCAGCTCTGGATAAGTGGTAGAAAATTGATAGATGTTGTATCCATAATGTCCACATCAACACAATTAAAATTTATTTACACGTATTACCAATCTTGAATTTGTATCAACAATGTGAACTGTAGCAAATGACATTTAAAATCTCGACTCAGCTAAGCTACAAGCAAAGGGAATGTTGATTTGCACATCAAATGTCTTACCAGCAGTGGTGGGCAGGCTTCCGACTGGGCCACCCACAGTCAGAGGGGTGGGGCTGGCAGGAGGTGTAGTCTCAATCCCACTTTCTTCCATCATATTCTCTGTAGTATTTATTTTAACTTCAGCCCAGAATTGCTGCAATAAGATGTTGTGATGAATTATATTGTGTTCAACTTGTCGGTCGATTGTTCATTTCCTGCATGTACACTCTGGGAACTATAGCACATAAAGTTTGACTGACAATAATGTTTATTAAACCTTTTTTCACACCAAGGAAGAAATTTAGAAATTTCTCAAGTTAAATCTATAAGTATATGAACACAGACACAATTTTCTATTTTTTTTTTTTGCACACTACCAATGTTTTTTGTCTATCAAACAATCAATATTTTAGTACTGACTTTCAGCTTTAAGTTAGTGGATATAAACTAAAGTATTGCACTGGTGATGCCATGGTTGTTTGCAGGTAGACCAGCTCCATCAATACTAAAAGGTATATACAGATTTTAAAGAAACATATGCTCCCATTCAGATGATGTCGAGGCCTTGCATATTTAAGCAAGACAATGCTGAATCACACACTGCATCTATTACAAGAGCATGTCTTTGTATTAAAAGAGTAAGGGTGCTGAACTGGCCTGCCTGCCGTCCAGTGCAGATTATTGTGAACTTCTTTTTATTGATTGAACAGGTATCCTCGGTTTTCTAAATCAACAAATTGATACATGCACCTTCCTGTGACAATGCATCGCACAGTTTGAGCCTCATTTATTGGCTTAAGTAAGGTAGACTTGTGCCTGATTTAGACTTCTGCAGAGAACCTTTGAGGATTCGAGGAGCCTATGAAAACAAAAGTGTTGTTGCCCACATTTATGCCTGTGTGTAGTGCACACAGAATCAGCATGGCTGCACCCTCCTATGTCAGTATGCATACTGCAGCAAAACGCCATCCCAATGGATTTAGTTGATCATTTATTTTTCCAACATGACAATGACCCCAAACACACCTCCAGCCTGTGTAAGGGCTAGTTGATCAAGAAGGAGAGTGATGGAGTGCTGCATCAGATGGCCTGGCCTCCACAATCACCTGACCTAAACCTAATTACAACCATTCCAAATTGAGATGGTCTGGGATGAGATGGACCGCAGAGTGAAGCCAAAAGGGCCAACAAGTGCTCAGTATCTCTGAACTCCTTCGAGACTGTTGGAAAACCATTTCAGGTGACGACCTCACGAAGCTCATCGAGAGAACGCCAAGCGTGTGCAAAGCAGTAATCAAAGCAAAGGGAGGCTATTTTGAAGAGCCTAAAACAAGTTTTCGTTTACTACATAATTCCATATGTGTCCATTTATTTTTTGGTGCCTTCAGTGAGAATCTACAATGCAAATAGTCATGAAAATAAAGTTTAAAAAATATTAAATGAGAAGGTGTGTCCAAAGTTTTGACTGGTTTTGTAGATTTGTGAGTCCTTAGATGGATCATTCTGAGGCAGTGATTTTATCTTATTGTTAAATAAAAACAACAAAAAAACAACTGTGGTGAAAAAGTAGCCAGAAATGCAAATAAGGATTCAAGCGCGTTGAACAAACCAATCATAACAGCTGCAGTCTGCACTGACCCACTGTGTAATTACATTCTCGGGAGGTGCACCTCAGGTTACATGGTACGTCAGGAGTTTACAGTGACGTCATAGGTTCCCACATAGATTCCCTGTTAAACTTGGGCATTAAGCTGCGCATGTAAAACATATTCCCAGAGAAAATAATCTGTATTGCAACGCATTTTAATCCAAAACTCAGAAGATAACATGCTGGGAGCAGGTTATCAGATGCGCTGTTTTAGGAGCATATAGTAATAAAATTGTTTGATCCCAACAGAAACAAACAGAAGACCCTCTTACGGTCTCCACAGAGGTCTTCCAGGAAGCGTGATCATATTTTCTGATTGATCAGCAGACCATGAATTCACGCATGGTCCTTTCTAATCTGGAATCTAGACTGCTGCAGGTCAGGCTTTGCAGCACAACCTACTACAGCGATTTACCCCAGTAAGACATGAACCACCTTCGTAGTACAAAAACCCAGGGTTAAACCTTAAGTTTCGCACACGAAGAGGCAAGCGCTGTGCTCTGAAACAAAGCGGATCTATATCGTCTGACGCGGACACACAAGGTTTGTTCCGTGTCTGCCACGCCACAGAACGACAGGAGATCCAAATGAATGCAGTGTAGCGTTTTTTAAGACTGTTCACAACTTACACGTGCCTCACAACCCCAAAGAAAAACAGCAAAACGGACAAAGTACCATACACATCTTTATCTAATTCTCTAAAAAAGACTCAGCATGACACGTGCCACTATTATGATAATCTCTACAGAACAAGTAACTTAACTACTCACCTGCTGGCGGTACTAACACAATACACCCATAAATAATAATAAAGCGCCGACCCACAGTGATGACGTGGTGCTTTGCCACGTCTGCTCCAGCGTGACGCCTGCCGCCGTCTTACGTGGCTTACGAAACTAGTGATGTGAGAGGCTACTGATTTCCCTTTCCGATCTGATTCCAAGTAAAATTCAGGCTGGAATCGGCTGTGTGAAACTGTGTGTTTGGAAAATTTAAATCACAAGTAGTGTATTTCAAACTATACCATAATAATGTATACAAGCCATCAGACTTCTTACTTATGAAGAGTGATCATACAAGGAATAAAAAAAACCCTGAAAATGTAATACCTGCATTTAAAATGTGACTGAATTGAAAATTATAACAAAGCTGAGAAACATTTTAGTTGTCTCTGTAGCCGGAGTACAGGCCACTATTTACTCGTGTGGTGCAAGCTATTCAGTCTGTGTATTCTGTATTTTGTTTTAAAGGGTTGTGCGTGTGACTGGTTTCTTGTTTTATTCAAATGTACACTGTCTCCTGACTGTGCGCAACGAACTTGGTGCTCTTTTAGAGTTTTTCTTTGACTTTTAACGTGTTGTGTTGTGTTTTTATTACAGTGAAGCGAGGACACACCAGTAGCCGTGGAACCTTTGGTGGTGGGTTATTTTCCACACTTCCTAAGTCCAGATCAATGTATGGTTTTATGTAATCCAGGACATTGTTATAGAATAGGCTATACCACACTTAGCTTTTATTGTTTTATTCTTTTTTTATTTTTATAAATTTATAAAAGGGTTAGGGTTAGACATATCAATATTGGACTTGGTAGTGCAGTCCCTACCAAGTCCCTAAGTTGCTGTCTGTTGAGATTGATGGTTTGATAAATGGGGTGACTGTCCCGTGCTTGGTGGATACTGGGTCTATGGTTTCCACCATCACAGAGAGTTTCTTTTTGACACATTTTGCACCTTGGGGACAAGAATGCCTTCATTCATGCCATTGGTTGCAGCTTTGGGCTGCTAATGGGCTCTCCATTCGTTTTATTGGTTATTTAGAGCTCAGTGTACTCCTGTGTGGAAAGGAAATGTCCTCTTGTTGGATCCTTGTACTGAGAGACACTCCTGCTGCCATGCCCTCTGTTCTTGGCATTTTAGGGATGAATGTGACCGCTCTTATCAAGAGCTGTTTGGGGCATATGGTGGGTCTTTGTTTAATTCACCTTCCGTGTCCCAGGCACCAGGGCCAGTTTTGGAGGCCCTGCATCAGTGTCACCAGTCTGCTGACCAAGTGCCAGAGGACCCTGTAGGCACTGTCAAGGTGTGCGGGCCACGAGCCGTACGGATACCTGGTGTCGTTACGCAGCTGGTGGCCACTACATATTCCCAGCAATTCTCAGGCCTTCCTAAGTCCAGTTCAGTGTATGGTTTTATGTAATCCAGGACACTGTTATAGAATAAGCTATACCACAGTCAACTTCTATTGTCTTATTCTTTTTTTATTTTTATAAGCTTAATTAAAGACATATCAATATTGGACCCAATCTGCCTCAGTTGTGCATCCCTAAACCTGTGCGACCTTTTCTGGTTTTTAAGAAGACTTTATAGTTCTTGGGGGTGAAATTCCCCTAAGTGGCGTTGTCATTTTATTATTTGTTATATAACCCCTTGCTGTTGCTGTTTTACTGTAAGTATGCTATATATGTTTAAAGATACAGGATAGTCTATATAATCCACTTTAGGTGCGCTAAAATGTGAACAAATGGGATTCTGTAATTCTAAGGATGTGGTGAATTCTCGTCTTTTAAACATAGACACAAAAACCTAAGTCTAGACATAAGTCGCTTTCCAAAATTCTGCAACAGTATCTGCCTGCAACACCAAAGGACTCTGCGATTGATGTTTGTCTTGCCCTAGCAGCAGGCTGTACTTCTCCTTCAGCTCGCCTCATGATAAACTCATCATCATATTCTGTGTTTTAATGTACTTTTTCTTGTGTATGATGTGTCACAAACCACGTCTTGGCTGTCTGATCATCAACTGAGTGAGCAAACACATGTTTGTGGTGATGCAGTTTTACACCCGTTTGCACATCACTATGATAGGTGAAAGAAGACATATATACCAATAATTTAGACGATCTCTGTGATATATAGTGTCCTTCTACTGCTGTTAATCATAAACTACAAAACTGTACAAGCTGAAAAATAAACACATTTTAATTGTTAAAGACTTGAGGACTAATGCTGTTGTTGAGGCAATAATTACATTTTTCTTTTCCCTTGGCCTTCTTTTGCTTTTTTTTTTTTTTAGCATGCTAGAATATGCAAGCTAAATATATACAAAATATATACAAAAGATTTTTGGACATCTTCATGATTATTCATGCTTTTATTTCTTTAAAATAAATTTGACTAACCGACAAGCTAAATTCAAAAACCATTTAATGTCAAAAGCTCACTAAACAAAGGCATTTTAAACCATTAATCGGATTCTTCAATAATGGATCATGCCATTTAACTGTACGGCACTTCGCATCATGCATTAACAACATTAACATTACGTGTTACAGTGAAAGAAAAATGCCTGAAATAAACATCCGAAAAACAAATAAACTGCGACTGAAAAGTGTGATGCGTTGCGCTGTGCAATATTAACGATGCACGCTGGTTGAAAATTCATGACATCCACTTCAATAAAAGATCAAAATCTAATATTACAAAATGATTAATCATCCATCCATTTTCTTCTGCTTACCAGAACTCGGGTTGTTGGGGCAGCAGCCTAAGCAGGGAAGCCCAGACCGCCCTCGCCACCTCCTTCAGATTATCTGGGGAAACATGAAGGCTAGATATATTCTCTCCAGTGAGTCCCAGGTCTGTGCCAGGGCCTCCTGCCAACGGTAAATGGCCTGTATTTGTATAACGCTTTACTTAGTCCCTAAGGACCCCAAAGCGCTTTACACTACAATAGGACATGATTGGTTGGGACACCTTGCCAAACCTGGAGGTGTCTGCCTGTACTGGCTCCTTTTGACTCTACTCAGAGTCCGTCCTGAGTGACTGAACTCTTCACCCTGTTGCTAAGGGAAAGTCCATGCAACTTTTAGAGAAAGCTAAATTTTTTTAGCCTTTAAAAGAACTAGCAATAACAATGTCAATAAAAAGATCAGGCCAAGATTAACGAATTTAAGTTGTTTTTTCACCAGCCATGCTCCATCTGGTTAGGACAAAATTATTTAAAAAAGCATTGGGTATCAATTAAAATGTAAAACAATTAGATTAGTATTAGTACATCTGGTGCCAATAGCAATGATTATTTGGCAAATCTACTAAGCTCGGACATCCCTAATTTCTATACCTTACAAAATGTCATCTACATTATAACAAAACATCTGCACTTTCAGTCAGTGAGCTGGAGCCTATCATAGCAGTCACCGTGTGGACAAGTCACCAGCATGGCACTCCTGACAAAGAGTGAAACATTCAAGTATGTGTGTCCTTCGGCTCCTAGGAGGAAGTCAGAGTACCTGGAAATAATTCATACAGGCACAAGGAAAACATGCAACCAAGTCTACATAAAAAGACTTTTTGAATTCAGAACCTTCTTGCTGTGAAGTGCTAACTAATACATCATTGTGCTGTCACAGTGAAAAAGTTACTTTTGGTTGACCCCTTACACACAAGGAGTCACCACAGCAGGTAGCTTCACATGATGAATCTCAAAGTCTCAAATCTCTAGTCACTCTAAAAAGCTTTCAAGGTTTCTGACGATTCAGTTAATTATTTGTGTTTATTTATATTTATCCCTAGCAGAAACATCTTGTTATAAAAAGCATTAATGACATACACACAGTGTAAAACTGGGTTACAAAATTGTGAGTCAGGCGGCAGTCAAAGGTAGTAGCCCTGGTGATCCAATCCTTGGCTGCTGAAATTAGCTCTTGAGACATGGAACTACACCTTTCTGGCGAGGAAGTGTTGTGGAAATTTTAACAATAACCTGCAACTGACAAGTAATGTATTAATGTAATAATAATAATAATAATAATAATAATAATAATAATAATAATAATGTATACTTTATTTTTTACTTTTAACACATTGCAATGTGGAGAAATCGTTCAGATCAAACGCCAAACATTTTTATGAGGATGGACACCGCCCTGGACTCTTTTATACCTTTCCAGAACACTCTCAAACAAACAACATGTCTATATCTTCAGTCCCATCCTTAAAACCTTCTCCCTCAGAGAGAGAATTATGACCTTGTTTTCTGCTTAGCCATCACCTAAGGATTTAAATCCCTGATAAGTAGAAGGCGTCTCACTATCTGTTTTATGTCTCCCATTACAATGGCCTCACTGTGTGTGTGGAGCATAAGGCCCACTTGTAGTGCACATGCATACAACTAAGTGACAGGAGTGCTCTTGCTATTCTAAAGTGATATGATTAAAATATGTGATTAATGCATGAGAAAAGAAATCTGCCACCACAGAAGGAAACTGAGCTAGTGCATGAGGTTGAGCTAGATATGGTTTGGCTCTACTCAGCAAACAGCTTGGGATCTAGAACCACCTTGAAGTATACCAGTGGACACTACAGTGGACACTACAGTGGACACGACATATGAAGGGAGTCATAAAGCTGCTGAACAGCAGCACTTCATTAAACAGGCAAGTAAAATCTACCCTGTTAAATATGCTTCATTCAAAGAGATACATGTTGAGTGAAATTATACTGGCAGAAGACAATTAAGGTAAATGCTTTGTTTGCCATTTTTATTCAGAAATGTGAAATTGTGGCAAGCAGTTTTATTCCTATAGGACATAGTTACCAGCATAAAAAAAGAAAATTTTATTATATTTTGGCAAACTAATCATAAAATGATCCTGATTCTGGCCCTGAGCTATTAGCAGTTTATTTTAGAACAAACCATTTATAGGCAAATACCAAATCAAATCAAATCAAATCAGTGGATTACTTGATGTTAATGAAAATGAATTTGTCTTTTCCTTCCCTGACTTCAAAGCATAGTGACGGACAGAAATATGGGAAGTTAAATCACCTGTTAGGTTATGCTGTGTATGGCAGGCAGAGTTGCGGACCCAATATGGAGACTCAGAGACAGGACTGAGCTCAAAACAGCTTTATTTTGCTGGTAAATATGAATACAGTGGTCGCTCGTTTATCGTGGTAGTTACGTTCTAAAAAATAACCCGCGATAGGTTAAATCTGCAAAGTAGCCAACTTTACACACTTTATACACTTGTCTCAGACAGGCATGACTCTCTCAAACTCTCAAAGTTCAAACCTTGGTAGAAAAATAAGTCCAGTATTACAGAATGAAACCAAAGGCACCCACAGATGCCTTTGACTGTGAAAAACGTTTCATCAACATTGTTGTGTTTGTTGGGGAGAAAACTTACAAACATACAGTACAGCCCTTCAGAGTCACACTGCTAGCGATCAAAGATTTATGTAAAGTTGACAAGCTTTACGCATTCTGTACTGTACAGGACTGTAGCACGAGATTGATTGACAATGGTCTACAGCCAATCACGACACAGAATATAATGCACTGTAAAAAAAAACAACACACACACAAAAAGCATGTAAAATTGCTCAAAGGCCGTGAAAGATGAATCGCGTTATAGCGAGGGACCACTGTAACTTCACTGGCAGGGCCCCAGATATACAAACAGGTGGAACACGCAGCTAGAGAAAAATAACGATGAGGAGCAGGAGGAAATGCAGACATTATATATACATGATCTAATTGAGACAGGGAAGCAAATCTGAACATGATGCACACAGGACAAGTGACTATCAGAATAAAACAGGAAGTATGAGAAAAACACACTGAGACTGTTAGGTATTTTAGTACCATGGTAGCATTTACTGGATATTGTTTTATAGTGACATTATGCAGGAAAACTCTGTCATTCAATAAGGCCCTTTTGTTTTAGTTATTTTTCTCTTTGACCCAAGAATTGATGTGTGAGAATCACAGGCTGGTACAAGGTTGAAATACCACAGAGATCACTCCCTCAGCTACATTAGTTTCTTAATCTTTTAGGAGACGCCTGTTGAAGGCCAAATGGTTTGTTTCAGATTTCACTAATGTAAGAACTCTTTGTTTTGTGCCTTGAAAATATGTCGCTGAGATAATCACAATTGTAGCTGAACTGATAAACTACACAAAGGATGCTTCTTCACCCAAGGGCAGGAAGACGCTGCCTTATCTTGGTCTGTACTGGTTTAAACTGATAAATCTGCTGTCTCATGAATTTTACCCTCTATATAAACTGTTGTACTTGTGAATAAAGTTGAGTCACTTTGGGAAGACAATCTAAAGCAGTCTCTGTTTTCTTGTTCTCCCAAGCTGCTCCCGAGCTCGTACTAACACGCCGAATGGCATGCTTGAATATTACTTGAGAATATATTTGACTGTGTTACAGACTAAGGGACATTCTCTGCTGATAGACGTCCACGCCTCGAAGGAAGTCGATCCACAGATTAGGCCCTGGAAACCGTTTCCTTCACTGGTGTTAGTGTTCCCCTGTCTCGTCAGGTTAATCAGGTCCAGCTGTTTCCCCCACCTGTGTGTGATTTCCCAGTGTCTCTTCGTGTACTTATAGTGTGTGATTTCCTCTGCTCCTGGTCGCGTCGTCTGTGTTCATACCTGGTGTAATCCCCTGCGTGCTCTCCCTGCTGTTCTCCCTTCATGCTCAGGTTTGCTATTTCTTTGTGTAGTTTCTCCCAGTTAGTTCATCCTTAGTTCTGTTTTACCATCCCCACTTTATATTTGATATTATCAATAAATCACCCTCACACCTGAATAAGTGCTGCGTTTTGAGTCCTCCTTCCACTCTCCACACGGCCGCTGCCCCGGACCGTGACAGTACGACGCGACCACAGCATGGACCCAGCAGCGCTTAACCCGTCCAGGGAGCTATGGGAAAATCTCATCGATGCCACACAGGAGCTCATCGACCGGTGGCTGGAAAACCCGGGTGGCACGTCCCAGCGCGCTATAGAGAGGCGGCTACAGCATCTGGTGACCGGTCTCCCATGGCTTCTGGGCTCGCTTTGTTCGTGGGAGCGGGAGTTCCTCCTTTTGGACCTCGGACTTCACCCCCCGTCTGCTTTTACTTTCGAGCAGCCTGAGGCGGTGAGCGAGCGACATGTTCTGGCTTCCCCAGATTCCGGGACTCTGTTTTCTGGGGCTATTCAGAGCGGGATGAGAGACAGTGTAGATAGCTTACCTACCTTCGTGGTAACGGATCCTTCGCAAGTGGGCGTCTACAAACCCTCTGTAAAACCGAGAGACTGTTTCTCTGCCGCTCCCTCTGAGCCAGGACTTTATCACCATTCTCCGGCTCAGTTCTGTGTCCGGCCACAAGCTCTCAGGTCTGTGGCTCAACCGTTAGCCTCCCTAAGGGCTCAATTACCCGTTCTGCCGCCGCTCCGGTTAGCCACTCAGCCACCACCACCGCTAGCATCGCTACAGCCCACAGTTCCGGTAATGGCTGAGCCACAATTTTCGCACTGTTTTTCCACCGCTGTTTCTGAGCAGGGAGACAAACTGTTTCACTACGGACCTGTTCCTCAAAAGCTGGCTACATTAGAGACTATTGCTCACTCCGGGGCTTCCCCAGAGGCTGGGTTACTGCCCTCAGCTTACTCTGGACCCCTGGAGGCCAAGATGCCAGCTGTGAACTGCACCGGGCTGTCACTGCCTGAGCAGGGTCAGTGCTCTGCGCAGCTGCAGCCCTCCTTATGTGTGCCGGAGGCCCACGTGCCTACTGGTTTTGTTTCATACGTGCCAGAGGCCCACGTGCCTACTGGTTTTGTTTCATATGTGCCAGAGGCCCACGTGCCTACTGGTTTTGTTTCATATGTGCCAGAGGCCCACGTGCCTACTGGTTCTGCGGCTGTTTTCGCTGGGGGGCCCGAGGAGCCCGTCCAGCCTCCTGCTTCGCTAGCTGGGGGGCCCGAGGAGCCCGTCCAGCCTCATGCCACACTGACTGCCACGTCGGCTGGGGGGCTCGAGGAGCCCGTCCGGCCTCCTGTGGCTGCTTCTCCACCTGTGGCTGCTTCTCCACCTGTGGCTGCTTCTCCACCTGTGGCTGCAGCGCCGCCTCCTGCAGTACCACCACCTGCAGCGCTACCACCTGCTACTACCACGCCTCAGCCTGAGGACGCAGCCTCGCCTGGCCCGGCTTCATCCTCGCCTGGCCCGGCTTCATCCTCGCCTGGCCCGGTTTCATCCACGCCTGGCCCGGCTTCATCCTCGGCTTCATCCTCGCCTGATTCTGGTCCAGCTTCATCCTCGGCTTCATCCTCGCCTGATTCTGGTCCAGCTTCATCCTCACCTGGCCCAGCTTCAGCTACAGCGTCAGCTTCGCCCGGCCCAGCTTCAGCTACAGCTTCGTCCTCGCCCGGCCCGGCTTCAGCTACAGCTTCTTCATCGCCTGGCCCGGTTTCATCCACGCCTGGCCCGGTTTCATTCACGCCTGGCCCGGTTTCATCTCCAGCTTCATCCACGCCTGGTCCGGCTTCGGCTACTGCTTCAGCATCGCCTGGTCCGGCTTCGGCTACTGCTTCAGCATCGCCTGGTCCGCCTTCGTGTCTGCATCCTCATCAGCCTCGCCTGGTCCGCCTTCGTGTCTGCATCCTCATCAGCCTCGCCTGGTCCGGCCTTCGTGTCTGCATCATCGCCTGGTCCGGCCTTCGTGTCTGCATCCTCGCCTGGTCCGGCCTTCGTGTCTGCATCCTCGCCTGGTCCGGCCTTCGTGTCTGCATCATCGTCTGGTCCGGCCTTCGTGTCTGCATCATCATCTCCGCCTGCTGCGGTCCCGGCTTCCGTGCCCTCAGCCTCGCCTGGCCCAGCCTCGTTTGGGTCTGGAGCTAAACGGCCGTTTTCTGGACCGCTGGCCGGGCTACTGGCCGGGCGCCGTTGCCTGACTGGCCGCCGTTGCCTGACTGGCCGCCGTTGCCTTCCGCACGGCCGGCCCCCGGACCGCCATTGCCTGAGCGGCCGCCGTTGCCTTCCGCACGGCCGGCCCCCGGACCCTCTTCGCCTGAGTGGCCGCCGTTGCCTTCCGCATGGCCGGCCTCCTGAACCTTTTGTGCGCCTCTACGGCCTTCTTCGTGGCCGGCCGCCTGAACTGTGCTTCGGACTCTGCTCCCCTGTGAGTTTTGTGAACGTTTGTTTGGGACTCTGGGGCCTTCGTTTTGGTCATGGCCCGGGTCTGGTGGTGTGTTTTTGTGGCTGTCAGGGGGCGGCCCTTGAGGGGGGGGTACTGTCATGGTCACACTCACCACTATTTATTTCCTGCAGTTAAACCACAAGTCCCTCCTGATGCACTCATGTAGTCTGGAAACTAGACTTCCTTCACAAGGGCCGGTGAAGGTAGGAACTTGGGTAAGCTAGAGTGGTGCAACACTGCCATAAACATAACCTCTGACGCCAATTTCTATAAGGGATGCTGGTTTTTAAACTATGCCACTGGCAGAGCAGATATTTGGTGGCTGTGTGGGAATAAGAAGCTGCGCGCTAAACTACCTGCGGAGTGGAAAGGTACATGTGCCATAGCTTATCTTGTTATGCCTTTTACAGTGACTATTAATAAAAATGTTGATTGGATAAATTACCTCATTATAATCAACAAAGATCCTTGAATCACAGTAGAGGGGTTTTCAGAACAGCTGCAAGCAACCTCTCTGATAACATGGCAAAACAGAATGGCATTAGATATGCTAATAGAGTAAGTAAAATGTTCAGATCTAGCTGTTGAACTGTCATACCTAGCAATACTACTCCTGATGGATCTATGACAAGAGCATTGGTGGGATTAACTACACTAACAGAGGAGCTGAAAACTCAGGGGGCAGACAATCCATTAGACGAGATGGAGCACTCTAATCTGTTCTGTGTTAGTCTCTGTAGCAGTTGCAGGTGCTGTTGCATCCCGTGTCTGAGGGGACCGGCCCAAAGACTCATCACTGTTTTTTGAGAAGCCAATAGAAGGAAATGTGTCATTGTGTGACAGTTTTAAGACAAAGGAGGGTGGGATTGATAAAACATAATAAAAATAGGCCCAAAGGCTGATAGAGACTGCTGTGGCGAAGACGTACCTATCACCAAATCCACACATGGACCAGTATTATCATGAGCTGGAGAACAGAGATTATGAAGGCATAAAGGCAGTAGCTGAAGTGTAAAGCACTTAGGACGAGCACATTGAAAATCAGAAGAGACACAACTTAGCCTTGATTAAATGACTGTATATGCATATATACTTTTATCTATAATGTGTGTTGTGTCATGCTTTATTTTAAAGCATGATTGCATAAACAGGAGGGAAATGATGGAAATAATATGTTATGGAATGTTCACCGTTCGAGGAACTTGCATGAAACCTTGTATTTGATGTTTTCACTCCCTTGAAAGAATAAAAGCTCCAGTTGTTGACAGTTGTTCATTTTTGTTAGTTTTTATTCTGATAGACTACATCTCTGATCATTTTCTTCTTCCTTGTTTGGTTAAATACGCAAGAGGGTAATGAGGGAAGTGGAAACACCTGGGGAGACACAGCTGACACAAATGAACATGATGCCACAGGAAAATCAGAATAAAAATGGAAAAATCGGTAGACATGATAGCACAAGCTTGACAACATGAAACAGACAAGAAACATATGTTAGACTGACACACAAGACAGGAAAAGCCTCACAAACACAGAGACATAGGTGATAACACAACTAGACTAAACTTCAATAATACCACATGAACTTAACATATTTCAATATAACAAAAGGAATCAAAACTACAAAATAAACTCAAACTGCTGCAGACCCCGCTCTTGACACAAGATCCAATCAGAATAAAATAAGTTGTGTAGAAAGGCAGGGTGAGTTTCAGTTACACATTTGGTGCATGACTGAAGAGACTGACCAACATATTAGCAAATCCACATGTGACTCTGTAAACCACTTCAAAATCAAATTTCAGCTAAGGAGATAACTGACTTGATCACCGTGCTTTGGCATATTTAAAATATATTATTTCTTTAATGCCCGATATTTTCCGATATGTAAATACAAGTGTGTACACAAACACATGATATGAAGAATCTGCTATCACACTCTTTAATTCATCCACTTGGGTCAGGTTCACACATGTGGAACAGAATTAATCACACATCAATGCACCCTGTCACTTTTATACACCACGACATTTATTTGCGCACATACTTAAATTTATATGTATATTTATACCTATATCTGTTTATCTATTTATCTTAATATTTATCTATCAAAATCTCTGTTTTTACACTCACTTTATATGAGTGCTTGATGTTTGTTGTATATTTGCTGCTATGACAACTCAATTTCCCTCTGGGATTAATAAAGTCTCTCTGATTCTAAATGTTGTAGTAGACACAGAACCATAATTCATACTGATCAGAACATAATCGGGTATAAATTTAATCAATAAGGGAGAGTTTCCCAGACAGAGATTAAAGTTAGTCCTAGATTTAAACAACCTTTAAATGCAGACTAACAGAACTCTGTTTCCTCAGTCAAAGTATAAAACAGTACTAGACTAAGCCTTTTCCTAACTAACAAACTTGTTTCCTGAAGGAGGATTAGAGCTAATACAGGCATAAATTGAGGTTTAAATAAAAGCTCCCAGCAGGCAGGTCTAACTTTACATTAGTGCTGTTTGCTGAAGAGGACACATGGATTACTTGGAGTATCTCAGTGATGGTCACTGAATACCACCTGCTAGACAAATTCTTGCTGACAGAAGTGACCCACTACAAAACATCAGTTTGAGACTGTTTTTGAATGCATAAAGTAAATGCTGGGGGGATCATTTCCCTTTTGGAACCCAGTCTTTCATCTGTTAACCAAAGAGGACTGCCTGTTCCAATAAGTCTGCAGGTGCTCATAACCTTATGTTTTTCGGCATGTAAATGGCCTGCATTTGTATAGCGCTTTTCTAGCCCATAGGACCCCAAAGCGCTTTACACTACATTCAGTCATTCACCCATTCACACACACATTCACACACTGGTGATGGCACCTTTCACCAAGAAACTGGGGATTTATGTGGAGTTAGTGACCCAACAGCGTGTAAAGTCTTTCACAGAGTGTTCAAGGCCATTTGTGTATTGAGAAGACAGTACATAAACTTCCCAGATGATGCCCAAGTTAATTACAAGGTAGAATTTTATGACTATAACGAATGGAGACATTGAAAGGCAGACAACATTCAAACGAGATCTTTAGATATCCTTCAGAAGCCTGGAGAGGTTAATATAGGTTAATGCTGTTTTGTAGTGCATTTCACTCTTGTTATCTTAGTAAAGATAAGCAAGAGTGAACTTTTGGGGCAATTGTTAGAGCACGTACTCTCAAGAGAAACTGTCAGTTAAAAAAGCAAGAAACTGAACAAAAACTGAAAATTAAGTAGGAAAACCTTAAATTTAGGGAATTTGTGTCACAGGACAGAGTGGTCAGTACCAAAACTGGACTCAGGTGCAGAAACCCAGAACAGAGACAGCAGGTGGTTTTACAATATATTTATTGGTTAGACTAAGAGGCAAGGACAAAACACAACGAAACACAGAACTTGATGTGGCGTGAAGTGGCGTGACCTGGGTAACGTGGCTCGGGGATCTGGAGGTTCCTGATGGAGTGTGGTGGCAGGACAGCAGGCAGGTGAGGCTCAGTGTGATTTCCAAAATGGTGGTTTGGTATCCTGAGTCTGAGAGAGGAGCGTAAGCCAGAGGGTTGAGACAAGGTGAATCCAGGAACTGTAGCACAAAAAAATTATGGTCAGCAAGGAAAATCACAAAGAGAGCTTGAAATATGAAAACCAGCTACCAACATGGGTTCAGCTCCAGGTGAGAGGAACTGGCCAGGAGTGGATTCCAGGTAGGCTCAGGACTCTGATAGAAAATTCCAGCCGCACACCGGGGGGGGGGGGTAGTAGTCTCCTAATTTTCTAATAATGGGATCATGCGGCCACTTTGTTTGTCGCGCTCAGTCCTGTCGCCCATTTGCAGATCTGCCTTACATGCCCAGCCATATCCATCAGGTTAATCCATCTAATACACTTTAATTTGCATGGTTAAAACAGATTTTGAAAATCAGTCATTGGCATTACCACCTTTTTTCTCCAACACAGCCTGAACTATAGCTTTCTTGTAATTCTTCTTCTTGTAGTTGTAGTCTTCAGGAAGTAGTTCTCCAGGCTTCCGAAGGATTTGTAAAGCTCTCATTTGAATGTTGGCTGCCTTTCGATATCTCCATTGATTATTACAACGACACTGCTTCAGTTTCCAACATAACAACAAATGGACCTCCAATCCATGACAGATCTTCCACTGTTTTTGTTGATGGCTGTAGACACTCCCTGTTGTCTCTCTACTGACCTCCGTCTGTTTATAAAACCTGTTGTTAGGTGTCATTTTTGAATGTTTCATAGCTCATTGTTAAGTGACTCAATAAACAAACAAAAAACTTTCTTCTGCACAAGGACTAGACTAAAAAAGATTTATAAAGTAACCAGTGTCCAAAAACCAACGATTTTGATAAAGCTTGGCGACCACTAAATGTATGTATGTTTGTAGTAATGTATGGACTATATCTATGTTTTTATGTATATGTATAGAATAAGGCTGTAGATAATGATATGTTTCCACATTTAAATATATCCACTATCAAAAGTTAGTTTTTGACTACTATGAACAAATATTCTCTAAATATATTATTAGCCCCTCTCTTATTATTATAAACATTTAAATAGTGATAGGGCCCAAATAAGGTGACTCTCGGGCTGTATAAGTAGGTCTCTGGTCTCTGTTTCATTCGTATTCTTCTAAGCTACAGAAATTTTAATTTAATGTGACTGCTGGTGAACCTTTAAAGAGGTTGCCTCCTGGGGAAAACCCAGAGCTCTATCAAACAACAGTAAATATTTTTACCATAGCAAAAGTTAAACAGAAGATAATTTCTGCATAGTAACCATAAACTAACACCACTCTTGACCTGAGTGGCCTTGGCCTCCAGAGTCACCCTCTGGTTATAGTTCCTGAAGAAATTCGGTGTCACATCAGTGGTGCCAGCTTACCAACAATCTGCATGTACTGCTTCACTACATCCACGAACCTACTCTGAGGTCTTCCTCTTTTCCTCCTGTCTGCAGCTTCATATTCAACATCCTTTCTCCAATATATTTACTATTCCTGTTATATACTGATTTCTAATCACATCCATCCTTGTTCAGTACCAATGAAAATCTTAACATCCTCTACCCTTCTACCTCCTGCTGTGCCTCCTGTGTTTTGTTACTACCACTTTTCCATATTACCCCTGACAGTAATCTCCACCCACTCCAAAATGCCTTTACTCTCTTGTACAATGTGTGTTGTTTTGGATGGCTGACCTCAGGCATTTAAACTTATTTACTTTCACTATCTTTACTCTTTGAAAATTCACTTCTCCACCTATCTCCCTATTATCCAGACAAGTGTATTCTGTCTTGCTTCTACTGGCTTGGGGGCGCTTTTATAAAGGAAGCAATCCTTGTTGTACGTTACATAAAAGACTTCCTGGATTTCTCAACACAGCACATCACACCACTACTAGTTACTAGCACAATTTAAAGAAATTCGGAGACTTTTGCAAAGTACTGTATAACAAAAGGGTCCAAATAATACAGATTGAAACCAGCAGAAGGAGAAATTCCAGAAAAGAAATGGTAGAGAACTGAATTCTAGGAATACACAGGACACATGACAAGTCACAAAGGAATGAAAGATGTAGATTAATTCAAAAAAACATATGGAAATTATCAGTTAATAATAGAGGTGAACCTAACAAGGACAGTGCAATCATCAAGAAGGAGCAGCACACACAAAAACGGAAAAAAACACCCTATCATATAATTATTTCTGGTTATTTTAAATAAACAGAGTGGCAAACTTTGCTTAAGCCGCTTACCTTAATACTGAGCTCTGTCTTCTTACAGTTTGAACAGATAATTTGGCCATTAGTGTGGCTTTCTATTCAATTTCCCTATTGAGCTGTGCAGTAATAGATCAGAGAGGCTGTTAACCAGTGTTGGGTAAGTTACTTTAAATTAGTAACTTAGTTACATTACTAGTTACTTCTATCAAAAGTAACTCAGTTACTTCAAGTTACTCGTTACTTTCAGAGTAACTAGTTACTAGGGAAAGTAACTTTGGTTTTACTCAGAATTCTCTTGTTAATGTGTTGCTTCCATAACTTTGCCAGTCTTCTAGCTTGCTTACTTGCCACAAGTGCACTGTGCCACCTACCAATAGGAAGGAAAAAATAATGTGCACATTTCCACGAGAGAAATCCCACGCCTGATTCTAAACTAGCCTGCTTTTTACATCCAACACAAAAACTGCAGTTGTGGTGCTTTCGATTGTACTCAGAACTCGGAAATTCTGTCTTCTGAATAGGAAGATGTAGGTAACACCAGACTGCAGATGAGCTGCATACAGGGCTGGACTGGGACAGAAAAATCGTCCCGGGCATTTTGACTAGAGACCGGCCGCCATTATAGGAAAAATCATAAAGCCTTTGAATAAAAATAAACACTGTTGTGACAGTGATGTACACTGTTCTGATGGTATATATGTATCAATTTATCAATTGTTTGTTGCAAGACTCAGATAATTATTTTTTTACAAGTGAGACATTTTAAATGAGAATAAGAAAGTATTTCTTTGTGCCCCACTTTCCCTTTTAATGCCCTACCTGGCCCCCTGGCAACACTTTGCTAGACCCGCCCCTGCACAGTTACCAGCTGTCAGCTACTTAGAAAAGGATCCTGTCACGGTCTGGCTGGCAGACCGTGGGGATGTGGGGAAGGAGGACCCAGGCGCGGAGCTCAAAGTTCAAGCAGTGCGTTTATTTACAGAGGGTGATATCAAACAACAATAAATCCCCGTGTTTTTCCCCAGACTCCCGTGTCGTGTCCTCCAAGTGCTCTCTGCACACGTGTCTGCTCGCTGCTCCTTAAGCCTTCCACGCTCCTCCTGCGGGAAACAATAGCGGCAGCAGTCAGGACACTGAACAATGGCAGGCATACACTACACGACCAAAACCTAAACTGGGTAACTAACGTGGAGTCCCAAGCAATGATCCCGCGTCGGTGGGAGCTCCAAGACTCTCTTAAGTAGCTCCCCCGACGAGGCCTGATCAGCAGCAGGTGTGTGGCTTCGGGTGTGGCCAGTCCCCTTGCTGGGCCACACCCTCCAGGCCTGACGCCGCCTATAAACAAGTGCTCAGCCACCCACACACACATATACACAAGCACAGGGAAGGGGGAGCAACACCAAAATACACAACAATAATAATAATAATAATATAATACATGACTGCTCAGGGATCCTGGGTCGCCCAGTCCCAGGACCCTGACAGTACCCCCCCTCTAAGGGTCGGCTCCCGACGACCCCAAAACCAAAACAAAAAAAACAGCACAACCAACCCAGGGCGGGCGGCGGGGGGGAACCAGGACGGAGGGCCAGAATCAAAACAAGCAAAAACAACCAAAGAAAACAACCCCCCCAAGGTCACAGTCCCAGAGACCGACCGCGCATCCAGCAGCGGAGCAACAAAAAGAAAAAACGCCACAAAACAGTCTCAGGTGGCCCATCAACATAACAAAAGAGTTCAGGGGGCCTACCTCGAGTCCAAAGGCGGCGACATTGCCGCTCCGGCGGACGGCCACGGGTCCGGCAGCAGCAGCAAAACAGTTCCGGGGGCCTGCCACAGCTCCAGTGGCGGCGGCACTGCTGCCCCTCCGGTGGCGAGTCCCGGGTCCAGTAACGGCGGCGCTGCTCCCCAGGCGGCCTGCCCGGGATCCAGTGGCGGTGGCGGCGCTGCTGCTCCTCCGGCGGCCTGCCCCGGGTCAGACGACGGCGGCGCTGCTCCCCAGGCGGCCTGCCCCGAATCCAGTGGCGGCGGCGCAGCTCCGGTGAACAACGGCGAGGTATGGTACAAGGCCGATGACACGCCGGTCGATGACACGCCGGTCGCTGACGCGCCGGTCGCTGACGCAGACGCGCTGGGCGTAGCTGGCGTGGAGGGCGCGCTAGACGTGATGACCCGTCAGACTTGCTGACCTCCAGTTCAGGCTGAGCGGGTCTCTCCGGACCTCCGAGCTCCTCCGGTGGCAGCGCGGGCTCCACAGGCTCGCCGAGCTCCTCCGGCTCGACCAGCTCCACCGGCACGCCGAGCTCCTCCGGCACGCCGAGCTCCTCCGGCTCGCCGAACTGCTCCCGCTCCGGCTCGCTGAGCTGCTCCGGCTCGCTGAGCCCCTCAGCTGGAGGTGCGGGCCCCTCCGGCTCGCTGAGCCCCTCAGCTGGCGGTGCGGGCTCCTCCGGCTCGCTGAGCTGCTCCTGCTCTCTGAGCTGCTCCCGCTCGCTGAGCCCCTCCGGCTCGCCGAGCTCCTCCGGCACGCTGAGCTGTTCCGGCACGCTGAGTTCCTCAGCTGGCGGTGCGGGCCCCTCCGGCTCGCTGAGCTCCTCAGCTGGCGGCGCGGGCTCCTCCCGCTCGCTGAGCTCCCGCTCGGGCATGCTGAGTGTTAGGTATTTTAGCACTACGGTTAGCATTTACTGGATATTGTTTTATAGTGACATTATACAGGAAAACTCTGTCATTCAATAAGGCCCCTTTGTTTTAGTTATTTTTCTCTTTGACCCAAGAATTGATGTGTGAGAATCACAGGCTGGTACAAGGTTGAAATACCACAGAGATCACTCCCTCAGCTACATTAGTTTCTTAATCTTTTAGACGCCTGTTGAAGGCCAAATGGTTTGTTTCAGATTTCACTAATGTAAGAACTGTTTGTTTTGTGCCTTGAAAATATGTCGCTGAGATAATCACAATTGTAGCTGAACTGATAAACTACACAAAGGATGCTTCTTCACCCATGGGCAGGAAGACGCTGCCTTATCTTGGTCTGTACTGGTTTAAACTGATAATCTGCTGTCTCATGAATTTTACCCTCTATATAAACTGTTGTACTTGTGAATAAAGTTGAGTCAATTTGGGAAGACAATCTGAAGCAGTCTCTGTTTTCTTGTTCTCCCAAGCTGCTCCCGAGCTCGTACTAACACGCTGAATGGCATGCTTGAATATTACTTGAGAATATATTTGACTGTGTTACAGACTAAGGGACATTCTCTGCTGATAGGTGAAGGTACATTCTCTGCTGATAGACGTCCACGCCTCGAAGGAAGTCGATCCACGGATTAGGCCCTGGAAACCGTTTCCTTCAACTACTATGAACAAATATTCTCTAAATATATTATTAGCCCCTCTCTTATTATTATAAACATTTAAATAGTGATAGGGCCCAAATAAGGTGACTCTCGGGCTGTATAAGTAGGTCTCTGGTCTCTGTTTCATTCGTATTCTTCTAAGCTACAGAAATTTTAATTTAATGTGACTGCTGGTGAACCTTTAAAGAGGTTGCCTCCTGGGGAAAACCCAGAGCTCTATCAAACAACAGTAAATATTTTTACCATAGCAAAAGTTAAACAGAAGATAATTTCTGCATAGTAACCATAAACTAACACCACTCTTGACCTGAGTGGCCTTGGCCTCCAGAGTCACCCTCTGGTTATAGTTCCTGAAGAAATTCGGTGTCACATCAGTGGTGCCAGCTTACCAACAATCTGCATGTACTGCTTCACTACATCCACGAACCTACTCTGAGGTCTTCCTCTTTTCCTCCTGTCTGCAGCTTCATATTCAACATCCTTTCTCCAATATATTTACTATTCCTGTTATATACTGATTTCTAATCACATCCATCCTTGTTCAGTACCAATGAAAATCTTAACATCCTCTACCCTTCTACCTCCTGCTGTGCCTCCTGTGTTTTGTTACTACCACTTTTCCATATTACCCCTGACAGTAATCTCCACCCACTCCAAAATGCCTTTACTCTCTTGTACAATGTGTGTTGTTTTGGATGGCTGACCTCAGGCATTTAAACTTATTTACTTTCACTATCTTTACTCTTTGAAAATTCACTTCTCCACCTATCTCCCTATTATCCAGACAAGTGTATTCTGTCTTGCTTCTACTGGCTTGGGGGCACTTTTATAAAGGAAGCAATCCTTGTTGTACGTTACATAAAAGACTTCCTGGATTTCTCAACACAGCACATCACACCACTACTAGTTACTAGCACAATTTAAAGAAATTCGGAGACTTTTGCAAAGTACTGTATAACAAAAGGGTCCAAATAATACAGATTGAAACCAGCAGAAGGAGAAATTCCAGAAAAGAAATTGTCATGGTCCTGGGTCGTTGACCCAGCGTTTTGTGTTTTGTGACTATTTCCCTCTGTTCTAGTTATTCTGTGTCCTCCCCCCTTGTGTCCGGTTTGGGTTCTAGATTTCCTGTTTTACTTTGTAGGTCTGTGTCTCGTTATGCCCATTAAGTTCCAGCTGTGTCCCCTCCTGTGTGCCATTTCCTCATTACCTGGTGTGTGTATTTATAGTTGGTGTCTGCCTGTGCTCCTCGTCGGGTCGTCTGCACTCATCCGTGTATTTCTGCGTATCTCTGCATTCATCTGCGTTCCATGGTGTCCTGTCTCTGCGTCCCTCTGCCCCGCACCCCCTTTGTACGGTCTCAGGTTTGCTATTTAGTTTCTCCCAGTTTAGGTTTCCGTTTGTAAAGTACTCATACCTCGTTGCCTGTTTTTGTCACCACCACCTTTGTAAATAAAACATCACTCGTATCATCAGTTTGCTGCATCTTGGGTCCTCCTTTTCCTCCACACCACACGGCTCCCTCCGCCAGCCGTGACAGTACGACCCGACCAAACATGGACCCAGCAGCATCCGCACCGTCCCAGGAGTTTCGGGAGGAAGTGATCGACAGCGTCTCCAGGTTGGTCAACCTGTGGCTGGAGCATGAGGAGGAAGAGCTTCACCACGCTGTAGAAGCTAGGCTACAGCAGCTGATGTCTGCTCACTGCTGGCTACTCGACTCTCTTCACCCGCTCGCACAGGACTTCATCCTTAACGAACTTCACCTCCACCCTCCAGCCGCTACCGCTTCCCAACCCAGCCCGGCGGTGAAGATTTTGCCCGGCCCGCCGGAGGTTTTGCCCGGCCCGCCGGAGGTTTTGCCCGGGAGGAAGCGACGATCGCGCCGTCGGCGCGTCGCCCCACAGCCGGAGGTTGGGACTTCGGAACTGCCGGCTGTGGTGAGTGGAAAAGACACTCCGTCTGTTTCGCCAGCTCGCATGACTGTTTATTCCGGGGCTGTGTTTGTTGAGCCAGCTGCCCAGCCGGTAGCTCGGTTAGCTGCCCTGCAGCCGCTACCTCAGTTAGCCACTCAATCTCCACCTCCATTACAGTCACAGCCAGACCTATTAGACACCTTGTTACAATCCGTGGCTCAGTCAATAGCTCAGTTGGCAAGAGACTCATCAGCGTTATTACCAGCTCAGCCACCATCTTCACCAGCTCCGCCTGTACTACAAGTCCAGTCCATCCAACCGGAAAAGCACTGTTTTTCACCTGTTCATGTCAAGCAGAGAGACACACCACATAACGCAGTAGTCAGTCCGCAACAGCTGGCCAGCCCAGAGACTGTGACGCACTCCAGGGCCTCCCCAGAGGCTGGGTCCCAGCCCCCGGCCGACTCTGGACCCCTGGAGGTTAAGAAGCCAGCTGAGGACTGCATCCGGCTGTCGCTGCCTGAGCTGAGTCGATGCTCTGTGCAGCTGCAGTCTGCTTTGTGTTTGCCAGAGGCCCGTGCGCCTGCTGGTTCTGATCTGTTCCTGCCAGAGGCCCGTGCGCCTACTGGCTCTGTTCTGTGCCTGCCAGAGGCCCGTGCGCCTGCTGGTTCTGACCTGTGTGTTCCAGGGGCCCCGGTGCCCACTGGTCCAGAGACTGTTTTCGCTGGGGGGCCCGAGGAGCCCGTCCAGCCTCCTGCTTCGCCTGCTGGGGGGCCCGAGGAGCCCGTCCAGCCTCCTGTCTCGCCTGCTGGGGGGCCCGAGGAGCCCGTCCAGCCCCAAGACCCATCATCGCCACCAGCTGCAGCCACTGTGTCTCCATCCTCGCCAGCTGCAGCCTCTGTGTCTTCACCCACGCCGTCGCCTGGTCCAGCCACTACTTCACCCACGCCTGGCCCGGCTTCAGCCTCTGCTTCACCCACGCCTGGCCCGGCTTCAGCCTCTGCTTCACCCACGCCTGGCCCGGCTTCAGCTTCTGCTTCACCCACGCCTGGCCCGGCCTCTGCTTCTGCTTCATCCTCGCCTGGCCCGGCTTCTGCTTCACCCACGCCTGGTCCGGCCTCTGCTTCTGCTTCATCCTCGCCTGGTCCGGCTCCAGCCTTCGTGTCTTCAGCATCGCCTGGCCCGGCTCCAGCATCCTCGTCAGCATCGCCTGGTCCGGCTTCTGCTTCAGCATCCTCATCAGCTGCCTCGTCTGGTCCAGCCTCTGCTTCGGTCTCGTCTGGTGCTGCGACGGCCACGCCACCTTCGGGTCCCAAACTGCCGCCTCGACATCGGCGGTCATCTGCCAGGCCGCTGGTGGAGTGTCATCGTCAACATGGACGACCTCCTAGACGCCGCCGCTGCCTTCCGCGCGGTCGGCCTCCAGACTTCTGTTATCGCCGCTGTTGCCGTCCGCACGGTCGGCCTCCAGACTTCTGTTATCGCCGCCGTTACCGTCCGCACGGTCGGCCTCCAGACTTCTGTCATCGCCGCCGTTGCTGTCCGCACGGTCGGCCGCCTGAACGGTTTCCCTGTTGCCGCCGCTGCCGTGTGCACGGGCGGCCCCCTGAACTGCCTCCACTCCGCCACCGCTGCCTTCCGCTCGGTCGGCTTATGGATCTGCGTCGCCGACGTGGCCGGCCTCAGAAGATAAACTGTCCTGGACTTCTGAGTAGGGCTGGGCGATATGACCCAAAATTCATATCTCGATATTTTTTAGCTGGATGGCGATATAAGATATATATCTCGATATATCTTTTTTTAAAGCCATAAAGTAAGAACAAAAAGAGAGTTCTTAGTCAAAGCTGTGTCCCAGATGTCACACAGGCACTTTTATTAACATAGAGCAGATGTACATAAAATTTACTCAAAAATAAATTATGAGCATTTATTAAATAATAATGCTCCATAAATAAAAGAAAACAATGTTGTTTTTGTGCATAACAAAAAGCTCACAAATGTGCAGTCAAAATGTAAAGTAAAAGACGAGCACTATAACAAAGACAGATTTCACAGCTGCTCTGTTCCCAACTTGTACTGTGTGACTGACAGCCTGGAGTTTGTAATCCGCTTCGCAACCACGTCTCTTAACAGGTGCCATTTATGGTCCTTATACACAGTAAGGTAATATTACGTTGAAGCACAGTACGTATCACTCCGCGAGGCTCAGCCGTAATGCTCCGACAATCCATCAAGCGGTGCAGCTCCGTAGCTTACCAAAGTCGTACTAAAACATTTTTTGACAGATTGCTGAGCGCCGTGTTCCACATAAAATCGGTTCGCGGCCATCAAGCACAACCAGAATTCATACATAAGGCGCGCTGTCAACTTTTGAGAAAATGAAAGGATTTTAGTCCGTGCAGCACCTCTGGGCTGCATGGCGTTAGCGTGGTTAGCTCGTTAGCGTGGTTAGCTAGCTAACACGTTGACGCCGTCCAGCCCCACGCACGGGGCGATGCGCAGTAACTCGTTAACGGAGATTTGCCGTGTCCATCTTGTCGCTTCCTGCAGGTGAAGCGATGGGGGAGGAGGGGGAGTTGTGTTCAGTGAAGGAGAGGCGAGGCCGAGTAACGTTGCGTAAAGACGAAAGTGGACGAAAGAAAGGCAAACTTGCGGCTCCGCAAGTATAATTATAACGTAACATAGACTATATCGATATAAAGGATATGGTCACATCTTATATCTCGTATAAAAATATATCGATATTTTTTAAAAACTCGATATATCGCCCAGCTCTACTTCTGAGCTGTGAGCCTCTGGGCCGGCCTCCTGAACTGTGTTTTGTCCTAGTACTCCAGCATGTGTGTTTTTGTTTTGGACAATTCCCTCGGTCCGCTGGAGCTTGTTTTGTTCGGTGTTGGTCCCTCCGTCCTGGGCCCCCGCCGCCCGCCCTGGGTTGGTCGTCTGTTTTTGTTTTGGGCTGTCTGGTGCCAGCCCTTGGAGGGGGGGTACTGTCATGGTCCTGGGTCGTTGACCCAGCGTTTTGTGTTTTGTGACTATTTCCCTCTGTTCTAGTTATTCTGTGTCCTCCCCCCTTGTGTCCGGTTCGGGTTCTAGATTTCCTGTTTTACTTTGTAGGTCTGTGTCTCGTTATGCCCATTAAGTTCCAGCTGTGTCCCCTCCTGTGTGCCATTTCCTCATTACCTGGTGTGTGTATTTATAGTTGGTGTCTGCCTGTGCTCCTCGTCGGGTCGTCTGCACTCATCCGTGTATTTCTGCGTATCTCTGCATTCATCTGCGTTCCATGGTGTCCTGTCTCTGCGTCCCTCTGCCCCGCACCCCCTTTGTACGGTCTCAGGTTTGCTATTTAGTTTCTCCCAGTTTAGGTTTCCGTTTGTAAAGTACTCATACCTCGTTGCCTGTTTTTGTCACCACCACCTTTGTAAATAAAACATCACTCGTATCATCAGTTTGCTGCATCTTGGGTCCTCCTTTTCCTCCACACCACACGGCTCCCTCCGCCAGCCGTGACAGAAATGGTAGAGAACTGAATTCTAGGAATACACAGGACACATGACAAGTCACAAAGGAATGAAAGATGTAGATTAATTCAAAAAAACATATGGAAATGATCAGTTAATAATAGAGGTGAACCTAACAAGGACAGTGCAATCATCAAGAAGGAGCAGCACACACAAAAACGGAAAAAAACACCCTATCATATAATTATTTCTGGTTATTTTAAATAAACAGAGTGGCAAACTTTGCTTAAGCCGCTTACCTTAATACTGAGCTCTGTCTTCTTACAGTTTGAACAGATAATTTGGCCATTAGTGTGGCTTTCTACTCAATTTCCCTATTGAGCTGTGCAGTAATAGATCAGAGAGGCTGTTAACCAGTGTTGGGTAAGTTACTTTAAATTAGTAACTTAGTTACATTACTAGTTACTTCTATCAAAAGTAACTCAGTTACTTCAAGTTACTCGTTACTTTCAGAGTAACTAGTTACTAGGGAAAGTAACTTTGGTTTTACTCAGAATTCTCTTGTTAATGTGTTGCTTCCATAACTTTGCCAGTCTTCTAGCTTGCTTACTTGCCACAAGTGCACTGTGCCACCTACCAATAGAAAGGAAAAAATAATGTGCACATTTCCACGAGAGAAATCCCACGCCTGATTCTATCCTAGCCTGCTTTTTACATCCAACACAAAAACTGCAGTCGAGGTGCTTTCGATTGTACTCAGAACTCGGAAATTCTGCCTTCTGAATAGGAAGATGTAGGTAACACCAGACTGCAGATGAGCTGCATACAGGGCTGGACTGGGACAGAAAATTGGCCCGGACATTTTGACTAGAGACCGGCCCGCCATTATAGGAAAAATCATAAAGCCTTTGAATAAAAATAAACACTGTTGTGACAGTGATGTACACTGTCCTGATGGTATATATGTATCAATTTATCAATTGTTTGTTGCAAGACTCAGATAATTATTTTTTTACAAGTGAGACATTTTAAATGAGAATAAGAAAGTATTTCTTTGTGCCCCACTTTCCCTTTTAATGCCCTACCTGGCCCCCTGGCAACACTTTGCTAGACCCGCCCCTGCACAGTTACCAGCTGTCAGCTACTTAGAAAAGGATCCTGGTGTTATTTGTCTCTCAGAAACAGTTCATAACTTCCCTTCAACTCATTCATGTTAACTAAAAGGTAAACCTGTTTCTCCATCACAGCTCTGATGATCCAGTAAGGACATCTCCTGGTTTCATCTTCATGTTTCCCTCTCACCAGATAACCAAACCATATCATGACCAGCAGGTTTACAGCTGTGGCTCCAGCAAACATCAGCTGATAGTAGAAATTAATATTAAATAAATTCTAACAACAGCTGATCAAGCTTAAAAGTGCAGCTGTTGTTTAGCGCGACATCCGCTGGTTTCCTCTTTCTGGCGCAAAGTGGGCGATAAATAAACAAGAGAGCCGATCAGCTGATCATTGATCAGTTTCATGATTGAAGTAGAATCAGGAGAGAGAGAGGGTGAGAGGATGAGAGAAGAAGAGGCAGCTGTGCAGCGTAAACACAGAATAACTGCAGCTTTGTGTCTTTTTCATTGTAGCTGAAGTCCAGGACAAACTGTTCCTTTTCACCTAAATACGAAATACATGATATTTTCTCTGAATACGAGACGATTCTGTTTTTTATGGGACGGTTGGCATCTCTAATAATTAACCTTATGAACAAAATAAAGTTAAACATCATTAACTTCATAGCACCACCCAGCTGTATAGAAACTCCGTCATGCTAGCTAGCACGAAGTACGAAAAAGTCAGCATAACGAAAATAAACTCCAACTAAACTTGGTTCATATCTGACCCAGATGGACTGCAGGTTATAACTTCTTACCTGAAGTTCAGTTCACCTGACACTCTCGGACCAGCGGCTGCTTCGGGTCTCTGCTCCTGCCTCCCTTTTCCTTCATCCACCTGCTGGCCTCCACCACTTGCTAATGTTACTGATTTCCTCGTGTCAGCATTGTTCCCACATCATCATAATTAATGTTGTTCCAGGTTCAACATTGCAAGTGACCAATCACCTTCTTGTGACGTCATTCCTTTGCGACTTCGAAATACCCGCCTTCGAGTATTTCGAAATACAAGTGAAGAAGCGAAAAACCGCCGCCTGTCCGCCGAATTTGAAGTCAATTCGCCTGTCCGCCGAATTTAAAGTCAATTTAGGATACTTTCCTTTAATAAACGGTAAGCATTATACATATGTTCCTCACTTGGCTTGCTGTTTGTTTGCTAGCGATAGGCTACTTGACAACAGCATTAGCTAACCAGTGTTCTCTAGACCAGCGTTCCCCAACTTTTTGGGTGTTTCGTGGCCCGGGGGTTGGGTCAGGCAAAATTGCAGTAGCTTCCCTGATCATTTTACAAACATAAGTGAAGAGAATCTGGACTAAAAGGCCTAGACTTATGGTTGTGTGCTGAATCTATGAATCAAACTATCACCTGGAAACATAATTAACTGGTCCATAGCTGTGAAACTGGACATGAGTTCTTGATTCTATGGAGATTAACAGTAATCCAGAAATTTACAAATTTGTCCCAGGGACATCGCGTAGATGTTGTCCCTGGGACATCGCGTAAATGTTGTCCCTGGGACATCGCGTAAATGTTGTCCCTGGGACATCGCGTAAATGTTGTCCCTGGGACATCGCGTAAATGTTGTCCCTGGGACATCGTGTTAAAGTTGCCAGAGACATACCATATGAAAGTTTAGCTTCTTTTAGCCCCTGTTTGTTTTATATTATTTTATATATATATTTTTTTAATATTATATTTAATATTTACATTGTATTGCAAAAACCCCCAAAACAAGTTAAAATGAATTAATGAATATTGACTAATTAAACCTTCGTTATTTTTCCACCAGAAATGGACGACATAATTAGAAGAAGTGTTCTGAATGACGAAAAAAAAGAACTGGAAAAGACACACAACTTTGTGTGCATGTGTCACAATGCCAGGAGGACCCATTCAGTGTTGTGTTAGAAAAATTGAACTCATTAACCCTTCATGGACATTATAAATGTTTAAATGTTGCCTCAGGTAAAGACAGGAAAAGAGACTATTACAAATTCAACTGCATCAGAGCTGGGGAAAAAAGTCGAAACAGCTACAGAGCAGTGGGCTGTAAGGCCTATGTTTCATTTAAAGTACTCAAATGTTGGAAAGACCACACAGTCATCGTGCAGCGTACATATGATAAGCATGATGGGCATGATCCTTCGGACCCAAAAGACGCACATTTCAACAATATTTCCAGTGATTTGAGGAGGAAGATTGAGGAACTGCTTTCCCTTGGAACTAAGCCAGCCATCATACTAACCGAATGTCATAAATGGGCCAAAGAACATGGACACAGAGATCTTCACAACAGAGAGCATTTTGTCACACCACGTGACATTGACAGTGTTAGAACCTGCATGATGAGGAAGAAGCACTTTAACTGTGGAGACAGTCAAAGTGTACATACCTTACTTAATGGAAAACATCAAGAACATGTTCTCTTCTATCAACCATACACATCTGACCAAGAACTAATGATTGTTTTGCAGACACCTGTAATGAAATCAAACATGGAGAACTATGCAAAACAGTTAGTATTTGTTGACACCACGCACTGCGTTAACCAGTATTCATTTCCCTTATTCACACTTGTTGTAAGAGATGATCATGGGCATGGAGTCCCTGTGGCCTATGCTATTGTCAGCAACGAAAGTCAGAAAACCCTGGAAACTGTTCTTGGAATAGTTTGTGAGCATTTCCCAACTTCCCCGAGGTAAATAATACATTGACAGCTATTAATTTTGAAATAATTCCTTTTCAAAAAAGTTATAACATGCCAGAATCTAATGCTATAGCTGCAGCATGGGCTGCAAAAAACTTTCCTTTCCAGTTGTTAAAGTTATTCCTATAGGCTGTATGCAGTATTTTATATATCTACTTGTGAGTTGAAATGTTTAATTTGGCATTGAAGTGGTGCTTTGAGATAGCAAAAACATTTTCATACTGTTTAATCTCATTTAGTGTTTTCTTTTTTTCTGTAGAGCATTTATGGTTGACAAAGACTTTGCGGAAATAAATGCTTTGCAGAAGGTTTTTCCAGAGTCAGCTATCCTTCTATGCTGGTACCATGTCTTGCAGGTAAACCACATTGTTTTCTTTTCACGTTGTCTAAGATGCACCTGAAACACATTTTTACAACAGGGTCTTATTGTTATGATTTGCCTCATTGTGATATTCACCTACTCAGGTTAATGAATATAAAGGGATAAAATGTTGAGTGACTATGTCCATCCATTTAAGACCACAGTGCACTCATCTTCTGGTGGCTGCTTCCCAAAGCTCTTTTTGACATTTAAAAATATGTTTGCCTGGTTGATTTCTGTAATGCACAGGTCCTCTTGTCCAGTGAGTGACAAAGTTATTTTTGGACGTCAGCTTTCTTTTATGCTTTTTGTACAGCTGCTCCTCTGTCTCTCTCTCCAGATTAACTTTTTTTCTCTTACATTCACAGGCTGTTAATCGATGGCTTTCAAAATCAGAGTCCGGGGTCCATGGGCTTTCTAACACCCAAAAGAGAAATGAAATCATTTCTTTCTTTTGTAAGCTGAAAGCTTGCACATCTGTAAGTGTAATTTGTCTATTTCACATTTTGATTTCTTGATTACACTAAGAGCATAATAACTTTCAGTTGCTAAAAAAAGTTACAGAGATACAAAATACATTTTTGAAACAATTTCTAAAACTGGCTTCTTATCTTGCTTATCAAAACAAGTACTTAAGCTGTGCAGAACATCATTGTGTCACCCACTGTGCAGGAGAACTTGTGAGTGGGATTCTTTCACAGACAGATGCTGAAACCAAATATGCTTATAGGTTTAGTGTTCCTTCTTAGCCATTGTAAGGGAAGAAATAATTGCTTCTTAATACAAAAACACGACATATTATTAATAACTTAAAATTCTTAATGTTATTCAATAAAAGGAAAAGGGCTTCAATACATAATATTAAAGATTTCAATAGGTCTGTTAAATGGATTGAAATATATTCTGTTGCATCCAATTCTCTTAGGAGGACGACTTTAAAGCCACATCAGCAGAGTTCTGCCAGACATTTAAGCAATACCCTTTGGTGTGCCAGTATTTTCAGAAGCACTGGGAAGGCATTGGCCACATGTGGTGTGACTACGGCCGTCGCTTCAGTCATGCTCGTTCTGAAACAAACAATGTGATTGAAAGGTATGATTTATTATTTTGACCTCATTCAATTGTATTGCTGAAAAAAAGATATTATGCTTTAATCCAAGAGGCTAAACTGAGTAGGTTCGTCATGTCATTGCCAGAACAGGTTTTAGGCAAATCCTTTAAATTCTAGCAGCGTTTTTTATGTTATCACAACAAAAAACAGAGTAGGTGGATTTGCCTAAATCAGCTAAACCGGCACAGAGCATTCCTTTATAAAAGACGTGTGCAATAGGTATTCCAATTTTTAAAAAAATAATACAGTCTTGATTAAAACTTTAAATTCCTTCAATTACAGTTACTAATCATTTCAAATAACTGTTTTTCAGATTTTTCCACCGCCTGAAATACCAGTTTTTATCTGGCTACAAGAATAGGCGTTTGGATGATCTGATTGAAGTGCTCCTAGGGAAGGCCGACGACTACTTCTCAGTCATAAAAACCCTGCAAGATGTGGGCCGCATGAAAAACAGGTTTGCTGACACCTTGTCTCAAGTTTCAGACTCTGCTTCAAGACTGATGGAAAGTGGTTGGGCTCTTAAAATTACAGTCAAGAACAGCCATGGAGTTAATGCATATCAAGTCCCATCTGAGTCAAGAGAAGACATGGTGTATGATGTCTGCCCTGTTGAGTCCTACTGCAACTGTACATATGGCTTACGAGGACTTCTTTGCAAGCATCTAGTGTTACTTGCAAAATTAGCAGAGGCTGACAATGACATCTATCCAAACATGGAAACAGACCTTGGCAAGAATTGCAGTGAAAGAAAGGCATTACTTTGTACACTGTGAGGACTTGAAAGTGATAAAAATGCCAAGTTTGTTTGGGAAATCTGTGTTTTTTTTGCATCGGCTGAAACACTTCAGTGCACTTGTTGTACGTTCTCTCACTATAACACATGTGCTTGCCTGAAGGTGGCTTGTAGCCATTTTAAACAAATGAAAAACTCTCTGAAAAGTCCTCTATCAACTTTGAATGACACTCCTGTAGTTGAAAGCACAGACAAAAAATGCACAGAAGATGCAGTTGGAAAACTAAATGCTGTTTTAGACACAGTTAAACAGTGGGCATTCATTCCAGAGGGTATTACTGCAATGATAGATGAACTGCATACAAATGTCTTAAAAACAAAACAAGTAGGCAAAAGTATATGCCAATACGAAATAAAGACGACAGATAATGCACGCAAAATTAGGCCATTGTATTCTAGCAAGAAACGTTCGGCCAGCATCGACATTCCAACAGTCTGAAAATGAATGTGAACAGTCGATAACCACTGAAAGAGAGACATACTCTGGAGAAAATGAAAACCTTTTGGAATACAAAACAAAAAAGAGAAGAGTTAAAGCTAAGTATATGCACAAGTAGACTTTTGTGTGACATTTCAAAGGGACTGCATCCATTACTTCTGTTTATTGAAACCTAAAGCTGAATAGCTGTCTTAACTTTCTGCCAAGGAACAGATGAAAAGAAATTGTTTGGTCTCTCAAGCAGTTGTTATTTATGTGTGTTATTCATTACTTTGGCTTGGTTGCTGTTTTTGATACAAATTCATCTGTGCCCATTGTAATATTTTCATATGTTACTATTTTTATATTGCTATGCATTATAAATAAAGGATTACTTATTACTATTAAAGGTCTGCATTTGTAATTGTTGGTATTATTTATAAAATATGCGCTCTTAAGTTTTTTGCTCCATAAAACGATACCTGTCACTTTTTGGACATAGAGTATCAGCTGTTGAGAATCCTGGCTCATACAAAATAGAAGTAAAAGGTTTCAACATCCAGCCTTTTTATGATTAAATACAAAGTGTAATAACAGAGTTATTGGGGTGTGATTTTGTTAATAGTTAGTCTTAAGTATAAGTTTAATAGTAATGAGTAAGAAAATATAGCCAGAATAATGGAATGAGACTAACACCTGACCTCACACTGAGATTTGGTATGAAGTGGCATGTTTGTGCTAATGCTGACATTGGGGCTCAGAGTTCCTCTGTGTGTATATATTTGTGAACGTTAACTTGGCTAATGTCCAAGGGTTTGACTGCTTTCCTGTTGGATTGTATCACAAAGAACAGGGATAAGAGCACCAGTGGCCGTGCACACCCTCATCTCTCTCCTTCACCCGATCATTAGTGTTGGAAACTGGCATTAGCTCAGAGTAGATTAGACTTCAGTATAGTGCAAGTGATTTGATTTCATGATTATTTGATTCAGTTTTTTCTGTGTTCAAGCTCAATTACTTTAATAAAATATGTTGAATTCAAACAAATAAATAAACTGTGGACATTACCCTTTTAAACCTTTCTGAAACAAGACAGGTAAAAACCAGTGTATAAAAGTTTACATAGGTATAAATAGCTCTAACACTTTACTCCAGCCTGGCGTCCACACATGTGGACATCACATTTTGGGTTATTTAGACCAAAATACTAAATCTTGATCAACAAGTGCCTGATATACAGTTATGAGGACATTATACTGCAACTGTTCTATCGAAATTTCAAATTAATGTCCTCATATGTGGCTCTCATTTTTCTCAGAAACAAAAATTAGGTAAAAAAAACCAAAACCTGGTAATTCTTTCTTTTTACATTCATCGGGTTCCAATCGGCCCAAATATCAAAGAGAAATTAAAAATGCATGCCATGGAAGATTTCGGGTCTTAGGGGGTTAAAATGACCAGACCCCTCCGGCCTGTTTTCCAGGCCACTAAATTAAACCCAGTCAATTACCAATTGAACAGAATAAAAACCCACGAGGTCCACTAATAGTCCAAAAGTCCAAATCTTTAATAGAAAAGACAGGCAGAACTCAAACAAACAATAATCCAAACGAGGAGCATATATACACACTGGAAAGTAAATAATTATAAGTTATTAAATCAGACTAATTAAATACAGTAAAACTAATAAGGGAAGACGAACACACGGGAAATAAAAATAACAGTGTAAACATACCAAAACTCAAAATAAAACAGGAAAGCTACTACAAACCGAGTGTGACACAATTACATTCATATTGAAACATATGTGATAATTTTCTTTCTTTGTAGCATTTTTAAGATATGTGTTAGAACAGTCATTATGCTGTTTGGATTAGGAACCAATCATTTTTGCCAAATAGTTAACACAAACTTAGAACAACAATGAACAATTTTCAAGATTCTGATTTACAGAACAAACAAAAGTCACAAAAGGTTTCATTATTTAAGAGACAAGATTAAGTTTTTCACACAGGAATGAAATGACAGAATCCAGTGCAGCGGGGCCAAAGGTGTGTGTCAGCAAACTGAAGGTTGAGGAATCAGTCAGCTCATGTTTAAGATTGTGTTGGATTTTGAGAAGAGTCTGTCTGTTATTAGAAAGTAAGATTAACAATGTTACACCAATAACCCAAATACGGGGAAATGACAAATAATACCAAAAAAGATACAACTTTCATATTGTTTTACTAACTTACTTTGTCATATCAGCACTTGAATGGTCGATGCCTTTACAGACCATGTCTGTTGTGACATCGCAGGCCAATCTTCCGGCAAACCCGAGGGCTAGCTCCCCAGCCTCCTCTTCATTCAGAACACTAAACACTGTTACTTTAGTTTTGGCCTTCTTAGGCCTGTCAAGAATCATTGCGGGCAGTTTGGCTTTACGGCCCTAAAAAAGAAAAAGTGCAAACACCAAAAGAGCAGAGAGAGACACACACACGCGCACAAAGTTAAATGCTTTTGTTTACATGGTGTAATTGTGTATATGTTGCAGCAAATGCACAATTTCCAGCCACATTGTCACTTCATTGATACGAGTAACCCGGATTTATTTCAGGTGACATCAAAATCACGAAATGTATACCTACCCCAATCAAACCTCTGAAAACATGAACTGACATGTTCTCTGCGTTGATTCTGCGCTTGATCTCGTCTTCTGTTATTGTGTAGGTTTTCTTTTTTGAGCTTGGTACAGATAAGCGACCATGCACTCTGTAAACTGTACTAGTTCCTTCTGAATCAGTTTGGAATTCTGTATCTGCATCGATCCTGTCAACATCATCAGCAGCAGCATTATCTGTACTCAGACTTGTGCCGTATACTTCTGCTTCTTTTTCGTTGTCTTCAGTCTGTGTACCTTCATCTCTTTCAGTCTGTGTACCTTCATCTCTGACTGTCAGTCTTCCTATCTCACTGTTACTTGTCGATTTGCTGCAGATGTTCTCTCCCTTAGGAACTTTTCCTTTGTCATTCGCTGCCTGATGCTTTCCCTGATGACATTCTTCACTGGCTACTTCTATTGCTCCTCCTGTATAGCCACCCACTATGCTGCACAACTCCTTTCCCTCTGCTGTGCTGCACTGTGCTGTTACATAAAGAAGAATGATATAAACAGCACTATATCAATTTAATTGTGAAGAGAAATCCCCACAATACGACACAGTTATGTCTAAAATAGTTTTGTGTAAAAACTGGATCTTGAAACGTCCACTTTAATTACACAGTCCTGGTGTGCAAAGGCAAAATTACGAAAAAAAATTTCACTTTAAACATTTTTGGACATTGTTTAGTTATATTGTGACTTACTCTCACAGAAGATACAGATGCCACAAACAGACTTTGAACAACGCATGTGCTTGTATGCACCACATTTCTGGCACTGCACCTGTGAATTAAAAAAAAAAAAAGAAGAAGAAATAAACAAACAAAAAACAAATGAACAAAGTCCATTAAATAAACAATCTATATGGCTAAGGACATGTCATAGTGTACCCGGTCTTTGGCTGGAATCACACACCAGCACTGACTGCACTTCCTAGTTCGATCTGCAAAATATAATTTGTTTAAGTACAAGTTACATTTTCCAATGTTAGAGAAAAAGAAGGCAGCTAATTTTATCTTTACCTATTGAGGAAAATAAGTAGTGGCAAAGTCGGGACCTGAGCTTTGTGATTTCAGTGTTGTACTCCTCCACTTGTGTTTTACCGTCAATGAGAGATTGGGCAAACTAATAATTGACGAAGAAGAAAAAAAAAAAAAAAAGAACAAAAAGAATTAGATTAACAAAGAAATGTTTGTTTGTTTTGGTCCTCTTGGGTATGTCACAAAACTGTTTTGTAAAAAGATGGATATGGTAGGCTTGGGCCTTGAGCTTTCCTAATGAGGGACACTGAAAAGTATCATGCACTAGAGAGAGTGCAAAATCTGTGCAACTTACAAACAAGGTCCAGTGGCTGCCGTTTTCCAGACAGGCTCCAATCAATTTCTCATACATCTGAAAGATGTTTTTCTGGAAATAAAAATAATGTGACAAGTATGTTTTTCTGTCAAGAATGACACTGCAAAACTGCAAAAGCTTGTCAGGTGAGACATGTAATTAATTCTGCAGATACACAAACATATAGAAAGTGTCATTTTTGGTTTACATTAATTAATTTCTATAGTGTGTACAAAACAAATCAAGACCACAGACTCAACACGCACCACTCAATTTTTGGTGTTCTTTATCAGTTGGCCAAGACAGAAATGTTTTAATCTGTGTGCATTGCTTTTGAACAAGTCTTTACACAGAAAAGGTTTCAGAAAGGTATTTTTCAGGTTCTTCTGACAAGGCTTCAATTTTGGAAAATGCTGTTTGTTTATAGTGGCAACTTATAAACCCTTTGTGATAAGAACATAGTTACCACAGTCCAAGTCATACCTTCAAAAAGTATGCACTTTGTGCTCTTGTGGACCCATCCAAAATTTTTCCAGTGATTTGGCTTGGTATTGGATAAATGTGAGGGAAATTCTATAAAAATAACATAAATACACCTATGTTTTCAAATACATTACAAAAAACGTAAACATGCTATGTCATTATGATCAAACAAGCTTTTCAGCATACCTCACACTGCAAATAGATTAGGCCATCTATTACCTTATAAAACAAATAAATAAATACATATAAATAAAAACAGAACTAAGGAATACGATTCATTAAGTAAATTGTACAATAAAGTGTATTTAAAGCAGAATTTAACATTAGTTTTATGACAACATAAAAGGATTTTTATGTCAAGAGGTACCTCATCTGAAATGGGGGAAATTGGCACGGGGCATTGCCGTCCTGGGAAAAGCAAAGCATATGTTGGATCAGAAAGCACTGCACATTTTATACTGTGCTTTACTACTGCCATATATGAGCTACTGTGTAGAGGTCTGGGGAAACACATACAAAAGTAACACACAAACAATAACTATAATACAGAAAAGGGCCATTAGATTAATAAATAATGTAGGGTACAGGGACCATACAAATGCACTCTTTGTCAAAATGCAAGCTATTAAATTCCAAGACTTGGTGAAGCTTAAAACAGCGCAAATAATGTATAAAGTCAGAAATAAATTGCTTCCCAAAGAAATCTGTAAATTGTTCATAGAAAGAGAAGGTGGGTATAACTTAAGAGGGAAATGGAATTTAAAAATACAAAGTGCTAGAACAACTTTAAGAGCTATGTCAATCTCAATTGCAGGAGTTAAATTATGGAACAGTCTAACAGAAGAAATAAAAGACAGTCAAAACATAAAACAGTTTAAAGTAAAATATAAAAACCTAATTTTAAATAAGTATAAGAATGAAGAAAACGGGGTTAACCCAGGATGGTAATGTTGCTGGTAATGGTGTTGCGGTTCTTTTTTGGTTGTTTTTTTGTTTTGTTTTGGTTTGTTGTTTTTCCATAACTTGTGTATCTGCAAATATACACATTCTGTATTTTTCATATGAAAGAAACTATACTGTGGTGGGGCTTGCTAATTTCTTGTTTTTGATTTATGTATGTTATGTTTTGTTTTACTTCATATGTTTATATGTTTCATATGTTGTTTGTTTAATTTAAGACAAAAAAAAATTAAATGAATGAGAGGTAAAACTTGAGGGGGTAGGGACAAATAAGTAAATACTTCAGCCTACTCCTTTTCAAACAAATAATGGAATGATATTTTGTAATGATTGTGAAGGCACATGTTTGAAATGTTTGAAATAAAAATGAACTGAACTGAACTGAAATGTTAGTCTGGTCAAACAGGGATTTCAAACTTGAAATACCAATAGAGTTTGGTCCAGCTACTCCCACAAGGTAATCTGTGAGAAAGCATATGCTGTAGTCAACAGATATCATTTTCTTTTTGCATGCTGCAACCATCATCCATTTCAGTCTTCTAGGAGCTTTGTCTGGTTGTAGTTCTTTTTTCTCCTCCTCTCCCCTCATCTATTAATTAAATTGTTTTCTGACCTTCCTAACTGTTTCCGACCTGTCTTCCCAATGTGATGTTTAAGCAATATATGTATGGTCAGAAGGGGGTGAAATTTTCATTGCAGTTGTACGTGTAACATTGCATGTGATAATAAAAGGCTTGATTGGTTGATTATTCAACATGAGTTGACATTTACCTGACATTGTGAAGGAGTCACAGTTTCTGTAAGGGTGTAAGAACATAACATGTGGATTTGTTACACTTCTTTTTCACAAGTTAATAACAATCAATAATTTTCATTCCATTATTTACAAGCTATCACACGATGTCCCAGGGACAACATCTACACGATGTCCCAGGGACAACATCTACACGATGTCCCAGGGACAACATTTACACGATGTCCCAGGGACAACATCTACACGATGTCCCAGGGACAACATTTACGCGATGTCCCAGGGACAACATTTACGCGATGTCCCAGGGACAACATTTACACGATGTCCCAGGGACAACAATTACACGATGTCCCAGGGACAACATTTACACGATGTCCCTGGGACAACATTTACGCGATGTACCAGGACAAATTTGTACATTTCTGGATTACTGTTAATCTCCATAGAATCAAGAACTCATGTCCAGTTTCACAGCTATGGACCAGTTAATTATGTTTCCAGGTGATAGTTTGATTCACAGATTCAGCACACAACCATAAGTCTAGGCCTTTTAGTCCAGATTCTCTTCACTTATGTTTGTAAAATGATCAGGGAAGCTACTGCAATTTTGCCTGACCCAACCCCCGGGCCACGAAACACCCAAAAAGTTGGGGAACGCTGGTCTAGAGAACACTGGTTAGCTAATGCTGTCGTCAAGTAGCCTATCGCTAGCAAACAAACAGCAAGCCAAGTGAGGAACATATGTATAATGCTTACCGTTTATTAAAGGAAAGTATCCTAAATTGACTTCAAATTCGGCGGACAGGCGGCGGTTTTTCGCTTCTTCACTTGTATTTCGAAATAATCGAAGGCGGGTATTTCGAAGTCGCAAAGGAATGACGTCACAAGAAGGTGATTGGTCACTTGCAATGTTGAACCTGGAACAACATTAATTATGATGATGTGGGAACAATGCTGACACGAGGAAATCAGATCGTCCGCTCCGCGATGCCGCCACACGAAGTAACGAATAACGAGCCTATTTAAATCCCAGTAACGAGTAACGCGTTCCCGGTTTTGGCATAATAACTAGTTACCGTGCTCGTTACCACAATAATAACGTAATTACTGTAACGCGTTACTTAATAACGGGTTAGTCCCAACACTGCTGTTAACATAGCCTCTTTTATCCACCTCTCGCGGAGACGATTACAGTAGTTAAATTTAGTGATATCTTTTAAAAGTGGTCTTACTTAATATACCAAATAACTGATGTTTTGTTCAATATTGTGGAGTTTAGACACATGAGGCTATTTGCAGCGGAAGGTCAAAATAACTCATTGTCTTTGGTTTCCTTACTTCCCTACTACTTTCAGCTGTGCTATATCATTGCAGACAGAATGTACCAGCCGCTTCTCACTATTTACTTCCAGAATACAGTCGTTCTATTATCTTTTTAAATAAGGGGTGAGGCTCAGCATGCCCTCCCACTCATCTCCACAACAACTGTCACATGATTTCACTTCCACAAACACGCGGTCATGTTGATTTTAGTAGGCAGTAAAACAGGAAATATTTAAGTTTGCCCTTCAAAATAAAATGCGATTCGGGGCTTCTGTCTTGAACAGTTTCAGGCTAAATACATTTGTCTTGAGCATATTTTCCTTTTGTACTGCACAGTAGCTTTAGTTATTTAAATAACAGTTATCCTGGTTATTGGCGGTATGATTTTAGATGGAAGTTCACAAATCCTGATTAAAGATGGGGATGCCACTTGTGAACAGAGTGCTTTAATATAAAATATCTGCTGACACCAAGGTCTTACACATGCATTCAGGGCTTCCTGTCTCACAATCTTCACATGCATCTTAATTTCTTTCCATCTAACACCATGCATGCGTGAGAGATCATTTGAAAAAGCAAACCGCCACAGGTGATGTTTTGTAAGTTAATCACCTTTTATTTTGAAGGCAGCATTTGTGATCTTCTACTCTTATGTTGCGGAAATTGACATTTCTGGACGGTCCCTGTTACGCCACTTACCACACCGTGTTTATTACCTGGGACGTTGAAGGGCGCGCAGTGGCTACCTTTCAGTGTGACATTCCTCTCCTCTCGTGGTCCTTAGCCGTGAGCATGACTCTGTGTCTGGGATGTCTGTCCGTTCTCGTGGCTCTTGCTTTATCAGTTTATGTTCTGCAAAAACTCTGCTTCCCATACTTTTGGAGAGATCTTCTTTTTCTGCAGAAAGTCGTCAGATACGGTGTGAAACTGGAGGTATTCAAGCTGACTTCCAGCGTGCGCACGGTCCTGGACAGGTTCCTCCAGCAGGTACAGCGCATCCCGGACAAACCGTTTGTAATCTACGACGGGAACGTCCACACCTACCGGGACATTGATCGGCGTAGCAATAGACTGGCAAATGTGTTCCTGGAGAAAGCCAACTTGAGGAAAGGAGACTGCGTTGCCTTGCTCATGAACAACGAGCCCGACTTTTTGTGCGTTTGGTTCGGGTTAGCGAAGGTCGGCTGCTCGGTTGCTTTCCTCAACACTAACATCAAGTCCAAGTCTCTGTTGCACTGCTTTAACTCCTGTGGAGCTAAAACTCTAATAGTTGGTTCAGGTAAAAGTCTCATTTCATTGAAGCGGTATACACCACAGTGGCTCTAGAAACAGTTTTATCTTCATGTACAGCATTCAACATTCTTTCTCGATATTTTAATATTGTGTATTGATAGTTTTCTCTATATATATTACGCAATATCTTTTATTTTTGTCTCAAATTTGTCCTTGCAATGTAGCACAGGAGCTTATTCTGCCAGTAAGCTTTGTGTGTGTTTCTATAATTAAGTTAATCCACTAGTAGGTACAAGTTCAAAATGATATATTAATGCTAAAATATCATTTCTATCGTCCATTAGTTTAAATGGTATTTTATTTACATTTTATTACTATTTATTATTATTATTTATTATTATATTTTACTTGCTTTCCTGAACAGGGAAAAAACGTTTTAGTGGTTGACTGTAATGCTTGACTAATTTCTGCAGACTGAAATTCGGGTCTAAAATGTGAATTTGTTGTTGTTTTAAACACGTTTTTGACATATTTCCAAAATATTTGTTTTCTTCTTATTAGGAGAAGTGATCTAATACGTTTGTTAAGCACTGTAGATTTACATAAGAAGCAAATTTACACAAATAAAGTAGCAGATATTTGCCAGTATAGAAACAAACAGGTATGCTGTCCACCAGGGTTTCTGCATCTTCAGAACCCAGGCTGGCTGTTACCAGTTTTACCACATTTTCCAGTTAGGTAAGGGTGGAAGCCGCAACACTAAAGTGCGGATTTATTAATGGCAGATATACGTTTTAAAACGTGCATGCAGTTGTAGTGTAATTGTAACTTTTCCCAGTTCTGATAGTCAGGCACATCTTTGACAACTTTCATGTTCTGAACTGCAGGTATCAAACCTGGCTTACTTTCACTTATGGATGTCATGATTAATTAACTTTTCCCTTAAGTAGCCTTAAGTGAAAATCATATGTACTTAATGCTACTTATGCATATTACTTGACTCAGTGTACTTAGTTACTTCCCTGAACTCACAAGTGAACCAACACCTGTGAGTAACACATGAATAATAGATGACAAAATAAAATTTGATGAACTTAATAGCTCCTCATTAAAATCTTGTAACTTGCTGATCCCTTGTAAGATTATTATAAGTTTGTGTAATGTTAGCTGCAATTTAAATATAGATCATTCCACAAATCCACAAATCTGCTTTGGGATGGAATTTATTCAGAAATTCAATGGATGGATCAAAAAAATTGGTGATAAGCAAATATATGTTTAATACAAATTAAGTTTCACTGAAAGTTTCCTGTTTGTACATGTAATTGGATTAACCATGTCGTAATCATGTGACAGAGTGACAGATTGCTCAACCAGACAAACATGATGTTGTCATAAATGCTGTCCTCACTACAACCGTGGTTAGTTTTTAGAGTTTACACACCCCAGTTTTTCAAGTTTTTTATTGAAAATCGTGCAGTTTAATGCCTCATTGGATTCTGAAATGAAAGCAAAATACAAATAAGTAGTTGGAGTTAAAAAATAAATCAGAGAATCAATTTATATCAATTTATATACCAAAATGTATTCTAAACCTTTGACACATCAAAGTAGCCACCTTGTGGCAGCTTTAACAGCTGAGCACACCCTTGGCAATCTTTCTACAATCTCAGCATGTTTGTAGCAACACACCACTTTCTGCTGTAAAGTACTGTTCAGCTGATGCTCACTCGGGTATGGTACCACACAGTGGGTGCCAATGCTGCTTTTATACAGACAGAGGGGGTTGTTAGTAATCCAGCAGCACCAGCTTTCAAGGCTTGATCAACCTCCATTGCCGTAGAACAGCTTTAAATTGTGAACCCAGACTTTTTTTTGCTAGGCCCCGCCTTTGTTTTTACAGTAAAATCTTCTTATTGGAAGCATATTTGCCGATGCTTCACCTTCTGCTTTGCATTTCTGTGGGAGCCCCGTCAAAAACCTGTCTATTATGCGAGCAGTGTCCAAGGATTCCTGTTTCTTTCTTTCTTTCTTTCTTTAAATTCATGACACGTAGTGTATAGGTTAAAAAAACAAAACAAATTACCAACTTTCTCTTATGCTGAAGAAATGGCTGCTATGCTAACATAATTACAAATTATGTTTGCAATTATTAGAAATATTGTTTTGCTTCTACTATTTCTATAATTCTGTCTTCTGAATAATGGAATACATAGACAGCTTCACTGTGAAGAAACCATTACATGTGTGACTTAAGTCCTTTCCGTTCAGGTACCTGACAAAAACTTCCTGCAGGAATTTTAAGGTCAGTCATACAGAAAGATATTTGCAAACACTGATGCAGTTCCATTTTCACCTACAGTCACTACTTGCACTGTAGGTAAAAAAAAAAAAAAGGCACATAATGATCCATAAACTACAATTAAACGTTTTATTCTGTGAGATTAAGTGTCATGGTATATAATTGGCTTCCTGTTTGCAAGATGCTTCTACGTCTCACTGAGAAAACACATTTGTACATGTACATTTGCAATCAAACCTTCCTAAACCTAAATTTTCAGTTTTAGGATCAATTTAGTTTACATGAGTAAGCAAAGTCAAGGTAACCTTTTATGATATAAGTGTCTCTATGTCTTAGACTTAGTGGAAGACCTGGATGGCATCCTAAACAGTCTGCTGTCGGACAACATCCAGGTGTGGGCAATGAGGAGCTGGACCAAACACACGGAGGTGCACTCTCTGCTGGATAAGCTTGAATCTGCATCTGAGAAGCCTGTACCAGCAGCACTGCATGCTGCCACTTCTCTCAAAACTCCTACACTCTACATCTTTACGTCAGGAACAACTGGTGAGTGTATATATATATGGTTAGAGATTGACAAGGTACAACACAAATGCTACAGCAAGGGGGAGCCAGGACGACAGGTCATGGGGGGGGGGGGGGGGGGGGGGGGGGGGTGTATCGTCACCCGCATCCGAGATTGGGTACCAAGCCCCAAGCGCGCTGGAAGAAGGATCATTGAGTGCGAGAGGAAATGACCTGAGAGATGGGATCATGGCGAAGCTTGACACCTGGATCCTGCGTAGCTACGGGCAATACCTGCTGCAACCATTACCGAGGCTAACCATCTGATGTACACTACAGCAGTGAGATTCTTGACTACAAGTTGAACAGCCATGAGAAGCAGTACCCTACCTGGAGAAGGAGACTAGAGACCAAGATCAAAGTAGCACGGAGGGAGGTTAGCTAACTATCGAATCTTCAGAAGAAGGTGCCTAAGAAGCAAGCTGTCCATACCAGAGGCTTTGGAAACTGCCAAGCAAAAACTCACAGCCTTGGCCTGCCACTTGAAGAGGTACACCAGGCAGGAGAATAAACCAGCTGTTCTCCACGGCACCAGCCAAGGTGCGCTCTCATTGGCAGAGCAATATGAGAAGAGCAGCACCAAGGCTGAAGACAGTGTAATACTGGAAGAGCATATGGGATAAGGACGCAACCCATAACGGCAATGCTTACTGGTTAGTCGGTCTCAGAGCAGACCACAGCAACCTCCCTGAACAGGGTCCAGTAAGATGAACAGGCACATGGCTCAATACATGAGTGGGGCACAGAAAGGAATTAGCAAGAGTACCAGAGGCCCAAAACCCCAGCTACTGGTAGACCAAACAGTCAGCCAAGACTGCCAGAGTGAATGGAGCAATCCTCTACATGGATGACATTAAGCTGTGTGCCAAGAGTAAATGAGACATCGGTTCACTGATCCACACCACCAGGATATACAGCAACGACATTGGAATGTCATTCAGACTGGAGAAGTGTAGTTAGATGATAACAAAGAGAGGGACAGTAGTCCGAACTGAGGGGGATCACACTACCAGAAGGCAACATTACAGAAATTGATCAAAATGGGAGATGGCCCCTAGGTTGGCCGAGAATGACCGAGCTAAGATCCCGTGGGACTTCCAGATACAGACGGACAAAATGGTGGTCAAGAAGCAGAAGAAGACGGCCGTAGTGATAGACGTAGGAATACCGAATGACAGCAACATCAGGAATAAGGAACATGAGAAGCTTAAGAAATACCAAGGGCTTAGAGAAGAGCTCGAGTGTGTAAAGGGTGAAGGTAACAGTGGTCCCAGGGATAATCGGAGCACTAGGTGCAGTGACCCCCAATTATTAATTAATGAGTGGTGCTTATTTATATGTTGGGACAAATTGTACCAGTTGTCCATTGTTTTCTTTTTTTTTTTTTTTTTCTCTTCTCGCCTGTCCCATTTGGTTCTTTAGCCATCAGAATTGTTGTCTGAAGACCAACAAGGATACCCAATGGATTTACTTTGCCAAATGGATCATCGTGGCATTGCCGTATTGGTCCATTTGGTCGATCTTTGTTTTTATTATTTATTATATTTTATTTTCAGATGTTACAGACGGGACAGACATGAGTGAGAGATAGGAAAGGGAGAAAGAAAGAGGAAGGAAAGGAAAAACAGAAGGGGAGAGGGACAGTGAGAAAGGGGGGGAGAAAAAAAATAAAAATCTCCTGGATCACCTGTTGAGAGAAGAATAAAAAACAAGCAAAAAAAGACAAAAAAAAAAAACCAACAAAGCAACATACTAAACACAACACCATCGCATTAATCTAGCTAAGTGTAAACAGCAGTAAATACTAAATATTCAATGTTGTTGTGCAGCACGCAGGACAGATGTGCTTCGAAGTAGCAGCCAAGAAAGGTGTAATTTGGGTCTACGAGCAGTGAACACCCGTGTGCATACCTGTGTGGATCAGCGCGCTTGTATTCCAAAGGTTTCTCCATGTAACGATCTGCTAGGGAGTGTGGGGGGGCCACAGCCCCGTCCTCCAGGGTATGAAGCAGGTATGGAGGAGATCAAAACTCCAGACATCCAGAGGCCCCCAGAACACAAGAGACCAAGCTCTTACTGTTCCAGTAAGAGCTGAGGAGAGTCCCAGATGAGGGTTCACTCAGCAGCCGCGGAGCAGAAGCCAGGGGGGGTTGCAGTGACGCGCCCGTGAGCTCCGCCGGCCACCAGCTGTGCCTGAGTGACCGAGCCCCAGGCCGAGAGGCCGGGGGCACCCCACCCCCGAAGGGGCCCGAGCGAGCCCCAGGCTCCAGGCCCCGATAAGCGGCCGCCAAGGAGTGAGCCGGTGTGTACCTGGACGCCCATCCCCGGACACAAAGAACCACCAACGCACCGACACCTGAGGGAGTCCGCCACCGGCAGGGGAAGTGGTGGTAGGTGGAGATAGGCCTCCAAACCTTGGAGGGCCTGAGGTGTCCCCAGAGAGGTGGCGTCTGATACCCAGCCTGACATATAGACACAGACATACAGGCACACACAGACACAAACATCCATTCCCACCCTCATGCTCTCATATGCACTTACTCCACACTCAACCAACGTGGAGACAGACATAAAGAGACGCTGTACACACGATCACACTCCCCAAGCGTACTCTACGAACCGGGTCTAGGTACCCTTGCCCCTGGAGGGGGGAACTGCACCCAGACCCAGGTGGTGTTACCCTTTTCCCTGCGGTGGGGAGAGGCAGACCACCCCGACTCCGTAGCAGCAGGGAGGCCCCACACTCCAGACCGCAGTCGGACGGCCAACTCCACCTAGCCCTCCCGCTCCAGCAGGCCGCAGAGAATGGGGGTGGGAGAAGACTCCAAACCTCCCTCCACCCGCTCATTGTAGTGTTGATGCATGTGTGTTCTAAGGTGCATTTAAAACCCAGGAGGGCATGGAGCTACCTGCCAAGGAGCAGCAGGTAAGCGCATAGTCCCTCCTGATAGCCCTCAATGTCTAAGTGTATTTAAAATTGAGAGGTGGGCAACGATGCCAGGGGTGAGGTGTACACCCTGATGGTAATTTGGACTCCGTGATTGTGCCCACCCCCAAGATCCTATATGTATGTGTAATGAGAGTGTGAATAATGTGAATGTCTAAGTTGTGGGATAAAATTGAGGCAGAGGCAACCAGAAGGGGACAGAGGGGGGGTAGCCTCCTCTGCACCCTGGTGACATACCCCTACTCCAAGGCCCTGCATGTGTGGGTGGTTGTGGTGGAGCGGGAAGAGGGAGGCAGCTGGAGATGGGGAGGGAAGGAAGGGAGGGGCAGGTAACCCCTCCCTGGGGCCAGCTCCCCCGCTGACCCCAGTAGGCACTCCCACACTCCGCGACCCGCCAGGGAAAGGGGGCCCAGGCCCATCCAGACCGGGGCCCAGTGCAGCAGCGCCGCCCGGCCCCACAGAGCCCGGGACAGTCCACCCAACCCCACCACAGAGAAAACTGCACCCACCCCACCATCCACTCATCTTCCAGACTACATAAGACAATAAACGCCCAGGCTGAGATCTTCCTCCACCTCTCCTGTATCTCCCCCTCCTGCAGAGAGAGTTCCTGAAGAGAGGAAAGCTCCTGCAAGATGTGACCATCTCCCCCACCAGTTGAAGAGCCCCCCAGGTGGTTCGACGCACCGGCGGCACCCTGCTCCAGGGCCGGGCCCCCATGCACCCACCCGCCCACAACCCCGGCAACACACCAACCAGGATCCAAGCCCCCGAGGCCCGGCCCGGGCCCCAGCCCAGAGACGGAGCGCCCCCAGAACCTCACGCCCATCCCGGACCCACCCAGGGGCAGCCAGGCTACCAGGTCAGTAACCCACGTCCGTCAGCACAGACCCTCCCCTAGCCCCGCTGCACGCAGCCGCGAGGAAACAGTCACCTGAGAGCCAACAGAGCCCCCAACCGGACATGACCGCTACCCCGGGTTGAGCCCCCCAAGGAAGATGCCTCCGGGGAACCCCCCGACGCCCTAAGCCTGTCCCTACCCCCATACCAATCACAACAGTGAAGGCGGGACCAAACTATGACCCCCCACCCCCACTAGGTGATGGAGCTGATAAAAGGAGTCCAGAGCAATTGATCTGATGTGGTGGCAGAGGCTGTATCAAGACTAATGTAATCTAGTAGATAATTTCTATATTGGTTAGAATTAAGATTATTTTTATTTTTCCAGTTCATGAGGACTGTTTTCTTGGCTATGCATAGGGCAGTGAAAACCATATGGGCGATATTCTTTTCTGAAGTGACATTATCTAAGCTGCCCAACAAACACACTAAGGGGGAAGTTGGAATGTTACATTTCAGACACTTTGATAAGTCTTCACATATCTCGCGCCAAAACTTTTGCACTGGTGGACAGAACCAAAGAGCGTGGATGTAATTGTCTGGTGTATTGCCTTGACAGTGTGAGCAGTTGTTGGAAGATGTAAAGCCCATCTTGAACATCCGATGACCTGTATAGTGCACTCTATGTAGTATTTTGTATTGTATTAATTGCAGACTGGGATTTTTAATTAATTTAAAGGTTTTTAAGCAAATCTGAGACCAGAAGTTTTGGTCTAAGCTGACTGATAAATCTGCTTCCCACTTTGCAATAGGAAGGGATATTGATTCATCTAATTTAGAAAGTGTTCTGTATATTTTAGATAATAATTTGGGGGATTTAAGAGTAAGAAAATGTGCCGCACTTAGTGGTGTTTGTAATTCAACTTGACTGAGGTTAAATTTCTTTTTTACTATGGATTTAATTTGTTGATATTCTAAAAATCTTGTCTTGTTGATCCCATATTGTGCAACTAGTCTGTCAAATGGAATAAATTCTGTTCCCTCTAATATATGTTCTAAGTATTTAATTCCTTTACAACTCCATTCTGGGAAATTAATCATATTATTGTTTTGTAATATGTCAGGGTTATTCCAGATAGGTGTACGTTTGCATGGGATTAATGAAGACTCCGTTATTTTTAGAAACTCCCACCATGCTGTCAGAGAAAAGCTGATGTTGATACTTTTAAAGCATTCATGTCTTTTGATGTTTGAGCTAATAAATGAAATCTCTAGATCCTTGCATAGTGCCTGTTCAACATCTAGCCAGGGCTCAACTAAGAAGGTATGTTTTAACCATTCTGAGATTAACTGAAGCCTGTTGGCTAAGAAGTATTGGTGTTGTCCATTGTTTTCGATAAAATTACTCTTGAAGAGTGGATGTTCTATTTTATGCAGTCTGTAAAGTGTAATGTTACTCTATCTGATATACTCTTGTTATATAGCTGTGCAAGTGGTTTATAAGCAGGGTGGTTTGAGGGTTTGAGAAGCAAACTGATGAAAGTGTGATGACCAGTTCAGTACTCACAAAGAATATTATATTATATTATTAAAAAAGCGCTTCATGTGTTGGTGTCGAGCATTGTGGATGAGATCAGAAGCAGTTGCCTAGAAAAGAGAGCCTAAAATCTCAAGCCTGTATTTGGGCAGGATGGTTGTGTCGGTTGGGGGAGCATGAAGGTGATAAAATTCTGTTTTCATTTTTAATACAGTTTAAATTACTCATTCATACATTCTACAGTATTTGACATGGAAACTGTATTTGTGATTTACATGATCTAAAGTTGCACAACAAGTTAGTGAAAACATTGAAATGTTTGGAGCAAGAAAGCCGGTGCACACCACACACCAGACTCATTATTCCATCATCCCATGTGTGAAGGATAGTCAGGGGAACATAATAATTTGGGGATATCCATATACTGATGTTTAAAAGAGATTGGCTTATTGGAATGGCTGAGTCAGAGTTATGATCTTAACATAAATGTGATACTGAAGAATAAACTGCTGCTTGTGTTTAAATTAGGCCAGAAATACTGGTGAACTGAAAAGATTTTGAAGGACAAATGATCCTAATTTCCTTGTCATTGCTCAAACTGCCTGATGGATGTTTTTACTAGTTACTAAGTTTAACATTAATTTACTTTTACCAGCCTGCACTATGAAAGGTTACACAGTTTGCTTAATAAAGTACAACTATCTATGTATAGTTTTGTCATATTGTGTTTTTCTTTGTCACATGAACACAGAAACTGGTTCAACACAGGGTTTGTCCCATCTATACAGTGGGGACAATGATTTCTATCCCTTAAGCCATAAAAGTTGAGGTATTGCTGCCACCCTGGCGGGACACGCAGGTGGCATGGACACCCGAGTTTGTGAGTGCCATAACTCGAGAACTAGGCAATGTAGGATTTTCAACTTGACGGCATAGATGCATTTACTTACTCAGACAGTTCAAATCTCAGAAACCTCGACTTCAAGGTCAGAGGTAGGGATGGGCTTTTAAAACAGGGACAGCACAGAGTGGGAAAGGTTGAAAGGTTGGTGACTGGCATTATTGCATCTATGGTATACCCTCCTCTTTCATTATTGGACCGAGAGCTTCGCATCCCAAAAAGGTGTTCACTTCATTTATGCAGAATTCAAGCTTGAATTGTTCTTCAGATGGCCGCTTATTCAATCAAAAGCATGCTATTTGCTATTTTGTAAATGTAGCGTCCCAAATATAACGTTATGCGGTTATTTCCCCACAGGTCTTCCTAAGGCTGCAGTGATCTCTCACCTCCAGAGCCTGAAGGCAGCAGCAGGTTTTTGGGCATTTGGGGCAACTGAAGATGATGTAATTTATGTCACCTTGCCACTCTATCACAGCGCAGCATCCCTGATTGGTGTAGGTGGAACTATAGAGCTAGGTAGGTCTACAAATATCTCTGCATTGCTAATCCCTTCACGATTAGGGTCTGACAGTATAGCTATACTTGCTGTAGTAAGTATAGCTGTGAGAAAAAAAGATATGGTAATCGATGGTAATTTTGCATGTGAACTTTTTGCACAGGTTAAGATGTTTCCATGCAAATATTAGTAAATGAGCCCTATTGACATTATTGTTTAAGGATGTAAGCAAGATTTATCTTGGACTGTTTTATAATTCAAGATGATAAGATTACACAGAGACGTGTTCTTATGACACCCAGCAACTTGCTTTTGCTGCTTTTATGATTTAAGTTCCATGCTTCAGAGAGTTGGTTCTATTGGCATTGAATATTGAATATTGGCTGTTTTTCAGAGCTGCAGACATTGTCTACTCAGCACAATGTAACTACCAAACCTCTTTGAAGATCTCATGTTTCACTTTAACAAGCAGCTTTATTTTATGCTGCAAGATTCTCAGATGGGAATATTATTGTTGTTAAGTACACTGAAAACTGTTTCTGCAGTTTGAACATAAAAGTAATCTCGTATGTTTTTGAATTCATCAGTCGGTTCATTCTCTTCTGCTTATGGAGTAATTTCGAGGAGTTTTTGTTTGTTGTTTCATAGTATTGATGATTAACTGCTTTGCGGATCTGTTCCATCTATGCCAAAGTTAGTGATGCTGAATCCTTCACATTCTGAGATCAACATCTTGACAAGTTCTGAAAACAATCCTTGGTAAAGCTAATGCCCTGATAGTTAATATGCACATATCCTGATCAAAATCAATGCCATGCAGACTAAGCATTGGGTTAGATCCCATATGTCTAAGATTTTTAGGGCCAAGTACAAATGACCTCAGTGTTATCTGAATTTAAAAGAAGGAAATTATAGGGCAAAATCTGATCTGGTTTTTCTGTTATTGAGTGGAATCAGTGGTTTGCACCATTTGCAAACTTTCTTAAAAATCAATTATGATGGGGTCTGTTGATTGTAGACTTTTATACTGAAGTCCTCAAAAGTGTTATTGGGTTGGCTAGATGTTGCGAAGGCTGGGTTTTTTTTGTTGTTGTGTTTGTTTTTGGTTTTTTTTCTAACCAAGGAAAGAATTGACAGTGATATCTGATTTTTGGGGGGTAAGGGTTGGGCCTATAGCCAATCCAAAAATCAGGTTAGTATATCCTTAATCTTGATGGCATTACCTTGGCCTCTAGTACCAACCTTCAGAGGGTCCAAAATGCTATGAGAATACTAACAGGGACTAGAAATAGAACTTTAATGTCTCTTACGTTAGCTTCTCTTAGCCGCCTCCATGTTAAATCCAATCAAGAATGATCACGAACTCTGTTATTTTAAAAACCTCATAGTATCATATTATACCCACTGAGCACTTGACTGTCATGATGTAGGCTTTCTTGTGGATAGTACAATGGAATGCAGAGACTTCAGCTCTCAGGCAGCTCCCAGTTTGCATGTCACTACTGCATTATGTTTTGTACTTGTCTTTCTGTGGGCCAGTATAATAAAACAGAGCTTAACAGATGTATTAAAAAGAGGAATCATTCTAATTTCATCCCATAACAGTGTTATTAACTGCATTGTTGTCTATTCTACCATAGGTGCAACCTTAGTCTTGAAGAAGAAGTTCTCAGCCTCTCAGTTCTGGAATGACTGCAGAAAACATGATGTTACTATTTTCCAGTATATTGGTGAACTCTGCAGGTACCTCTGCAACCAGACAAAGGTAACCTGTTGCTGGCTGGACCCACTCACTACCCTAAATTAGTTTATTCTTGTTACATTATGGTGTAAAACCATCGTCATTTGAAATTCAAACTTTTTAACAGCCCTAGATAATATAAGTAGATCAGGGCAGGACAGATGTTGTGTCAGATGCATTCTCACTCCTGGCAATATGTTTGGCTTTGGCGTGGGGTGACATACAGAAAGTGCATGCAACAATTACTTGCTCTTCTCACCTAGGCTCAGCTGGAAATGACACAGACATTTTTTTCTGTTAATATCTCATCACAATTTTCATCCGTCTAAATATGTTACTAAACCATGAGGTTAGAAAAGGGTCCAGATAATCTGCATATAGTAATGGTTGACAGAGCAAAGGGACTAAATAAGGAGAAGCAGACAAAATTATAGATGTACCTAAAATGTTCTGTTAGATGTTCTTATAATATTACTATGTTATTGTTAGAGTTTATATCAATAAGTATTTTTCTTTTATTATTTTTAATGGAAGTTGTCATTGTAACTGCTCCACTGAGTCATTCAAGTAATACTGTTCACAACTGTGACAGAAAAATAAGCAGGACCATTGTTTACTGTTCCTGCCCTCCTTACATCATGTAGAAATGCACGCACACACAGTGTCAGGGCCAAGCTCATCCATTCATGAATTCAAAGTCCTCTTTGTACATGTTCTGTGTCATTTGGCTGTGTGGGTGAAAGGTTGGCCGCCAGTGATTGGTAAATGAAACGTACACAAGACACAAGAACCTTTTCACAAAATATGTGCTGACAAGGATGGATACTAATTACTCAATGTCCTGTTCTGCACTTTGATTATGCAAAGCAAATACCACCAGCTAAGCAAATACCATAGATGTCATCATATCGCACTGGATATTTGGCTCCAAATTCCATAGAGACTAGGACTTTAGACTAGGACCAGTTAGCTAACTGTAGCTAGTCTACAAAGGATATCCCTATTTGTATATCCTCTTTATACAATTCTTAATTATTTATGGCGGTCATATTTGTGACACTTATACTGTGTTTCTACACAGTGTAAATTATAAACCTTGCAACATGCCCTAGAAATGCACATTCTAAGTAAGGAGGACAAAGTTAATAGATATAGTCCCCTAAAACATGAGTACCTGGAACATATGCACCATCATTATTAGACCATTATCTACAGCTGCTTTCAGTACCATTGAAATGCATTTAGTCTTTTTCTTCAATTGAGCTTTCTGAGTTAACCTCAGTAATTACTTCCTCCTTAAAAAATATGTAGGACTGCTTTCTTCCATTTGTGCAATATCGCTACAATTAGAAATATCCTGTCTCAGAGTGGCTGGAAAAACTAGTTCATGGATTTATTACTTCTAGGCTGGACTATTGTAATTCATTATTATTAGGTTGTCCTAAAAACTCCCTGAAAAACCTTTAGTTAATCCAAAATGCTGCAGCAAGAGTACTGACAGAGACTAGAACGAGAGAGCATATTTCTCCTGTATTGGTTTCCCTTCATATATCAATAATCAGGCCCCGTCTTATCTTAATGACCTTATAGTACCACATCACCCCATTAGAGCACTTCACTCTCGCACTGCGGGCTTGTTGTTCCTCGAGTATTTAAAAGTAGAATGGGAGGGGGAACCTTGAGATTTCAGGCCCCTCTTCTGTGGAACCAGCTTCCAGTTTGGATTCAGGAGACAGACACTATCTCTACTTTTAAAATTAGGCTTAAAACATTCCTTCTTGCTAAAGCATGTAGTTAGGGCTGGATCAGGTGATCCTGAATCCTCCCTTAGTTATGCTGCAATAGGTGTCGGCTGCTGGGAGATTCCCTGGGCAGATGGGCAGATGGCTGCCCCTCCCCAGAATCTGGTTCTCCCTGAGGTTTCTTCCTGTTAAAAGGGTGTTTTTCCTTCCCACTGTTGTTGTGATTTGGCGCTGTATAAATAAAATGAAATAAACTGAACATGCACTTAAACATTTCTTTAAAACACATTACATAACATAGCCTTTTCCTATTTATATGCCACCCTGTCAGTGTAATAATCAGAGACATTTATTAAGTGGAAATTATTTCCCACTTAACAGTTTTTTAAATAAATGATTTCGTAATACTTTTCAGAAGTCTTGTGCTGATGTATTTGTATTTTTCTCTCCATCAGACAGAGCTTGATAAAGTTCATAAGGTGCGGATGGGAGTGGGAAATGGGCTGCATCAGGATGTGTGGCAGGAGTTCCAAAGTCGCTTTGGGAAAATCAAAATGTGTGAAGTATATGGCTCCACTGAAGGAAATCTGTGTTTCATGAACCACATTGGCAAGATTGGATCAGTAGGCCGCTCCAACTTCTTTTACAGGGTAAGTGCATGGAAATAAGCTATTCCATGTGTGTGTGACCAAGCCTACACGCTACTCTCTAGTAAACGAGCACTACCTTGGTGTGTGCTTTCATAAGAGAAGGTAGACAAAAGTAAATGATTATAATAAATCATGTTATAATGTCAAGTAATTTGACATGTCAGTAGAACTGCACAGATTCACTTCACCATCATAACAAAATAATTTCTTTATAAGGAATGCTCATTAGGGGAAGCTGCATTTCTAATGACATCAAGCTCTTAAATAAGTCTAAAGTCTTACTTGCTGGTCTTAAAACACTGAAACATCAAATAAAATGATTAAAAACATTTTTGTTTAATACAAGACTAAAGACAGATTCTGCTTTGGAATTTGTCCACAATTCTTGTGTAAAACATGTGAGTTTTATTATTCATGTTATTATTGTCATAGTAACTATTGCATGTAGTGCCCTAAGTCGAACCTCAGTAAATCTAATTTTTTGTGTTGTTAAGCCTCAAGGCAAATATGAAATTAAATATAAATATTACAAATATAAAATGAATTACTGCATCAACGAGCAATGGCTCGAGGAGGTAAAAACTGACGATTCCAGGTTGCTTTGATATGCCAGTGACCAGACGAAAGGGCTGAGAGGTGAAGGATTTGAGTCGAATAAACGGAGTGCGATGAGACATACTCCACAACCAGGCTAGTGGAGTATGGGAGAGACCGATGGAGACTAACCTACTAAGGAGAATGGAGTGAGAGATGGTGTCAAAAGCAGCACTCAGATCGAGGAGAATAAGAATGGAAAGTAAACTGTAGTCAGCTGCCATAAGAAGATCACTGGTTATTTTTATAAGCGCTGTTTCAGTGCTATGGGAGGGGCGAAAACCAGACTGGAACTGTTCATACAGATTATTATTAGTTAAGTATGAGTGGAGTTGTGTGGCAACTATCTTCTCAAGAATTTTTGAGAGGAATGGTAGATTGGAAATAAGACAAAAATTATCAAAGTTATTGGGATCTAGACTTTGTTTTGTTTTGCTTTGTTTTGCGTTTTGTTTTTGTTTTCAATATTGTGGCGATGGCAGCAACTTTGAAGGAAGCAGGAACAGTTCCAGTAGTAAGTGAAGAATAAATGATAGCAGATATGAGGGGAAGCAAAGAGGGTAAACAGGCCTTGACCAGGTTTTGACTTACAGATGAGTTCTGAAATATCAGTGACAGAGGGAAGTTGGAAAGCAGAAAAAGAGTGTGATGGGAGTGGAAATGCAAAGGAAGCGCTACGTGGAACAAACCAGGTCTTGGATGAGCAGGTAAAAATCTGGTGACCTGAAAGAAGAGTTGAACAGTGAAAACGGTGTCTTGGTTGAATCATCATTTGCACAGACCATGGTGGAGTAATAAGCAGATATTGTTTGATTAATACACTCTTTATAATACAAAACATGATTATTAAACATTTCCTTATGAATAGTAAGACCAGTTTTCTTATTATAGAGGCGTTCAAGCCGTCGGCCTTTTGCTTTCAGAAGCCTGAGTTCAGCTGTAAACTCTCTCAGCAGGGTGCTGACTGAGGGAATGATACAGGTTTGGTTTAGAGTGTGGCAACAGAGTTTAGAATATTATTGAGACTAGAGTTATAATAGGAAACCAAGTCCTCTTGGGTGAGCAGGTTATGAAAATGCAAATAAGTAGAGAAAGCAAAAGAAAGGGTGTCAGGATGGGTTTTCTTAAAATTCTGAAAAGAAATGGTACAAGGGTTCTTGGGCATAGAAAAGGTTATTTTGACATTGAAAGAAAGATCTTGCAATAGATTACCGTGATACCTCCACCACGGCCGGACTCACGAGGCTGGCAGGTGTAAACAAACCCAGGAGTGGAGTTGTTGAGCTGCGAAAAGTCATTGGGCTGTTGCCACGTCTCAGTCAAACAGAAAAAGTCAAACTTATGGTCTGTGAGGAGATTCTAGACGAAATGTCCCTTTTTCGTAAGCGAGCGGATGTTGACATTTCTTAACAATGTTCTTCACATAACCCTGTTGCTTTACTACACTTCTGCCCATCCATGAATACAGTTGGGTCTATTATTTGTTGGGCAAAGATCCTTTTAATAATATTGCCTTTCTAAACCACTGCAGATGGATTTTAAAGCAAACAGTCAATACGGGATTAATGTTCAGACAGCTTTCATTCAAGGAGTTTTACAGAAGTACTGCATTAACTTTTTAGGAGTCACAGCCATTTACATACATTTTCAGAGGTTCAAAAATGTAGATAATGGGCTCACAGGTAGTTTCATCAGCCCCATCTACAGTTGGAGCTATGTAAGTAAAACTAAATTGAACTGAATGCCCACCACCCCTGGCACAGTTGATGGTCATTTTTAACAGCTCACTGAATCAATTGCCACTATTATTCCAGTGCAAAATGTCAGTCTAAATCTAAAGTGCATGATGGTATAATTATTTCTGTGATTAAGAAAAGCAGCTTTGCACCATCTAACTCAAGAACTCTTGAAAAGATAAATTTTCAAGGTCTGAAAGTCCTCTCTCAAGGCCTGATGAAACCAAGATGAACTTAACAAATTGAGAGGAACATAAAAGTACGGGCATGGAGAGAACTCCTTCATGATCTTTAACATACTGGATTACCCATGACTGCCGCTAGTATTTACTGATTCAGTTCAGCTTTATTTACAAAGTCATATTATAAAGGAAAGACTACAATAATAAAGAGAAAAACCCAACAATCAAACAACCGCCTTTGTGCAAGTAGTTTAGAACCTGCTCAGGTTCAGATTCAAAACTGATTGGACAGCACTTCACAGTGCTAATAAATAATGACCAACACTGTATTGCAAAGGTAGCCCAAGGATATATTTAGGATATGGGATATTATTCAGTGTCAAGTCTGTCGCATCATCTCAACCCAGTAGAATACACAGCACCCTCATCAAGGTGATATTACACAAACTAAAAACTTGTCATACATTGAATATGTCATACATGTAATACTAATGTCAGATTATTAAACAACTTCTTACATAGTTATACATGTACTGTAAGTCTGTTGTGACTGTGGAGAAGAATGAGTAGTGAAGTTGCTTTACTGTGGCTTTGGTAGGTATTAATGCTGGCTGTTGTTAATCAGTGGACTTACATAAGAGTGGATCCATGTATTTGGCTCTAATCTCTGACTTCAGCTATTCTTAGATGTGTCCAGGTGACTTTTCATTTGACCCACAATGTTATAAAAGACGTTGTAAAAGAAGTTATAAAACATATGGTTAAAAGTAGTGTCAGTTCTGTAACATGCAGTTAAAATGTATTGTTTAGATTTCTTTTGTTGGTCTACAATTATGAAAACGTTATGGAATAATGAGTGTCTATTAATATAAAGTGTATTAGATTGGACCTTCTTTATACATTTTATAACTGCCCTAATTACATTCAGTTTCTAGATCACTAAAATGCGAATTACCTTGACCATTGATCAAGGCCATGAGTACCATTCACAGAAGGTTGGGGAATGGCTGCAATCACAGCATTGTAAGATGTTGAAAGATGACTCCCGCTTCCATTCAGAGATTGAGAGATGGTCTTTCCCTTTTCATCTGTCCCCGCTCAAACCAGCTTCCCTCCCTGTCCCATGTGTACATCCTCATCGTTGTAAGAGTACACTGTAGGTGTAGATGGACTGTAGAGTCCTGGCCTGACGAGTTGTCTCTTTTGTGTTGTTGGCACTAACAACTATGCTACATTAAAAGTGACTTAAATCCCCTTTCTTAACTATTCTGGTGCTCAATTTCAGCTTTAGTTTGTCATCTTGATTATACCTAAAAACATAAATGCACTGAGTTGTTGGCGTGTGATTGGCTGATTAGATAAGCACTTTGAGTTCTCAGGTGGGATAGAAAAGCACTATCCTAGGAACTTGTCCATTTAACATACTGTATGTGTGTTAATAAGCAGCTGAACAGATGTATCTAATAAAGTGGCTGTATTATGAGTATATATAAAAGGCAAATAACCATATTTGTTTTTTTATTAATTTAATATACTTTGAAAAATATAAGTCTTGAAAGTAAGTCTTTGTAGGTGGCATAGATGTCCATCTGATCACATAACTTGTCAATCAAATGTCTTGTATTAAACAAAAACAAAGACTCATGTACTTTTAGACCCATCTATAAAAGTAAATATTCTATTGAAATTATTAATAGTACCTTCAGTTATTTGTCTAAAAGTGGGGAGTAGTTTACATATTTATGTATCATACCTGTTCTGTGCAAAGCCTGAAGCCACTTTTTATTAGTGAGAAACTAGGACAAACAAGATAGCGCTAGAAAACACAAACCTTAAGGCTAATTAATACAGAGAACAAATGCAAAAGCAGAATATGAAAATCTGTTAATTCCAATTCAATCCATTTAGATACATTTAGATACATTTGAGGTCAATTCAATAGTCAGTCATCATTTTCTGTTGCATCCTCACCCTCCCTGACACACACACACACACACACACACACACACAGAGCAGCTTACATTTGCTCAGTAAATATTAAACCTTTTGATGTGATATTCTTGAGTTTAGACATTTAAAAACATGATTGAGGTCTTGAAGTGATTCAGAGTATGTGAGCTTTGTTATTTATTCTGAATTCTTCTGACCATAAATCTGCTTTTCTTATATCAGTCATTTTGTTTCTAATGTTTATTTAATAGATACTCAAAATGTTTTACACGCATTTTAATTTGTCCTAAAACATTCCGTATTATCATTCTCCTTAATCTTTCGGCTGAGCATGTACGTCATCATGCTTTGCTGGCATTTTTCATATTTAGCAATGTACTGTTTGTGTTTTTCCCATGAAATGCAGATTAAATGTGACACTTCTGCATTGTTGTGTGATTCAGCTTTCAACAGTTCTGCACTTTGGCTTTCAGGAAAATTGTGTTTTAGCAGCTTCAACAATTTTCCCAAATATTTCAACAATTCAGCTCAAGTCATTCAGCTTTTAGCAATTCACACTGCATTTTCTTTAGTAAATGCATTCTCTAGTTTCTTTATATTTTGCTAGGAAAATGCTAAATGTGTCCAGCTGTCAACTGAAACATATACAAACATGTAAATACAATGTACAAAGCAAAGCAGAGTTTTTACAATTCTAATGGACCTGAAGGTCAATATTCGGCATCAACACTATTGTTCGTCAACACATCTGAAATCTCTTAGGCAAGCTTTCTTGAAATTTCTTTTAATAGTTTTCAAATTTTCAGCTAATTACTCTTGAGGATGTGTAAGTGTAGACACAACACTGGTTGTTATATGTTAGTCTGGCTCCTTAAAAACAACATATGAAGAAACAAGGGTTTATTCATACAGTTTTCATAGTTTCATTGTATCTAGTTTTCCATATTGTTTATAATTTGTATGTGAGCATTTCCTCTGTAGTTGTGAAAATCATTGGGCTAAATTGTAAGAACCAATCCATTAATTATTTAGCATTTAGTTTCATTACCTATTGGTTAACAAAAGCTTGACTGACTGACTGACTGACTTTTGTCATTCCTTCTATACACCAACACTGTACATTACAACAAAAATACCTGCCTGGCTCTGAATACAGCAGGAAAGGTACAAGCTGCAGAATCTTGCTGTTCTGGTACGAATGCTGCAGAACCTCTTCCGAGATGTCAGGAGAGAGAACAGACCATGTTGGGGATGAGAGGGTTTCTGTAGGATTTTGTTTGCTCTGGTCAGATAGCGTTTCTGCAGAATGTCCTGGATGGGGGAAAGTGAACACACATTGATCTTCTCTGCTGTCCCCACCCTCTCTACAGATTTCCAGTTTGTGGCACTGCGAGCTCCCAAGCAAACAGATATGCACATAGAAAGTGTTAAGGATAGGAGAGGGTGGGTGAGCTCTCCTCAACCGCTGCAAAGAAGTGCAGGCAATGCAGAACTGTCTTAGGAAGAGCTCTGATCTGCATCACTGAGTGTCTGTTTTCTGTACTTCCAGGAACTTGGTGCTACAGACCATTTCCACTGTTGCACTATTGTTTAGAAGTGGTGTGTGCTGGCTTTACATATTAATGCAAATGTATATGTTTAAATGCCCTTAAAGACATTTAGCATTAAGCAGATCTGTGGGCTAATTAGCTATTCTTATTGAAACTAGCACATTTTAATGTCTACAGTGAGTTAATGCCATCTGCTAAGATGTAGAAATTATGTATAAAGTTTTTTTTGTTTTGTTTTTTTGACAGTGACTACAAAAGGTATTGATTTTTTTTTTCAGGACTTTAAAGCTGCTTAGATACTTCTCTCAATCCACATGGTGTTCCAATCCTCATAGTTGATTACTCTGTTCATCAGTTACCCACCATAACACTATTTCCTTTTGACATTTTGTGTAGCTCCTGTTTAAGTATGATTTGGTGAAGTATGACATTGTGAAAGATGAACCAGTGAAAGATCAGTATGGTTTCTGCCGGCGAGTGGACAAGGGTAAGGTTGGAATACAAATTCATTTCTTATTCTTCCCTTTTAAACTTGAACGTTTTGAACAAGTATTTGTATTGATTTTGAACTTCTGTTATTCTTAGGTGAGATGGGGCTTTTACTTTCCAAGGTCAGCGCTATTAGCCCATTCTTTGGCTACGCTGGAAGCAAGGAACTGACTGAAAAGAAGCTGATGAGAAATGTGTTTGTCAAGGGTGATGCCTACTTTAACACAGGCGATCTCATGGCGGAAGACCATGAGGGCTTCATTTTCTTTAGAGACCGAGTCGGAGACACATTCAGGTACTTAGATAAGATGTTTACGATGTTCTTAGATTTGATTTGCATACATTTTCTATATAGACTTCTATGTAGCCTCTGGTAAAAGACCTGAGCTTGAAGGATCAAGACCATATGCTCTTGATCCTTCAAGCTCATGTCCTTCGAGCTCGGGTCTTCTACCAGAGGCCTGGGAGCTTGAGGGTCCTGTACAGTATCTTTGTTGCTTCTACGACTACGCTCTTCTGGACAGAGATCTTGGATGTTGGTCCTGGGATCTGTTGAAGCCACTTGCCCAGCTTAGGCTTCACTGCCATAAGTGCTCTGATTGCCACAGTGGCCTTTACGCTCCACCTCTTCTTGAGTTTCTCTCTCAGCCCTTGACACTTCTTGCGCCTCTCGAAAGTGTAGTTAGCTTATTACTCTGTATAGCTACATCTATCACTACAGCCATCTTCCTCCACCGTTTCAATATTGGTTAGTCATCATCAGTTTGTCTGTCTGGAAGTCCCACAGGATCTTAGCTCAGTCATTCTGAATGGGGGCATGTCCCATTTAGCCTTGGGAGTTACTAGGCGCAGATGTTCCTGTGTATTATGCAAGCCACCTGGTTATGGCATTCCATGTATGCCCTGTCTGCTAGCATCTTGCACCCTGCTGTTAGGTGCTAGATTGTGGCATCAGTGGCATCTTTGCACAGCTTGCAACTGCAGTCTTCCCGGGTGTGGTAGACCCCAGCCTGTATGGATCGTGTGCTCAGAGCTTGTTCCTGCGCTGCCACGATTAGTGTCTTTCAGTCCAGCTTTGTCCAGCCACTGGTAGGATTTCTGGATGTCAGCCACTTGGTCTATCTGATGATGTCCTCGAACAGGACAGTCCGGCCTTCAGTTAGCCAGATGCTCAGTGACTGCAGTCAGTAGATCAGCTGCTGCTTTCAGTGATCGTCGCAGCAGGGACTGTTGGATGCTGCATGCACATCTTCTAGTAGACCTTCGAAGGGTTCTTCACATAGTTCTGGTATTTGGCCACTAGGGGTTCAGTTTTCCAGCTTAGCCATGATCCTATTGCTCAGGTCAGCTGTTCTTACACTCAGTGCCTTCAACACACCAGGTGTACTTTTGGGCTTGGTGCCCAACAGCTTAGAAAAAAAGTGCTTGTGTGAATTAGTGAATGAGGTAAGTTGTGTAAAAAGCTTTGAGTGCTTAGAGTAGATAAGAGCTATATAAGAAGTCCATTTAACAGGCCCTGTTCTCATCCCTTGCTCACTTGTACCTGCTTTTTCCAGTAGCCCACTACTTATCTGTGTGTCCTGGTTCCTCAATTTGTGACACGGACCTTATCAATCCAGGTGACGTCTGAGCCACTATGGCTTTAGTTATCTCTCTCTCTTGCTTCTATGATGAGGTAGGCTTGGTTTTCTTGTTCACTCGTGAACTTGAACTCCTCTGCTTGGGGCAGTAACTTGTCATTGGCCAGTGTGGTCAGTCCACTTCTTTTCTAGTTAAGACTTGAAGGCAAGCTGTAGGTCATTTGATGAAGCCACCTGAACCACATTATGAGAAAAAAGCAGATGTGAGATCTTGAGAACAACAGAGTGTAAATCATCCACTATTTGGCTACCTTTAGCTTTTAAAAAAATATGAACAGAATCAGTGACAAGGCCCTGGCAACTCCTACGAAGCAAGGAAAAACAAGAGATCAGTTTACCCTTGGGAAAGACTTGCCAAAGGCCCACACTGAATAAGGATTAAACAAAAAATCAAAAAATTAAAAAGGACAGATGCCAGCAGTAACACAGGTTGTTACCATACGAGTGTAAAGCCTGGTCTGACACAGACTATGCTTCTACCAATTAATTTTTTCCCCCCCAATTTCAGGTGGAAGGGTGAAAATGTATCCACGACAGAGGTGACAGAGATTCTTGGGCTGGTAGATTTTATCCAAGAAGTCAACGTGTATGGAGTGCAAGTACCAGGTATCATGTCGCCATGCTTAATTATTAATGCAGTTACTAAGACTGTGAGAACTTGCAGTATAGATGTTTTCTTTTTTTAAATATCCACAATATCTACTTCGCCAAGTGCTACATTTTTGCTGTCCTTAGCCAATTAAACACAAGCAGGATGTCCATGTGGCATCAGTGAAAAACAGTATCCCTTGACATTGATCCATGTTGTTCACAGGACACGAGGGCAGAGGAGGAATGGCATCAATCATTGTAAGACCGGGCTTCATATTTGATGGAAAGAAGCTGTTTGAGCATGTAGTGAGGGATCTACCAGGATACGCTCGTCCACTTTTCATAAGGCTTCAGGTAAAATATGTTACTAAAATCAGTTTAAACATCCTGCTACTCTGAAGTAACTCAGATTGTTTTTTCCTCTCAGGAGGTCATGGAAACGACAAGTACCTTCAAACAGCAAAAGTTCCATCTGGTGCAGAGTGGTTTCAACCCCTCAAAAGTCGTTGATCCTCTCTATGTGTTGGACTACAAGCAAAAGAGCTACATTCCTCTGACAGACACGATCTACCAGAGCATCAGTGCTGGAGAGCACAAGCTATAGAACTCACAAGTATGAGTGTGACTATACAGTTTTAAATAGTGCACAAGAGTTTGAAAATGTTTAATGAATATTAAACATCTGACACATAATATGAACCTGAATGTGTTACTATGTCACAGCAATCCAATGACTAAGCCTAATGAAATACTTCAAATGGAAAACTAGAAAAGATCTTCAGATCTTTTGGATTTGATGACACTGTAGATATTAGTAGTAATAATAAATGCAATTTTGGAAGAATTCAGACAATAAATTATACCTTTTTACATCATTCTGTGTGTAATTCTGGTCAGATTTTTCCCCAATCATATCTCACTGTGCCTGCACCCTCTTTTTCATGGAACTCCTCAACCGGATTTTCTGTCAGAAAATGTATAAAATGACTACTGTCATTGTTTTGGAAGCACATTTTTTTGATGGATAGGATTTTTAAGCTCACTGACAAATATACTAGATTTCCTCAGCTCTTGTTTTGCCAGTTGGTTGATTTTAGTTAGTGCTGTCAGCGTTAATCTTGTTAAAATGATGTTAACGCCATAACTGCATTAACTCAGCAAACCTCCGTTAACGAGTTACCGGCAGATGGCCCCGTGCATGGGGCTGGACAGCGTCAACGTGTTAACGAGCTAACCGTGCTAACACGTTGACGCTGTGCAGCCCCGTCCTATTGCAGTAATCCAGAATATTCCAGAATCAACACAATGAAGTTACCTGTCTCTCTATGTCTATGCCCATACACATTTCTTCTGCATTTCTGTATAGATCAACCTGTAGATGCCCCTGGTCATGGCCTGAACATGAACAGTCAATTTATGTTTTTCTTACCAGGGCTGCAGTTCATGTGCGAAAAGAAATGCTTAATTATAGTGAGTTAATAACACTCTACAAGCTGGTGGAGCATTGTTGCTTGTCTTCGATCTCATTAGACAACAGTGTAGCAGTGATAACCTGAGCCTGTCACTCCCTTACCTCAGCAAAGTGATCGCATAAACAATCAAATAAGCTCTTTCACATTTTCTTTTTGTGATGCAGTTCATGCCATAGCCACTGGATGTCAGCACATTGCATGACTCACAGAAAGACCTTCATGGAAGCTGGTCCACTCTAAGAGAGTTAGCAGCTCTCTAAACTAGATAATGCAACAGTTTAATATGGTTTATTGTAACTTCTGGGTAATATTTTGAATATTTGTGGCAGGCATGAGACAAGGGCTCAGTTGAACTGGGCAGAGTGGAGAGAGTGTGGACCCAAATACAGATGGTGACAGACTTAAAATGAAAGTGAGCATTTATGACGGCCAAGAAAAATACAAACAAATGCAAAGAACAGAATGACTAAACTAGAAAAACCTAAACTGGAAAAAACTTTAAAACACGATATCAGAAAAAACTGTCACATGATATCAAACAGAAGCTGTCAATTCAGCTCTTCAGTGTGGGCAATCATAATGAAGCAGTTCATTCTAAGTTGTAGATTTGAGCTGCGCTTCATATTTTTGGCCACCAGATGTCACCAAAGATGACTTTTGAAAAGCTTTGCGTAATGAACCGTTTTTCAATACAAGCTTCAGTGCTTCAGAAAGCGCCATTTGGCCAACAGTACAGACATGGAACACGGAAAAATGCAGCAAGTGATGCACAGATAATCCGGCAACAAACAGAGGAAGACAAAAAGGCTTAAATACACAGATGGAAAACAAGGGAATGAGACACAAGAGGAGAGCACAGCTGGGAGAAATTACACATAGCGAGACGGGAAGGAAGCAAAACTGGAAACATTAGCAAAGGACACAAGACTATCAAAGTAAAACAGGAAACGAGACATTCACAAAGACAGACTTGAAACTGAGACATGGAGATGTGACTTGACTGCAAAACACGGGGGATGCATGAACCTGGAGGAACCTAGAAAACCAACACTAAACATAGCTTTTAGTTCATGAATAGTTTTGGTACAGTAAATATTTTTAACTGTCTAAAGCAGTGTTACAGCAAGTGCAGCGCACATAAATGAGTGGACAGGGTGATGGACACCGGTAAGAGCAGAGGAGGGGAGCTCTGTGTTTATATTAAAAACAACTGGTGTCACTGGAGTATGTAACAGTTAAGTGTTGCCAGTTCTATCTGCAATGAGAGTTTACAGTTGTCATAAAGGCTCCTGTTCTTACTTAACCCTGGATGCTAACATCACAGCAGCTTTGGACTACTTGCTAAATACTATTAATAAAGTCAAAGGAGCTTGCAAAGAAAAGCGTCTGGACTTCTTTAAATTACTTGAAGACGTTTCACCTCTCATCCGGGAAGCTTCTTCAGTTCTAAGGTCAAATGGTGGAGAGTCCCAGATATAAACCTAGTGGGAGTAACCCCCCACAGAGGGACAAAAGGACCCCCTGATGATCCTCTAATCGCCTGAGCCAAGGTGTGAAACTGGGTGTGGGTCCCAATCAGCCAGAGTTTCGGGTGTGTTCGTTGTGAAACCTGGCCCCACCTTATCATGCGAATTCCTGAGATCAGATGGCCCAGGATGTGAGTGGGCGTTAAGGCGTCTGGGAAGGGATCTCAAAACTGGATTATAGATGGCAGAGAGTTGGTGTCGTAAACCCCCGCCTCTGTTCAAAGATGGTCGCTCACAGTGGACATAGATGGCTTCTTTCACTCCTCTTTCAAACCATCTGTCCTCTCTGTCCAAAATGTGAATCTGACCTCAGGAATTCGCATGATAAGGTGGGGCCAGGTTTCACAATGAACACACCCGAAACTCTGGCTGATTGGGACCCACACCCAGTTTCACACCTTGGCTCAGGCGATTAGAGGATCATCAGGGGGTCCTTTTGTCCCTCTGTGGGGGGTTACTCCCACTAGGTTTATATCTGGGACTCTCCACCATTTGACCTTAGAACTGAAGAAGCTTCTCGGATGAGAGGTGAAACGTCTTCAAGCAACTTAAAGAAGTCCAGACGCTTTTCTTTGCTAGCTCCTTTGACTACAATGACCTGGATGACTGAGAACCTTCACAGACATACTATTAGTAAACAACAGAGGGCCGATCCCGACAGTTTTTGTAATGGGTGATGACAAAAGAGTCATTTTTTTAAAACTCCCTTGCCCAAATTTTATTAGCATATCCATCAAGGAAACAACACACTTGACCACAATAATAGTAACACTGGTTTCAAGGCTTCACCTCTCTCCCATCTCGGACTATTTGAACAGATCTCTGTTTTCTATTCCAACATACAGACAAGTTATTAACATGGTTAAACCACTCACTAGAACAATACAAGTGTGACCAGTGCAGACTTTTGAACAACTTCATGACTTCATGACCAACCGGACTATATTCAATGTGGACTGTCAGAAGTCTGCAAGACATGGCTTATCACCAAAACTAATCATACAGAAGTACGGTACTGAGACTCACACGAGTGAGCTTCATTCAATGAGCTCCTTCATCTTTCTGCTGTTAAGGGTCAGATTCTTTTGTCCCCCAACAAGAATCTAGATTTTCCACTTCTTTCCTGTAAGCCTTGATGTCATTTGAAAACTTCACAATTTATTTGATTCATGTAGTTGTAAATGAACAGTGACTAGAGGAGTGAATTGACTATGCAGCCTTGTGGTACCCTCATACTAAACATCAAGGCAGAGGAAATGTGGCTATCTAACCTAACAGACTGGAGTCTGTTGGTTGGAAATCCCAGAGTTAAGTTGCAAAGTGAAGTGCTGATGCCCAGATGTGTGGCCATCAGCTTGGATGGTACAACGATGAGAAGTCCACAAACAGCGTTCAGAGAGTAGTGTCCAGAACTTTAGTTTTATCCAGATGTGTCAGTGTGAAGTGCAGGATGGAGGCATTGGCATCCTTTGATAAAAATGTGTTGTTTGAACTGTGTTACTTATTAAATTTCACAACTGAATGACTTGAAGGCGGTTGGTGCCGTGGCTCCAGAGACCAGCTATGTGCTAATAGTCTGACACCGCTTTGAGAGGTCACACTGACACTTAATGCCCAGGTTTTCTTCCACCCCGACACTGAAAACCACTCTTAGTATTGCACTTCATTACTGTATTCCAGTGTTTTGTACAACTATAGTTTGTCTTATGCTCTTGAATGACAAGGGGTTGTTTTTGTATTTGTTTTTTGTTTTGTTTTTTTGTTTGGGGGGGGGGGGGGGGGGGGCAAAATAAGGTGCTAAAAATACAGATTAAAAATCACTAGCGATGGCTGCTGTCAATACCAGCATGTATGTATAAATATATTATAAATATATATATTTTATTCATTTTGAAATAGTCACTGTTAGAAAAAACACTTTTTTTCCATCATAAATTTTCACGTTCTTCCCATCAGGTTGATGCAGTGAGCTCTGATATGTTACTTGTTAGTAATGCTGTTAAATGCTGGGTTTTACATCTGCTCAGAGTGTGTATGGAAAAATATTTTCACCTGCATGATGTTTGTAATGGCAACCCACTTGTTTTTTGTGTAGCAGAGCATCTGGGCAGAAAGCGAGAGGTAAAACTCAATAGCAGCTGAATTTGTTAATTAGATATCAGAGAAACACAGTGTGCCATTTTCTTGAAGGATGATCAAAGAGTCTTGTAGATTGTTCCAAAATAAAAATCAATGGGTTTTTTTTATTATGAATAAAAATTTTTTAGAATAAAGTCCTAAAACAACTCATGTTTAAAATAATTTCTCCATGCTCCAAACTGCATCCCGATTGGCCATATAGTTAAAACTACAATAAAGTAAGTCCAAAACTTCTGCATCTCATTTTTTTGTACTGTTGATCACATCATCCCCGATCCGCTCAATCTGATTTAAGAGAAATACAGAAAAGCAGAATGAATCCTACATCAGACAGCATTCCTTGATCAACAGTTTAGCGACTTGCCTCTTCATTTATGAGACATTTAAGGAGTGTTATTAAAAGAAGAGGGGATGATAAACACTCATAAACACAATCCTGTCTCAACTTTTTTTGAGATTTGTTGTGTTGCGTTCAACACTTGTTTTATTTGCATTTTTGGAATTGGAACTCTAAATTCCAGTTCCAGTCCAAATGACTCTCACTCCTAACTTTTCGACCTTCTTCACTAACAAACCCCAGCTATCGTGACCCGATTTTTTTATTTTATTTATTTATTCATTTGGGGGACGGGGCTTAAATTCTGACTTTCCATTGAAGTGTTAATGTTATTAATGCTTTGTTTTGTTTTTTACTATAGTTGTGATGGTACCTGAGTCGTCGATGTCTGTTTCCTGTTTTATTGTGATAGTCTCTTACCCTGTGTAGATGTTTAGTTTTGCTTCCCCTGTTTCATTAGACAGATTTGTTCCAGCTGCGTTTCCACCTGTTGCCCATCCTCTCGTCATCCTGCATATTAAACCCCTTAGTATTTCTATGTTACCGGTCACATTGTCTCATGTTTAGCGTAGTTCTGATTTACTGGTGATCTCTTTAAAAAGAGATCAAAGGGGGAATTGTGAGATTATCCTATCCTATGTCTATAATCGAAATGAGTGAATCATTATACTGCTGTAAGCCACACCATACTCCTTATTATAGAGAGTATTAGTTTGTAGCTGTAGTTCTAGTTTGCATTATGCTTCTGAATTACAAAAGAATGTGAAAATCATTAGATTCATTAGATAGGTTTGTATTATCCTATACTGTTGATTTACTGTGAGTGAGTTACACTGTTTCATGACATTTCATACTGCTGAGTTAAGAAGAGAATACTGTGTGCAGAGAGCACAAAGCACATTCAACAGGAGCTTCACCCCCTTGTTGGAAGCAGATAGGCAGGGAGCCAAGGTCATAACACAGGCTCACTGAGAGTTAGAGGGTACGTAAGTTTAGGCTTTTTATGACTAGGTGGGGGCCACTAGAGGCTACAAGAGCTTGAGTAACCCTCCACCAGTTGGAGATTTGCTGTGTCCCTCTGCATGCATGTCTCCCCATCTGGATGGTTTATGCTCATAAAGTCTTGAATTATATGGAATAAATGATAGTTGATTGAGCATTTATACACCGAGTATTGTCCTTCCTTCAGCCCAAAGATCGAAAGAATTGGGAGGTTTTAACACTGGTTTGTAGTGATTTTGATGCAGGTGCTATTCACACATCTGTAACAAGGACTAAGTGCTACCCCTTTGAAAGAGCTAAGAGTTTTACTTGGCTATAATGGTTAATTCTGGAGATAACATGACACAGCCATGGTTTTGTCTGTAGAAATCCTTGCTGTAAAATACTTGGGGATAAGACCGAGTTCTAACAATGTAGTCAATTTCTGACATTCTAAACTGCCTTAGTTGATGGGATAAAAGTAAAGAGTGAGACCACATGAAATGACCCTATTCTTTCATCTGGATTCAACGTAAGTTTGCAGACGTTATTGGTGAATCCTGCAACTGAAGGATAAAGGTCACTTGTTAAAGGATGTCAGTGGTCACATTTTTGGACCAAAAGATAGATCGTTTGAAAGAGGAGTAAAAGAGGCCATTACAAATAAACATTATTGGACAGAGGTGGTGGCTTACGACACCAGCTATCAGCCACCTACAATGGAGTTTTTAGATCTCTTCCCAGGCGCCTCAACCCCCACTCACATCTTGCAAGAGGGGACCTCAATAGAGTGAGGCAAGGTATTACAGTGGTTTTACAAAAAACCTCTTTTCACACTTTGGCTCATGTGTTGACACACATGATTGATGGTGCATCAACAACCCTCTTAAAGGATCCCCCCCCCCCCCCCCCAGGGTTTAATTACCTGGTGCTCTCCACCTTTAGGTTTAAGAAATGAAAAAGTCAAGTGTCTTTCTTTCCAAGTTCCTTTGTTTATGTCTAACTAATATCACACGAGTTTGCAAAATACAAGCCAGCTTGAACTGTTGTTTAATAATTTCAAACACAAATACAAACACGCTTACACTTATCTCACCATCCACGCAATATATTTCCAGCTCTAACTTAATTAACCACAGCTAGAACTACATTCATTTCAAACCTGTAAATTATTGACATGATACGTCCCACATTACAAAAGTTAAATATTGCATGTATTTATGTTAAACATGAAATGTCTGTTGACATTAGTCTACTAAACAGACTAAAAATGTACTCTAGACATGACATTTTACACTTAACATGACAATGACATTAGTCTGTGGACATTTTTAAAAATGTCATGTTCATATAGAATGTTGACATTTATTTCCCTCCACATAAACATACATGACGGGGCTTAACAGTCACCTTTCCATGAATAAGTTGAGTGTGTTTGGCATATAAAGTAAGGCTGTCCTCACTGAACGTCACACTACCCTGTTAACTGAAAGGCCACAAATATAGACAAAATAAACCAAACACTGATGATATATTATACTCCACCACTCCAGCTTGAAAGTTATGGTAACATTACTCATCCATCAAACAGTGTAGATGAAATAAACAAATTACTCTTCAAGTATTACATTTCTTGTTTCTTCTTGTAAAATAATGTTTGAACACCAGGGTGTGGCTTTAAAGAAAAGAAATGATTAGAGACACAGAAAGACATCATAAATACAAATAATGATGAACAGACAGATTTAGTAAAATGTTTTATTAGAATTTAGTAAAACAAAACAGGAAATGAGTACTTAACAACTACCACAACAAAACAGGAAACAGCAAAAAAATGAAAGGAAACATTTTTACAAGTGGAAATTTCAAAATACAAGTTCAAATTGTTATTCACATTCTCTATTCTACGAGCTCTCACACTTTGCAACATATTTACCTTCAAACTCCTGGCCACTCCAGGGCAGTTCTGTCCATAGCCTCCCGGATGGCCTCCCAGCTGGCTCCGTGATTTGGTTTGTTTCCATCGCTGGCCACCCAGCCAGCCTCCCGACTTGCTTTGCTTCTGCTACTGGCCTCCAGGCAGACCCTCTAAACTGCAGTGTTCCTAGTGCTTACAACAAGGTCAGGCTGAACCCTAGAACAGTGTCTTGTATATGCTTTTATTTCTTTGCTTAAATAACCTTCATTGGCATGTTTTACTGGAGTTATTCTATCCATCCATCTCCTACTTATAACTCAATCTAACACTCTGAACTATGTCTACATACCTAAATACTGCTATTATGTGATTGGCTGATTAGATATCTGCGTTAGTGAGCTGCTAAATTAGGACATTTTTGCTCTGCTTACAACTATTTCATAAATTATGTATTGGACAAAATTAGAGAAAACGCCATCACACATTTTGGACATAATATGAAGAGAATCTTGTTCTTTCCCCAAACTCCCGTGTTGTGTCTTCTCCCAGTGTTTGTGCTCTCCGCTCCCGTGTCTCAGCACTCCCCGTGCTGGGTGCTGTCTGGCACTCCACACCTCTCGTGGAGTCTCACGTAATGTCTCACCACACTCTCAATTAGCTCCTCCGACGAGCCCTGATCAGCAGCAGGTGTGTGGTTTCGGGTGTGGCCAGTCCCCTAGCAGGGCCACACCCACCAGGCCTGAAGGTGCCTGTAGACGAGTGCTCAGATACACAGCCACCCACACACACATATGTACAATCATAGAATACATAAGTAACATAAGTCTATAACTGACATGAAATGGCTCATTATTTTACTATTAATTATCACAAGCTGTTGGTTCATTCTCTTGATTTATATTTCACTGAAAGTATATTACTGAGACTAAGTTGCAACACTTTTTTTAACTACAAGTTGTGTCACTGCCCACACCCACGTCAGAATAGGCTGCTTATGGATTGTTGATGTAAAAATAATGCTCACTCATGAGTAGCTACTAAGTAAGGTGACGGCAGACTTGCCCTCAGTCCTCTCTGTAACAGAAACAACAGCTCCTTAACCAGAGAGGAGATGTTTGTTGTTACACAAATAAGAATTATTTACATACTAAATAACACTGTGTGTTCCCATTGTGATGTCAAATGTTCATCATCATCATCATTATCATCATCATCTTTATTTATAAAGCACTTTAAAACAACCACAGCTGACTCAAAGTGCTGTACATTGGAACTAAATAATAAAATTACATAAGATATAAATATAAAATATAAAATAATTAATTAGTTTGTTAGTTTCTGTGTAATTGTGATGAAATAACTTATTATGACTCACAAAAGCCAAAGAATAAAAATGGGTCTTAAGACGTGTTTTAAAAGTGGGCAATGAAGGGGCCTCTCTAATGCGCAAGGGCAAGTTATTCCATAATTTAGAAGAAGCTCAGACAGGTAAGGCTCAGCAAGATTGTGAAAGCATTCAAAAACAAACATAAAAAATTTAAAAAAAGAAAAAAAAAAGAAAAACTCTAAAAGACATAGGTAGTCAGTGCAGCCGGCCAGCACAGAGGTTATATGCTCTCTTTTACAACCTGCTTTTAACCTGCTGCAGACGTGAGAGCAACAACTGACTAACCCCACATAAAGTGAGTTACAGTAGTCCAGACGGGAAGAAATAAAAGCATGGACCACTGTTTCAAAGTGCTCCCTGGAAAGAAAGGAATTCACTCTTGCCAGACACTTTAAATGATAAAAGCTGGACTTCTGCACTGCTCTAATTTTCTTTCCAATTAAAAATCACTGTCAATTTAAAACCAAGGTCAGTAATAACAGGTTTAAAATAAACTTCCAGGGGTCCCAAGTCAACAGAGGAGGACTCACAGGGACCATCAGGTCTAAACACCAAGACCTCTGTTTTCTTTTCATTAAAATTAAAAAGGTTTAAAGCCAACCAAGCTTTAATGTCTAGACATGTCAAGAGAGGTCTTATGGAGATGCCAACCTTCTGCTTTAGTGGCAAATACATTTGGCAGTCATCAGCATAACAATGAAAAGAGATCCCACGCCTTCTAAGGATGGAGCCCAGAGACAATAAATACAGTAAAAAGAGCAGTGGCCCTAAAATTGAAGAATTAGATGATTCGGAACTGAGAAGGCTATCAGAGAAAGTTCTATTTGCCACATAAGACCTAAACCAATTAAATGCAGTGCCGCCAATATCCACTAGATCATCTAATCGAGATATTAGATGCTGTGGTCTGCTGTGTCAAAGGCAGCAGTTAGGTCAAGCAAGACCAGAACAATGTGGTTATCAGACTCACATGCCAGAAGGATGTCATTAAAGACCCTTAATAATGCAGATTCTGTGCTATGAAGTGTTTTTAAACCTGACTGAAAAATCTTAAGGATGCCATTATTATCTAGAAAATCTTTCAGCTGACAAAAAACAGTTTTCTCTAAAACCTTGGAAAGTAAAGGTAGCTTGGAAATAGGCCTATAATTAGCTAAAACTGTGTGAACAAGACCAGGTTTCTTAAGCAGTGGCTGCACTACTGCATGTTTCAAGGTTGCAGGAACCACACAAGAGGACAGACTACTGTTAATAATGGCAGGGGCAGAATGCCCTATACTAGGAAAAATTTCTTTTAAAAATTGTGGAGGGATAGGATCCCGGGGGGAACCTGCGGGCTTAATATGGCGAATCACATCCTCTAAATTGGAGACAGTCACAAGCTCAAACTCAGTAAAAACAGCCTTAGGCTGCCTGGTTTTTAACTATTTGTGATTAATTAAATCACTACAAACCACTCAGCAGACAGATCACAGGTAATGAAGTACTGGTTAGTATTGTTTGTTCTATCTTTAGCTACCTGAGGTTACAGGTGACTTTTTTTTTAAATTAATTAATGTTGTCTTGAAAGGGACAAGTTCTACATAACTGTAACAGTATCTATACACTTTTGTTTCTTTTCTTTTTTTTTTAAGTCAAATATAAGAAGCTACAAAAAATGTTACTTAACTTGACATTACAAAAAGGATTTTTGTTAAAATCTCTAAAAGAATCTCAGAGATTCCAAGAAGGCCAGGTACCCTGAACTGTCATTCTGTGCATAAGCGCAGATGACAGTGAGGACCCCTTCCCTGACCAAAAGGTGCAGAAAGGTGATGTTCAATGTAGCAGTTGTCAGTCTTGGTAACCAGGGATCGGTTTGAAAAGGTCTCTGTCTTTGGCTGCCACCCAGCAAACGCTGCACCTAAGCGCTTCGGTGCCTCTGGCGGCTGGTGAGCCTACAGGAGGGTGTGCCCAGCCAGGCCCCATGGCCTAAGACATGGCCATCAGGTGCTCACTGGCCGCCCTCCCCGGGCCTGGCTCTAGGACGGGGCCCTGGTAACCCTATCCTGGGCAGGGTGAACTGTTCCCTTGGTCTTGTACTCATAAGGGTCTTCTGAAATACTTACTCTAGTCCCTCACTCAGGACCAATTTGGCATGAGAGATCCTACCATGGAGCAAAATCTGCCCGACAGGTGAGGGCAGTCAGCTGGAAAGCTGAGGACGCTTGGAGAACATCAGTGCCGAATCAGAAGCACTGTGTGCATAAACACTAAAGAAAAAGCAATCAGATCACTGTGTGAGTCCCTATGTGTTCACAAATGCTTATATTAATGGGTGTATTAATGGGGCAAGTTGTATAAAGCGCTTTGAGTGCTCAGGTAACCCATGGGGCCTGGCCACCAGGCGCTCTTCCTTGGGCACGATGGAGCAAGGTCTGGATCCAGGGCTGGGCCCCAGTAACCCTATCCCAGGCAGGATGACGTGCTCCCCTGATGTTACACTCATGTTTATCTTCTGAATCACTCTTTGTCTGGTCCCTCGCCCAGGATGAATTTAGGATCCCTGGGACACACAAATCCCTTCATCACAAAAACGGTAGCAATTCATGGAGGGGATAATCATTTTAATCGAATCCATTTTTAACATACTGCTATTAGCCCTGTGCAACTTATGTTAATGCCCTAATAAATAAAAATGAAAAAAGGCACTCGCTTGACACTTCAAGCAAAATGGTTTTTAACCAGAAATTAATGGTAGAATACTGTATGTTGAGAAATAAGGGTTGAAATGTGATGAAATGTTCACAGACAGATGTGTTATATGAAGAGTTCATTACTTCTTACCCTAATTACCACTACGGACTATTGTATATTAAAATAATAAATCTAAAATGTACTGATAACTTATAAAATATTATTCAAATAGTTTAAAAAACCCCTCAAAGGTAGCTTAAGAGATATGGAACAAGAAAGGAAGGAGGCCCACAGACTGCTTATGTATTGACTGAGAGTTCTGTGCTATGCGTCTGCATAAATGCAGAGAAAACTCAAAATGTTTTGGGACATGAAGGGTTTGGGCCACGCTGGGTACAATACACCGCTAAAGGGCAAACGTTATCCCATCCACATACTACAGTGAGATAGGCAATGTACAACAGACAAAACCTATACTTGTGAAGTCGTAGATGGAGCTTTGACAAAGACAAACGGACAAACAGACAAACAGCAGCACATATAGTGGTGCAGTTATGCCCTTCCCCGCCCGTCCCCAAATCCCCTCCCCTCTTCTCCGATCTCACAGGGGTCAAACAACGTCACGCCTACTCTTTGGGTATTGTCATATGTTCTCGCGACATTACCTTCCCTCTTAAAAAGGAACGCGATCACTGACACCTCGCGAGGTTCTTGTTAGTCGTTGTCCGCCCTCTGGCGATGCCGTCTGAAGTGTGTAAAATAGCAGCAAGGAAATCTCTGGGAGTCTAGGAGGAGCTACGGCAAGGTCGATATCAGCATCGTTTTCAGGGCAGCAGAAGGACCATAAGTGGCTGGGATCTAGTGCTGTGTCCCCGAGCGAGGGACAATAAATTGTGAGTTTTGGGATTTATCACCGTGGAAGAAGAAGTAGGAGAGCGACGGAAAGTTTACAATCTGTAGTCTTGTTCCGACCGTGCTAACAAGCTACCCTCACTACTCCTCCTTTCCTCGCCGCTATCCTGCGCCTTTTCTAACCAGTCAGAGCAGCGAGTTCATTTTTCCTGTAAATAGGAAGACGCTTTGTAACGGGTGGCAACCGGGTTTTTGCTCGCATCCATTATATTGTGTGGCCGAGTAAAGCGTTTGATCCACACGCTTTCCACGTTCATCTCTGTTTGCTGTACCATGTCAGCACCATCCTCTGCGTCTTCCGCTCCGGCGGAGAACTCTGCGACGGACCATGATTTTCTAGCCCCGGATGCGGGGCAGAAGCCACCCGGTCCGACGCCCAGTCAAAGCCGTTTCCAAGTGGACCTCGTGGCTGAGGCTGCGGGCGCCGCCGATGATAAGACTCCGAGCTCCGACGCCTCTGCCGCTGCCCCAGATGCTCCGAGTAGCAATCCAGCTGTCAGCGGAGAGGAAGCTAAAGGCCGGTTTCGGGTGGTGAACTTTGCGGATCCGACTGGGGTAGGCAGCGTGGACTCTCCGGAGGCAGCGCCGACTGAGGGAATGCAGAACGGAGACACGGTGATGAGCGAGACTAGCTTACATTCGTCGACTGGGGGGCAACATCACTATCACTATGACACGCACACCAATACCTATTACTTGAGAACTTTTGGTCACAATACCATCGATGCCGTGCCCAACATCGATTTCTACCGGCAGACAGCAGCACCGCTGGGGGAGAAACTCACCAGACCCACCCTGTCGGAGCTGCACGATGAGCTGGACAAGGTAAGACCACTCGCATCACCCGAAACTACTGGTTGAATCATATAGAAATCAGACTACAACTTATCTTATTATAATGGGAATTAACCCCAACTGTCAGAGTGTTCACCTTATGTATTTACAATCTCCGTTTATTGTCTTTAAACCATCACATGCCGCTCTACGTGTTATTGGTAGATGGGAACCTCTGCTTTTCCCGTGTACTCCATCTAGGTCACAGCAGTCCTGTCAGATAAAGTTGTTTTTGTTTTTGTTGTTGTGGTGTGGTTTTTGTTTTTGTTTTTCTTCTTCGGACAGATGCTCTGTAAGATGTTCAGGTCAAAATGACTGAACCCAGACTACCGCTGTGTTTGCTGGTTTGTGTCACTGTTTACGTTATTAAGAAACAAACATATCTAAAGAACATGGCAGATGTTTCCCTTGTAAATGACAGTCGCACTGAAAGCACTTTCGTGTTGCTAGTATTAATTCATTTTTAAGTAAAAACTTTATTTCTGAACTGTGGTGGTGTTTCCCCCCCTTTTCCTCTAACTGGCCTGGAGTAGCCTGTTATTGTGAAGGTTATATTCTGATAAACTTCAAAGTGACTGTTGGCAGCAGTACCCTGACGAACTGATTTTCACTAACCACAATGAACTCCAACACGGACCCAAGCTTGTATGACAAAGCCCAGGTTCTCAGTGTTTTAAATACATTTTTCCAAAAAAATATCCACTTCAGTTTCATCCATATTGCTCATCTTGTATTGCGTCCATAGCTTAACAGAACATTTGTATGCTGTGTTTTGCTCTGGTGAGAAGTCACCTTGCTTACTGGGTCAGGTTAGATTGTTGGATGTTGCGATAAAGGAAAACGGAAGAATTCTTACACTTTTATTGCGTGTAGAAGTTCTTTATTTACTACAAAGTGTTTCGAGACAACTTTTGTTATAAACTGGCGTGGTCTAAAGAAAATTGCATTAACTTTATGCTGTCTTTCAGCGCAAACCAGTGTCATCACATTTGCAAGTCAAGAATTGTTACTTGGTGCCGAATTACTGGCACCAAATCAAGTCTGTTGACACGAGACTTGATTTTCCGGTATATCATTCAAAACTAAAGCAGGACGCCTTTGTCAATGCCTGCCCACTCCAGTCGATTGTATACCTTATGAAACTTAATGAAAAGTAAAGTCTGTTCTGATCGCTTTTTTTTTTTTTTTTTTTTTTTTTTTTTTTTTTTTTTTTTAAATATATATATCTAAACATCAAGTAGTTAGTGTTGAAAAGCTGGTTTTGTTTTTTCAACTAGAACAGGGCTTCTATTGTCTTCCCCAGTCAGGCTATATTGAGACTTTATGGCAAATATTTAGTAGGCAAGTATGTTTCAACACCACAGAATTACAGCTGCTAGCAGATATGCATGATCAGCTGATGGACAATGGAATTTAATTAGCTGCTGTGGTTGGCTGATATTCATACAAGCTGCACTCTTTGGCTCAGTAGATTGGAAATAGCCTTTGAACATTAAATATCATGGGGTTTCTTTTAGTTTGAAGGTCATGGTCACCTTGGTGCTACTACTTTATCATGTCTGTCACTGAGTGTTTTGCAGTGTTTGTGTGGCACGCCCAGATCGAAATGTGGAATGGAAATTCCACCAATTGATTGTTGCTTCTGGTTGTTTTTCATGGCAATCAATGAGTCCTCTTATAAAGTTGGTAAAGTGTCTATGTGAAAGCTGAACGCATTGTCTTTATGTAATTGACTGTGGCAGCAAACTCCACTGAGAGTCTTGAGCCTCTAGTGACATGGGCCGTCAGGAACAGGCAGGTAAGTAAGTGTTGCCGTCCTGTAATGTTGAGCTCCAAAACAGCACCTTCAATAGCGCTGCGCTATGGGTCCATATTGAAGAGCTGGAAGGGAAACTGTGACAGGGAAGATTTTATTCAGTCCAGAGCAGCAGAGCATAAACACACTGTGCTTAAATATTGATGTCGCACTCAGTGCTGCTGAAGTTTGACATTAGACTGGAATATTGTACATAAAATACTGCTCTCTATACTTTTAGAGTAGCTGGGACAGTAGTTAAGGATAAGTTCAGTCTTAACTCGAGTCTTAATGGCATTTTTGCCGCAATACTTGCAAAATGTGCAGTTTCTTTCATGTCCTCTTATTGCTCCTGGATTTTAATGTGCTGAATCCAAAAACAACAGTTAAAAAAAACTATGGATAAGCTATTTAGTTTAATTTTACACCTATGCACTTTGTTTAGATGATTTTCAATCATACATTGTGAGCATAGAGATATATCTCTATCTGTATATGGTAGGTGAATTATTGTGATGTGACGCTTTCTTAATTTTGTAACAAGATTTAAAAAAAAAAAGAGATAAAGAACACTTGATGCAAACCATTATATTGGAAGGCACAGCTGGATTGTTCCACATCAAATCTCAAAAGATTTTCCCGAATTTATTCAGAGGTAGGCCAAGTCAGGATGTGGGTGTGGGATGCTGTGACACTGAGACATGCACAGTTAATCAGTTAGGTCTGACGTCTCGTGATGATGCCAGATATGAATAAGTGATTGAACATGTGATCCACATGTTTATTCATGTTAGTTTCATCACTTGACCACACATCATTTTTTTTAATAAATAGATGTTTACACAACTAAACAAAAGTAATTCAACAATGTCATGCACAAATGGAGGATGTGCAAAGGTGTCAAATTCTGAGTCGCAGTACCTTCCACAACATATCTGAAAAGAATTTATTTTTTAAAGTTTATTATAATAATCTTTAAAAAAAAAATCTGTAGCCTTATTTTGCATCATCAGATTTGTTGCTACGGAGAAGGTCAAAGTAAGACCAAGTAAGAGTAGAGGTCAAAAGTTCAAATATCCTGCAATTTAGGCATATTATGTACATGTTATAATGATGTTGTATTATAATTAAATTATATTATGATAGTATACTGTGTGTGTAGGTATGTGTGAGGTCTTAAAGACCTCTTAGTACAATCCCATATGGAAAAGAAATAGTAAAAACTTATATGTGATTACTCATGAAAGTGGCCACTTTCTCATTACTTTCATATATTGTTTTAGTAAGTATCCAAAACATACAAGTTTCATTATATAATTTTTCAAGGGATCTTATATCTGTTTTCACTCTTATATGCTTTTCATACAAGTTTCACACAAGACAGATACAAACTTTATAAGATTTATATCTTTTCCATATGGGATATCACACCGATAGAAAACTGCTATCAGACTGCTTGCTTACAGGATATTTAGAAGTAGAATGGCAGGCAGAACCTTTAACTTTCAGTTCAATTTAATTAAATAATCAGCTGCATTATTTAGTATTTTGTGATTGGTATTGTTATAGTTGTCAAAGGCTTGTTTGCCCGGTGGCCTTGTTAATTGGGTAAGTGTGACGGCATTGTAGTGCATCGGTTAAGACTGTTTATTCAGAACAAAAAAGGTTCCAAGTTACCATTTGCTACTAGGCTGGGTGCTTTCTGCGAGGAGTTTGCATATTCTTAAGGTGGATAAAATGCTTAAGGGGTTACAGTTAAGTGCTGCTGTTTTGTCAGTCTATATGGATATGAAATGTGGGATTGTAAGTTGTTGATTAGTAGAGAGGTACACATTGTAAAAGTGCCTGCTGCTTTCAGGGGACGTTGCAGGGTCGATTTGCACAATGGAACCCTTGTTTAAGTCTTACAAGCTTTTTTTTTTTTTTTTTTCCCCCCTTTTGAAGCAAATCCCTCCTGTGTTTCTAGTACCTCACAGCCCTGCAGATTGTACAGGCTGTATACAGAAACAGGAAGCGAAGGACCCCCTGGGCTTTTAGTGTGTCATTTGACAAGCAGTGGAGTCCTTTTGTCTCAGAATCAGCCATAGATGATGGTCTTACAGCTGTAGTAACAATCTCGCTCACTGGCTCGCACACGTGCACACCCTCTCTGTGTCTCTTTCTCACAGAGCCTTTTGGCAACTGCGTGAGAGAGAAAGAGCTTTTTGTCTGCAGAGGACCTGGCTTCTTCCTTATTCCCGTGTGCGTCACATAGACCCTGATGTCAGAAATAGCACAATGACCCCACCCCCTTGTGAGACGCAAGTACAGTAATTAAGCTGAGAGTAAAACAATAGCGGTATTAGCAGTAGCTGTGCGTATTCCGTTGAATTTATTTTGGCGGTAATGTATCTGTGAGAATATGTAACTATTGATGCTTTAGTTTAGATATGATAAAACAGTCCTTGAAAAACAAGCAAGTGCTGCAAAACCATCCTATTATATATACTTCTATACTTCTTATCATGACTCTCAAACTTTTGTCAGTCTCTATACTGCTTATATTGTCCTTATAGGTTGCAAATAATTTATTATGTAACTTCACCCTGTCAGTTGACACTCGTGTTTCAACCAATGTGTTTTACAGTGCTGTCACAGAAACTGTAGTTACTCTGAGACGCGCTAATAAGAGTTTTCTTAGTGTCTGTTTAGACATTATTTCCATGTTTAACTAGCCAATCAGGACATGAATTGTTTTTTGACATTAACAAAAAATGTGGGTTCCAGTTTACTTTCTAAGATACCTCAATCACCCCAGCTCTGTTGGAGTGCAACAAAATTCCACTCTTTTTTCCCCCCCCTCTTTTCAGAGGAGTGGAATTTTTTCCCTTCAAGGATCAGAACAGAATTGACCTTCATAACCACATTTCCTGTTGTCTGCAGTTTCTGCTCGGCGTATTACAACAGCTTGACTGGCCACTCCCAGCACATAAGTTTAACACTTCACAAAGCCCATACCCCACCTTGATTTGGGGACTCACTAGCAGCATGAGAGGTGAATTTTAATGTCGGGAAAAGGGGAAATGGTTTGGAAAAATAGCTCCCTGTTAAATCCAGACTCGAATATAAAATTCTCCTCGCATACCAGGGTCTTGTATAATCAGGCCCCATCTAATCTTTGTGACCTTATAGTACTGTATCGCCACAATAGAGGACTTCACTGTCAGACTGATGGCTTTCTTGTGGTTCCTAGGATATTTAAAAGCACTATAGGAGGCAGAAACTTTAGCTTTCAGGCCCCTCTTCTGTGGAACCATCTCCCAGCTTGGATTCGGGAGACAGACATCCTCTGTACTTTTAATATTAGGCTGATCTGGACTACTCACCGTCTCATTAATTCAATTCATTTCACAACAACAGTCACCTCAAGACACTTAATTATTCATTAGAACGCTCTGTCATTGTCGGGAATGCCATACAAGTGTGTGGGCGCCATAGAAACTATTGAGTACCTTTTTTTTTTTTTTTTTGAGTTGTTGCAATGAAATTCCAGCAAAAAGGACTAGCCCCCACGTCATTTTTTTTTCACTTCAATTTTCAGGGTGTCTTTGATGTTCTCTGTTCATTGATAATTCATACACATTACAAATTTGCACACCCAGATACGTCTGTGTTGCAAGTATCAGTTATATGTGGAGATGTGCCATAGCAAGGCAACTTGAATTTTTTATGAGTCTCTTAATAATTCATTATTAGTCTGATCTATCCATTCGGGAAATGAGATTTTTCAAAAAAAAAAATGCCTTGACAAACAAGCTGATGCCGTGTACTTTGACATCATTGTCATCAGAACAACCCTGCTGTTTGGTCTCACATTACATCTCCAGTTAGTCTCGTGTCTGACAGGAAATTAATGCTGCTTCCTGTTTTCTTCAATAATCTGCTCAGAAAACAGCAAGGGTCATAACTTTTCATTCACCTTGAATTGGGGACAGTTGGACAAAAAGAGCTTTGTGAGTTAACGTGTCATATTTCTAGAGAGGGGACATGTGCATGTTGTTCAGAAGGAAACAATTTGATGAAAAGGTCAAAGATGTTTAGAGGTCAACTTCATGTGCTTGCAGCCTCTCCCTTTGCTTACTTAGAGCTTGTTTCACAAGGAGAAAAATCTTATTCCCTTGATCATGGTTAGCATCATGGAAAATTGGCAAACATCCCTTTTATATCAAGTGTTTACAAATTGTCCCTTGTGTGTGCACATGCAAGCCGTATGGCAGGATGTGCCCACAGTTGGACTAATTAGCATTCTATTGCAAGATTCAACTACTCGTGGTAGCCTAGTTCCATGCACAGATGTACACAAAGCCCATGTGGTGCACAGTTAGTCATCAGTAGTGCAAAAATAAGCAAAATTGTTCAGAATGTGAGTGTCTATGAAAGTCTGAATGTTTAAGAAATGTGATGTGAAATGATAATTTTGTTTCAAAAAGAACAGCTTTTTGAAAATGTGGCATATATAAAAAGTGTTTTATGTTAACACTAAGGATCTGGTTACCCAGGACAGCTAGCTGGTTAGCAGTGACAGAACAAGTGTCTATAGCTCAAGCAGTTCTCTACTAATCGGAAGTTTGCAAGAGCAAGAAGGTCCTGAGTTCAACTCCATCATCTGGCTGGGGCTTTTCTGTGTGGAGCTTACATGTTCTCCCTGTGTTTCCATGGGTTCTCTCTGGGTACGCTGGAGATCTTATTTTATAATACATATCTTTATTATTGCTCAACCCTGCACAGACCAAGTGACTTGTCAGTGGCCGCTCACGAGGCCACTGACAAGTGGCCTCGTTGATAGTTAGCTAGTGACAAGTCACAAGTCACAGGTCACTAGCTAACTATCAACCAGTGGATAACTCTTCCAGTGGATAACATACCGATACTTACACTCTAAACTGCTAAGCAGCTCTTATCAAAAGCTTCTCTGTTTGTGGGACTCTACCTCTACCTCACTCGTCACCTCTTTTACACTCACACCAGAGTTAAATAGTAATTTGACACAATTGGGAAAACAAAAGTCTCTGCACTGTGAGGACAGGCCATTTTGATTCCGTCAGCGGCCCTCAGCAGACAGCGGAAAATCCAACACTGGGAGCGTTTCAGGACCGTAAAAGAATAATGAACTGAGTTGTGGGAGGTTTCTCCAAACAATGGTGAGATGTCTGAGGGAGTGGACATATGATCGGCCCTCTCGGCCAGTGATCATTGTGCAAGGAGGACTGTCAGCCTGAGCATTCATCAGCATCAATCAGACTCAGAAGATGCTTACCACTGTATAATATGTATAGTATGTGGAACAGAGCGTACCTGTGAACAGAGCTATGGAGATATCCTTAAGTCTTAAATGACTAACAAGCAATGCGGTCTTTCGGTTAGTATTTAGGTATGAACACAAAGCCACCAGTACAAATCAAAGATGAAAACCAGCACAATGAAACTTTAAACGGCAATTGCAACCTGACATCAGTTTGTTACCTGTTGAAGTTCAGCAGCAGCTGGCTTCACCGCAAATGACGACTTTCTTTATCACAGTGTTTGGCTGGGGTCAGCATTCATTCATCTTTAACATCACTCAGAGTTCTTTGCTAGCTTAGTGTCAGTATACTGTACATGCAGGTGCTTGCGAACACCGGAAGTTGTGTTAACAGTGTAATCTTTTTTTTTCTTTTTTTTCTTCTTCCTGGAGCAGTCTCCACTTTTTATTGCAGGATGACAGCGCAATGGCAAACATTGCGCTGTCATCCTGCAATAAAGCTAAAAATAATGTCCATATCCAAACTGTAGATTGCGTCGATCTTTTCTTCCTGCAGCACACAGTTTGTACAGATATCGATGTTTTTAAAAAATTGCATCAAGTTTTGGGGTGATGAATTACAAACTGTGGTCGGAATAGAAACGGATGCATAATACTGCAACAGAAATGCAGGTCTCTACATGCATCTCTACAGACAGCATGCTAACACATTACCACAATAATTCTAAACTATCACTTTAAAGTCTCTTTAGGTTGGTTTTCATCTTTGTTTTGTGTTGTTGGTTTTGTATTTATACGTAAAAGCTGAAGGCTCATATGTCTGTCCTCATTAGAATAGGGATTTGTGTTGGGTTGTTGAATTGTAGCCTCAGTTCTCTTTAGTATTTAGTATTTAGTATTTATTTATTTATTGTCATTGTCAAGAACAATGAAATTGCGTTTGGGGCTTCCATACAACCTTTTTTTTTTTTTTTAAGTATTTCTTTCAAACCTCACTTTGTATCTCATTATGACTAATCATGGAAGCTCCACCACCACCATGTCTATCCAACACAGACAAACGCGCCAAGGACACAGGGATCCAGTGACCCCTTTATAATAGCTCCTGGGCCCTTCTTGCTTATTTTTCCTTGCAAAGATCATAAGAGCTCTTCAGTGGTTCTAGACCAGGATATTTTACTTAACTATTTACTGACACAGCTATCAAGGTAGTCCACAAATGTGGGTTTTTCTGATTTCAGGAATATCTATTATGCTGTAATGATACATTTTTGTTGAGGAAATATATTCTTCTTGGAGAAGTTGATGCATTGCTGCATACCCACATGTTATAAAACTAGCTAGTCCCACGATTTGGGAGGAGATGTGTATTGCTGCTGATCTCATTTTCTGGGTCTCTAGGGGTGCAATACAGTGGCCACGTTATGGGCATGGCCATTGCAGGGGAGCGATCTCTGTGACTCAGTCTCTCCAGCCTGCCTTGCCAGGATAAGCAGGTTATTATTGATTCTCTGTACCAGCCATAATGGCCTAGGGGATCGTTTGAGAAGGTAAAAACTTCTATGCAGTGCGAAAACAACCGGAGGAAGATGCAGGTTAAGACTTTTGACCTCTGTCTTCCCCATAAACCCATGCCACACTATCCATTGCCTACCCGGGCTTTGTGGATATGCCAGTAAGGGAGTGTAATATAGGCTTCAGCGGTCCTACTTCCCAGCTGCCTGAGTAGCAGGGTCTGTAGATTGCCTACCAATGGGGAAAAAGTCTTCTGTTGCTGCCACACCTGCTGCTGCTTGAAGCCGTCAATCCAACCATCCACAAGGAAAATGTTCAACTTAGGAATTGTAGTGGCTGCCAGGGTCTTAGTGGGCAGCACTCACAGAGATCACTCCTCTAACCTCTCCAAGTACTTATTAACTGTTCCCTTCTTCTCTCAATAAATCGAGAGAGTCAGACACTTTCTCAGGTTCTAATCTAAGCTGTGTAATGGCCATCTTTGTTCTACCCATATACACAGTCAAGGAGGAGCACGGGTTCCTTCAGTGCCCCCCACTTCAATTTATTCACCTCTCCTCAATGCTTTGTGGGGGCAATTCAAGGAGAGAAAGACGTGTACACGTGTTTGGGTTTTTTGGGTCGCCCAAGGAGAGTGCAGCTGTCCCGGCTTTGAACTTCCATCCTCCTGGGCCCCTTGGCCGGATGGAGGATTGGTGGGCATGTGCAGTCCATTCATGGTTCTTGACCATTGTTGGCAGGGGTTACAGACTAGTTTGCAATGAAACCACCCACTTTCAGTGGTGTGGCGTTTTCAGTGTCTGCTCTCCAAAGCCATTGAGCTGGGAGCGGGACTTGGACTCTTCATCATATTTAGAATATTTTATGTATGCACTTACAGTAAAGAGGAAGCAGAGGAAAAACACACAGGTACTGTTACGCAGCCTATCTGGCCTAGGTTTCGGCACCAGTGACATCTCCCATTCAGAGTATAGAATATCTAGGCCTCAAACTTTCTTTTCAGGCCTTTCTGTAGTGAGGTGCTCAGGGACTGTTGAGGATGTGGGATTTTCAGGGTTGGGTGTCCTCCCTGAGACGTGAACCATATAGTGAGAATTTCCCTGAATGTTTACTGGCTCTAAGTCACTGGAGAGACTCTACAGTGTTCATTATTGGTGTTCCCTTTGGTACAGTTATTACGAGGCAAAACTCTGACAACAGATGGTTTGTTGACGGGGTGGGGGCTGTTTTCATGGGGGAGGCTCCAGGCCCCTTAGGGTCCGTTGTGCGTAAATATAAATTACCTGGAGCTGACTGCAGTTTTTCTGGCTTTGAGGTTTTGGTTTTTTTTGGGTTTTTTTTCTGCTGCTTTTGAAAATTTGTCCTGTCTTGGTCTGGACAGACAATACAATGGCAACACATATAAATGGTCATGGAGCCACTCGCTCTGTGACTTTGCAAAGTCACAACCTGATAGCACATATCATGTCATTAAGTGGGACACACATTCCCGGTGTTTTGAACATCAATTTGGCTCTGCTCTCCTGAGGGGAAACTACAGGGTGTTGACACTCCATCCAGAAATAGTCCACCACCTGTGGGAGAGGTTTGGCCAGGCGTCCGCAGATCTGTTCACATCATGCAAAAAAATCACAATGACCTCTGTTCTTTTCAGTAGTGACGGAGCAGTGACGGTCTATGATTTTAATAGCTCCTTACTGGCATAGCCATGGATGGCGGGGCTAGCCTATCTGCTCAGTTGCGAGCCCTTGCACAGGGACCTGGTATTTCAGTAGCATGGATAGATTTTTCATCCACATTCATATTGCGTTATTTTTGTGCCGCTATTCTGAGCGCACGAAAAAAAAATTGCAGGTGCAAGTGTTGCATTTTGAGAAGAAATTTATTTTGAGCGAAAAAAAGCTAAATTTGAGTGAACAAAATTCATTGGTGCGTGCAAAAAATGTATTTCAGTGTTTGCTATTATCCACACACACGCACAATAGCAGCTCTTCTCGCTCAGTTTTTGCATTTGCGCTTGCTCGTAATGTGTTGCTTGCACTCTCAACATTTCTGCCTGTGCGCGCTGAACTCTTTCTGTACACAGTTATATTTGTGCCACAAAACCAGCCAATCACAGACTTGGATGAAAAAAATCTGATTAGCTGTTTTGGTCTCCAATCAGCTCGAAATGACGAAATGTAATATCCCAGAATCCATTTGGTCCAAAACTCAAACAAAGCAGTGGCGGAGGAACACAGAGTGGCGGAGTTTGAAATATTACTCTTTCTGGGTCACAAAATAAACTTTTAAAAATGTTTTCATGCGAGAAAGTCACAGCTTCATGCGAGAATTCATGCAGCAATGAATTTTGATCACTCAAATTTAGCTTTTATTCGCTCAAAATAAATTTCTTCTCAAAATGCAACACTTGCACCTGCAAAATTATTATTATTTTTTTTTTTTACGTGCGCTCAGAATAGTGGCACAAAAATAACGCCATACATTCAGAGCAGGCTGAATTTAAAAGTATCTGGGCTCCCTCTGATCGTGATTGAGAGCATTTGGAGTGCAAGAACTCTTTTGCCACATGCTCACTTTATGATGGCAAATGTTGTGTATTTGAAAAAGAGTGCACAGCTAGCAATATGATTCCTTATCAGTTCTCTTTTCTAGATAAGGAGGGAACATTTTCCACTATTGAAGTGTATTTAGCTGCAGTTTCAGCAAGTCATGTTGGCTTTGGTAATGCACCAGTTGGCCAGCATTCTCTGATAAGGAGATTTGTGAATGATGTCCACAGACTGAGGCCTACTATTAAGCAACTCACTCAAGCCTTGGAGTGAGTTGTCTTAAAGGCTCTTTCACTCAAAACTGTCGTATTCCTCGGTTTGTCATCATTGAAAAGGATGTGTGAGTTGCATGCTTTATCGTTATACATTATCTGTCTGCAATTTTTCCCCAACTATAGTAAGAAGACCCTGCCCCCTAATGTTGCCTTTATGCCTAACGTTAGGGAATTTGCATTACGCATTTATCTAGGCGGTACTAAGGGGTTTATGAGAAGCAACTAGCTCTTTGTGGGCTTCCTCTAATACTGGCAAGCTGTGTCGCACCAGCCAGGTAATAAAGGCTATTGTGATGGCAATATCACAGCACAATCCCCTACTTTCATGGACATGTGGAAGAAATACCCCGTAGCCCCACAACAAGGAAGTATTCTAAAAGGGTTGGGGGACACTGTGTCCTTGAAGTGATTGGTCTGTCTTGGACATAGGTGGTGGTGGTGGACCTTCCATCATTGGTCATGACAAGAGGTGTGAGATTCCTCACATTGTTTTCAGAGAACTTGGGTTATGCTAGTAACCAGAAGTTCTACATTGTTAACTGGAAATTATGTGACATGTCAATTTACAAATGTAACATGCATTATTTTAAAGGAAAGTAATGAGTAATGTATAATAATAACTTTTTTTTTTTAGTAACAACCCCAACCGCAGTTCCCTATTCTATGATGTGCTCCTTAATTCAGCACTGCTACATGATTTGGTAAAATCCTCTCCGTGGGAGAGAGTAGCCTCCCCCCCCCCCCCCCCCCCCCCCCCCTTAAGATACAGATTGTCAATCAAAGGTCTACTTAAGGATCTTTCCTGTGTGCTTCAAGATTCACAAGAGGGTTTTTTTGTTTGTTTGTTTTTTAACTTTACTGTGCACAAGGTTAGGTTTTGTAAAACCTAAACTGCAAAATTAATTAATTTTATTTTGTGTAACTACCATTTGTGGCACATCATGGTACAGTTTTCAAAAACATCCAAAGCTCTTGATGCTTTGTCATTGTTGTGCAGAGACGGCCTTTGTGTTGTTTCAGTCATGTAGAAACTGTTCACTAACCCATTCTGTGTTGTTTTGTGCAAGTAGAATGGGGAGCTGAATTTAAAAGGCAGTGACTTAAACTTATTAAATTTGTTCCTAACACAGAGCCAGCAAGTAAATTCAACAACATACTATCCTAATACGTAGCATGTGATGGATGATCTGATATCCTCGTGTTGGTGTTGTTCCCAGACCATCATGAAAATGTTGTTCCAGGTTCAACATTGCAAGTGACCAATCACATTGTTGTGACGTTATTCTTTTGCGCGCCAAGCCATTCGTGCATTTATGAAATTCCAATGTTATCAATTCTGCTTACTGTTTATTAAAGGGTTACGGTTAGGGTCAGGGTCCGTTGATCGGCGGACAGAGGCAGTTTCACGCAGCTTTAGTACAGTTTTTTGTTTTACGCCGGTTTTTCCCGAAGTCGCAAAAGTATGACGTCACAACATTCTGATTGGTCACTTGCAATGTTGATCCTGGAACAACATTTAGTATGATGATCTGGGAAGAACACCAACACGAGGATATCAGATCAACCAGCATGTGATACTGCTTTCAGCTTCTTCTCCAGCTTTCATTACTGAGCACATGAACACTGTTTCTCCTTTTACTGCTTATATAAGATAAGACATGCTTATAAAAATAATGACCATAAATTCTCTTAGAGCCCAGCTGATGTAGGATTTATTAGACTCATACTGATTTAGTGCTGCCACAATTATTTTGACAGTCGACTAGTCTCCGATTATTTTTGCGATTAATCGACTAATCAGATCATGCATCCATTGGACATAAAACGTACAGCTTATTGCACCAGCAGCATCTGCTCTTATATAACTATCATTAGCTTACAGCTTTAAGTGTTTAAGGTATGTGCTAACTAAAAATAAAGACAAGATGATAGTTTATTAAATTTTAATAAAATTTGCAGATTGTTTCGGTGAAGTTTAATAAACTCCTTGCTATCTAAAATATAACGGGACACCGGAGTATATTCTCGAGCATCTCACACTTCTGATAATCAGCCGTCTGTTTGACGTTTACTCAGCTGTGTAAAAACTTTAACCTCAGCCAAACCGATTTACTCAGGAACAAATGAAATACTGAAAAAAGCCAAACAATAGCATTTTTAAGTTAGCTAAGTGACTTCTATATGTTTAACCTGAGTAGCGAAAGACGGCGGTGGGTTTGAAAACGATTTGCCGGGAGTCCGGTGTTCTCAGCTGCTCTAGTGAGCCTTGCCCCCGGCTCGCTATCGAGCTAGTGGGTAACAGACGTCTCCGAAAACGTCGGAGCGCTTTTGAAAATATGTGGTGTCTTGATAAACTGAGCAGATATTTGAGGTTTACACAGCTACATTCTCACCTGAAAATATGTTAAACGTTTATTGTGACCCAGAAAGAATAATAAGAGTAATATTAAAACGAACTAGCTGCCGCCATTGTTGTAAACTGAGCTGGGCTGTGCTATGAATTCTGGGACAAAGCTACTTCTTCTTCTTCGGGGTTTAACGGCAGCTGGCATCCTTGTACATGCAGTGCTGCCATCTTCTGTTTCAGTCCGTTATTACACTCTTAAATCCTACTACTTATTCCTGCGTCTTTTGTGATCTTACAAAGCTTCAAACGATGCGTCGACTATTAAATCAGTCGTCAACAATTTTGATAGTCGTGACTAGTCGACTAATCGTGGGAGCCCTAATGGATATCTAATGAGTTTTAAAAATCCAATAAAAGCAACTTTTTCAGAAAGGGAAAACATTCCATAAAACAAACATAAAAAGATTGTTGTTGCCTTGCATCCACTATCCACTATCAACTATCTTTCTCTCATCCAAAGTCAGGTTGTGGTGGGTCTATGCTAAGCAAGGTTTTCCAAATGTCTATCTTCCCAGCCACATTCCAGGTCCTCTTCAGTTTCTTAATCCAGAATTCCTCTAGATTTCTGAGCTCCCCGCCCTGTCTCTAAGGCTGAGAAACTCCTATTCATGACCTTACTCATTACCCAGAGTCATAGATTGACTGATAAAATCAAAAGCTTTGCTTTTGTCTCTCTTCACAACGACAGTCTGGCACAATACCTACATGACCCATGACGCCATACCAATCCACCTGTCCAAGTAAACCTTCCCATCACTTGTGAATAAGATATCAAATTATATTAACTCCCTTAACTCTGAATGGGCCCTTGTCACCTTTTTAGGCTTTGCCTGACTGAGCCGCACAGTTTATAGTCCGGCTCTGCCTTAAGCTTCCTCCCTAGGCCTGCCTATAGGGCAGGGCTCTGGTAAACATGTTCTGGCCAGAATAAATTGGTGCCTATGTCACATTTTAACGTAGACTAAGCCTACTTTTGAATTCTGATATATATTTAATCTTACATCTTAGGACTTACGTCATAAGTCTTAAGAGTGGTGATTTGATGAAGGCTGTTAACTTATACAGTTCGCTTTTTTCCTAGCATGGGCGATCGATCGTGGCTCAAGAGTTGGCAGTTCGTCTTGTAATCGGAAGGTTGCCGGTTGGAGCCCCGACTCCGACAATCTTGGTCGTTGTGTCCTTGGGCAAGACACTTCACCCGTTGCCTACTGGTGGTGATCAGAGGGCCCAGTGGCGCCAGTGTCCAGCAGCCTCACCTCTGTCAGTGCCCCCAAGGGCAGTTGTGGCTACAATGTAGCTTGCAATCACCAGTGTGTGAATGGGTGGATGACTAATGTAGTGTTCAGCGCTTTGGGGTCCACAGGGACTAAGTAAAGCACTACACAAATACAGGCCATTTACCATTTAGCATCCTTTCTGGCTTCAAATAGGCTGGACATTATAGCACATAAGTTGATTTAAGTCTATATTCTGTCTTTTTATGTGGATAGAATAACTGAGAAAGAGTATGTCCAGATTCTTTAACTTCACCTCAAAACAACAAGGGGGTTGAAAATTGCACAACTTGGTGTTCCAGCAGGACAACAATCCCAAACGCACGTCAAATGTGGTTTTGGAATCGCTAAAGTAGGCTGAGTTTTAGAGCTTCCCAAAGCTCTGACTTCAACTCTGTTGGAAATTTGTGGTCTTTGTTTACAGGCTGGTTCTCTGCCATGAAAAAAAGTCAATTAAATAAAACTCTACCAATTCTTCCAAGAAGAGTGGTCCAGCCACAATTATGTCAGAAGCTTGTTCGTGGCTGCTGAAAGTGTCTGGTTGAAGTGGAGCTTGTTAAGAGACATTTAACACCAGATTTGTGTTTTTAAGTAATCTCTAAGATGGTGAACATCTTTACTGAAATATAGTCTGACCAATGCTAGGTTTCCACAAATTAGTTTTAACTGTAAGTGTACTTGGAATTATTTTTTACCAGTTGAACAATGCAGTATTGTCTTTGCTTAAGTTTGATTGGAACTCTGAGAATGAGTTTGAGATAAACAAACGCTAAACTCTCATTTGTACAAAGAAGTAACAGAAGAAAATGTCTGCAGGGAACATAAGTGAAACCAGCTGGAACTTGTCATTGCAGTACGATCTGGAAATAGTTTTTCCACCTTTGTTTTTTACTCAGTATAGTAAGAATCATCCAGTTTTTCCAGTACAAACACAGAAAATGAGTCAAAATGAGGGGGATGGGGCTGCATGTGTGAACAGTTATCAAATGTCTACCATTCATGAATATGATGCTGAATAACTAGTTATGCATTCTTGAACTTTGACAAGTGTAAATGTATAAATGAATTTCTTCAATCTGTAGTAGAACAGTAAAGGGCGTTGTTTGTTTCCATTCGTCATGAAGAGTGTCCAGGAAAGAGTCTGACCTCTTTCTACAAACGAGATGCTCTCCTGATTTATGGTGTCCGTAATAGCGCAATGACATAAGCAACATGACCTGATATCACCCATAGTTAGGAATTCAATTTCATATTGCCCAGCTGTTTAAAAATGTGCCCGAAGCAGATTTATTTTACCTTTGGATCTGTTAAGCTGTCCTAATGCCACATAAAGGTATCCTCAACCACTTGTCCAAAAGCCGCGGGTGCATTACTAAATTGCAAATGTGTTGGGGCACATAATGCAGACTTGCGTCAGTAGCTAATGCTGCGTATCGTCACTGCAGTTTGAAAAGGTTACTGTATTCCTGTGGGATTTGTTATAAAGAACAATAGGTAAGAAAAGAAATGCTTCAAATGAAAGGATCATGTAGAGCTGGTGCTTTGTCATGGCCTGTTTTGTCTTTTTCCCCCCTGGATATGGTGATAATTGTTTGGACTGATTTCAAGGTAGATACTTGGAAATACTAGAGCTGGGCGATATGAGATTTTTTCATATCACGATATGTTTTTTTCATTTCAGGCAATAACGATATCTATCACGATATAAGCCAAATAACTATATTTGTAAGATTTAAATGTGCCGTTGCTCACAAGTAAAATGTGAAATAATCAGCAGCTTGTTTTGATTTAAATATTTATTTCCCATAATAAGTTCAACAGGGTAGATGTACTAAAGAAACATGAGACTTTTTCAGATAAATAAAGGCAAATATTGCAAACTACACAAAAGGCAGCCGCTAAAGCGTTTAAGTTTCAAAATAGAACAAACAAAACAGACTAAATTGTCAATTCCACTTAGAAACAAAATATTAATTCTAAAAATAAATCTTAGTTTGTTTTACAGAAGAACAGACAAAACTGACTAACTTTTGTCAATATCAAATAAACTGAGAACTAAAAGGAAATTCTCAATCTCTCCTTGTTGTATAGCTGAGCTTTTCAAACAGTTTTAACAGTTACTTTAGTCTGACAAAAGCCGAATGACGAATTAGCGCTTCCAGTCAGAGATTGAGCATGCACCGGTTTATTGCATTTCCAGACTTGCTTTCGGCACAATTTATAGTGCGCGCTACTCTTTTTGTCAGACTTGAAATAGCCGAAATACCTTCACACTACGGAACTTCTATGGCTCTTCCGTTCGACAATCTCTCCGGCATTGGAACCACCATCTATTTTCTCTTCGGTAATCTTCGGTCACGCTCGGTTGATTTTTCTCTAATCGGCACACTCATTTCCTCCGTTACCCGGGCGGCACGGCGGCTGCCTGCTTCCCAAAACAAATACACATGTGTGGCTTGGCACTTGTGCTGTACATAACAAGTCACGTGACGCTGCGGCTTTGATTGGTTCGGCTCTGCACTATTTAATTTGGATTTCTTCTTCTTCTTCGTCTTCGTCTTCTTCGAGCGGTGAGGCCTATCGCAATACATATCGTTATCGTTCTATCGCCCAGCTCTAGGAAATACTATGAAGTGTCATTTCATAATGGACATCCTTCACCATTAACAGATGCTGGCTTTTAAACTGTGTGCTGATAACAAACCTGATGCTCGCTCTTCTCTTTAGCCTGGAGACAGAGCATCCATGATTCCCATAATGCATCTCAAAGTTCTGATAGGTCTCTCCACAGCACAGTTCCATTTTGCCTGAGTCCCTTTTCAACTTTGTTGTACAAGAAATTGTGTCTATAGAGCAATTTCTGTCTACGTTTCACAGATTTTAAAATGGATTGATCCATCATCTTAATACTTTTATAATTCTGGTAAAATAATACAATTATGATAATTCAGATCAGAAGCCTTTAGCCCATCCAGCTGCCATGGCTTGATTGTAGCAGTTTTGCTGAGTCATTGAGGGGATGTTGACAGATGGTCCAAGTGGAGTGATCTTGAGGCCCTCCCTCCCACAGCTCAGCACTGCACGTGCCAAAGGCCCAGCTCACTTGAATAATTTATAACACCTATTTATACAGCCAGTGTAACAGACCCGGTCCACTGACACGTCTCTCTCTCTGTGTGCGTTTGTTCATGCGTGTGTTCTCTGCAGTACAGTATCACTTCATATTCCTGTCACAATGCACAGTGGTGTTTTTGTGTAGCCTATTTAATGAAAACGTTTTAGATGACGTCTAGATAACGAAGTGTAATCTTCACGTGCTTTATCCAAGGTGCACCCTCTGTAACTGACACTAAATGTATTTATTCACTTTGACTGTAGGGAGTCTCTCGCTTGGCTTGTAGCCAACTCGCAACCAGCGTGGCTTCTTCATAGGGCTGAACGATTATGGAAAATAATCTAATTGCGATTTTTTTTTTTGCCCCAATATTGCGATTGCGATGCGATATGCCATTATTTTTTAAGGTCTTTGTCTTCTGTATTATTAAACAAAGACAAGCAATACATCATATAGTATGGCCAATACTATATTACATTAATTTTAAACTGTTCTTTCCTGGAAGACAGACCTCTGTTATGATGACATGAGGTGATGCATGAATTGATGACTGACATTTTTATTTAACTTCTTCAATCACAACAGTATATTTGAACATACACAATAGTTTATTTTTAGCTTACAAACATCTGAGCATAAAGTGCTGACAAGGAACCCTGGTGTAAACATTAAAATGAAAGTCAGTACAATGTGCAGATTGCAGAAATATACATAAACAAAATCAGTGGCTTTACCACACTCAGTTTTTCGACATCTGTGAACTACTAGACAGTCATTCAATTAAAAAATAATATTAAATAAATAAAACTAATAAATAAAAAATACACACATCTTACTGATCTCTGCAGTCAGTAACATTACACATAAAGTGCAAACATAATAGCAATTGTATAAACACACACACAAACACGCCTTTAAAATTTAAAGGCGTGAAATTGGACGGTCTAGCCTTCTGATTAGCGTCACCGCTGTCTCGGTGGAGTTTAATAAACTCGGCCGTCTGCTTCTTGCTATCTAAAATATAACCAGACACTGGTGTAAATTCTCGACTGTCTCATACTTCTGTTTAATAAGTTTTCTGTTTGACGTTTAGTCAGCTGTGTGAAAACCAAGGAGGAACCCACCCGGGGGATTAATAAAGTTTTATTTTATCTAATCTAATAACTTTAATCTCAGCCAAACCGATTTACTCACGAACAAACAAAACACTGAAAAAAGCCCAACAATAACATTTTTAGGTTGTCTAAGTGACTTATATATTACGTTTAACCCGAGCAGCGAAACTCCGCGGTGATCTGAAAATGATGTGCCGGGAGTTGTGCCGTTCTCGGCCGCATCAGTAACCCTCGAGCTCCCGGCTAGCTGTCGAGCTGGTGGGTAGCAGACGCCTCTGAAAACGTCGAAGCACTTTTGCAAATATGGGATATCTTGATAAACCGAGCAGATATTTGATGTTTACACAACTACTTTCTCGCCTGAAAATATGTTAAAAGTTTATTTTGTGACCCTGAAAGATTAGTATGAGTAATTTTAAAACTTAGTAGCGGCCGCCATTGCTGGAAACTGGAGTTTGGCTGGGCCGCGCTATGAATTCTGGGATATGGTAGTAATTTGGACAGCCTTCGGCGCGTCGCTGTGACGTAATCGGTCTACAAATGCGGCCTCAGGAGGATGCAGCCCATGAATTTGGACATGTCCAGAGTATAATCGCAGCCTTTGCGGTTAGAAAATTGCACTTGATCATGTCGCGATATTATCGCAAATGCGATATATCGTTCAGCCCTACTTCTTCACCTGTCCTTCCTGCACCTTTCTGCTCAGTGTCTAGCTACTCTTGTAATAATCTAGTCCGTTTACTGCTCTGGCGACCAGGATTACTGAATTGAAGGCCCAGCTCTGCACTATTGCGAAAAACTCATAGCCAGGCTCCTGTATTCAGTGCAACTGTTGTTAGCATAGCCACCATTAGCTCTCACCCCAGCAGATTGTCCCATCAGCCAGGAAAGCATGATAGCTGTGTGACTGTGAAGAGGGAGCATAGCTCTAGACATAAAGATCTGGATGGCCTCTAATTACCTGCTGTTAAATTCAGATAAAACTTAGGGCATTGTATTAAACCCTAAAAATCTTAGAAACGTCTGTGTCTAACCAGATTCTTACTCTGGATGGCATTACCTTGACCTCCAGTAACACTGAGAAATGATGGAGTTATTTTTTTTTTTACCAGAATATGTGTTTCATTGTGCATATTAAGCAAATATGCAGGACTGCTGTCTGTACTTCTTCTTTTTTTTTTTTTTTTTTTTTCCTTTTTTTCTTTTTTTGCAATATCTCTAAAAGTGGAACTATCCTGTCTCAGAGTGACACTGAAATACTAGTTCAAGCATTTGTTACTTCTAGGCTGGGCCAATGTAATTCATTATTATCAGAATGTCCTAAAAACTCCATGAAAAGCCTTCCATTGAAATGAAATACTGCAGCGAGAGTGCTAACGGGGACTAGAAAGAGAGCATATTGGCTTCTCCCACTGGCTCCTCCTTACCTAATTTCACAATTTAAGGAGGACAAAGTTAATAGATTTAGTCCCCCAAAAACATATGTACCTGGAACATACACACCATTATTAGACCATTACCTACAGCTACTTTCAGTACCATTGATATTTATTTAGTCTTTTTCTCCAATTGATCTTTCTGAGTTAACTTCAGTTATTACTTCCTCCAAACTATCAACATGTCTTTTAGACCCCATTCCTACAAGACTATTCAAAGAAATGCTGCCATTAATTAATGCTTCAGTCTTAAATCAAACCTATCTCTAATAATCAGCTATGCACCACAGACCTTCAAGCTGTCAGTAGTTAAACGGTTTCTTAAAAGGCCATCTCTTGACCCAGCTGTCTTAGCTAATTATAGGCCAGCCTTCATCTCCAACCTTCCTCCATCTCAAGAATTCTTGAAAGAGTAGTCTCCAAACATCTTAAAGATCATCTGCAGAGGAATGGCTTATTTGAAGAGTTTCCGTCAGGTTTCAGAGCTCATCACAGCACAGAAACCCCTTTAGTGACGGTTACACCCAATCTTCTTATGGCCTCTGACAGTGGACTCATCTCTGTGCTTGTCCTGCTAGACCTTAGTGCAGCGTTTGATACTGTTGACCATATCCTTTTAGAGTGATTGGAGCATGCTTGTAGGTATTACAGGTACTGCACTGCAGTGGTTTGTATCATATCTATCTAATAGACTCCAATTTGTTCATGTAAATGGAGAGTCCTCTTCACACACTAAGGTTGATTATGGAGTTCCACAGGGTTCAGTGCTAGGACCAATTCTGTTTACATTATACATGCTTCCCTTAGGCAGTATCATCAGAAGACATAGCATACATGTTCACTGCTATGCAGATGACACCCAACTTGATCAGATCATGCCTTTATGGATGATCTGATAATCCTCGTGTTGGTGTTGTTCCCACATCATCATAATAAACGTTGTTCCAGGTTCAACAACATTTATTATGATGATATGGGAACAACACTGACACAAGGATATGAGATCGTACCAACTTTATCTACCCATGAAGCCAGATAACACACACCAATTAGTTAAACTGCAGGAATGTCTTAAAGACACAAAGACCTGGATGACCTCTAATTTTCTGCTTCTAAATTGAGATAAAACTGAGGTTATTGTATTCGGCCCTGAAAATCTTAGATATCTGTTAATATTGTAATCAGATTCTTACTCTGGATGGCATAACCTTGGCCTACAGTAACACTGAATGGGGACATGCAGTAAAAGCTTTAGTATAAGTTAGTAATGTGCGTTACCACAGATAACATTTTTGCCCCAATACCAAGTAAAATTCAGGTTGGTATTAGTGATACTGATCAGATCCAGATACTCTGTACAAAAACTTGATGTGTTTGGAAAATCAAAATAAAAAGTTGTGTATGTCAAACTGCACCTTCATAATGAATACAAGACATTAGACTCGTTGTTTTTATTGTTTAATTATAAAGAAATATCCTATAAGAAATCAAAAACCTAAGAAGTCATTACCTACATTTTAAAATATTCAATTAACAATCAAAAACAATAGCTCCTGTTCTGCAGCACCAAAGAACTCCACAAGTGACATCTATCAGTGATGACGGTCATCATCAATATACAGCCGTATTTCGCATCTCACTCTGTCAGGCGGAAGAAGTAGTAGTTTCTACCAATAATTTAGACAGTCCCAATAATAGTTACTTTCCACTGTGTTCCTGTTAATCATAAACAAATTTACCCCAAATACTAGTATACGTGCAGAGGGCTGGCTTGCAGATGTCCTTTGTTCTACTTCAGGTTAATAAGAAGGCAATCAATGCAGTTAATATAATACACTGTATACCCAGGGAGGATGCCAGTGGGACACTATTGTGCACAGAAGGGAGCTTCTAGTATTTTTAACAGCTACACAAAGTAAAGAAGGTGACCTGTGTCTGTAAGCCAGTGTTCCTTTTTTTTTTTAATTGCCTTTGATTTAAGCAGGAAATGAAACTCTTGTTATTTCGGAATGTTTTTGCAAGGGTGACCTGGAGAATGTTTTCGATGGCAGGAGAAACCAGAGTGCTGCAAAGAAGCCTGCAAACTGTCAAAAGAAGGGCCTTGTCTGGGTTGGAATTTCAGATTGTCTTGCTGCGAGGCATTATTATTAGCAAATGAGCCACTTTTGATGCTGTATAAAATGTGTGAATGCAGCAGTTTTTAAATCTAAAATCTGTTAAGTTTGATTAAGAATAGTACAATTACAACAAATGTTCAAACTGAGAAATCTTCATTTTCATGTATTTATTTTCAATTTAGTCCCAACAGTGTGTTTCAACAAATTTTAGACTGGGACACTCAGAATGAACAGAAACGCTCAGAAAGTCCAAACCTTAAAAACAACAAAAACCTTTATTAGAACACATCCCAGAATGACAGAGAAGAAAAATAGTGACCTGCAGTCAGTCTGTTACATATTGAAAACATTTGGCAGATTGTGAAATGTAAAGGAAGCCACAAACTGTTGAGCAGCTAAAATTTTATTTCAAGGATGAACAGGTAAACATTCCTGTCTAAATTATAGCAATTAGTCTATTCTGTTCCTCATTGCATGTAGTATGTTGTTTAATGTCATGCTGTACAGTGGGAAACATACTCTTGCATCAGTTTTATTTATGTGTTCCAAATGTTCCTAACTTTAAACACTTTCTCAGTTTTAACTTTTCATGTGCTTTGTTTGCATTTTGTGCTTAAACATCAGATTTAAATAAGGCACCAGCATTTCGCTTTAGATTACGTTTACTTCTACTTGTTGCTGACTTTGATTCAATTTTTTGTGCTTCTAAGGAACCCTTTGAGGATGGCTTTGCCAACGGTGATGAACTTACACCAGCGGAGGAGGCCGCTGCTAAAGAAGCAGCTGAGTCAAAAGGAGTGGTCAAGTTTGGCTGGATTAAGGGGGTGCTGGTAAGTCAAATTTAATTATTACTTTGCTTTGTTACTTGTGTGCAGAGTGAATATGCTGTCTTGCGATTTAAAAACTAAGTATGTCATTCTGTTAAGCCACTTAACACTGACCTTTAAGTCATTCAAGCACAGAAAAGGCACCTAATCCAGGGGATGAATGAATTTTGTCTACATATAACAGACAACTAAGCAAAGAACCAACTTTAAATTCTAATTTTAGGCCTTCATCAAGGTCAACCCTGACCCTGATGAAGGCCACAAGCCGAAACGCGTTGGTCAATCAATAAAGTTGTTCCTCCTCTTGTGTTTTTTTTTTTTTTTTTTTTTTTCCCCCCCCCCCCCCCCCCCCTCTCCACGCACCTTGGAAGCAGGTGAAGTTGTGCCAGAATTTTTTTGCCTGCACTTTAATATCCCCAAAACAAATAATAGTTGTATAAAAACAAGGTGATTCCTAAAGAGCCTAGCTGAGAATCTGGAATATCTACTGATGGTGTGCAGTGTGCCCTTAAAAATCGGAGGAAATTGGAAAAGTGCATAACAAAAAAGATGTGCCAGCCCTACAAAACTATCTTCAATAGACGAACAGTAAGTAACTGAAAGTCATATCTTTAAGAAATAGGAAAATAAATCCAGCAAAGTGTTGACACAGGACCCAGCTGGCCCTTCAAAACTGTTCCTGAAGACTAGTTAAATGACGAAGTTCATGCTGTGTGTGGGTGTTTGTTTTTGTTTGTTTGTTTTTTTTTCTCTACCAAATATTGACCTTCAGTCTTGTTAGTTGTAAACAGGCTTAAGTGCTTATGTTTCACTTATTTCCTAGTTTGTTAGTTTTTTAAATCAAAATATAAAGAAGGAAGGATGCATGTGTTTGGACAGGACTTTAGCTGCGGAGAAAGTTGGACCTAGTTTTCTTTACAATATTGCTTTAGTTCGTGCACATTACTTTTAAGGTACTGCCATAGTAATTTAATGAGGTAGTGAGCTGGACTTTTAATGGACCAATTCAACACCTTGACTGGCAGTACAAATGAGAGGTTTATGGTAATATGCCATTTTTATTTTTTACAAAGGTGCAAAGCCCACTTTAGTGACAGTTGTCCAAAGGAGTCTTGTGGTTAGTGCAAATTCAACTTTATAAACCTAAGCTGCCAAGTTGTGTTAGACAGAAGAGGCTTTCTCCAAGGAACTGTTCCAAACAAGCTTGCCTTGTTCAGTCTTTAATTGTGGCTTTAACTGAAGCCTGTAGAGTCTGAGATGTAGCTTTGTGTTTGGAAATGGTCTGCATGTCCTGCAGACAGTGATGAAAAATAACAAATTCCATGTAAAAACCAAAAATATTTCTAAAATAGTTGGAGTTTGCATTGTGTTCTTAAGAAAATGTTTTCTTATGTCAGATAGCACAAATTAATATTGATATATCTGCTATAGTCCAATATGGGCATCAGTTGGCTGTACTGCGTTTTCCATTCTGTTCTGTACTTTATCTGCAGTCCACTTACTATTATTGTCTTTCACCAGCCCAGCCAATTCATAATTGTCTGGGCATAATTGTGGCATAACCGTGGTTCAGGGGGTTGGGAAGCTCATCTGTAACCGGAAGGTTCGATGCAGCTGTGGCTACAGCTGTGGTTTGCCTGCACTAGTGAGTGAATGTGAAAGTGAATGATTAGTGAAATTGCAAAGCGCTTTGGGTGCCTAGAAAAGTGCTATATAAATGCAATTTATTATTATTATTATTATTATGCTAGTTATTTTAGCCATTGAGGGTAAAAACGGACATGTTTGAATCTAGTAAGCGGTTAAAGGATTATTCATGTTCATGTGTCTGGATATTGTCATCTTACTTCTGTTTTAATATGAGAAAGTGTTACTTCCTCTGTAATATAAACCTTGGCTTCTAATAACTTTTTTCAAGTACTGTCTTCACGTTTACTTTGTAAAATGTGATCCTCGCTGATCCCTACTGGGGAGGGGTGTTGCTTATGGAGTCTATGTGAGGAATTTTAAGTGTTTTTAAATGACATTCTGCCAGAGGGGTAAAACCTGCTTACAGTGCGAGCTCTGTATACAAAATGTGAAGTTTTTTGCAGTCACAGGCAACAAGCACTGAAAAGAGATCTGGTGTTTGATAAAATCTTTGGTTTATCACATTGTCAGAATAAGAACTTCCACAGACTTGGTTAACAGAAATCTGTTTTCACTTCAACGTTTAATGTTATCTGCTCAGTTTTTGAACTCAGAGAATATTTTTTTTTGTAGCTTAGTTTATTTATATTTAATGAAAATAAAAGGGCTCTTATTCATTGCTGTGTGAAAATAAGAACAAGCTTGTTGAACTTTGCAGTACAAATTTCAACAAGCATACAAACAAGCAAATTTTTAAAAATCTTTTTCTTTGACATTATATGTTACTGTAATAACTAATGGTGAACAAGTGCTTATGTAATGGCATTAGTAATGAATTAGTACCAGCTTGAACATGATATGATCAGTTTTAGATCCAGTTGTTTGTAGTCGACCCCCCTCCCCCGAGTGAGACTGTTTTTTACTTGGGTTTTATTTGTATAAAAGGAAAAAACAAAAAAAACATTGAAAACTAGATTTGTTTTATTGACAGCGATTGACTGTCTGTGACGTAGTGCAGGTTTGGAGATTTATTATTTTAAGTTAAAAAAAAAAAAAGTTTTAGTATTTAACTTTCTGTACTTTAATATAGACTGACAAATGTGTTTTGTTTTTGTTTTTTTAAATGGCGTCAACAGTAACACTTCTTCATCTCTGTAGGTACGCTGCATGTTGAACATTTGGGGTGTAATGCTCTTTATTCGCATGTCCTGGATTGTGGGCCAGTCTGGAATTGGTAAGTAGAAAGCTGTCCAACTTAAAGGGGGTCACCTGTAAAAAGGGGTTTGAGCTCAGTTTTCCCCAGCTGTCAAAAGTAAATGTTGGATGGTAGAAGAGTCCTTATTCTATTTTTATTTAATCTTTCTAATCTAATCTTTCATAATTTTTATTCTAGATTAGTCAGAGGTGCAAGTGTTTCACTACATCTTTTTCAGTTATAATAAGGCTACGTTCACAACACTGCAGGCGAAAGCGCATCAAATCGTTTTTTGTTTTTTTTTTTTTTTTTTTTTTTTGTTTGTTTTTTTTTTTACACCCTATGCGACCCATATCCGATCATGGTGTGACAGTGTGAACGTCACAAATCCAATATTTTCAAATCCGATCTGGGTCACTTTCGTTTGTGGTACTGAATCCGATACATATCCGATGTTTTAGAAAGCGACTGCTGTCTGAACGGTCAAGTCGCATTAAATCCGTCTTTTACATCACTGACACAAGACAGACGCCAATTATCAGCGCCCGATAAGACATCGCGAACGCTTCCTGGCCATCCAGTGAAACTGTTTGGAAGACAGCGTTGGAGAAACATGAACATTTTATTTATACTGTATAATCTGCAGATTCTGACAGAAATCTGCAACTGTCCTTTGAAGCACCGCTCCTCTCTAAAACAGCAATAAGGATCATTATTAGGTTATTTACATTATTATGTAAATGTGGAATCTGTTTGCATCCACATTAGCATTAAAATGAGAGCCAGGGTTGGCATGATACTAGAATTTCAAGCCAGATCCTGATAGCCAAGGAAATACTCGGTACCTGTTTTCATTTCTTGAATATGTTAACTTTAATTATAACTTTGGTTTAACAAAATAAGTATTTACAATTACGTTAAGTGATTTCATTTGTACAGATGGTTTACAGAAGGTAAAATGTATTTTAAAACATACTAATGAACAAAGATTAAATAATACATAAATTATATAATGATTGTAGAGTATTATGGAAAAGCTAAAAATGAATTTGGAGAAATGAATAGTAGTGTAGTATTAGTCACACACAAATAAAGAATGTATAAAAACACAGAGTACTTACTGCAAAAGATTGAACCAGTCCCTGCATTTTCAAACTGACCACACAGTAATTAAAGGAATACAAATGAATAAATTATTGTAAGAGTAGAAAGTTTTAAGCTCGTCTTCTTCTCCACATCCGTGACATCTCCCTCTCTCTTTCTCGCTTTTTCAGCATTCACACTGCTGCACGTTTACAGTCTGCAACTCCTTATATCTTCAGCTTTGCTCTTCAAACCCGAAACCTGTCTGAATTGGCTCCTCTGATCCAGATTTCACACTTTAGTTCTCCACACTCTAGACCAGACATCTGAAAGTAATTTTATATTATTGGCCACGAACAATAATTGTTTGTGCTAATAGTTAAATGGCCATTGTTAAAATGTGCACTAGTCAATTTAACATTTATGGCTTATTAATACTTCAGTATTGATACCGGGACACTACTGGCTTCTGACCCCTTACCCCTGCTGGGCAAATGGCCACCCCTCCATGAGCCTGGTTCTGCTGGGAGTCCTTCCCACTGTCACTAAAGCGCCTCTCTCAAAGGGGATCAGTGGGTATAATAAACATTGAACACATTACCAATCTAAGTAAATGTATTTCTAAGGCATAAAAGTCATGACTCCAGCTCAAATAAGCATGATTTAGAAAGCAACCCCGCCACTTAGTGCAAATTAATGTCAGCTGGTTCAGTCCCCGCAGATGGCCTATATAAAGGTCTCTCCAAAAAACAAGGTGTCACACAAGAAACATCTTTTGATGGGTAAAAATAAGCTCTCTCAAGATGTTTGTAACCTTATTACTGTAAAACGTGATGATAGCATCGTGCCAGAAGAATTTCTAAAGGCCAAAATGTGAAAGTGGAAAGAACATCATTTCAACCTAAACCAGCCACAACCAGGTGCTCCGCACAAGATTTCAAACAGAGGCGTGAAAAGAATTATCAGAAGAGTTGTCCAAGCGCCAAGAACCACTTGAGCCAGAATCAATAGTTACAATTGTTTCAAAGAAAACCATCAATAATGCACTAAACCACCAAGGCCTGTATGCTTGCTCACCATGCAAGACTCCACTGATTGCATGGTGCAAAAGGCATGTTGAAGTGTGTTTAAAGTTTGCTGAAAAAGATGGAGGCAAGTCTGTTTAATCCTGGGAGAATTTAGTCTGGTATGATGGGACCAAAATTGAACATCATGGTTTGGGGCTGTTTTTCACCACACAGCACTGGCACGCTTCATGTAATTGAAGGAAGGATTAATGAAAAAAATGACTGAGATGTTATTTAAAAAGACAAAAAAACCCAACATAAAAACGCAGCTGCCATCTACCAGGGTTATGATAAAAAAATGAAACAAGGTTTGCGGTATTAAGTATTACTTTCCAGAAAACCTAGCAAGGTGCATATGTCTCATTGCCCCTTGTTTATTGACAGTTTTGTGTTCATCACTTTTTCTCTGCTAGCTCATACTCAGCTAAGCCCAGTATTCCTAGCCTCCTGGCACTTGTTGATCATTTTCCACTTTGATGTGAAATATCACCACAACGTGAGACGTGCGACAGACATTGCTGCATTGGCTTGTCCTGTTACTTTTTACAGAGACATGAGAGTGATTGGAAGGGCTGCTAAAAACTGTTAAGTATTATGCTTTTTTTTTTTTTTTAATCAGTTCATGATGTGGTCTCTTCTGCAGCTCTTTCCTGTGTGATCGTCGCCATGGCTACAGTAGTGACAACCATCACTGGCCTCTCCACCTCTGCCATTGCCACCAATGGATTTGTAAGGGGAGGTATGTTTTACTTGACTGAATGACTGACTTTGCATGACTGACTTTGCATGACTGAACTTTTGCTAACACTCCCTGCTATTTTCAGGTGGAGCATATTACCTGATTTCAAGAAGTCTTGGCCCAGAGTTTGGAGGCTCTATTGGTCTTATCTTTGCCTTTGCCAATGCAGTGGCTGTTGCCATGTATGTGGTGGGCTTTGCTGAGACTGTTGTGGAACTTCTGATTGTAAGTCTATTAGGATTTCACATTGAATTCAAGAAAGCTGCTAATTATGGCTGATCAGTGATCAGCAGGAGTGGGTTGTCCTGGCATCATTGAGAGAGAAAAGCACATATCAAAACACTGTTTGCTGATTATTGTCATTCAATTTACCAAGTCCTTGTATTGTATCTCAGGGTATGGATGCCGTCATGACAGATGAAGTCAACGATATCAGAATAATTGGCACCATTACAATAATCATTCTTCTGGGCATCTCTGTAGCAGGAATGGAGTGGGAGGCCAAGGTATGCACAACATCCCAATTCATAGAAACTTACACCTATATGAAACTACATAAAACATGAATGTAGCCAAAGTAGTGACACTCACTGGTTGTAAAATTTGTTTTTTATAAAGACTTAAGTTCGGTCTTATTGTGTGCATGTGTGATTGTGTTGGTGTTGGGAGGTGGGGGGTCCACACAAAAATCAAAATTTGAAGGTAACACGAAAATCTTCAGTTTACTTTGTTGGCAAGCTGTTGGCAAGTTTGGCAAGCTAAACCAATACAGGATTACACTCCAAAATTTGGCAACTTAGAAAGCTGGAAAATGTTTGTAATTCTGTTGCTGCTTACTCTAGTGATCTCATACTGCCTTCATGGGGTGTTTTGTTTTTTTGTCCTTTGGGTTTTTTTTCCCCCTCTAAACTGAACAAGCCCATGTTGGTGCATGATGTGCCCGTGTGCTTGCCTCTGTTCCAATGTTGTTAATTTTGCTTGATGCTGGAAAGCTTTTAGAGTGAGTTTTTCAAAGCATGGCAGCCAAAAACGGTTTTATTGCTATATTTGTGTTATTGCTGTGTAGGGTCTTTATCTTACAACATAAAGTATCTTGAGACACGAGTTGTTGTAAGTTGGTGCTATATAAATAAAACTGAATTGCACTGAATTTTACTATGAAGGCTGTGGTAACTTGGAATCGGTACATTGCAATCCCAAATACTGAAGACACCAAATCATCCCAGACCAATGTTTACATGAGACTCGGACAACCCTGCAGATATACTACAGGTGTAGTCGATTTAACTACTACACATTAATACACTGGTTTTAATTGCTTCCTATAGGCCCAGATCTTCTTACTCGTCGTCCTTGTCACAGCCATCTTCAACTATTTCATTGGAAGCTTCATTCCTATGAAGTCAAAGGAAGCTAAGGGATTCTTGGGCTATGATGGTAGGACGTTTGTTTGTTTGTTTGTTAAAAAATAATATAAGAAACACCTCATAAATCTGAGGGCTCATGTTGGCTTTTACACTGCTGTGTCACAGTTGGCCTTTGATCTTTTTTCTGTCAGCTTCAATAATGTGGGAGAACATGGGTCCAGACTTCCGAGGAGAGACGTTCTTCTCTGTGTTTGCCATCTTTTTCCCCGCCGCCACTGGTATTCTGGCTGGAGCCAACATTTCAGGAGACCTTGCTGTAAGTCATGTGCAACCATGTGATGAATGTTGATATAGTGTCAAACCAAGTAAAGGTTTACTTTGTAGATTGTACTGTGCAGGTGAATATGACTATGCTTCCACTGATTAAGGCTGTTGAGACGGAACTCATAGCGTTGAATTGGCTGTAGGATTTGATGTACTCATCTTAAAGCCTTGTATCCAGTTATATATTGTAATCTTAAAATGTTGTTGTGGTTGGTTGTTGCAGGACCCACAGATGGCCATCCCCAAAGGGACCCTTCTAGCCATATTAATCACAGGGATAGTCTACCTGGGTGTTGCTATTTCAACAGGTGGTGTATAGTACCTGCATTTTTCCAAGGTTGTCACATCCTTTTTAAATACAAAATCTAATATGTGGATAATACTTTTTAAAAACTAGGCTCCTGTATTTTGAGAGATGCCAGTGGAAATGTGAATGACACAATCAGTTCTCACCTCATGGCAAACTGCTCCACTGCTGCCTGCAAATTTGGCTATGACTTCTCTACCTGCAAGAATGAGGATACCTGCCGCTATGGACTGCATAGGGACTTCCAGGTATCAAATAAGTGTAAAAGAATATGAATATTACAAAACAACTGTATCAGAACATGAATGTTAATGGTTTTTTAATGTAGACATCTAACTTTTCAATTTACATGTAATCTTTTGTTCAGGTTATGAGCCTTGTTTCTGGTTTTGGGCCCATCATCACTGCTGGCATCTTCTCTGCCACTCTATCCTCAGCACTGGCCTCTTTAGTTAGTGCACCTAAAGTTTTTCAGGTAAGATCAGATCCAAGCTTTAAAGTACTGTATATAATAAATTGCAGTATTGAGTGATGGAAAAATGTAAATGATTTAATTAGGTTTTCTTATAGCGTTTGATTATAAACAGCTTAAACTCCAGTGAGACAACACAAAGGCTTTTGTTTCCGCAGGCTTTGTGTAAGGACAACATCTATCCTGGCCTGCAAATGTTTGCCAAAGGCTACGGCAAGAACAATGAACCCCTACGAGGATACATCCTGACCTTCGGTATCGGTCTGGCCTTTATCCTCATTGGTATGGCTTCACTCATTGCTTGCTCGCTGGTTGCTTTTCATACTTGATCACATACAACCGTACAAAAATATTAGCTGGAAAGTAAGAGCACCGTGGTTCTCAGAACCCTTGTTCTCTTTTGTGAGAACCGGTGTTTTCACGCAGTGTTTGTTCTAAACAGAAAAAACCCACGTTGGTGCATGCTGTACTGTGCCCTTGCCTAAGGGACATTTAGAATGATGTCATGATACTAGAATTTTAATCACGATATCTATACCCAGAAAAATACTCTATACCAAAGGGAGACTTTTGACCCCATGCTGAAACAGAAGAACTAATGGCCAAGAAGTCATTTCTTAAAAAAGTTATGTTGTCAGCTTTCTAAAATACAGCAAGTAAAATAGATAAATAAGTAAATGTATTTCTAAAGGTGCTATTGACACGATGTTCTCATCAGGTGTTGGTGACAAACCATCCAATCCACACTTTCAAAGAAACCCTGTGTGATCTCCAAGTATTAAAGCCGCTTACTGAAATTTGTTTAATACTTCAAACCAAGCCTTTGTTGGCGATGACAGCTTCAAGATGCCTCCTGTATGGGAAAGCTAGTCGTAGGCATGGCTCAGATGTGATTTTTGGCCCATTCTTTTCACACAGTCTTCTTTGTATGTTTGGATTGGATGGGTTGTTGCCAATATCTGGTGAGATTTCATGTCAGTAGCACCTTTATTTACTTTGAAAACTGGTGATGTGTTCAATACTTGTTTTACCCCCTTTATTTGAGTTTAGGTTTTAAAACCTGACGAGTCTAAATATTGTAATTATTGTAGAAGAAGAACATCATGGAAAACTTTCAAATGAACCTTGGATAACGTGTAGTATTAGTTATGCTAAAATAAATATAATGAAACAGAGGGCTTGATGTGAAAAGGATTGAACCAGCAAACAATAGAATAAGACACATAATGATAACACAGTGTAATAAATTGTTGTAAAATGGTTACATTTTACGTCTTGTCCACATCTGCGACCTCTTGAGCGGACCTGGAGGGCCTCTCTCATCCAGCACTCACACTGCTCAGCCCCAGTCTGCAGCTGTATATTGGCACCTCCCCCTCTGTAGGCCTGAAACCCACCTGATTCAGCTGCTCTGCTCCACATTTCATTCTTTGTTTGCTTGAACTGATACAGAACCAGGGTCATTACTGTCCTCTGAAATTCATCCTAAAGTGTTGTCAGTTTTATGAACATGGCAACTGGTCTAAAATTTGACAATAACTCTTGTCTGTAGTTTTTGTTTGTTTGTTTTATTGCAAGCTCCTAATAAAAACACTTTTACAGACCAGTGAACTAAATTAATATTGATACAACGGCTGTTGAAAACTTTACCTTTTTAGATGCCTAAATATTTAAGATTTTACAGTAATGGCGCACTGCATGACCACATGCTGGAGTCAGCAGCAGCCGATATGTTCACTGTCTTCATCCTGAGAGTTTGAGTGTTTATTCAAAGGGTTTTGTTTTGTTTTTTTGTTTGTTTGTTTTTTTTGACTGGACATAAAATCACAGGTGAAATTTTTAACTTTTCTGAGTTGACTGGTGCTTTTCTTCTTGCAGCTGAGCTGAACACTATTGCACCCATTATCTCCAACTTTTTCTTGGCATCATATGCCTTGATCAACTTCTCCGTGTTCCATGCATCACTGGCTAACTCACCAGGTAAGATCAGTACATTTAGAAATGGGAGAATCTAAGCATAATAAAGTTCTTGATCAACATATTAAGACAATAGAGGAAGTTATTGTCATCCTAATCCAGACTGTAAAAAGGAAGCCTTCATGTCATTAGGTATAATGTTGTGTTTTTTAAAAACCAGTTACTGGTTTTCAATGAGACTGTCCTGATGTGTGTCTCATAAGAGAGGTCATTCACACTGATGACATACCAGAGGTTAGGTGGTTGAATACATTTAGGCTTAGAAGTTGATGCATCTTAGACAAAGAAAATTCAATTTGGACAGTTGATCATAAATATAGAAAGCATATTGTCATTAATCTCCTAAGACCCAAACTCTTCCACTGCATGCATTGTTAATCTCTCTTTGATATTTGGACATATTGGGGCCTGATGAATGTAAAAACAAAGAATTAACAGATTTTTTTTTTTTTTTTTGCCTTATTTTTGTTTTTAAGAAAAATGAGAGCCACATATGAGCATATTCGTTTAAAATTTTGATAGAACAGGAGCAGTATAATGTCCTCGTAAGTGGATATCAGGCCCTTGTAGAGCAAAATTCAGTATTTTGGTCTAAATAACCCAAAATGTGATGATGAGGTTAATGTTGTAACTATATTGGGACAGTACTGTTACACAAGAAGGTAGGTGATGTCTGTTTCCTCTAATGTTAGTCTTTGTCAACCACAAAGGGCTAGCCAAATGAAAGTTGTTTTTAGACTATTTACCTCCACTTGTCTGAAAGAAGAACCTCAGTTAAAGTCAAAAATCTCAAACTGCCCAGAATGGGAGATTTTCAAAAATGGCTGATACTCATGTTCTTGTTTTTACTTCTTATTTCTCTACAGTAATCCATCTATATGATGCAGTCTTTTAGTATTTGTGGAAAAAGTGTGTGGTATATCTGATGTGTTACCTGTTAAGATTAGTAACCATAAATCTTAGGTGGGATAAGATGGTCTCCTGCTCCCTTGGTACCCATCTCTCTATTCTAGTGACTAAAGTGTCAGAAATGCATACAAAACTGAACAAATAGATTCAGCTACTGATAAGGGAAAGTTCTCTTTTTTTTTTTTTTTAAACTAACTTTGGTGAAGTCACACTTTGTAGACTGATGACAAATTCAGTGATGCGTCTGGCTGTAGCTCAGGAGGTAGAGCAGGTCATTTACTAACTGGAAGGTTAGTGGCTCGATCCCTGGCTGCTCCAGTTTGCAATTTTTGGGCAAGATACCGACTCAAAGTTGCTGTCCAATGTATCCATCGGAATAAGAATATGTGTGAATGTTAGTTAGAAAGCACTTGCATAGGGGGGAAAAAAGCCCAGGGGGCGAGTTGTATAAAGCACTTTCAGTGATCATGTAGAGTAGAAATGTTCCATATACGAATCAGTTCATTTACCATTTATTGATGGCGTATATTGAGTTCTTTGCTTCCCCCTCTCTCTACACCCTCTCCTCTCTCTACACCCCCTCATCCCTCTCTCTCTCTCTCTCACTCACACACACACACACACACACACACACACACACACACACACACACACACACACACACACACACACACAGACAAACCAAAGCCTTAGCAGAACTGCAGGTACAGATTATTTTTCTCTTTCCAATTCCTCCAGCAGGTCATAAAATTACATGGACCTAAATGGTACATGACTCATTTAGCGAGTACAGAAACAGTATGATGGTGTAATAGATTTCTCTCTTTGGAACACAAACATTACTTTCAGTTCAGGGCCAATTACTTTCTCATTTCTGGGACTCCTAAAGTCCCTTCATAGACTCAGGAACGACACTGTCAATGTACCCTTTATGTCCTGTTTTTTAAAGACTCTGTCATTGTGTAACCAAACACACACCAACTGTATTCCATCACTAAAATCCCACTATTCTAGTTACTGTACTGTCCAATGAATGAATATGGTCCCTAATGTCTCGTATAACTTCTAGTAGACTGTCAACTCATTCTTTAACCCAAACATATGCCTAGATCCATCTGAAACATTATCCCTCCTCTCTAACAGCAATATTGACCGTTTTATAATAAGCTTCTTTAAATGGAGGCTGACTCAACGTTTCCTGTTCTTTAACCTCCCACATTGCTGGTCTTATTTAATTTGTTCCCAGCTGAAGTGTCTGAAAAAGAATTTCTACTCAGCCTTAACTGAATTTAATTCAGTTTTCAGTTCTAATTTTTGCACATAATACCTAAACTGTATCAAATGCAATCAAAAAGTTTTGTGACTGCTCCAATAAAAAGCAAAAGCCCTTGTCACCTTGTACCCTGATACAGTGACTGATGCAGTCAGTCCTACTGCTTTACTTGAAGTGCTCAGCGGTACCATCTGGATCTCCTTCACCATGTCAGAATTGCTTTTGACCTGATGAGCCTTCTTTGGTTTTGACTGCAGATCCACCCACTAAGGGCTGCTCTGGGGTCTAACATAACTAGACCCAACTCTTCTTACCAGTGATGAAGAATCTTGAGTTGCTTTTAAAGTAAATGCTCGTAGAATTCAACACAATGGTTCTTTTGCTCTCATGTTATGAATTACAAATGCACCAATGCAAATAGTCACAACAAGAATAACATAAGCTTTCATTGTCATTGCCAAAGGTCATGTTTCATGCACACGACCATGTTCATACCCAGCTGGAGCAGTTATGGAACTTTTTGTTTGCACCTTATATGTGACTAGCACTGTTTGTGTGGCATTTTAAATGTATTTTGCTATTTTGTGACTAATTTACATCGATGTTACAGGCTGGAGACCTAGCTTCAAATACTACAACATGTGGGTTTCCCTTGCTGGAGCCATTCTCTGCTGTGGGGTGATGTTTGTCATCAACTGGGCAGCTGCCCTTCTTACAAATGTCATTGTTATGGCTCTGTATATCTATGTCAGTCACAAGAAGCCAGGTGAGTTGGAGAGCACGCCAAATTTGGCCAAAAATTCCTCACTTTTTTTATGGAGTAAAATAATTACCAAGTACCAATATGATATAAGAATTATATATTGGTTGTCATTTAGTTAAGCTGAGTTTTATTAATGTAGCACCAGTTCACAACGACAGTTGTCTCAAGACACTAGAGAGAAGGTAAGATGACAGTTAACCATGATTTAAGATAACATGCTGTGAAGTATTTTGATAATAAGCAGTGTTCTGTCCACAGTATGGTGTTTAGCCCTAACCTGCCTATGGTTTCTCCTCCATGTTCTGTTAAAGATTTTTCTTTTTAAAAAGGAATTTCTCTTTCCCACTCTCGCCAAGTGTCTGCTGATAGGGCGTCTTATAGGAATTTTGTAATTTTTTTTGTATTCTTGTATTAATGTAGGTCTCAATTTACAATATAAAGCACCTTGAGGCAAATGTTGTTTTGATTTTGTGCTGTATAAATACAATTTTATTGTATTGAATTCATTTGCATAAGGAATATGTTGCATTAAATTGATTGGTTAATTTAAAAGTCCCTGCACACCTCAGTCTTTTATGGAACCTCTACATATCTCTGGCTTTTTCCAAAAATGTTGAGGTGTTTATGGTTTACCTTTAGTGTGAAATTTGCAAACAGAAATAATATAAGTTCATAAATCAGGTGGACAGTAGTGTAGTGGTTAGTGGTTTTTACCTTTCAGCAAGGAATCTTGGTTTGTGCTCAATCATCCAGGTAAGGAAATTCCAGAAAATTGATTCTTTTTATCTGGATGTTGCGTGTTCAATGGGAGAAACGTTTCACTACTCATCCAAGTGAGTTCTTCGGTCTTGACTGACTGCGGATTTCCCTAATGGCTATAAATTATTATTATACATTTGCACAACGATGAAAATTTGCAGCACTGACTAACAGTGAGACAGTTTCGTGATCATTAATATGCAAAGAGTTGGAAGTTGGGGAATGGCTGCAATCATAGCATTGTAAGATGCTACAGTAAAGACTGAGCCCCATCCCTACAGACACAGCCATGAGGGAAGCTGAAGAACATCATATCAAAAAGGCCCTGAGCAAATGTAGCTATCCCAGCTGATATATGTTAAATGTACCTAAAGAATGCTCCAAGTGATCCAGGAGAGAAGAAAGGCAAATTGTTTCTCAAACTGAAAATGCTACATCCAGATGAACAGAATCAACTTTCTGGGATGTCAGCCAAGAAGGTTCTGGTTTTGAATCCATAATCTGAGTGGGGCAGCTCTTTAAACTAAAAGCTGGCTATACAGTTCTAAACACACCTGTGAGAACACTCAGTTTGACATGCAGCTACACATACACTAGGCCTTTTCACTGACGTTAACACCACATGGGTCAGGTAGCCTTTAGTCCAGCAATCTGACCCATAAACACACTTGCTAACTCCACTGTGTTTCTGCCTGCATGTGTCCTCCATTCCAGATGTGAACTGGGGCTCATCAACCCAGGCTTTGACCTACCACCAGGCCCTGACCCACACTCTGCACCTTAGTGGAGTGGAGGACCACATCAAGAATTTCAGGTACCAAACACAAACGTGATTGAGCTGAACCATTCTTGCCTGCAAGTGTAGATGGCATCTGAGTTATGGAAGCACAATATTATTACTCACCATGCTTGATAAACACTCAAGCTCGGTCCACATATAAAGCGATTGCTTGGTAGCTCTCGGTTGGATGCTTATGGACATCTGGTTATGTTATCCTCTAATCTATTTTTCCCCAACGTCATGTTAGTTGATGGGTTTTCTTCATTCCCAAAGTCTCTTTAAACTTCTGTCAATTGTTTATCGTCGTGTTGTGCTAGGTTTAGCTCAGCTGCTATGCTCGATTTATGCTCACATCGTTGCGAGTGCCATGCAGTGATTTTGACGTTGCACCATGTGTCGCAATCTTTGTGGTTCTTCAGCCAGTCGTTCACCTCTGGATTTTTGCAGCCTGAGAAGAACAAAATTTGACATGATAATAACTTAGCCTTAGTGTTTCATGCAACAATTTAAATAATTTACCATCATATGGGGAAAAAGTAGAGACTTTGTGGAGGGGGAGATGATTAATTTTCAAATGTATTGAAATGTATTGAGTATATTTATATATGCGGCCTCATGTTGTGTGCATGTGTTCATTCTCTTAAAGCTTGCACATGTAACAAATTGGCTCAGTAATTGTTTTGTGGATTTACTGCAAATTTCTCATGGCAGAAAACCAAGCAGTAGTTTAAAAGGATGAATCTTCAAAATTCAAGAATTTGTTTTGTTCCTCTGAAGTTGTTCTTGCCTCTGTATTGTGTCCAATAATCCTATCATGCTAACATATTTGCTTTGATGTTCATTGCTCTGCTTCTGGTGTCTGACTGTATATGGGTGTGGGTGTTTGTGTGTTAAGAAGACTAAAGGTTACTGGGAAGGTCAAATGAAAAGTTGGCTACACATAAAGCATAAAATCAAAATATGGCGTCCCTTCTCTGCTTTTATAGATGTGGTAAAGGATGATGCAGATGCAGACTTGGTGGATGTTTTCTCTCATATGTGTCTTTTTGCAGACCCCAGTGTTTGGTGATGACTGGTTATCCCAACTCTCGTCCTGCCCTTCTGGATCTGGTCCACAGTTTCACCAAGAATGTAGGCATGATGATCTGCGGCCATATTCGCACGGTGAGCAGATGTCATTTGGCTTGTTTTTTGTTTTTGTTTTTTTGCTACTGATGAATTAGCTGTCAAATTGCTGTTTAAAAGTCAGTTTTTAGCTAGATTCATCCAGTTCTTCACCAAACTGTTTAAACCACATAGCACTGATTAGCAGGCAATATAAAAGAAGACTTTGATATGCTGTGGGAGCCTCTGGATTTGGTTGCATCGGTGGTTCTTAGACTGTAGGATGTGGAGCCAATGCAGGGGCAACCAGGAGAAAAATGTGAAATGTGTATAAGGTGTTTTCATATCTTGGAGAGGACATCTAATTGACATAATGCTTTCCCTGTTCCCTTGCTCTAACCATCAAAAAACCAATGCTTAACCCTAACCTCAGGTTATGGTAAGGTTGAGGCTAATTTTAACCCTGACACTAAAAGCACATTTTGAGCATCAAACACGCCTTCACACTCGTGGGTACTGGCATTTTGTCCCCATAAGTGAATGCTGGTCCCCACATGTTTAGTAGGAAGCCAATTTTCTGTCCTCAGATGCGCACACACAACCATAGAAGATCAATTTATGTACCTGCGCATTTTCCAATGTTTGTTCCAGGTGTTATGTTTATTTTTCTTGCAGGTGCAGCAGTTGGTGATACATTGTGCATTTCTATTTTTTAATCTGTCCTTTTATTTATTTGGATGGTGGTGGGGACTTTTTTTCCTTTTTCTAGAAAGCAATGAAAAACATATTCCAGTGAAGAGTTTTCGACAGCATGAAATAAACGATAGAGTACAATATGTCGTTTTAATATATCATCATATCGCACAGCCCTAATGTTGCACACAAAGCTAGTGAACGATTTGGAATAGCCTGGTCTTTTGTATTTTAAAAATAAGTACTGCAGAGTACTGAACGAAAAAGTCACAAAAGCAGGCAGAGATTCAGAGCAGGTGATTGAGCCGCACATTAAATTCTTCTGTTTAACTTTCACACATCAAAAGTTGTTGAAATTCGCATCTTTTCATCTTTGAAACTTAGATTTGTGGTCATTTGTTGTACAATACCAACACTGATAAATTTAAGGCTGTTGTTAATTTGGCCTCCTGTCTCCATAGGGCTATAGAAGACCAAACTTCAAAGAGCTTGCCACAGATCAGGCACGCTACCAACGCTGGCTGCTGAAGAACGAGACCAAAGCCTTCTACACGCCAGTGTTTGCTGAGGACCTAAAACAAGGCTGTCAGTACTTGCTTCAGGTAGGAAAACTAAATTCTATTCAGAGTTGTGTGTTTGTTCTTAACTCTTTGCACAGAAGCATTGTTCAAGTACTTTTTTTTTTTTTTTTGTGTTTGTTGGGCCGAGCCATCAATAGTAGAGGTTGGGGCATAATACTTGAACTGGTAAATGATGTTGTACATTATTGGTAAGTTTAACTAACTAATATTTCTGACAATGACTAGACCAGTCATGCAGATCCATGATTGAAACTTGAGACTTGAGGAACTTGAGAGTGGATAATATGAGTCTCCTTTAAGATTGGACTCATAACCCAAGTGAAAGGCTGAACACTGTATGGACTGAACTGTTTTTATTTCCTGCTCCACACTCATAGTTTTGCTTATTCTTTGGAAATGAGCCACATTTAAGAAATGATTAATCTGCGATTCCTGTTCCTGGTCCAATCAAGGCTGCTGGTCTTGGCCGCCTCAAGCCAAACACCCTTGTTCTGGGCTTCAAGAATGACTGGAGGGATGGGGACATGATGAATGTGGAGACTTACATCAGCATGATCCAGTAAGTAGAATAAGAGAAGAAAAGAATTATATAAAAGAAAAAACACTCTCTTCTTTCGACAAGTCTTCACTGTGTTCGATGGTACATCCGATGCTGTGGAAATTTTATACCCTCCTGCTTTGTAAGTGTTCTACAAACCGTGAATTTTTCTTTAGTACGCAACTCGGTAAATGTCAGGAAACTCCTACTAGGACAGCTGGATGTTACATAGGGCTAATCGGTCTCTGTAATTGTTGGCAGGTGTGTACAAAAGAAGACTGAATGCTGTGATTAAATCAAAAAGGTGCTTCAACAATTTTGTTGTTGACACTAATAAACTAATATTTCGTAGTTTAATGGTATGCACACACATGCAAACAGGTTATTGTACGTTTTATATTTTTCATATATTTCACCCTAACAGATTTATAAAATTTTCAGTGGTATAGGTTCTAGGTAACATAAAAGGTACAATTGGTCCATGCTGGAAGCTGCCAAGTTCTCTCACCATATTTGAATTCAGTGGCTGGGAACGATGTCTCTCTTACAACATATCCTGTTTTGTGCATGTCGCCAAACTCTTAGTACCCCAAACGTGGAGGCCAATAGAACTCAGCTGTCAGCAGGGCCATTAGAGCAGCTCGTTATAAGCTAACATTTTGCCAGGTAATTTTGGGCTCGAGTGTCGTAAAAATCACACTTTTCCTTAAACAGTTTGATTACACTTTCGCAGGGTACGATGGTTCATTCTTTAGGAATGTGAGTCCAGCAATGTTGGATCCACTTCAGAGAAAGTTTCACTAACACCCACTCACATTCTTGGCTGTTTGACCTCAGGAAATCACATGATAGGGTGGGGCTAGGTTTCACAGTGGGTTCACCTGAAACCTTGGCTGATTGTAACCCACACCCATTTTCACTAGAGATGGACCGATCCGATATTGCGTATCGGTCCGATACTGACCTAAATTACTGGATCGGATATCGGAGAGAAATAAAAATAAATAAATAAAAAAAACGTAATCCGATCCATTAAATATCATGAAAGCACCTCACAAAACTTGCGACATGGCGTAACTCACCTCATAACCTTAGCACGTCGGAGCAGTGTGCTCACGTGATAGAGCAGCGGTGGCGTGCGAGACTTCTCGGCGGTCTGTTTGAGCATTTGTAGCCTTGCTACCAAACCGGCATTTCATCTCCGAGGAAGTGATCCCAGAGGGAAGTAAAGCAAGTGTGTAAGTTCATCTCTGAATGTTTGAAAAGCATTCCCACATTAAGCTTAACAACCGATGGAGCGACTGCCTTTTCTCTCTCCCTCCCTCTCCTGTTGCTACTTCAATCGTGAAACTGGTCAATGATCAGTTAGAATTTAGAATTTATTTAATATTACTTTCTACACCAGGATCTTTTTCTACGTAGCTGACTGCTGGTAACTGTGCAGGGGCGGGTCTAGCAAAGTTATGCCAGGGGGGCCGATAGGGCATGAACAGGGAAAAGGGGGGCACAAAGAAATACTCTTTTTTTTTTTTTCTTATTCTCATTTAAAATGTCTAGCTTTTAATAAATAATTATCTGAATCTTACACCCAAAGTTTTATGTATAGAAGTCCATTACTGTATATAGTAACTATTAAGTCTAATATACCCTAGTAAGCTAGTACTTTTTCCTTTGGGAACCTTTCTTTCTTTCTTTCTGCCTAATATTTCCGCTAAGTACTCTTTAAAATACCAGAATAGGGAGGATGGAGTAGGTTTAAGTTCATTAGATTGATCAGTATTGCTGAACGATGAAATATTTTGGGTGCAGTGTATTTTTTTGCATACAGGTATAACAGAATAGCTTTAGTGTTTGTTTGGTTTTTTTTGTTTTCTTTTACTTTTTCTCAAGACTTGAGTATGAACTTATACAAAATGCAGCAAGATATTTAAAAAAACAACAACAAAAAAACTGATTTATTGATTAAAAAACACACTATATTGGATTCATATCAGTATCGGCAGATATCCAAATTTATGATATCGGTATCTGTATTGGACATAAAGTGGTATCGTGCCTTCTCTAGTTTTCACACCTTGGCTGGTGTGATTAGGTAGAGGATCCATGAGGGGGACACTCCCATAGGACTTAAAAATCTTGGACTCTCCACCAGTTGCTCCTAGAACTAAAGAAGCTTCTCGGATGAGAGGTGAAACGTCTTCAAGAAATTTAAGTTAAATAATTTAATGTAAGATGCTTTTCTTTCCAAGCTCCTTAGACTACGATGACCTGGATGACTGAGAAGTTTCACAGACATATTTCACTAACAACAGCTAATAACAACTAACAGAGTCTAACGGTAGCTCACAGCAGCAAAAACAGCTTACCAACAGAAAAACTAATGATATCCTTAACAACTCCTCTCATTCCCAAAAAGTTGATTCTGTTCATCTGGATGTCTAGGCCCCTTCCTCGTTTCAGAGATAGTCTTTCCCTTTTCACGTAAATGGCCTCCTTGACTCCGCGCTCAAACCAGCGTTCATCTCTGTCCATGATGTGTACATCCTCATCACTGAGAGCGTCTAGGTGTAAATAAAGTGCAGAGTCCTGGCCTGATGAGTTAGCTCCTCTGTGTTGTCCCAATCCCCTTAGGTTGTTTGGTTTCCCCGATGTATAAATCATAGCAATCCTTTTGGCACTTAACAGCGTACGCTATGTTACTCTGTTTATGCAGTTTGACCCCATCCTTGGGATGGACCCATTTTTGACACAGCATGTTTTGGGGTTTTAAAACCACAGAGACTCAATGATTAGAGGAAATGCATCTCAGCTGTCTCATACTGTTTCTATACAACTGCTGTGTGCTCTATACAGCAGTTGTCTTTCACTCTGGATTGCTTGAAGCATTCTTTAGGTGTCTTCCCAGCTTTGACAAATGTCTAGGGTGCATCTTTCTTTCTTACAAGTTTGTGATTGGAGCCATTCCCCAAATCTCTGTGAATGGCCACTGAATAATGTTTATGACAGTTTGCATATTAATGATCATGAACCTGACCACGGTTCATTGTTAGTCAGTGGTGCTAGTTTTGGTCATTATGCAAATGTACGTCTGTGAAGGTTCTCAGTCATCCAGGTCATCATAGTCAAAGGAGCTTGCAAAGAAAAGCGTCTGGACTTCTTTAAGTTACTTTAAGTTTCACCTCTCATCCGAGAAGCTTCTTCAGTTCTAAGGTCAAATGGTGGAGAGTCCCAGATATAAACCTAGTGGGAGTATCCCCCCACAGAGGGACAAAAGGACCCCCTGATGATCCTCTAATCCCCTGAGCCAAGGTGTGAAACTGGGTGTGGGTCCCAATCAGCCAGAGTTTCGGGTGAGTTCATTGTGAAACCTGGCCCCACCTTATCATGCGAATTCCTGAGATCAGATGGCCCAGGATGTGAGTGGGCGTTAAGGCGTCTGGGAAGGGATCTCAAAACTGGATTATAGATGGCAGAGAGTTGGTGTCGTAAACCTCCGCCACCGAGAGTTGGTGTTTACGATACCAACTCTCTGCCATCTATAATCCAGTTTTGAGATCCCTTCCCAGACGCCTTAACGCCCACTCACATCCTGGGCCATCTGACCTCAGGAATTCGCATGATAAGGTGGGGCCAGGTTTCACAATGAACTCACCCGAAACTCTGGCTGATTGGGACTCACACCTTGGCTCAGGCGATTAGAGGATCATCAGGGGGTCCTTTTGTCCCTCTGTGGGGGGTTACTCCCACTAGGTTTATATCTGGGACTCTCCACCATTTGACCTTGGAACTGAAGAAGCTTCTCGGATGAGAGGTGAAACGTCTTCAAGTAACTTAAAGAAGTCCAGACGCTTTTCTTTGCAAGCTCCTTTGACTATGCAAATGTACATTTTGTAATATTGGGAAACCTCCAGTCAGCTCAGACTGAAGTAATTTACATGATGACAAAATGTTTCTCCCACTGAAAACGCTTCTAGATAAACAGAATCGGTTGTTTTTGATATTACTGATATTATTCAAATATGTTCAAATACAATGTATACAAAAACTTCTTTTTACATAAACAGTAGTAGAAACATGCTAGCCATTATGGGATAGAGTGTAATTGTCATGTTTTTGATCTTTTTGATCTCCCTTGGATTAAAACAAGTCCATGAGAAATCTGTTGTCCTGTTGAACTCTAAAGCAGTCATGTGAGGCTTGAGGTGAATGGGTTCTTCATTGTAATGCGAGGATTATAGCATTAGAGCTGAATGTCACAGATTGTTCAGTCCGATAGTATTAAAATCAAAGCTAATACGCTTAAAAATTTGCCCTTTATTTTCCATTGTATGTTGTCCAGTGCAATACAATACTACAACCTGTGGCATTGAGAACGATGTTTGAGTCTTCTTGTGTGCTTGTTTATCTTTTTTCTTAAATACTCTGTGGGTTTCTTACTGTCTTTGTTTAGTTGAGGGCAAATTGCTTCAGTCCACTGTTAATGGGAACCTTTTTTTTTTCTCCCCCTTCCTTTGAAGTGATGCCTTTGACTTCCAGTTTGGTGCTGTTATCCTGCGACTGAAAGAGGGGCTGGATGTCTCCCATATCCAAGGGCAAGGTACCAAACACATGCAGAGCAGCTTATTCTAAAAAAACACTGTTGTAGTACATATGTAGCATCAGCTCAGATTACATACAGATAAAGGTTAATTAAATATAGCTGAGTGTTTTTCCAGTATTATCACATAGCATCACATAAATCAACTTAGAAGGAGAATAAGCATTCATTATATTTCCTTCTTCTTCAGTCTGCTTATCAGTCTTAAGATATTTTCAAGCATTGATTGACGTTCCAGTTTGGAACCGAACACATCAGTTCATACAATGTTCACATTCACAATACTAAGCATGAAAACTTGCAAGTGGAAAAAATGATAGTTTTCCACAGACTGAGGTGACATCTGGTTTTGTCTGACCAAAAGTCCCAGCACAGTGGCACACAATGTGTAATAAACTGTCTATACTTACTGTCAATATGCATTGTGTGGCAGAAAAACTCATCAAATCCACATCTTTGAGTGGCTGCAAACAAATATTTGACATTTTTGCTTCAAGAACAACTTGCAGGTTGGCAACCTTAGTGAATAAATGTAAAGAATTGGAATAATTTGATTTTACCACAAATTAAAAAAGCCTGGTCATAAGATTGCTGTAGTAATTATTAGGGGTGCAACGATACACAAAATTCACGGTTCGGTTCGGTTCGGTACTTTGGTGTCACGGTTCGATATTTTTTCGATACAAAAAAAATGTTCATGCCTTTTTAATTTGTCATTTATTAAAATTATAAATATATATTTTAACTCAAAAGTACAGTTTTTAAATTTAACCCTAACCCTTGTGCGTGTTTTTTATTTTGACAGCGAATGCGCACCTGCGGACCACTTATGTGCAGCCCTGGTTATTTAGCTCGTCATATTGCAGCCACAGAAATTCTTTTGTCCATGAAACCATAAAGCTGCACTTTCTTTTTGCCTTATAGTCTGATTTGTCATAACTTCTCCGTTTTGTGGTAAGCTTTTCTTTGGCTGTCACTTCTTCACCCTGACCTGTCTTATTTGGCTCAGCAGAACTAAAATATATATCTGTCTGTGAAGGTTCTCAGTCATCCAGGTCATTGTAGTCAAATATAAATCCTGCTGCTTTTACACGCTCACTCACATAAGCTCAGCGATTCTCTGCGCGATCAACCTCTCACATGTTTAAGCTGCGGGAGATTTCACTTGTCATGTTTGCATAGTAAGCTAACGATTAATAAGACGATGTCAGAGGAATTGGTGCACAAATTATCATCACTCACAGATCAGTGCTGTCGCTCTCTATACACAGTTCGCACGATTGCAAAGTGAAAGCAAAAAAACAAGCGCAAATTCAAACGCGATTTCAATATGTCACATATTGACAGTGGCTCACCGATGCCAATGACATAATTACCCAGCTACATTTCTGAAAGGATGCAAAAGCATTGACATAGATTTTTCCTTCCTACAATAGCCCGACGGGCAGGGCAGAGATAGATTTTGGTAGCCCGACTGAAAAAATCGCTAGCCCCGGGACGTTGGGCTAGCGATATTGCAAGCCCTGTATCTGATTGAGGAATCACTCATCTTTGGAAAAGAGAGTTTATTACAGAGAAATGTCTCTTTCCAAAATAAAAGCTATACTATACGCTTCTTCTGGGCTATATTCTCAGCAGCATATTAAACAGCTGTCTAAATGACTCGGCTAAAGTTAGCAGCATGCTTGCTTGTTTTTTTTCTGCTTCCACTTGTCTTTGCACTAGGATGATGTCGGCGTAAATGTGCAGTCATATTCGTTGTGTTCACACTAGTGCTTTCAGGTTAATCTCGCTGAAATGACCTTAACGCCACAACACGGCAAATCTCCGTTAACGAGCTACCGCCGATCGCCCCGTGCATGGGGCTAGACGGCCAACACGTTAACGAGCTAACTGCGCTAACACACTAGTTCCCACCCATGTAATTGAGCATTGCATGGCACATCCAACATACTGTTTTACTTTAGTGCATGACTCGCTTACCTTCAGGGTCATACGTCACATGAAAACCAAAATAATTCCAAACGCCAGATCTGAATGAGAGTGGGGGAGGTCCATGTTGTAAGGAGAGCTTAACTTCTGTCTCGCTAGCTTACCCTGCGCTCTTCCTTCTGACGATGCTGTCTGTGTTGAGCGCTCAGTGAATCTGCGTTCGACTACTCCGCCTAGGCTGCACTGTCGACCCTAGGCAGAGTAGTCGAACGCAGATTCACTGAGCGCTCAACACAGACAGCATCGTCAGAAGGAAAGTTGATAAAATAAATTACAAATTTTGTATTGTTCGATACATATGCGTACCGAACCGAAAGCACTGTATCGAACGGTTCAATATCGATACGAATATCGTTGCACCCCTACTAATTATGTATGTGAACTAGCTTAGTATATTGTTATGTATATTTCTAATTCCCCCTTCCGTTTAATTTTCTGCCAGATGAGTCGCTGTCCTCGCAGGAAAAGCCATCAGGGATGAAAGACGTGATCGTTTCCATAGACACCAGCAAAGACTCTGATGCAGATTCCTCTAAGCCATCCTCTAAGGCCACCAGCCTCCAGAACAGCCCAGCAGTCCAGAAAGGTTAGCTATCATCAGTATGACTACATAAAATCCTTCTCTGTAATCCAGGTGCGGTAGTGTTTACATTGACGTCTGCGTTTGTATTTTTGGTTTTGCATTGCAACCCTTGTGTTTTTCTACATTCCTCATGTCACTATTTAAGTTTTCTTCTTTCAGTGGCCTTCCTTATTCTGCATACACAAGCATACATATGCACTGCCCTGAGACCCACAGCTCCAGCTTCCCCGCTGTGCATATGTTTTGGGCTGTGTTTGCGTGTGTCCCCTGTTACCGTATGAGAGAGAGACTAATTCAGCTCAAACAGGCGTACAATTGTTTCCAGATTGGAGGAGTAATGAACGTTCCCAGTTGCAGCCTGAGCACTGGGCTACTTTCAACCTGGCTTCATGAAAGCTGTTTGGTTTGTTTGTTTTCTTTAAAGAAGTGAAGAGAGATGACAAAAATCTGTCTGCTCTTTTGCTCTTTCCCCACAGCCCCCAGCTGGTCGTGGCAGATGGCTGCTTTCCCCCAACTCTAGCTCTGCTCTTGGCCTTTTCCTTTTTGTTTTTTTTGCCCCACCTCAACAACCAAGTGCTCTCTCATAGGGGGTTGTTGAATTGATTAGATTGTTTCTAATATTGGAGAGTCTGTAGCTATATAGTATAGCACCTTGAACTGGTATTGGGTTCTCATTGCCACAAATATATTAAGTATTAGATACTTAGATGGCATATGTTATAGTATTAGATGATGGTAGTAGTATAGAGCAAAAACATAAAGTTGAACTAATTAGTAATAGTTCATGATTAAGCTTTTACTACCTTATTGATTGTTCATTAAAGATTCGGAGCAATATCACAATTTTTGTAGGAATTCGGAGACAAAATATAGCAAATGTTGTATTTTTTGTTCGGTAGATTTTTGTCTAACAATACTTTTATCAGCTCTTTATTTTGCTAAAGTATCCGCGTGATAAACAGTGTTTTGGGAACTGGATTAGAAATTGTTGAGGTATACAAAATAACAACACACTGGTCTGGTAAAGGTTGCTTTGGGTAATCCTTTGATTTGCTGCCAAAGCATGAACCCGTGCTGTCATTTGTACAGTTTTTGGCGAATTCCCTCCTCTCATCAGATTCCATTTCCATCCTAAGGTAATCCACTCCTGGCAGGAAGTTTCCATTCGATGCAGTTTCCTTACCGAGGCCACTCGAAGCCACTTTGATGTAACCAGACAGTCTCGGCTCACTGCTGATGGTTTTGTTCATGTTGGACATTAGGAATTTCTAGAACTCAGGGAAAAGGTTGAGCCGTGTGTTTATTAGTGTCACTAGAGTATTTCAGTGTTTGTTTGTCTCCCACTGTGGGAGGTTACAGTTAACTGCCTCTCAAACAGCTTTAGATTCTTCCTCTGGTATCCCCTGACGTACTTAACTCCATCTTGCTACGTCGCATGTCAAGGTAACATTTTACCTTAACTATAATTTTTGTTTTCTCTCCTTTTGTCTCAATTCCCAGATGATGAAGATGATGGCAAAGCTACAACTCAGCCCCTGTTGAAAAAAGGCAGGAGATCCACTTCATTTAGTTGCCTTAAACCTTTCCCCTTCTTTCCATTTTGATCTTAGTATCTTTTCTGAGCTCCTGCTGCTATGCTCCCCTCATTTCTGCCACCATTTTTTTCGCACTATATTTTGAATCCCTCTTGTACTAACATACTGTCGCCACCCTGCTGTCTCCCTTTCCCTCTGTTCCTTCTTTCTGGCCTGCTAGGTCCCTGGCTGTGGGATATAACATGTCTCTTTCTCATGTCCCTAGCGTGAGCCAACTCTAAAGCTGTACTGTATATGATGTTGCCTTTAACTTAGTCTGTTTTTCTGTAGGTAGGCGCGTGTGTGTGTGTGTGTGTGTGCGCCTGTGTTCCAACATTTCTGTTTTCTCCAAGCTGTCTTCAGTCTCTCACCTGCTTTTCTTGCCACATTCTGGAGCTGACTAATTTGCCTTAAGCTTTCTTCTTAGGATGGAAACTGCTCTCCTGTTTTCACACTTCCATTTGTTTGGTTTTTAGTAGTAATGTTTTTTTATTCTGTACCTATATCACTTAAAACTTTTAAATAATAAAATTAAACGAATTTATTTTCTAATAATAGAACATTATACTTACAAGCAATAAACAGAATTCTACTGTATACTTCATTTTCAGCTATGGGCATGTATATTCTTTATATACATGTCCATAACTGACATGTGTGCGTCCTATTGAGCTACACTTCTACCAAGCACAAAATTATTAGTTTTATTATGCCTTATTAATGAGATTTGCTTTTATTTTGTCTTTTGTTGTGGTGTGCATCCCCGCAGACAAGAAGAGCCCGACAGTACCTCTGAATGTGTCCGACCAGAGGCTGCTAGAGGCCAGCCAACAGTTCCAGAAGAAACAGGGGAAGGGCACAGTGGATGTCTGGTGGCTGTTTGATGATGGAGGTGATTGTTAGTTATATTATTGTGCGACCATTATTGATCTCAAAATTCTCTATTTGGTCTGTTATTAAAATACTGTCATACTGAACAGGTTCATAAGTATTGACATATTAGGTTACTTGTGTACTGAACCATGTACAAGTTTAGGTTAGTTTTGGGGTTTTGTTGGCCTGCATCAGTTGGACATGTAATATACTCACATTTACTTTTAGGGCTGGTTGATATGAGGAAAATCTAATATCACAATATTTTTGGGGCTAAATCACAATACACGATAAATATCACGATATGTTTAAATAACCTCCATAAACAAATGTTATTTTCAACCGTATAGTGTGTAAAATTGCACTTGTATACTCATTCAAATCAACCAATTAATATTTTTTTCTACTTTGAATTCAAAAAATCTGAATGAATTGCAATGTTTTAACCATTTTCTAACCGTCAGTTGCAATACCGCGACAGTAAGTCTCTTTCTGTGGTCAACATGAGACCAAACAAAAGATCATAGCAACAAAAAAGTCCAAGCATTCATGAGACACTCATAATCCACTCTCTCTGAAGTAATTGCATTACTAGACTCTTTCTCGAGAGTTTCAGATTATTCAATAAACTAAAGTACACTATTTTGGTATTAACCTCTCTCTGAAGTTTGCAGGCTCTGAATCGTCTATTTCCAAATTCTTATGGAGAGATAAACCCACATGTATTAGCTGAAACATGCCTATAAAGGACCAAGGATAAAGGAGGACTAGATGTGCCTAAGGGCGACCGTGGCTCAGGGGGTTGGGAATCGCATCTGTAACCGGAAGGTCGCCGGTTCGATCCCTGGGCTCTCTGTCCTGGTCGTTGTGTCCCTGGGCAAGACACTTTACCCTACTTGCCTACTGGTGTTGGCCAGAGGGGCCGATGGCGCGATATGGCAGCCTCGCTTCTGTCAGTCTGCCCCAGGGCAGCTGTGGCTACAACTGTAGCTTGCCTCCACCAGTGTATGAATGTGAGAGTGAATGAATAGTGGTATTGTAAAGCGCTTTGGGTGCCTTGAAAAGCGCTATATAAATCCAATCCATTATTATTATTATTATTATTACTACTTCTTAGCCAGTGGGCTACATTTCATCTCAGGATGGTTAAAACATACCCTCTTGGCCCTGGCTAGATGTCAAACAGCCACTATGCAACAATATCTCTGACCTACCATTCATTAGCTCAAACAACAAACGACAGTTATGCTTAAAAGCATCAATATCAGATATTCTCTGACGGCATGGTGGGAGTTTCTAAAATGACTGAGTCTTCATTAATCCCATGGAAACGTTGGGCAGGTGCTCAGCATTTGTATATGTGTGCATGAGGGTGGGCATGCATGCTTGTGTCTGTGTGTGCCTTTTTGTCTACATCTGTGTGTCAGGTTGGGTCTTGGACTCAACCTCTCTTGGAACATCTTGGGCCCCCCATCTCCATCACCGCCCACCACACCGGTGCATTGGTGGTTCTCAGTGTCTGGGGCTGGGTACTTGGGTGTGGGGGGTTCTTGGATCTCAGGTCTCTGGGCCCGGGTTCGGTCTGCTTAGTCATAGCCGTCGGAGCCTGTGGGCTCGTTGTTGTGCGCTCGTCGTTCTGGTTCTTAAAGAAAATACGTTGCTTGGCAAACATTTCTATGCAAGTAAGAGTTTGCAGTGGCTCCACCTCTGTAAAGATGTGACCAGGGCCAGCGGGAGAACTCTGGCTTTTAACACCAGCTGATGAGTGTCACTTCAGATCTGGCTCATCATCATCATTATGACATTAAGTGTCATCGGCACTAAAAAGTGCAGATACAACTGTTGACAGCATATGCAGTAGATCCTAAAAGTACTCAGGCCTCTACAATTCTGGCACCTGTAAGTTTCACATTAAGTGTCAAAGCATTAAATTTAAATTGCTGACTTTTTCTGTAATGTTCAGCCTGAAATATGTAGTTTTAAGCCCAAAAGAACATCTGTGAAGATTCTAGTTCTGATTATCTTTGTGCTGTCACAGCATCATGGGGATGAGCAGAAACAAGTAAAGCCGTATTTGGTATGTTTTGCATTCCTATTGATACGCAAAGGCAGACTCTCACCCACAAAAACACATAGACAGTATGTTCTGACAGGATCTGTCATTTTCACACTTCCCAATGATTATAAATCAGGATTGAATTCATTTTGGTAGCATCATGTTGCATTTACATTTTGAAGTGACAGATTCAACAACTGCTCATCTCAAACATGCTAGAAAAATTTGTTTGTCAAGTTGGGTTTTCTTTGTTTGTTTTTTGTTTCTGAGAAGAAGGGGAAAAAAGGGCCACTACGTTGTTTTCTGTTTGAATTTAATTTGACTCTGTTTAATGCAAAAGGGATCATGAATCGGTTTCTGCAGCACTGAGTGCTGGTCTATAGAAAGTCCAAAGGTCTGAGGTTTGGACTTTAGAGTGTACAGATCTTAAATGTTTGTGTCACAAAAGTTGTATATTGAGCAGTTTGGTTTGTTTTTATGTTTCCCATCTAGGTCTGACTCTGCTGATCCCCTACCTTCTTACCAATAAGAAGCGGTGGAAGGAATGTAAGATCCGTGTTTTCATTGGAGGCAAGATCAACAGGATTGATCACGACCGCAGAGCGTAAGTACTGTACAGGCTGACAGTTTTGTCAAGACTGGAGAGTACTGTACAAAGGAATGAGTGTCTACCCTATGAAGTCTTTTATTCAGCCTTTGAAATCAAAACGATACTACCAAAAGCCAGCACTCCAAAAAATGTAAACAAAACCAAACTATCTAAAATAATAATAATAATAACTTTCTAATATCTTTCTAATTGCCTTTTAAAAATTTAAAGACACTTGTTGTTATAAGCAGCACTAAGTAAATAAACTGAATTTAAAATTCAGTCATATTGTTAATTACACTTAAATGTAATTGTTATTAAACATAAAAGGATTCATAACATTGGATGAGAACAAGAGGAAGCTGTAAATAGCCCCGGTGCTCTTCTGCCTTTAGTCTTTTGACTAAAACATAATTTAGGCACCTGAAGTCTAGTTTTAGTCTAGGTTTAGAATGCAGACTGCTGATGGAAGTTAGTTGGTAGCTAAATCTGGCACAAAGCATCCTTTTCTTTTTAACTTATTAATGTATATTTAAGTGTGAAAGTTTGTTTTGATTTATACCAACGAGGTGTGTGTGTGTGTGTGTGTGTGTGTGTGTGTGTGTGTGTGTGTGTGTGTGTGTGTGTGTGTGTGTGTGTGTGTGTGTGTGTGTGTGTGTGTGTGTGTGTGTGAGGAAAAAAGTAGTAACATTTCCTGGGGGCACAGCAAATGTGTGCGTTTAACCTTATTGCTCAAGGGGATTAGTTATGATTTGATGACTTTCAAACTCATTCACCTGTCTATACAATTTAATTAGTTCTACGTGGATCTCTTCTTTCGGGCAGGGTCAGGGTTAGTGGACACCCAAGCTTTTGAATGTGGTAACTCGAGAACGAAGCAATGTAGGAGTTTGAAGTTGATACCATAGGTGTATCTACTGAAAATCCAGACTAGTTTGAATCTCAGTGACCTCGACCTTAGGGTCAAGTTTTCTGAAAACCTTGTAAATGCCATAATTGGAGAAGGAGGTCACCTAGGATCTTAAATAGATTTATAATAAGTTCATGAGTTTGGCCTTAAGGTCAGGGGTCAGAGGTTTTCTGAAAATTTAGCGAACGTGACAACTTGAACAAGGACAAATTCGCACCATAGGCGCATTTATCAGGAGGCTGAGGGCGACCACTGGCCACCACCAGTATTTTTATTTGTTGATACAAGTGTCATAGTTATTGTCAAAAGAAGATTTTCGTTGACAAAAACTACGACAACAATTATTGGTCAACGAAATTAACACTGTTGCAGACACGAGGAAGCTGTGCTTTACCATACATGCTGTGCAGTTAGCAGAAAACACAGTGTAGGTATGTCTTTCCTTTCAGCACCACTCTCACACATTTGTTTATAACATAAGGATGTATCCAAAAACTAGATGTCTTAAAATGCATTTTATATGCACAAAGTTCTAACCCTGACTGTTTCTGTAAAGGCTGACATCTCTCCAGGTTAATGTAAGCGCATACAACGTAAAATGTACACATAATGTATACTGCAGCATTCAACACTGCATGTTTTTGACCATAAATAGGGAAACAATCACACAAAGCTCATATTAGCTATTAAATATTATTTGTAGTGATAAAAATTAATAAAAATCATCTAAGAAGCTGACCTGCTACATATAAATGATAAATTTGCCTTTGTACTTGCTGTGTGGGTGTATGCATGCAAGTGTGTGGGTGCTCGAAAGGAGCCATACCCACATTTTCTTAAATGGATTGAATTTTGTAGGTGCTAATATTACATGTATCTTAGTAAATATACCTTATTTATTATGTGTGCTTACAAAAATTGCTCATCCTGCAGACAGACTCCACCTCCTCTGACTTGTCTTTGTTATCCTCTTAAAAAAAAATAGATTCGCTCGACACATGAAGCTGTTCTACAACTGCTACAGGTTGTGGTTGGATTTTCAGTTGCAGCAGATCTCAAGTGCAGAACGAGGTATACCGATGCCAGCTCAAGACCAGTGCTAGAGTTAGTCCATCTGTTGTGGAATGAGAGACTGGAGAAGCAGCTGAATGAAACTGATGGCAGAGAGCTGGCCAGTAGGGAAAACACAGGAACAAAAAGGGCATAGCTGACAGATTAGCAGGCGCTGAACAGTCAGTCTGAATCCAGTAAAGTTTCAAATCAGTGAAGAAAATGTGATTGAGTTCATTCTCAAAAGTTATTCTCTGGGGATGATGTGAGTCTATCCCTTACCCTCATCCCTCCTGCCAAAGAAGTCAACACGATTTTATTGGCCGGAGAATGTGCCACTCATTGTCCTGCTTTTGTCGTATGAAATTAGCTGGGTGTAGAAGCTTTTATGTTTGCGTGACTGCAAAACTATCAACAGTCTGTTTCAACAGACATCTGACATTTCAACATGTTCCTGTCTAACTTCATCTCTTACCAACAGACAGAAAGTAAAACCTGCATAACTTTTTTTTCCCCTCCAAAGCTGGGAGTCCTGCCTGCTCCTCCTGCTGGAAAGCAGCTGAACTAAAGATTTGAGACAAAAATAAAACAAATTTGTTAAAGTAAATGAATAAATGCTTGGCACTGACACTGGAAACATGACAGTCACGTAGCCAACACAATAATAACGAGCTTGAACACGTAGTCCTGTAGCCCACGACACATAGATAGCAGATGATGCTCTCCGGCACCAAGTGTTTGAAACTAAAGCTAAAGGAAATTATTCTCATAGATAGAATTCCACATTATAAACCCTGTACCACCCGCTAGTGTTCAGAGTTATTCAAAGCAGCTTCCCGTGTATCCAACCAGAGCTTCTTAGACTGCACATGTCTTGTTTAACAGCTTATTTATAGTATTGATCCTACCTCTCTGTTTTTGACATTCCTGTTACAGGATGGCTACTCTGCTGAGTAAGTTCAGGATAGACTTTTCGGACATTACTGTCCTTGGAGACATCAACACCAAGCCCAAGAAGGAGCAGTAAGTCCACTTTGTTAAGCTTCCCACTTTGAACATCCTCCACAATTGTTAACGTGTATTATGTCACACATTCAGTATCTAAAGTGCCTTGAGGAAACTGTTGGCTCTATTTGGCACGGTATAAAGAAAAGAAAACTAACCGTTTTAATTATGTCAGCATTTGAAATTCAATGTTTAGCATGTTTGAGGACAGTAAGCTGAGCTGAAAAGCAAATTACTGGCGCCCTCGTGTGGTCTGTGTGGGAAAAGACGTGTGGCTTTGAGACCATGTTGATTTGGTTTGAACAAATGATGATTTTTAACAAGGGAACATTTTCTTAACATTAATAAATCTGAAGACTGTTCAAGAAAGTATCACAGTCCAGATCCAGACATCCGCCTGGGTCTCGAGACTTGGTAATTAGTAATTTCATTTTTATTCAAAACATCCATTTTTGTTCATTTCTTTGGTGAGATGATTTTGAAAATTCAGTTCATTTCAACTTTATTTATATAGTGCCTTATCACAACAGTTGCCTCAAAGCTTTGTGTAGTTACCTGTTTTACATGAGGATTAACCATGAAGCTGTTGTGACGCAGCATGGCAGCCTTCGAGGAGATGATTGAGCCTTATCGGCTGAAAGAAGATGATATGGAGCAGGAGGCAGCTGAGAGGCTGAAGAACAGCGAACCATGGAGGATCACTGACAACGAGCTGGAGCTATATCGTGCCAAGGTCACAAGATTTCCCCGCATATTCCATTTACATGAGTCTTTAATCTCATAAGATGAAATTCTTGAGTCAGTCAAAGTTCCATATGACTTCAGGGTTCAGAGGGATTCATTCTTTGATCCTCTGCAGCCTCATTCAGTTGTTCTGTAGGGAGAGTGGAAGCAGTTCAGTGTAGCTTATACTGTGAGCGACACTGCTGCCTCGAAGTCTGTGGTGCAGTGGCTTGCGAAAATGATCTTGTTACGTGATACCTGATTGCTTGATCCTGTGGTTGTCTCTCTTTAGACCCATCGGCAGATCAGACTCAACGAGCTGCTGAAGGAACACTCAAGCACAGCCAACCTCATTGTTATGTAAGCTTGGGTTGGGTGGGTGTGGGGGGTGGGTGCGTATGTGTTTTAGTTTCAATAATACAAAGTGGGGGAGAAAAAAACATGACAATTTAAAAAAGAAAAAACTTGAATGAAAATACTCGTTGTCAGCAGATTAGACATACAAACCTCTTTCTACTGATAGCAACACCAGCTGGTTATAAGCTAACATTATGCAAGCTAATGTTGGGCGCAAATGTCCTAGAAATCACGCTTTCCCTCTGATAAACAGTTTGATTGCGTTCTCATATTATTAAACGGTTTGTTCAGTAAGCCTCAGAGGCCAGCGATGTTACGTCGTCTTCAAAGTTTCACACCAAACGGCAGCTGTCGGAAGCTACCAGAAGCAAGAACAGCAGCTCGACTGACTGTTAAAGCCCGAACCATGAAAATTCACTTTTTTTTGAAAATGGAGCATTTAATTTGAACAAATTAAAATAAATTAATCTTCATTAATATGAGTTTTATTTGTGCAATTTCAGAAGTGAGGTGGGAAAATCCCACAAGGGCTGCTGGTGTGGAGATGCTTTGACCCTCATCTTTGGGTCGCTCAAATCTTTCCTGCTACTTTGTTCACTTGCTCATTAATTTACCCCATCTAATAACAGATAACAAGATAACTAGTGCTAAAAAATGCGGGCTGAAAGTGACTATTAACATTTGACCAAGTCAACAGGCAAAACTGTGATGAACCACATTGGAAAAGGAAAGTGGAAAGCTTGCTTTGGGCTGGCGGTGATAATGATCATAACAGATAAATTTGGCTTTTAGTCACTCTTTCCTGAAAAGGCCTTTTGTGGGTTTTGTAACTTTTATAAAGAAGAGTTGATACACATTCAGTTTAAGTTAACTTTTGTTAACTTAAAGACACTTTAAAACAGTCTACACAAGACGAGTGGCTTCAATAAGTGATGCTTCTACCTAATCCTTAAATGTGCAGTGAAGTGATGAGCTTTCATTAATTTGAATTGCCAATTCTTAAACCATTATGTGTAGAGATAACAGTACCTGATTTTTAGAACTTTTCTTATTGCTCCTTTTTGGTTATAGTTTCATTGCAGTCTCTTTCTTTGCCTTTCTCTGTGCAGAAGCCTCCCATTAGCCAGGAAGGGTGCTGTGTCCAGTGCTCTCTACATGGCCTGGCTGGAGGCATTGTCCAAGGATCTGCCTCCCATCCTTCTGGTGCGTGGCAACCACCAGAGTGTCCTCACCTTCTACTCTTAAAGGGGAAAAGCCGGTGATTTAAGTCACAGCTAAAGTCTAAAGGTCCACCACATACACTCCTGAGATAGCAGAATACAAGCCAGTGATGGAAACAGTGCTGAGTAATATGAATCCAATGAAAGTGCTATTTTTTTTGTGTAAAAGTGCTATGTGTTTTGTGATGGAGGAATTTTATGTTGGGGTGGGTGCTGGTTGTAAAGTTGCCCACTCTTTTTCCTTTCTTTCTTTTTATTCCAAGATGTCTGGGTTATTCTCTCGTTGCTCTAGTTCCTTCTGATTTCCTCATTAAAGTGTCATTTTTGTTCAAGTTGATTTCTCTCAGGCTCTCTAAAGCAGGCATGCACAATATAGATGTGTTCATGATGTGGAATATATTGATGTCATACATTTTAAGTTTATCAGACCAGATGTTGTTTGCTCCAGCAATAATCACCCTGTTATGTTTTTTTTCCAAGTTGGGGAAAATGCTTTGCAACACCTTCTAAAGCCTTATGGATGTGCCTTCCAGTCGAATCGGATGAAACGGAATTAGAATCTCTATTCAGATTGACAATTTTAACAGAATTTCCTTCTTAGCTGTGCAGGTGGATTTAAAGTAGAATTTTATAAAGGGTGTCAATTTGAACACTCTTACAGTTTTGACCTTAATCACCAATATTTATTTGGGGCTTTGATTTTTATATTTTTCACTTTTTAGTCTTCCTTCGTATAAGTTGCTGAATACTCATCACAACAAGATCCTTGATCTTTTAGACACAGTTTGTAGGGGAGGGGTGCATGTGGGCATAGACTTAAAGTCTCTGTCAGAAAAAATGTGAGGCTGGGTTTTTCTTTAGCCTTTTCAGGTGGATAAAATCTCTCCCTAGTAGCTGCCGATTACCAGCTTTCTTTGGTTCTGTGGCCACATGTATTGTTGTTTCGCTGTAAAGACACTCTTCTACCCTTCAAGATGCTAGTCCAAACCTTGCCTTAATGCTAGAACTATACTATACTGTCACGATTGTCATAAGTTCTCGCTCCCTCTTAAGCCATGTTGGCTGAAGGGTTTGTGTGTAAATGCAGATATTCATCCATTATTAAGTCTCAGCGCATATGCATCTTAATCTGCATTAGTCATTTAGCCTCACTTCATTTAGTGTGCACTTGTGGCACATCCCTGTCTTTTAGCTTAATTATTACTATTGATTTTAGGGGTGACGTGGCATCACAAAAAAAAAAGCCATACATAGACATTTTCCAGTTGTAGTGTACTGTAGAGGTCACATGTATCCCCTGTTCTACTGTGACTGTAGAGAATATTGATTAACTAGCTTCAGTATGCAATAGTACAGCTGTTACTTTGGGGAGTGGTCACAGGTGTCGTCACAGAGAAAAATAACCCTGAGCCTAAAATCAATTCATAAAACTCATTGCATTTGAGTTTTGTGGGGAAAATGGACAGTAAAGTGAAAGTAACCCGTTAGCTTTTGTTAAGATTGCAAATGTTGTTATTAAAACAGCTGAGCATAAACGGGTTGGTTGGAGTGGTTCTAGCATAGATGATTATTTTAAGTGCATTGCCCTAAAATTAGTCATGATATTTTGAAGCCTCTGCATTGTGTTGTTAAATACAGCAGAGATGCACAAGTCATTGTGGGTGGTCTCGTTATTTTGAATTAAACAGCATGGACTTTGGCTCATTATGATTATGGGTGAGAAACTACTATGAAGCAAATGAAACTTTACTATATGCAATTTAAAAGAAGAATGTGAGAGTGCTTAGGTTAGTTGAATGTACACTACACTAGTAGTACCTTTTGGTTTCCATTGTCATATGTATCATATGTTTCCTGCATATACTGCAGTTAGCACAATAGTGTTCTGTCTGTCGGCTTCATTGTGCTATTAGCGTTCATGCAGCACCATTGCCCACCACTCTGTTGTTCACATGGATTATCACTACGTTAATAATCCATGTGTGTAATGTTTGCAGGGACTGTTGATAGGATTCAGTACAAACATATTATATAGATCTATACTCTTACTCACCAGAGTGCTAAATGTAGCCGGAATAAGTTTTAGTTATGTTGAAAGTGTGGGCTTGGAAAGCACTGTTAGATCATTTCGAAGGCAGTCCTACATTGTGTAACAGCCTCAAATACCAAAATTCGTCCACACCACAGCTGGTGTTCATTCTAATCCAGCTGACACTGCTTTTCAAAATAAAAGACAAAATGTATCTAAAATTTGGTGTTCCTGCAGCTGAGTGCATCCCTGTGCACTGTAACTTAAACAGTGAAACTAAGTTATGCTTAACTCAAATTATGAAGTATGACTGAATATTTCTGTATTAGAGCAAATGTAAATGAATTTCTTGAAGACTAACTGCTAAGCAATACAATTAGTGAAACAAACTGCAGTTTTTGTTTTGGTCTTTTTTTTGTTTGTTTTTTGCTGTGCATTTTGGGCAATATAAATCTGAGATTATCAATGTGGGCTGAGATGGGGATTTGGGGGCACTATTGTGTACTATAACAAAATAAAGGAGTGTATCTTTCAGATCTCTGTTCGTTGTTGTGTTGTGAGGCATTCACTCTTGTTCTCTTGTTGGTACAGAACAACATTATTACAAACAAGAACACGGGTTAAACCATTTGTATATTTAAAAAGATTATATTTGCTTATCTATCTATCTATCTATATCTGTATCTATCTGTAATTATACACACACAGTTATATACATACATACATAATATAAAAAAACACAACACTCATGTATCAATTAGAGGGGTTCTTTTTCATGTCACATTAAACGAAACAAAAATACCTCCTATCAACGTTTTCCAGCCAGCTAATGGTGTTTGGGTGTTTCCCTCATTTGTCTCGATAGAGCCTAACATCTGTCTGACAAAATTACTGCATTGTCCTCAACAGATCGAATCATATGTACGTGTAAGTCGAGGCATTATTTGAGTTCTCCTAATCATTGTTTGTATTCTTTGCCATATTCCCTGTTCCTCCTAAAGCAGGCATGTTGTTCCATGAGGGTGGATTCTAATATTTCAAAAATGATAAAATGGTCCTAAAATCTATTGGTGGTTGACATCACTAAGTTTATAGTAAGTATAAACTAACATGTAAATAAACGTAATAGTATGTACACATGGAACATGTTGGAAGGGTATTTATTTTAGTTCAGACTTTTTCTTTTTTTTTGTCTTTTAATATTTGGAGTTTTGGTTGTAATTTGATTTGCATGTAAATGGTGTTTTTTTTCTTTTGCAGTTTGTTTCCTTTTGATTTTAGCAAATTGTCTTTCTCCTTGAGTCTGTATCTGTAGCCTTTCAATGAAGAAAAAGATATGATGACAAGCGGCTCAAACCAGTTTTCTCCTGCTTTAACTCAAACGTGTAAGGCCCAGCTGGTTGAAGCAGGAATGTTTTGATACTGTTAACAGTCACAGATATGCTTTTTCTAACATTTTAACATGTATGATTACCAGTACTTTGTACATCTTTATTGCAATAAATAAACCAAATGAAACCATTAACATCTGTAGTCTGCATTTGTGGTTTGCAAGGCTTCTATTTAATTCAGTTTTATGTATTGTTTACTGAATTTTGCATAATGGATAAAGCTCCTAGAGTGTTAAAGTGAATCAGCGATCTGATCTGAGGAAGAAATCTCCTTAGGGTGGGGTGGGGGGGGGGGGGACTATTTTAGGTTTATTTGCTGTTGGGGGTTAATGGAGGTCTAATACTGTGTTACAGCAGACAACAAATTATAGGAAAAACTCTGCACAACTAAATCAATGACAGCTAGTGTATTTGTTTTTTTTGGTAGAGAAATGTATAATAAACCCTCAGCACACTGTCCCGCTTATCGCTATTTTTATTCAGTTACAGTGTTTTGGTCCATGTAACTTGCATAATGTAATATAAAAAATCTAATGTATAAAATAATAACACTAAAAGTGAAAATACAAAACCATGAAGAGAGCAATAAATTAAAAAAATAGTTTTAAGATCCTTATTGTATTTATCGTAAAAGCTCTGTGGTATAAGATGGATGGGGCAACAGAGCTCAAACACCTATTGGTCAGGATTCGATAATTATCATTTCAACACAGGGCATAAAGCCAACTGTTTAACCCAAACAAATCTGTTCCCTGCACTTTCGGAAGAAAAATACAAAACGTTTGTCTTCTGCACCTTAAAGAAAGATAACACTTTGAGATGAAGAGTTGAAAAGCATTTATAGATTGAAATGTACAAGTACACAGTTACATCTGTGGCTGGGCATCTTTATAAGTGCACCCTCACTCTTTATTTATATCAGTCTACCGCACCACATAAAGACAAAGTGTTAAATTTCAAGGGCAAATATTAATTATTTTCCTACATCATATCTTTTCTTCCTGGGCTTTCACAGTTTTTAAATAACACATTTATTAGATCACCAGCCAGTATAAATATAATCCTGCTGCTGCCCTAAATTAACATGATTAGTACTTACCAAAATATTTTATGTTTTTGTAATCACTATATAGCAAGATAATGGACCCTACAGTATTAGGAATCGGCATTTGTGGGAAGGAGGAACTCACTTTAAACAGGAAGAGACCTCCAGCAGATCCAGGCAAACCTTCACAAAACTGTGTGTTTTAGTGCATTTCAACTAATTTAAAAATTATATTTCAGCAAATACTTGACAGTTAATTAGAGAATGTGCTTTGAATTCACGACCCCCACAGATTGTAGCCAAAACATGTCCATTATGGATATGAAGCCATTAGGGTGAAAGTCAGATGTTTTTGTGGAGAACCACAGCTACTGCAACAAAAAGAAGAAGTACACAAACAATCACAATGATTGAAGAGATAATTTTACAGAGTCTTCTTCTGCGCTCTGCTTCTTTCCTCTTCAGTAAAGAATCAAATCCCGGTGTGTAGAGATCCTCGAGCCAGAAATCCAGATCTTTAGGAGTCTTGTCCTCTTCCTACAAAGAAAACAAAGATGTGAAACAGTGTATGAAAAAGTGCACCAAGATTCTTGTTGTTAGACATACAGTAAATATGTGTTTGTAACATATCTGCTCCCTTTAGCAGACTCAGGAAGAACATTTCCTGTGCATTAAAAAAAAAAAATGCACCATTCTTTTCTGCCAACAGATGCCCATTGACTACATGAGATTCCCGTTCTTTTGTTGCTTTCTTTCAAGCAGCCTGTGTACATACAAAGGCAAATGCTAATGCCTGGCTAATGAGGCTGACCTCTAAAGTTTAAGGCTTACCACCCAAAAAGACTGGCTGCTGCACCGTCAAAGAATAGTGGCACATAACGTGCTGCACAGGCCAAGGGACGGAGAGCTAACTGTTGCATTAACCTGCATTAACATTTGCCACAATCGCAAGAGTAGCGTACCACTGGTCACTTTTGAATCTTAGGATTTCTGGCAACATGGACTACAGAAATAGAAAGGCAAATCATTTCTATGTTGCATCTTTACACACAACAACACAAACAGCATCAAAGTAAGCTAAATAATGACTCCTAAATTGAAGATTTGTGGTTGTTGAACGCCATAATTTGATGGTTACACATCAACTAAAAGTGTGCTGATACATTTTGTTCAGAAATATACATGACCACTGCAAATCATAGTGTTCTCCCAGAAGCGTTCCTTCCCCTAAACATGTTTATTTACTGAAATTGAAACAAAAAAGTTTTAAGTCAACACTTGATGACGGCATTTTTTTATTTTCCTTAATATTTAAAGTGCAGCTGGTAAGCTATAAGTTTTGGGGGCACAAGTACTGTAGTAGTGACTTAGCAAATATTGACTCAGGGGTGAAGGCACACTAATGCTAGCAAGACAGGAATACTTTTAGTCCTTCAGTGGTCAGAAAAACTAGTGAAGAGAAATATATCACATTATGTTACAATATAAAAATAATCAAAGCCACCTAAAAGTGTAAGTATTAAACCATCACAGACATCATCTGGAAAGAAGCTCCAAGGGTTAAATGGTATAAATAAAAACTGGTATTTACACCAAAACGTGGGGATTTTATTGAATGAAGGACTTTTTGATGAGATCCAAAGAGTGTTTTTGGAAATCAACAACTGCAAATATGCAAAAATGCATACTTGTGGGAAAATGAATAAAACTGTTTAGATGGCAATCATCATATTAGAAGACCTTAGTCAGTGATTTTTGCTCAGCAATTGAGCCCTAAGCATTCACTTGCTCATATCTTCTTTATTTCTTTTGGTTCTTTAGTGTGCCTATACAATATATAAAATAAGTATTGAACATATCACCAATTTTGTAAGTAAATATATTTCTAAAGGTGTTATTGACAATACATTCTCACTAAATGTCAAAGAAATCACATGCAAAGAAATCAAACCATAGATTTCCATAAATAAAGTGGAATAGTAATGAAAGCACTTAACACAACTTGCTCCATTCGTCCAAGCACTTTTTTGCAATTCTGTTTCTATCTAACATCCTATAGATGCATTAGAGAGCATCTTTCCCAAGAATATTTGTTATGCAGACTGAAGCAGCCAGGGATCAAACCGCCAACCTTCCAATTAGCAGATGACCTGCTCTACCTCCTGAGCTACAGCCACTCCAGTAGTGAGAAGCATCAAGAAACATCTCATGATGGGTAAAACCAACAAGCCTGTTTCGACCATTGGAATCTTACTGTTGCAAAACATACTGATGGCATTAGTTAGAGAAGTATTTCTAAGCTAATGAAGGTTCCAGTGAGCACTGCTGGGGCCATAATCCAGAATCATGTCAACATAAACCAACAACCAAGCGCTTCTCATTAGATTTTAACTCAGACTCTAATTAACAGAAGAGTTGTCCAAGAGCCAACGCCCACTGGTGGAGAGCTACAGAAAGACCTGGAATCAGCAGGTACAATTGTTTTAAAGAAAACAATAAGTAATAATTTACTTAACTGCCATGGCCTGTATGCACACTCACTACGCAAGACTCCACTGCTGAAGAATGCATGAGACTAGTTTCTCCATACAGAAAACATCTTGAAGATGCCATCACCAAAAGAGGCTCTTACACGAAGTATTAAATTAATTTCAGGTATCTTGTTCGATGCTTTTTCCCTGTGTTACTTCTCATTATTACACATAACTTTATGGACAACTGTTTAATTTCTTTGCATTTCTGGATTGGATGGGTTCTTGCCATGACAATTTATGTCAAAATCCTTTTTAGAAATATATTTGCTTATAAAATTGGTGACATATTTAATACTTATTTTACCCGCTGTATATGCATATGCATATATATATATACATGCACAGTTCTTTGTTTACATATATGCATGTCCTCCTAGCAAACAACTGCACTAACAACTGTTTTGTGTATCCAAACAAACATTAACCTTGTTAATCTTCCACAACCTTTTTACTTTTCCACAAATTACCTGTAAATATTCTGCAAGATTGCTATGGTTTGCTTGAGTGTCATAGTCCTTGACAGTCCAGGAAGGGTGTGATGTCTCATTCTGCTCAATCACTGATTTTACATCCATGTACAGAGGGTTCTGTCTGATGTTGGTCTTCAGAGTGGATGGAGTGATGTGCTTCTCCAGGTATCTGTCCACAAACACCACAGGACTCCAGTCTGGGTGTGGCACAGAACTGCTTTTGGTTGTTACCCTTGGCTCCCTCTGTGGAGACAGAGAAGAATTCTCAATCCATCCAGCTTTAACATTTTCTATGGAGCTGTAGGCTACACTGGTTAGATAGCCTAAACCAGGGAGTCATGTAATTAAAGGCTTTCTTTTTCAGAGGAGCCATCCACAGTGAGGAAGTAAAATTATTAACAAGATTTAAAAAAAAAAAAAAAAAAAAAGCAGTCCCAGGTGTGTTAAACATACCACCAAAACTCATGCATGCTCAACATGGAGCTGTTTGTTGTCTTTCGAATTCAAAGTCAAAGTCAGCTTTATTGTCAAAAGCTCCACTGCAAATTTAAAGAGCTAAAAACAAAAGATATTTGTACTATAATGTTATAACTTAATGTTTGTTCATGTTTTTGGTGTCTTGTAAGCCAAGTATGACACAACAATGCTGTGCTCTCCTGCTCTGCTATTTCAAACTACTGTCACAAAGATCATACCTGAGAGTAAATCCTGTTCTGCCATTGTTTCTGACTGGACATTACTGCCCCAACCTGGAACATGCTGTGTGTGGCTGGCAGCATCCCAACGTCTAGCTGGAGGAATTTCTCAGGGTGGTTATTGTTGGGCAAAGCAGAAATATCCATCCTGATTCTGCTGCTCCATCCACGCTGAGCACTTCACTTGCCAACTACCTGGCTAATTCCACATACTCCCTACGTCTCACAGGCTCTGCAATAATAATTTATGAAGAGTGTGATATCTGAGGCTGTATCACTTGTGTAATGTGTGTAACCCAACCTGGCCAAAGGGTGGGGTGAAGGTGTGGGTTTGAGAGAGAGAGAGAGAGAGAGAGAGAGAGAGAGAGACCTAGTATCTGTGTCTGTGTAAAATGTCATCTGAGTAAGCAAGTAAATAAGTATGTGTTTATTTCATTTAGAAAGTTTAAGTTTATTTAATAACTTGAAATACTTCTCACATGTAAGGTCTTCAATAATCAGGCCCCCATCTTATCTTAAAGACGTGATAGTACTGTAAAATGTGGGAGCTTGTAGAATAAAAAGTGAGAATGTGGAGAAAATTGTTGGTATTTTGAAATTTTCATCTGTAAAATATTTTCACACTCTTGAAATAAAATTTTCTGTCACCACAGTAAATCTAAAATTAAAGTATCAATTGAGTCATCTAATTGTTGAAGTTTCGCAATAATATTGTAGGGTCTTTACCTTAAAATATTAGGGGCCTTGTGCTGACTGTTGTTGTGATTAGGCACTATATAAATAAAATTGAATAAAATTGAATATTGAGTTCAATTCCACCATTGGATCGGGGTCTTTCTGTGTGGAGTTTGCATGTTCTCCCCATGTTTGCGTGGGTTCTCCAGTTTTCTCCCACAGTCCAAAGACGTGCAGTTAGTGGGGATAGGTTAATCGGAAACTCTAAATTGCCCATAGGTGTGAATGTGGGAGTGCATTTGAGTGTGAATGGTTGTCTGTGCATATGTGTTAGCCCTGCAACAGACTGGCGACCTGTCCAGGGTGTACCCTGCCTCTCGTCCTAAGACAGCTGGGAAAGGCTCCAGCACCCCCCGCGACCCTGAAAAAGGATAAGCAGAAGCAAATGGATGATTAATCCATGTAGTAACTAGTTGTATTTTGTATAACTAAAGTAATAATAAAAAAATAGAGTACTATTTTTGCCATATTTTTTGAGTACTATTGAGTACTATTTTTGTGTTTATAAATTAAAATGAAAGTACCTCAAGATTCAAACAAGTCTCAGCTATCTTCAGAAAAATGACACAAGTTTGTAAGATGGGTTAAAGAAAGAAAAATACACTGACCTGTTGAAGCCACAGGGTAGCTTAACTTAAATATGCCAAAGGTTATTCATTTAAAATAAAATATTAATTTTGTTATCACAAAACAATAGTGAATGTTTCACAGAGCTTCACAAACAAGTGTAAACACCATAAATATGGTGTCTATCATATGAAACTAATAATACTGGAAAATGTCTGAGCTGAAATGCAAGAAGTAGTGCATGGTCTCCTATTCCGGCACAATGAAAACTCCTTGGAGCAAGGAGGTGGTTCTTTGTCATTAGCATAGCTTAGGAGGTAGTATGGGTCATCTACTAATCGCAAAGGTGATGGCTCATTCCTGGCTGCTTCAGTTTGCATGCCAAATAGATAGGATACTAACCCTAATTTTTTCTCTGATTCATCTATTGGAATATGAATGCGTCTGAATTTCAAATAGAAAGTACTTAAGGATGAAAATAATGCTTGTGTGTATGGGTGAAGGAGCCATGTTGTATTGAGTGCACCAGGAGAACAGAAAAGCTTATCCGGGGCTGGGTCGTGGGGGCAGCAGCCTAAGCAGAGAAGCCCAGACCTCCTTCTCCCTGGCCACCTCCTCCAGCTTGTCCTGGGGAACACCAAGGCGTTCCCAGGCCAGCTGAGAGATATTGCGGATCCTAGGTCTGCCCCATGCCCGGAACACCTCGCCCAGGAGGCGTCCTTGTCAGATGCCCGAACCACCTAAACTGGCTCCTTTTGATGTGGAAGAGCAGCAGCTCTACTTTGAGCCCCTCCCAAATTCATCACCCTATCTCTAAGGGAGAAGCCAGCCACCCTTTGGAGGAAGCTCATTTCCGTCACTTGCAATCTCGTTCTTTCTGTCACTACCCACAGCTCATGACCATAGGTGAGGTTAGGAACGTAGATCGACTGGTAAATTGAGTGCTTCGTTTTTACACTCTTTACCATGATGGACCGGTACAGCGTACGCATCACTGCAGCCACAGCACCAATCCATCTGTCGATCTCCTGATCCCTTCTCCCATCACTCGTGAACAAGACCCTCAATACTTAAACTCCTCCACTGGGGGCAGGAACTTTTCCCTGACGCAGAGTGGGTACGCCACCATTTTCCAGCTGAGGACCATGGCCTCAGATTCGCTGGAGGCTGTCGCCTGATTAAGCCAACAGAACTCATCTGCGAAAAGCAGAGATGAGATTCTGAAAACACCCAAGTATAAGTCTTCCGCCAATTGGCTACACCTAGAAATTCTGTCCATAAAAATTATGAACAGAATCGGTGTGTGGCAAGGATGATGCATGACGGGTCCAGAGGTTTGATTTGAGAGCCAACTTTATTCACACAGTGTGACTGCAGCTCTCAGCTGCAGGCTGCACAGACTCCTTGCCACTACACAGACCAACAACCCTGAATCCGAGGCTGCCCACGCCCCCAGCGGCGGCGGCAACGCTCGTCCGGAGGCCGACCACCGCAGACATGGTCGGGAGCCCCGGCTCACGGGTGGCTGGGCCGGCATATGTCGCTCCGGAGTGACTCGCTCCTCGCCCTCGGCCCCAGGTTGCGCAGACTCCCCTGGGACTGGCACCTCCGCCATCTCCGGCTGGGGCAGCCTCGTCCACTGCTTCCGGCGCTCCCGGCAGGACCAGCCCTTTGCCCGGCTGCTCCCCCTGCTCCAGCAGACGCAGACTAACGCGCGCCTCATCCCCCACCTCCGGCTGCCAAGGTACCTCCCGCATTCCTCAGTACATTCCAGTGGGGGTGGCGGCAGCGGGGCCGCCCAGTCCTGAAGCAGGGCCGCCATCTCCAACATTCTTCTTAGGTGTCGCTCGGTCTCATCCCGCAGTTCTTCCTGCCTGCGGCGCACCTCCGCCGCCTGCTCCTGCTGGGTGGCTGCCATTTCGGCCACTATCTGGGCCAGCTCCTCCCTTCCCTGGTTCAGGTGTGGACCCGCCATGCCACTTCCTGGGTTTTGGCACCACTGTGCCAAGGATGATGCATGATGGGTTCGGAGGTTTACACACACCAACAACCCTGAATCCCCGTGTCTTTAACTCGGCAGGCGTGATTGCGGATGCCATGTAGGTGCGTCTGCATGGCACCACAGACCACGCCCCACCACACGGTGACAAGTCCAGAAACAAGTCCAGACAAAGCTCTTGCAACAGTGATATAAGGATTGAATGGCCCATAGCAATGGACCAGACACCAAATACTCCTGAAGTACCTCGCACCCCCCACTCTGACATGGTCGAATGCCTTCTCTAAGTCCACAAAACACATGTAGACTGGTTGGGCAAGCTCCCATGCACCCTCAACTACCCTCGAGAGGGTAAGGAGCTGGTCGATTGTTCCACAATCAGGGTGAAAACTGCATTGTTCCTACTAACAACTAACAGACGGACTCTCCTTTCCAGCACCCTGGCATAGACTTTCCAAGGGAGGCTGAGTCCTTCCTGTGATAGTTGGAACACACCCTCCAGTCCCCCTTCTTAAAGATGGGAACCACCACCCCGGTCTGCCAATTCAGAGGTACTGTAACTGATCTCCATGCAACATTGTAGAGGTGTGTCAACCAAGACAGCACACCATCCACCAGAACCTTCAGGAACTCAGGGTGAAACTCATCCACCCCAGTGGCCCTGCCACCAAGGAGTTGTTTAATTGCCTCTTCTTTAACTCATATTGCTCCAGCAATGTTGAACTTGTCTGTCACTCCGGGTGAGACCCAGTTCACAGGCTTGTAACTCCTACTTAACTCAATTACGGTACTGCCCAACAAGGAGATGGCAAACTGGAGAAATGGAGGACTTCGGCCTATTATTTCCTCTATGGCATTTAGCCCAACTGACATGGTCTTTAATGTGAGACTTGAACATGCGAGAAAGGAATTCACATACTCTACCCAATTCCAAAAGCAAGACTGAACATACCGCTCATGAAAATACACTTTCAGCTTCACCTACCCCTGATGTCATCTGAGTCTGTGGCTACACCAGTGTCTGTCCATGGTGGGTTGTCTGAACATACCTCTGTGGTGAGTGAAATTCACTTTTCTCTTTATGCTTGCTCAGAGCCAGCAAACCAGAAAACAAAGAGTTTTGTTTTCAGCACCAAAAGTTTAGAAACTGATTCTTTTGTTCCTGAGTCAGCCAGAACTAAAGTTTTCTGTTTTTCTTATAAACTGGCCCACAATAACTTTATGTTTTCAGTGTGTGTGAGTGTGTTTGCAAATGAAAGTTTTGTGTTTCGCAAATGAAACATTGCCAGGTCTGGATCTATGTTGTTAATGAAAGCGTTTTTTAGTGTTGTCTGTCTGAGCCGGCCTCTTAGTTTTCCACACTGACAAGTAGAAGAAAGACAATTGATGTGTCCGAATTCAGGGGAAGGATGCTCCGAAGGACACTACCTACCTACATCATGTAGGTAGTGTCCTTCAACGGACGGGTAGTCAGGAAGTGAGCGGCTGTGGACAGCCTTTTCTTAATAGAAACTTTATTGAACAAACAAAGAGTATAGAACATAACAGGTTGGCTGTGGACAGCCTTCTAGCCTTCGTTGAACTCCGCCCTTACTTAGGTGTTTTTCCGGTCGCTAGCGCCACAGCGCGAAAACGTTAAAATGGACCCAGAAATGTCGCTCCGTTTTCTTATACATTTTTAATTCTCGAGGAGCTAGAAAAACCTTATTGTCGTCGCCCGGTTGTTTTGTACCTTAGGCTCATCAGAGACAATCATATCCAGGTAAAATAATTTCCTTTAATCTACACGCATTTAGGAATTACTTAGCTAATTACACGGATAATTGAATTATTGCCGATGGTGTGCCAAAAAGTGTTCGCCTGCCAAAAACTGATTACCAATATTTCCGTGTGCAATATCTTCATGTATGTTGGTAAAAAAAACTTCGGTGAATATTGTTTACAAATGGGTTATATATATAATTTAAAAATTACCTGTTTTTCAAGTATCTTTATAACTCTGGTTATAATGTAGGTATAGTTGATATATTTGTTGCACTGTCTGCTGCCCTCCTGGCCAGCTTACTCTTAAAAAATTTATTTTTAATGTCAACAAGATTGTTTGTGAACTGGATAAATAAGGGATAAATAAAAGTCACTGCCAAAAACTGATTGCAGCTTCTACCTTGTTACAGGAATGTTGCTTGTGGCTCAAGGTGACTTGATATCATTAATGAGAGATAATCTATTACAGTTGTTAAAGAAACTGTCCAGGAACAGGTCACTCAGGTTAACCCTGTGTGAACAACTGTAAATATAGTTTTTTCATCTACATACTGTTGGTGTATTTGAAATATTCTTGTTTAATGGTTATTGTTATTTACTCTATTGCTATCAAATAAATATCCATGCAATATTGTTCATAGTTAGTGTTATGTTCATACATGTTACAAATACCTGTAAATAAAATGAGTTCAGTGACAATTACTGTTTGTTTTAATCAATTTATTAATAACATAAAACCTTTAAACTAATGCAACACATATAACAATGTAACAAATATATTAAAATAAATAAATGGTATAATGCATAACTCATTTTGGACCTAATCTTTCAAGAAGTGAAAACAGTCTGTCCATCCTCTCCCTGCTCACCTGTGCTCTCCTCTCCTCAGCCTCTCTTTGCTGCCTCATGTCCTCTCTGATGAGGTCTAGCAGCTCATCAGCCCTGTCTCTTCTCCTGTTCCTCCCTGTTGTGGGTGGCTCACTCCCTTCCTCCTCGCTTTTGTTTTGGTCACCCACTGCTGCGCTTGGCTCTGGAGTGTCCTCAGTGAGAGAGGAAATTTGGACAGGAGGCCTAATTTGGAAGGCCTCCGTCCTATCACCTCATCCATGAGGGCAAACCAGGGCCAAGTAGCAGCAGTGAGATTCCCGCTGACTCTCTCTCCTGAGCCTTGCACTTGCAATCACTTGCAATCCTAAAGGCAGAGGTAATAAAAAAAATGACAGTGGACAAATAAAAACAACACAACAACTCTTAGTAATTGCACGTTTATTAACTTCTGTTCTTAAGAATTATTGTCTTGATAACACACATATGTACTTTGTATTTTTTAACGTTATCCCATGTCTTCTGGCCTGCAAGGGGGTGACTTTCCCCTGCAGGCCCATCTTCTCATGGTTTGTATCGTTCCCTGGGTCTTTTCCCGTGTTGTAGTTGTGTGTCTTATTTTGAAAGAAATATTTACAAGTTACCATAGCAAACGGGGCGCATTGGGGCGCAGAGAGGAGGTTGTTACTCTCAATGTTGGCGCATTTCAGGAGGACGCTGCTAATAAAGTTACACAATGACACAGTTAATTTGCGTTTATTATTATATTTACAAAATACCACAGTGTTTGTCTTGGTCGTATCATTTTATTTTGGTGTATTTTTCCGCGACACCTTAAAGGCCGGTCCGTGTCTGACATTAAACCGGTCTGTGGCACAAAAAAAGGTTGGGGACCGCTGCTGTACAGCATGAGGGTTAATAGGACCGTACTCATATGAATATGATGTGTAAACTGATTTATTCTTATACCTCCACGCCACAGTGGCCCAAAACGCGGGACCCACCATACAAGCTAGTTTACGGTTATTTAAATTGAAAAGAAACATGTCTATGCAGATGCCCAAAGCTTAACAACACAACCGCTATGACAAGATTTTCATATACTTACATTTGAAAGTGTTTTCCTCTCCCGCTTCGACCACCGTCGTTATCAGAAAAAAAATCTCCTGTATGGCCCGCAATGAATCCTGGGATATGGTAGGACACGAAGGATACTTACATAAAATTTGGGGAAAAGTAGGACGCATTTGTCGCCACATTTTGAGTATTCTTTGCATTGGGACAGCCTTCGCCGCTTTGCTATGACATCATTGATCCCAAATATGGCATTTGAAGCATCCTTCCCCAGAATTTGGACACAGCCATCTTCAAATTCGGGGAAAAGTAAGATGCATTTGTCGCCACATTTTGAGTACTCTTTGAATTCGGACAGCCTTCGTTGCTTCGCTGTGACGTCATTGCCTCCAAATACGTCCTTCGGAGCATCCTTCCCCTGAATTCGGACACAGCTAATGTTTTGTCTCAATGTCTCATGACAATGACATAAGCGAGTGCGACGTTCGTGGCAACCGCTGTGTGCAGATCAAAAATGGATAATATAACGAGTGCGGGAGAGAGTATGACCATGCAGCGTTTAAAGCGTGGAAGAAAACTTCTTTTTATAGCGAAAAAACCCTAAACTTTCCAAGCAAGCACTGAGTACGCTGCCACGGGAATGTGAAATTTACAGAGAATCTCCCAGATCCTTCCACTGACATGACCGCTGCGGCACACCTGCACCAGGGCAAACCTCCGCCTGCCCCACTCCTGCTAAACAGGTGAAAATAGAGCAACAGGACCGCTGAGTCTTTCATTTTATTTATTTTCTGCTGTGTTTTACTTGCATCTATTTGAAAGAGTGAGTGTAAACACAAACAACTATTTTATTTTATATGCCGAAATATGCAGAAAATAGGTTTCAATGTTAAACAAATTTCTTTCAGTCAGAGAATGTTACATATAATTTCATTTTTGCTTGATGCATAAAGTTAAAAGATTCAAAATAATAAAACTAGTTTTAAAAAGAGACTTTTTCACTTAATTACATTTTAGATGATGGATTGTGCAGAGAAAGTAGAATTGGGCTGAAAGATCTATTGCTTTATTACCTATTCAGGTTGTAAATCATGTTTTTAAAAAGTAACTACGTAACCAAGCAACTAATTACTTTTGAAAATAAGTAATCAGTAAAGTAACAGGATTACTTTTGGGGGGAAGTAATCAGTAATTAGTTACTGATTACTTTTTTCAAGTAACTTGACCAACACAGGTTAGATTTAGTTAGTTTTATTTCCTGAGTTGCCTATCCCAGAAACTTCCTGAACTGGCCTTTTTTGAGCCTGTTGTCTTGCTTGGGGCACTGGCAGAAATTGGTTGAGATCCTGAGCTCACACTCCCAGAGACTGTCACTCTGCCTGGGGAATTCCCAGAGACTCTGCCTGATGCCAACTCATGTTTGTACAGTGATATGAGAAAAGCGTTTGCCCCCTTCCTTATTTCCTATTTTTTGTATGTTTGTCACACTAAAATGTTTCAGATCATCAAGCAAATTTTAATATTAGACAAAGACATTACAAGTAAACACAAAATGCAGTTTTTACAATTACAATAATTCTACAAAGATGAGAAGGCCAAAATTCCTCCACAGCACTGTGACAGTCTCATTTCCTGTTGTAGCAAAAGCTTGATTGCAGTTGTTGCTGCTAAGGGTGGTAAGGTTTAGCAATCACAAGTTGCTGTTGTCAGTATACTGCTAGACTATTGGGGGTCCCTTTATCCCTGCTATCACCTCCAGCATCCCAAAGGACACTGCTTTCCATGCTGCTGCTGTCTTTATGTTTTGTCCTCAGTGTGTCCAGTGAGATGTCAGTCTTGTCTCTGTATTTCTTTACCTTAATTTCTGTTTAGTTGCTCCTCCCCCGCAGTTTGTCTCCTTTGTGAACAAGTGTTGGATTAATTCTGGGCTTACCTCTTGTTTGTTTTGTTATTTCTTTTTTTTTAATCTATTTTAAAATTAGAAACATCCTGTCTCAGAGTGATGCTGAAAAACTAGTTCATGCATTTATTAATTCTAGGCTGGACTACTGTAATTTGTTATTATCAGGATGTCCTAAAAACTCCCTAAGAAGTTGATCCAAAGGTTGCAGTAAGAGAGAGAGCATATTTCTACTATATTGGCTTATTGGCTCCCTGTTGAATCCAGAATCGAATTTAAAGTCCTGCTCCTCACATACAAGGTCTTGAATAATCAGACCCCATTTTAATCTTGAGCTCCTTTTCCATTAGTACCTACCCGGATCGACTCACCACAACTCAACTTGGAACAACTGGTTTTCCATTACAATTGAGTACCCCCTAATGCGTGTAGTCATTGTCAAAGCAACATGGCTAAATGTCCTGTGACGTAATTAATATGCGACACAAATGCTACAACAAAGGTGAATGGTGAGGTGACCTGTTGCTCAGTCTGTGGCTTTTTGTCAGACTCGGGGATCACAGCGGTGTTTTTGTAGACATTTCCCTTGTTGCCGGGTTTAATAAATGGCAATTTTAATTTTCTTGAACAAGGCACTCTCATGATTCATCGAGTGACATCACTGACCAGCCAATTGGTGGAATGTAATCTGACAATGTCATATTTGAGTACCTGGTCGGATTGCTTGGAACCTGATTAGAGCAGGTACCATTTTATAGTGATGGGATTTCCAGCTCTTTTTAGACAACCGGCTCTTTCGGTTTGGCTCACTATAAAGAGCCGGTTCTTTCGGCTCCGAACACGCTCTTCACGTTGTTTTGTTGCTTTAATTAATTTATTATTACCAATAGAGCAGGGCGATATGGCCAAAAATATTTATCACGATATATATTTGAAAATTTGCGATAACGATATAACCGACGATATAATTGATGCGAGACAAAATACAACTCCACAACATTACTAGCGCAAAAAGACAACCTTCCATTTATTTTCACTTAAACAAGAAGCTGGTTTTTATGTACATTAAAGCTTTATAAAAATGTAACAGTGCAAATGCAAATTCCTTGCTGAAAGTTTAACCAAAAGGCATTTCCAGTAGAAATGGGCTGACATATCCTGAGCATAACCATGTATAATATCCACTGAAGTTAAAAAGAGGTGCTTTGCAACATTAAACTGCAGTGTGCAGTACGCATTTTTCGGACCATAAGGTGCACGGGATTATAAGGCACATTAAGCGAAACAAAGCAGTCAGATAAATCAAACTTTATTAAACTCATTCTTCTTGCTTCCTCCACTTCTGTACCATTGATTCATTAATGTTGAATTCTCTGGCAGCTGCTCTATTCCCATGTTGTTGCAGTATATTAATGACTAACCTCGTATTGTGGATGGATTATCTCAGTTGTTCTCCTGACTGAAGTTTGGTCCGTTTACAGCATCCTGCCATGCGATTGCATTTGTTTCTAACCATGAAGAACCTTCACGTTAACTTTTATAAGTGGAAAAGTGTTAGTGTTCGTCCTCCAGCTTCACTGTTTATGTTATGCTAACATAGCTGTGTCGCTAGCGATCACGTAGCACATCATTATATACCAGCTAGCCCAACTTCAGTAACCCTACAAACGTCACTGCTGTTTAGTTTCCTGTCTTCATTTATGTTGGAAGTGATAGCAGAGCTGTACGTTTGATTTTTTTCAGAAATCTCTCAGTCAGAACATGCTATATCATGCTTAGGTAACTAGCGAAACTAGCGAGCTAACTTCTGCTAGCTTCCTGCTAACTTCTAACAGAGGTGGGACCAAGTCATTGTTTTGCAAGTCTCAAGTAAGTCTCAAGTCTTTATCCTCAAGTCTCAAGTCAAGTCTCAAGTAATGTCAGGCAAGTCAGAGTCGAGTCTCAAGTCACTGGTGTAAAAGTCCGAGTCAAGTCACAAGTCTGAAACTTTGAATTTCAAGTCCTTTCGAGTCTTTAAAAAAAACAAACGAAAAAATAATGTTGCAGTTATGCTAAATGTAAATATTAGACCATGTAATTTTAAAATCTGTGTTTTTCTCAACACATACAAAATAGTGAACTTAGAAAATATACACAAATTGTGAAATTGCACCTCTTTAAAATGCAGCTCAATTAAACCTAGCTCCAAGAATAATTTTCACCGACAGTTCTGAGATAAGCTGCATGTTATTCTTGGATGCGGTTGTAGGACCAGCTTTAAAATCGCATGACAAAAATATCATACACATTAAAAAAAACTGTATCACCAACGTAGCCTGGAAAACATTTGCTAGTTAGATGAAGTCAGCTATCTCATCTTAGCATATTTATATGCACATTTATAATTATACGGTTCTTGGAGTGAGTGCATACACTCATGAAGTTTAGTAACTTCCGGTCACTGCAACAAGCCCAGGTACAGTTTACCGACGGATGGGTGCAGGACCTTGAAATGCACCGTGTAGAACGAAAGACCATCGTACGTATCATAAGTTTACCAGTCTCACAAATCGTCTTCATAAATACACATTCGTTAACCGTTTATTAATAGGACCTTTGAGCTCAACGGTAATTAATTAGTAGTGGAAATAATTTCTGGTAGCATCACAGAAATGTAGCAGTGACAATAATATTGTATGCTGTAATCGTACTGGGCAATTAGTGATACAAAAAACCTGTTTTATCCTGTGAATAAAAGTATGTGTTTTTGTCAGTGTACCATAATAACAGAAGCGAAACGCAATATTGTGTCAGGACAATTCACTATTTATGCACAATAAACACAGGAGCATAGCGCGACAATTTCTGTTCAGCGCCAGACTTACTTGTAACCTATATCACCAATTATGTTATGAAAATGACGCATTAACTACAACAGCAGACTGACCTTTGTGTAAATGCTTGGAGCAGACTAACCTGTGAGCTGGAGTGTTCTGGGACGTTATATTTGATCTTTGAATGGCTGCAATCCAGGCCACCCGTCGCCTCTTTGTTACTTCGGAAACATGGCTCGAACAATTTCTCTTCAACGACGTAATCCGATAACAACCGATCTCTTTACCCGTCGGCTTCCCGTGGCTGTCATGCGACCGGCTATTGCAGTTAATAATACAACAGCTTCTTGACATTTTTGTGTTTCTTTTTATCGCTGTATAACTGATTTTAATTGAAAGCCTGCGTGCGCTAGTACCGCTTGCCACGAGTTCCCAGAATCCTTTGCGGTTCTACCCGTGAATGACGTCACATTTTCAATCTCCATATAATATGCATGTTAAATTTTATATTTGGGGTAAAATATCAAGTCTTTTCAAGTAAACCGGTTCAAGTCCAATTCAAGTCCCAAGTCATTGGTGTAAAAGTCCAAGTCAAGTCACAAGTCTTAGAACATTTTTTCAAGTCAAGTCTAAAGTCATAAAATTAATGACTCGAGTCTGACTCGAGTCCAAGTCATGTGACTCGAGTCCACACCTCTGCAAACAGATATGTATTGTTGAAATTGTACTTCTTTTTTATATTAAAATAACTCATGGATTACATGTGTAGTTAAACTTTTTTATACTGGCAGGAAGAGGAGTTTCACTGGTCTGTCCCTTTTACAGAAAAAAAACAAAGTGGCTCACAATGTAAAATGAGTTTGATATCGCTGCCCCTGCAAATGGCTGTGTAAGTTTTGAAGCCTTGCGCACTGCTCAACTGGTTTGGAGACAAAAATTTATAAGCGCTTCTGTCTTTTATACCACTTCAATGACATATCACTGCAGGAGCTCACAGATCCCCAATTTACAGTGTGAGAGATGGTGCAGCAGTGTGTGATGACCTCACAATTAACCAAAGTGGTGACCAGAAATGAACCTTTATACTTTCCACGTCTTCAAGGGTCTGCTCGGGTGCCCTTGGGTCAGTGTAAGTGTAAGGTAAATTTCATCACTAAAGCGTGAAAATGAGGCTGGATTCTCCAATTTGTTTTGACTGTGTGGATAATGCTGCAGTTACTGGAAAGACCTTTTAAACATGACCTTTGAAATTTCAATTTTTGCCTTTTATTTCGATCACTTCACTTTAATGAAAGGCATGTTGCTTTTGAATAAAAACACAAGTTCTGGGCCATATTTTTCATCCATACCAATAGTCTGGCTATGCTTGATGTTGAAAAATTTAATCAGTTACATAAGTAATTTACATAAGTGACAGAACAAGCCATCTTACAACATGTTTAAGTACACAATTTCTTGCCCAGGTTTGTGAGAACTTTGCCCAATAGAAGAGGATGAATTAAATTGTGTTTACGCTGCCAAAAGTGTTAATAAATGAAATGTGGAACCAAATCAATAACTTGTCCTTCCAGAAACAGCACTTCGGGCAGTTCTTTGTTGTTGTTTTTTCTTAAAAAGCTTTTTTCAGCAATACTATTAATAATAATAATAAGGACTGTGGATAATCCAGAGCATATATCACCTTTTTCCTGTGAATTATTGTTGCTGCTATGCTGTTCAGATGTGTAGTACTCTGAACAAAAACACAATTCCATTCCTGTTCTGTTGTATTGTTTTAGAGGCTATCAGCATTGCTACATAAAACAGGTTAGTTGGGTGGGGGGTAGAAGTATTTTAAATTCTGGCAAAATTACCCTTTATAAAAGCATCAAACACAGGCTTGGGATAAATAGCATCATTTACACAAAGTCCTCTTCCTGAGTGTTTCCAGGGATACAAAGCCAAAACAAAAGCCAAGCCAATTTAGATGTTCACTCACTGTAGCAGCACAGACAAAGCAGGAAGCAAGGGAGCCAGGGCCAAATCGCTGGTTTGAAGAACGCGGGTCCTTTTCTACAATAAGTGACTGCATCTCACTACTCCCACAACCTCTTCTAAATTAGGCCGTCTCTGTGGTAACCCAGGGAAACTGCCAAAAGTTGGGGGAGATTGTGGGACACAGCAAGGGCTGAGAGATTGAGGTCAATGCAAGAGGTCAGCATGTCATTTTGAGAGCAAAGTCCCTCTTACCTTTGGCAAACAATTTCTTGTCCCTTGGCTACCAATCAGAGTAGCTTGTGAGCCCTCTTGCTTCCCTCAAAAGTATTTGGGGCTCATTCACGGTTGAGCCCGTGGAATTTAATTAGAGCTGGTGGGCTGGTGATATTGACACATCTGTCACATCTTTCCCTCAGAAAACTATTTCCTGTGCTTTACAGGTCCATTTGAATCCTTTGAGACTTAGATACTCTGGACACCCTCTTAAAAAATGACACGATATAATGACTAAGCATGTTTTCAGCCGACCCTTAGTTTTTAAGTGGTCCCCGGGGAGTGTGACGATATATCTGTGGTTGCAGTTATTAAAAAGCTAGAGAGTGGCATTTAGAAATGACATACAGTCTTGCCACTGGTAGAGCCTTCAGGACCGGGCTAGCTACTTAAGCATGAGATGCAATCTCCTGTCTGAGACTTAAATAAGTGGGAGCATGTTGTATAAGAAAGGAGCTTGTAAATATTTCATAGCAATAGGTCAACAGGGTGTTAATGCTGCTTTCCTTTGTGTTACAGCCTACTGGTAAGGTTAGCTGGTGACAGATTAAATGTGTTACAAGCAGCCACTTATGCAACAATACAGACCATGTTAAATTCTTATGAGACCCAACAAGCCCTGGTTGTTTTGAGTTAATAAAACCGACCCAACGGGACTTAAGAAACACATACATGTCATGTCTGCAGTACTGCGCAACACTTTATTACACATCTGCTCAACTATGCAATACTCATTATGAAGCCTCTGGATGTAATATTATGATGAGACCTTAGTGTTCTGGTTGGGCTGAATATTATCAGAGACCCAAAGGAACTCTGAAACATGCAGAGCATGTCATTGCTACAACACTTTATTAAAAATCTACTTGAGTATGCAAATAAAAAATTATCAAAGCTCACATTTCTAAAGCTGTTATTTGTTTTTCATGCCACTGCTTTATGTCTTTTTTTTTTCTCATTCCTTTTTAATATTCCTTACCAAGTGTTTGTGGCTGGTTTGTTTTGGTAGTAATGTTGGGCCCAGCCACTTGACCACATTTCTTTTTGCATGTGAAGCACTTTGCGAATCAGTTTAATTGTGACCTTTGATTACTCGAATGTGAGTGCAGCACGAGGGTGGATGGCTATGGCGACGAAAAAAGAGACTAAAGAGAGATAAACAGAAAACAAACCTTTCATAGAAGGAAACAAGCTTCCAGTGTCTGACCAAACCTTTTAATTTTCCGCTTCATTAAGAGCTCCAGTGCAGGTGCTGTGAGACCGAGGCCAGAGGCCGCTTGAGACACAGGCAGACCCTTTAATAGCCTGTTTACAACCTGACTTTGGCAGGATAGAGAGCAAATGGAAGGACTGTGCTTGTTAACAATTTAATGGCTGCACTGAATGATTTAAGGATTTGCATACTCGCAAAGGTCATGTTTGTTAGGTTCTTCACTGGGCGAGCCTTAAACCCACATTGACTGAGGTTTATGATCCACACCGATCATTTTCAGGGATGGGTGGTTGTAATGAACCATAATTGGAAACTGCTTCCCTCCTTTGTGGCTGCATGATAGGTCAGAAATCAGAGGTGGGACCAAGTCATTGTTTTGCAAGTCTCAAGTAAGTCTCAAGTCTTTATCCTCAAGTCTCAAGTCAAGTCTCAAGTAATGTCAGGCAAGTCAGAGTCGAGTCTCAAGTCACTGGTGTAAAAGTCCGAGTCAAGTCACAAGTCTGAAACTTTGAATTTCAAGTCCTTTCGAGTCTTTAAAAAAAACAAACGAAAAAATAATGTTGCAGTTATGCTAAATGTAAATATTAGACCATGTAATTTTAAAATCTGTGTTTTTCTCAACACATACAAAATAGTGAACTTAGAAAATATACACAAATTGTGAAATTGCACCTCTTTAAAATGCAGCTCAATTAAACCTAGCTCCAAGAATAATTTTCACCGACAGTTCTGAGATAAGCTGCATGTTATTCTTGGATGCGGTTGTAGGACCAGCTTTAAAATCGCATGACAAAAATATCATACACATTAAAAAAAACTGTATCACCAACGTAGCCTGGAAAACATTTGCTAGTTAGATGAAGTCAGCTATCTCATCTTAGCATATTTATATGCATATTTATAATTATACGGTTCTTGGAGTGAGTGCATACACTCATGAAGTTTAGTAACTTCCGGTCACTGCAACAAGCCCAGGTACAGTTTACCGACGGATGGGTGCAGGACCTTGAAATGCACCGTGTAGAACGAAAGACCATCGTACGTATCATAAGTTTACCAGTCTCACAAATTGTCGTCATAAATACACATTCGTTAACCGTTTATTAATAGGACCTTTGAGCTCAACGGTAATTAATTAGTAGTGGAAATTGTAGCATGTTGACCTATGTTTGTATCAGCCACTAGATGGCACTGTGTTGCTGCAATGTGTGTAATTCACTCGCGAGCAAGAAGCTCCAGAGGAAATGGAGAAGTAGACGAAATAAAGTGGAATCGGAGCAGAGATCAGTGTGTGCGTGCAGTTAGTAAGAAGCTCGGTATATACAGACAAAAACAACACATGGTGTCAGATTCTACGCAATCCCTCGCCGTCGGACAGCGCAGACATGGAGGCTTACGGCGTTCCCACACCGCGTATGGATTGGGACTCTAGCAACCTGCCCGAGGCATGGCGGCGTTTCAAGCAGCACGCCGAGCTAATGTTCGCTGGTCCTTTTCGGGGGAAGGAGGAGGCAGATAAATGCAGCTACCTTCTTCTATGGGTCGGTGAGAAAGGACGGGACGTCTACAACACGTGGACACTCACCGCAGACGACTCCCGAAAGCTTCAGACGTACTACGATAAGTACACTGATTACATCATACCGAGAGCTAACCCAATCTACGCCCGATATAAGTTCCATGAAAAGATGCAGGGTGAAAATGAGACATTTGAACAGTTTATTACAGAGCTGAAACTGCTTGCTAAAGACTGTGGGTACCCAAATACAGATGAAATGGTCAGGGATCGCATTGTATTTGCCACTAACTCGCCACACGTCCGAGAAAAGCTACTCAGCCAAGGCGCAGAGCTCACGCTAGAGAAAGCTATAGATATAGCACGATCACACGAGCTAGCAAAGCAACAGCTAAAAACTATGGGTCACTCCAGGGGCCAAGAAACTGTGCACGCCATCGGCAGGAAATCGCACAGACAAGAATATCAAACAAGAAGCGTGAGACCAAAAGAACACGCTAATGCAACACTAAAAACGTGCAGCTATTGTGCCGGACAACACAGTAATAAAGACACCTGCCCAGCAAAAGGGAAGCAATGTGCAAAATGCAAGAAAATGAACCATTTTGCGAGAGCATGCAGGTCAAGACTCCCTTCGCAGACAAAAGCCCACCTCAAATCAGTACACACTGTGAGAGAGAACATAGAAATGTCAACTATGGACACAGATGAGGACCAAGACTGTTTCTACATTGATAGCATCACCATAGAAAATGAAGGAAGAAATGATGAGCAAGCATATGCAGACATGCAGCTTGGTTCCCCCCCACAGACAGTGAGGTTTAAAGTTGACACTGGGGCGCAAGCAAACACAATTCCAGCTAACATGTTCCAGACACTCTTCCCACACGTGACACTGAAGCCTGTCACACACAAGCTCACAGATTATGGGGGACACTCACTCAGCGTGGAAGGAAAATGCCAGTTAAAATGCAAACACAAAGACAAGACCTGCACGTTGGAATTCCATGTTGTTAACACAAGCGCCCCACCTGTATTAGCAATGAAAGCTTGCCGTGACCTTAACCTGGTAAGGATTGTGATGGCAGTGACGGAGGAAAGAGGCAAGACAACCAACAGTTCACAGGCAATACTAGACGAATATGCAGACGTATTCAAAGGGATAGGAGAATTTCCTGGTGAATGCAGTTTCCATGTAAATCCAGACGTTGCACCCACAGTCAGCCCACCTCGTCGGATTCCCATTGCTCTGCGAGCCCGACTCAAAGACGAGCTCGACAACATGGAAAGGAACCAAATCATATGCAAGGTCACAGATCCTACGGACTGGGTGAATGCACTTGTTGTCGTGGAAAAACCCAAGACGGGCAGACTCAGAGTATGTCTGGACCCCAGACCCCTCAACAAGGCTATACAAAGACCCCATTACCCTCTACCCACCTTAGAGGATGTCACCACAAAACTTGCTGGGGCCAAGTATTTCAGTGTTTTGGACGCCAGATCAGGCTACTGGGCCATTAAGCTAAGCCACGAATCATCTCTGTTAACCACATTTAATACTGTGTTTGGCAGGTACCGCTTCCTCAGGTTGCCATTCGGCATAATCTCAGCTCAGGATGAGTTCCAGCGACGCGTGGACGAGACCTACGAGGGCCTGAGGGGCGTGGCAGCCATTGTGGACGACGTACTGGTCTTCAGAGAAACCAAACAGGAGCATGACGACAACCTGAGGGCCATGCTGCAGCGCAGCAGAGAGAGAGGTGTAAAACTGAACCCTGACAAGTGCACCATCTGCGTCAAAGAGGTCAGTTACTTCGGTCACACATTGTCACACGAAGGGCTGAAACCAGATCCACAAAAAGTAAAAGCAGTCCAAGACATGGCGCCCCCACAGAACAGGGCGGAATTGGAAACAGTGCTGGGGATGGTTAATTATCTAGCAAGATTTGCCCCACACCTGTCAGAGATAAATGCTCCGCTCCACCAGCTGTTAAAGCAGGACAGTGAGTTTGTATGGGACAAGAACCATGACAGAGCCTTTCAACGAATGAAGGAGCTGATCACTAAAGAACCAGGCCCAGTTCTCTCCTTCTTCGACCCCAAGAAAGCGCTACGACTCCAGGTCGATGCATCCAAAAGTGGCCTCGGTGCTGTGATGCTGCAGGACGGCAAGCCAGTTGCCTACGCATCCAAGTCACTTAACAGCACTGAGCAGAACTATGCCCAAATAGAAAAGGAGCTGTATGCTGTTCTCTTTGGTTGCAAGCGGTTCCACGAGTACATGTACGGTCGACATGTGACCATTGAGTCGGACCACAAGCCACTTGAGTCCATACTCAAAAAAACACTAGCATCAGCACCACCACGGCTACAGAGGATGATAATACAGCTGCAAAAGTACGACATCAGCATCATCCACAAGCCAGGGAAAGACATCCCGGTAGCCGACACGCTCTCCCGGAAATCCATAGAGTTTCACGACAAATTACTATGTGACGGGATGGATGCGCAGATCCACTCAGTCCTCAGCAACATGCCTGTCAGTGATCAGAGACTCTCAGAGATAAGAAACGAAACAGCCCAAGATCCTCAGCTCAACAGCCTGAGACGGACCACATTGAGTGGATGGCCTGATAAACGGTCTCAATGTCCGCCTGACATTCAGGAGTTTTGGAACCACAGGGATGAGATCTCACTGATAGACGGGATCATGTTTAAAGGAGAGAAAATGATCATCCCAAAAAGGCTCAGAAAGGACATGATAGAGCGGATTCATTCCAGCCATATGGGCATAGAAAAGAGCAAAAACAGAGCCAGAGACCTTCTGTTTTGGCCAGGCATGGGAAAGCAGATTGAGGAAGCCGTCGGAGCCTGCAGCACATGCCAGGAGAGACAAGCTGCTAACCCCAAGGAACCCCTGTTGTCACATGCAATACCAGAACGACCGTGGCAGGTCATAGCCACCGATCTGTTCACTTGGAACTCGGAAGACTACATCATCATGGTAGATTACTACAGTAGATTCTTCGAGTTGGAAAGACTGCGCAGCTGCACTGCAGAAGCAGTGATCCACAAACTAAAGTCAGCCATGGCTAGGCATGGTATTCCAGAGTCGGTGATTAGTGATAACGGTCCGTGCTATGCTTCCAGTAAGTTTCAACAGTTCGCAAAGTCATGGAGTTTCACCCACACCACTACTAGTCCCCATTACCCACAGAGCAATGGTCTAGCCGAGAAAACAGTCCAGACAGCAAAGAAACTTCTGGACAAGGCCAAAGCGGAACATAAGGATCCCTACTTGAGCCTATTAGAATACCGGAACACCCCCGTGGACAACTTAAAGTCGCCTGCACAACTACTCATGAGCCGGAGACTTCGCTCCATCCTCCCTGCAACACCAAAACAGCTGGAACCCCAAGTAGTTTGCCAGCAAACAGTGCGTGAAAGGAGAGAAGTCTGCCAGCAGCGCCAGCAGACTTATTTCAACAGAGCCGCCCGACCTCTGCCTCAACTATATCCTGGCACACCGGTCCGGTTCCGGCAAAAAGACGGTTCCTGGAAACCAGCTGTGGTCACAAGTTGTGCCGACACGTCCAGAAGCTACAACATAACCACAGATACAGGACAAGTTTACCGGCGTAACCGCCGACACCTCCGCAGAAGCAGGAACAGCGTAGGAGGTGAGGAGTTCATTCAACCAACCGGCATCCGCGATGACAGCCCTGTGGTATCTCAGCCCCCGCCTGTGGAGCCCCCTGATAAAGACATTACAACACCTGGATACACGACTCGTTATGGGCGTGTTACCAAACCAAGACAGGTCTTGGACCTGTAATATTGTAAAGGGTGCAGGCGGATCGCTGCCCTAGAAAAAAAAAAAAAAGGCTGTTTATATGTTTGTTGTTCCAATGATGTCACTAGATGCATCTGTTTATTATGTTTGTGATATAGCCAGTATTGAGTCGAATGCTATGTTATCAATGGATGTGCTCAGGATGTTATTCCTGTAATTTCAGTTGCCTTAGAAATTTTACAAGCCTGAGTTGTGTTTTTTTTTAAGAAGGGAGATGTAGCATGTTGACCTATGTTTGTATCAGCCACTAGATGGCACTGTGTTGCTGCAATGTGTGTAATTCACTCGCGAGCAAGAAGCTCCAGAGGAAATGGAGAAGTAGACGAAATAAAGTGGAATCGGAGCAGAGATCAGTGTGTGCGTGCAGTTAGTAAGAAGCTCGGTATATACAGACAAAAACAACACAGAAATAATTTCTGGTAGCATCACAGAAATGTAGCAGTGACAATAATATTGTATGCTGTAATCGTACTGGGCAATTAGTGATACAAAAAACCTGTTTTATCCTGTGAATAAAAGTATGTGTTTTTGTCAGTGTACCATAATAACAGAAGCGAAACGCAATATTGTGTCAGGACAATTCACTATTTATGCACAATAAATAAAGGAGCATAGCGCGACAATTTCTGTTCAGCGCCAGACTTACTTGTAACCTATATCACCAATTATGTTAAGAAAAATGACGCATTAACTACAACAGCAGACTGACCTTTGTGTAAATGCTTGGAGCAGACTAACCTGTGAGCTGGAGTGTTCTGGGACGTTATATTTGATCTTTGAATGGCTGCAATCCAGGCCACCCGTCGCCTCTTTGTTACTTCGGAAACATGGCTCGAACAATTTCTCTTCAACGACGTAATCCGATAACAACCGATCTCTTTACCCGTCGGCTTCCCGTGGCTGTCATGCGACCGGCTATTGCAGTTAATAATACAACAGCTTCTTGACATTTTTGTGTTTCTTTTTATCGCTGTGTAACTGATTTTAATTGAAAGCCTGCGTGCGCTAGTACCGCTTGCCACGAGTTCCCAGAATCCTTTGCGGTTCTACCCGTGAATGACGTCATATTTTCAATCTCCATATAATATGCATGTTAAATTTTATATTTGGGGTAAAATATCAAGTCTTTTCAAGTAAACCGGTTCAAGTCCAATTCAAGTCCCAAGTCATTGGTGTAAAAGTCCAAGTCAAGTCACAAGTCTTAGAACATTTTTTCAAGTCAAGTCTAAAGTCATAAAATTAATGACTCGAGTCTGACTCGAGTCCAAGTCATGTGACTCGAGTCCACACCTCTGACTTCTAACTCCGTTAAATGTAATAACTTTTGTTTTCATGGATGCCTGGAAGTTAAACTTTATAGTTACACCTGGTAAAGCAGCAATGCTGATCGTTTTATTAAAGATGAAAGAATTTAGACAGTTTTTAACTCTAAGTGATGCTGCAGTGTTGTTTGACCTGAAAAAGACGGAGTTTAGGACCCAGATTACTCCCAGATTTAAGAGCATCTTAGTCCGACAAATACGACAATAACAACGGCCGCTTGCATGTTCTGCAAAAAAATGTGCTTTGTTGTGTATCTGACGGACAAACACCAAACCAGTTCCACATCACGGAAGTTGCACCATTTTTACAAACCAATTCTGGTTCATCTGTTTCACTCAACAACCGGCCATGTGCGTATGAAAACAAAGGCACTGCGCATGCGCGTTTTACTCCCATTCTATCGCGATATTTCATTTTCCTATCGTTGCCTAACATTATACCGGTATTACCGTGAACGGTATAATATGGCCCAGCCCTAATTACCAATAATATAAATTTATGCACAAAAGGAATTACTAATGTAAAAAAAAAAAAGTGGATTTATTTATATATGTTTATATATAAATATATGCGGTGGCCCCTAGAGACAAAGCACCTACAAACTCCAAAACGCATTTCTAGCATTAACTGAACTTCCAAAACAGAGCTACCTAGATCACTTAAATTACACAATTGTATTGTTTGTGTATTTATACACAAGCATTCATATATAGTCAAATAATAAAAAAAAAAAAAAAAAAAAATCAGGTCGTTGGTACTTGCTGGCTTGTGTAGCCACTAGGTAACAAAAGCTCAACACTTCCCCTAGCATCCTGGAGCACTTCTGTTGTCTTTTGTACGTGTTTTGTGTTTTTATGTGCTTCTGAGTTTGTACGTGTTTTGGAGTTTGTACGTGTTTTGGAGTTTGTACGTGTTTTGGAGTTTGTATGTGCTTTGTCTGTAGGGGCCACCATAAATATACTTTTATTTATTCACTCCACATAAAATGTAATAAATAAATCATATAATACAGAAATCAACTATTCACATTTCAACTTTTAACTATTTAAATTTTCAGCTTTTTCCTTTTAAACAAATTTAAAGTGAAACAACACAAAACACTGCAAACCACAACACAATTAAACATAAATTAAAATATGAAAAAAAAAAGAAGATGCACATTCTCTGTCATATGGGCCTGCATGAATAAACTTTCTGAATCCTTTATCATCTCCATCCATCTTCATCCGCTTTATCCGAGGCCGGGTCGCGGGGGCAGCAGCCTAAGCAAAGAGGCCCAGACCTCCCTCTCCCCAGCCACCTCCTCCAGCTTATCCGGGGGAATACCAAGGCGTTCCCAGGCCAGCTGAGAGATATAATCTCTCCAGCGTGTCCTGGGTCTGCCCCGGGGCCTCCTCCCGGTGGGACATGCCTGGAACACCTCACCCAGGAGGCGGCCAGGGGGCATCCTTGTCAGATGCCCGAACCACCTCAGCTGGCTCCTTTCGATGTGGAGCAGCAGCTGCTCTACTCTGAGCCCCTCCCGGATGGCCGAACTTCTCACCCTATCTCTAAGGGAGAGGCCAGCCACCCTTCGGAGGAAGCTCATGTCTGCCGCTTGTATCCGCGATCTCGTTCTTTCGGTCACTACTCACAGCTCGTGGCCATAGGTGAGGGTAGGGACGTAGATCGACCGGTAAATTGAGAGCTTCGCTTTTACACTCAGCTCCTTCTTCACCACGACGGACCGGTGCAGCGTCTGCATTACTGCAGCTGCAGCCCCAATCCGTCTGTCGATCTCCGGCTCCCTTCTCCCATCACTCGCGAACAAGACCCCGAGATACTTGAACTCCTCCACTTGGGGCAGGAACTCATCCCTGACCCGGAGTGGGCACTCCACCCTTTTCCGGCTGAGAACCATGGCCTCAGATTTGGAGGTGCTGATCCTCATTCCCGCTGCTTTATACTCGGCTGCAAACCGTTCCAGTGCGAGCTGGAGGCCCTCACCCGATGAAGCCAACAGAACCACATCATCCGCAAAAATCAGAGATGAGATTCTGAGGCCACCAAAGCGAAAGCCCTCCGCCACTTGGCTGCGCCTAGAAATCCTGTCCATAGAAATTATGAACAGAACCGGAGACAAAGGGCAGCCCTGGCGGAGCCCATCACCCACCGGGAACGAGTCCGACTTATTGCCGGCAATGCGAACCAAGCTCTTGCAACGGTTGTATAGGGATCAAATGGCCCGTAGCAATGGGCCAGACACCCCATACTCCCGCAACACCTCCCACAGGACACCCCGAGGGACACGGTCGAATGCCTTCTCCAAGTCCACAAAACACATGTAGACTGGTTGGGCAAACTCCCATGCACCCTCAAGTATCCTCGAGAGGATAAAGAGCTGGTCCAGTGTTTCGCGACCAGGACGAAAACTGCATTTGTTCCTCCTGTATCCGAGGTTCGACTAGCGGACGAACTCTCCTTTCCAGCACCCTGGCATAGACTTTCCCAGGGAGGCTGAGGAGTGTGATCCCCCTGTAGTTGGAACACACCCTCCGGTCCCCCTTCTTAAAGATGGGGACCACCACCCCGGTCTGCCAGTCCACAGGTACTGCCCCTGATCTCCACGCAACATTGCAGAGGCGTGTCAACCAGGACAGCCCTACAATGTCCAGAGCCTTCAGGAACTCGGGGCGGACCTCATCAACACCAGGGGCTCTGCCACCAAGGAGTTGTTTAACTGCCTCAGTGACCTCGCTCCCGGAAATTGGCGGGTCATTCCCCTCATCCCCAGACTCTGCTTCCTCCCCGGAAGACGTGTCAGTGGGATTAAGGAGGTCCTCGAAGTATTCCTTCCACCGCCTGACAATTTTCTCAGTCGACGTCAGCAGCGCTCCGCCAGAACTATACACAGTGCAGGTAGAGCACCGCTTTCCCCTCCTGAGACGCCTGACGGTTTGCCAGAATCTCTTCGAGGCAGTCCGAAAGTCTTTTTCCATGGCCTCTCCGAACTCCTCCCACACCCGAGTTTTTGCTTCAGCCACTGCCCGAGCCGCATTCCGCTTGGCCTGTCGATATCTGTCGGCTGCCTCCGGAGTCCCACAGGCTAACCAAGCCCAATAGGACTCCTTCTTCAGCCTGGTGGCTCCCTTCACCTCTGGTGTCCACCATTTGGTTCGGGGATTACCACCACGGCAGGCACCAACCACCTTGCGGCCGCAGCTCAATGCAGCAGCTTCGGCAATGGAGACGCTGAACATGGTCCATTCGGACTCAATGTCCCCAGTCTGCCTCGGAATGCTGTTGAAGCTCTGCCGGAGGTGTGCGTTGAAGATCTCGGGGACTGGGGCCTCTGCTAGACGTTCCCAGCACACCCTCACTATGCGTTTAGGTGCACCAGGTCTGTCCAGCGTCCTCCCCCGCCACCTGATCCAACTCACCACCAGGTGGTGATCAGTTGACAGCTCAGCCCCTCTCTTTACCCGAGTGTCCAGAACATATGGTCGCAGGTCTGGTGATACGATTACAAAATCGACCTATGGCCTAGAGCGTCCTGGTGTCACATGCACTTATGGACACTCTTATGTTCGAACAGGGTGTTCGTTATGGCCAAACTGTGATTAGCACAGAAGTCCAAAAACAAAGCACCGCTCGGGTTCAGATCAGGGAGGCCGTTCCTCCCAATCACGCCCCTCCAGGTCTCGCTGTCGTTACCCACGTGAGCATTGAAGTCTCCCAGCAGGACAACAGAGCACCCCCCCCCCCCCCGGGACTCTAAGAAGGCTGGGTACTCCGAACTGCCACTCGGCGCATAAGCGCAGATGACAGTCAGGACCCGTTCCCCGACCCTAAGGCGCAGGGAACAAACCCTCTCGTCCACCGGGAAAAACCCCAACATACCGGCAGCAAGCCAAGGGGATATTAGAATACCCACCCCAGCCCGCCGCCTCTCACCAGGGGCAACTCCAGACTGAGACAGAGTCCAGCCCCTCTCCAGGAGACTGGTTCCAGAGCCCAAGCCATGCGTAGAGGTGAGCCCGACTATATCTAGCCGGTACCTCTCAACCTCACGCACTAACTCAGGCTCCTTCCCCACCAGAGAGGTGACATTCCATGTCCCTATTGCCAGTCTTGGCAGCCGGGGGTCAGTCCGCCAGGGCCTCCGCTCCTGGCCGCCACCCGGCACACAATGCACCCGACCCCTATGGCGCCTCCTGCGGGTGGTGGGCCTGCGGGAGGATGGGCCCATGTCTCCTCTTCGGGCTGTGCCTGGCCGGGCCCCATGGACTAAGGCCCGGCCACCAGACGCTCGCCCTCGGGCACCCTCCCCGGGCCTGGCTCCAGGGCGGGGCCCCGGTAACCCTATCCCGGGCAGGGTAAACTGTTCCCTCGATATTCTTTTCATAAGGGTCTTCTGAATCGCTCTTTGTCTGGTCCCTCACCCAGGACCAATTGGCCATGGGAGACCCTACCAGGGGGCAAAAGCCCCCAGACAACATAGCCCCTGGGATCCCTGGGACACGCAAACCCCTCCACCACGATAAGGTAGCGATTCAAGGAGGAGATCATCTGCAACTGAAAATAGTTGTGGATTAGTGATGCACGAATCATGAACGAAATCGTTCAATACTCGAGAATCACTTTACTGACTCATGAATCATGATTCACAAGCCCAACTGACTCACTGACTCATCCCTGTTGCTGTTAGCAGCAATATATATGGCTTATAATTAAAATTGTGGAGAAAAACACAACATAACAAAAAAATTTCTGCTCTGAACTGAAAGAAAAAACCCTGAGTAGAAGCTCACATCAAGACAATAGACTATGTGCAGTGTTGGGAAGGTTACTTTTAAAATGTATTCCATTACAGAATACAGATTACATGCCCCAAAATGTATTCTGTAACGTATTCCGTTACGTTACTCAATGAGAGTAACGTATTCTGAATACCTTGGATTACTTAATATATTATCGTGCTTTTTACAATAACGTGAATGTACTATTGCTGTGTGATTTATTACTATTACTGAAGGTCCGCGACTCCGAACTGTAGTAAAGGGACCTCTGACTAATACGGCGGAGTCTTAATAGCTTACTTACAACTGGGCTCGTCAGGCACTCTTCTTGGCTGCAGTGGTTATTATTATATTTACATGTTTCCAGCTCCCGTTTTTCCTAGACGACAACTCGTACCTTTCCACTCGCCTTTTTCTCCCTCCTCGTGCTCACAGACACATAACGTGTATGGCAGTGCATTCTCCCTGCAACACGGACTATGCTGCCCATGATGCTACATTCTTTAGAGCTATGCTTGTAGCATTCTGCCTGTTAGCTTAGCACAACAACAACAACGAAAAGGCGCTCTCTCACCCAGGAAACACACAGTCGCAGAAAGAGAGAGAGAGCGTCGCCCTGTAACCATGGCAACCGTAACGCTGCCGCCTGGAACGAAAGAACGTAGCTGTCAAACAAAACCCAAACAGTCCTGACCCGCGACAAAATGAAACAGGAAAGTACCGCAGTGTAATCCATTTATTTCAACAAAGTAACTGTATTCTGAATACCACCTTTTTAAACGGTAACTGTAACGGAATACAGTTACTCATATTTTGTATTCTAAATATGTAACGGCGGTACATGTATTCCGTTACTCCCCAACACTGACTATGTGCACGTTAGCATATGCTACTTCCGGTGCGGAAACTCCTGTGGGGAGCTTTGTTTCCGGTGTCCTATTCACGCCTTGTTTACGGTCCAAAACAAGTTAAGCAAATGAATGAATCAAGCGGCAATTTACATTTCTCTAAATGTCTTGGGCATTTATGCAATATATCTGTAAATGATGTTCATCGACTTGTCGATATTTTTCCCCAGCGCCTCAGGGCAAAAGAGAAAAGGGATTCAAATGTTATATTTCTTAGTATCTGTAAACAGCGGTCCCTCGTTTATTGTGGGTGTTATGTTCTAAAAATAACCAGTGATAGGTGAAATCAAGTAGCCAATGTTATATTTTGACGGTGCAAAACGTTTCGTGGACATTGTGGACATACAGTACTGCACTTCAGAGTCACACTGCTAGCGATCGATGCAGCGATTCTGTACTGTACAGGAGAGACGTTGTGGAGGAGATCGTCTGCAGCGATCAGGACGCAGGACACAATGTGACGTAAAAAAAAAAGCATGCAAACTTGCACTAAAAAATCTACGAAACAGCGAGGTGAAAGGTGAACCACGTTATAGCGAAGGACCACTGTAATTTTGAAGGTAAGTCACAACATACCCTTCGTAAATACTAATGTATAGAAACCCTTACCAGCAATCATTCATTTTTTGTGTGGCTTTTTTCACGGTTTGCTAACATGCTGTGTAGGTGTGTACTTGACTTGCTGATATCGACATAACGGGTGAAACATGTGGTTTGACTATTGTTCACCTGTAGTTTGAATGCTGAACATTTGCCTGTTTAAATCACAAGACCAGTCACTATACAGAGATGTGCTTCTGAATGTGGACGATGTGTCTTCTGCTGCAGTGATGCAGTTCTGCTTGTGTTGAGTGATGTAAACAACTGATCGATCTAAACTCTTTAAACATCAAAATTGATCATTAGATTTTTTATGACACAACAGTGGTGAGTGTTCCCACCTTCTGCTCTTTGTAACTTAACGCGATCTTTCCATTTTCAAGTTTTGGACATGATTTTGGAGTATATCTTTGCAGTAGCGATTGACCGCAAAGTAAAGCTACCGGAAATGTACAACTCTACATCCGGTCTCAAACCAGGAAGTTAGCATTTTCTCGTGCACAGGGTCTATAGCTCCTCGGTTCACAGTAGCATTGGTCTGCTAACATGCTAACAGCACATTTGAGCTACTCACCCCCTCCCTTCCTGTGCTGAATGGACTACTTGCACTAACACTTCCGCGTTCTATGTAGTCCTGCTCCAGTGCTTCCGGTGCGGTTAAACCATGGCGACGTTCTACACTCGATGCCTACAAGAGCTCCCAAAATTGAACATCACCGATGTTCATCGGATTTGCAGAGTGACGACTACCCCCGCCAGCAAATTAGATAAAGGATTTAAGTTATATGCTGCATCTTATATACACAACTACGAAGGTAAGAAAACGTAAATTAACTGACAAAGAAACGCTAGCTAACGTCAAATGCAAACACTACGTTACTCCGCTATGTCCTTCATTTGATGTCAGTTCTCTACATTACATGTTTTCTTAAACGGTGTTTTATGTCGTCCTAAACTATAGTTGAGGTTTTCTTAACTAATGTCACTTTTGTTGTTAGACACTGTTATATTAGCGTTAGGTAGTTGGCTAACTATGGAGGTAGTTAACTACCTAATGCTACTCTTGCTAAGTGTAAAATATATATGTTTAAGACATGCTGAAATGAGTAATACAGAAATAATGCTAATGGTACTTGTATCTTTATTCAGTGTCCAATAAAGACAGGTTGTCAGGGGAGGTCGGTGTGAGAGCCCTGTGCTACAGGTCAATGAGGAAGAGTGAGGCACCACACAGACTAAGTGTAGGCAGGAAGCTGTGTAAAGTTGTTAATCCCCGTTCTGTGGGGTTCAGTTCATTTAAGCATTAGTTAAGTTCATTCCTAAAGGCCCATCAACTTGAATGTTTTCCTTGTCTCCCTGCTTTATCACTCCTAATTTGACTAGTCAGATAGTTAAATCAACGTGTGTTTGGGTGATCAGAAACATTTGACAACAAGTTAATACTGCAAATATACACAATCTAAGTTATTACAGTTATCAAGCATGGTTAAGTTGTTTTAATAGGGAGAGAAGGAAACACTAAGCATTCAGGAGGGTGCGTAACCATAACACTGAACTATGTTCCTGTTCAGCTCTTCCATGAAGATGTTACATTTTTAATTTTCATTCTTTCTTCTTAGATTAAGCTTCTGGATTCATCGCCAGTGATACTGACACATAGCCAGTGCTCCTGTGTGGCAGGCGCTGTTATGTGCAATCACACAGTGGCATTGCTCTTCCAAACAGCACACTACTCACAACTCAGAGTGCCGGTTGTCCCCCCTGTGCATAGCTGCACGGAATCTGAACAGCAATGGCACAAGCCACGGACAGTGGTAATTTAAATGAGGTTAAAGTTTTTGAATTAGTCCATGTTTACATATGAACAGCAACACCATCCATAGTAAATGTGTCTTCTGTTAGGGTGTGAAGCCAGGACCCATCAACTCCATGATCTTCACTAAGCCAGTACCAAATAGGATGGCCCAGACTGGAGTACGGTAATTACATTTGTAAAATTTGGTTTCATGTGTTACAAATGTATGTTGCTATTTTTTTCCATACATACATGTGTCAGAATAGGTATTAATTTACATACAACATTACACTTTCTGAAGACGGCTAACTCAGTCATGTACATCCCAGTCTCTAACTTATGCACCACTGTTTTACACCTTTTAGTTTTTAGTTTAGTTGTTGTTCAGTATAACAACCTTCTTCCTTACATTATTGTCATTGATGTTTTCTTTAGGAGTGGCTTCTACAGAGGCATGGTGGGTCCGTTACCAGATCCCTGCTTGTTCAGAATAACGGAGGCATATGCAAAATTTAATATTGAGGACAGGCCACTTGTGACCACAATGAACATGAGACCTGACAAGCCCCTTGTGGAAAGTGCCTTTGGGCTGGTGCAGGAGGGCAGTGTTCTGTCATATCAGCAGCCGGTTTTGACAACCCGGTACATCACACTACACCGCGATGCACCACCAACACCGCACTTGCCTCTGGAGGGGTATGACATCTTGCCATCAGATTGTGTGTTTGTGTGCTCAGAAGAAGAGCTTCTGCATCTGAAAAGCTTGTCTGTAACTCTGGAAATGGCTCACAAAATAGAGGAAGCTACACGTGAGCAAAGCTCTTCGTCTGAGTGGCATCAGCTCCGCAGGCCCAGAGTGACTGCCTCTAGGTTTCGGGAGGTGTGTCACGTCAGAGGCCAGAGCTCGGCCGAGTCACTAGCAGAGCGTATATTGAAGGGAACAAGGCAGACAGCAGACATGAGGAGAGGAACTGAGATGGAGCCTGCAATAGCAGCAGAGTATAGTAGGCTAATGAATGTTAACTACTCACCCTGTGGTCTGGTCATTCACCCCATTGCCCCCTGGCTTGCTGCATCTCCTGATGGTGTTGTTTTTGACCCCAATGAATACCCCCAGTTTGGCTTCGTCGAATTCAAATGTCCCAATGTACAAAACTTTATTGACTGCAAATATGTGCAGATGGAATGTGGTACCCCTAAACTAAAAAAGAGCCACGCATATTACTGGCAAGTGCAAGGACAACTGCTCATCAGTGGGATGCAGTGGTGTGACTTTGTTGTGTGGGCACAAGAGGACTACCTAGTGCAAAGAATATACATGGATACAGATGTGCACAATGCAATCAGAGAAAAGGCAGACTATTTCTTTTTTTACATATATATGCCAAGATACCTGTGTTTGAAAAAATGAACAGTAAAAACATAGCAAAAAGAAAAACAGATCCTTCAGGCTGGCTGGAACAAAATAACTGATGTTTTATTTTCAGTATATTTCATGAATTCTTTTGTTGTTACATGTTACTTTTATGTGACATCAATAAACTGTTATTTAAGCAATGGCATCAATTTAATTTTTAAAAACACACATTAAAACGTTGAATTTGTGCAGAACTTATTTACATGGTAAGTATTTAAAACTCCATGCCTAGCATACTGATATACATTTAGACAATAACACAACTGAACTGTAGAAAATGACAAATGGTATTTTTGATGTTACAAAAGTTCAATGTCACTTATGGTTTTAAAACAATTTAGTGATTTACTTTATAATTTTGATAAATAGTTTTGTTGAATCTGAATAGTAATATAGTAGTATAATTAAACAGTATTATTAACATTAAACATTTGCAATGAATTTGAATTATCAATAACTGAAACTCAACTATCGGCACTCAAGTACCAGTTCTGTAATCAAGTATTGTCAGCTGAGAAGGAAGAAATGCAACTGTAGTGGCCTCAGCTGCAGGTCATTTTCCATAAGTTACTTGTACTGGCACTGGTGTCTTGGGAAAAATCCATCTTGTCTCACTTAACCCATTTTTTAACTAATGCTGTGTTCTGGTAATTTGACAGCATACATGCCACTGCAAACAGTTGGTTGATATTATAAACATGTGACATGGTAATGATGCTATCAAAAAGTTTGTTCTGTTTGAGCCTCCTAATGACTCGCTCCACATGCACCCTGAGTCTGGCTATGGCCTGCGTCTCCTTAACCTGGTATGCTGGCATCTGCTTCTGCTTAGATAGAAAAGGTGGGCAGTACACTTTGCATTTACAACAATCAGTGATTAGGAAGCCCTTATCTACCATCACTGCCATGTCTTCAGTCAACTTCTCAGCAATGCCTGATTGTTTGAATAGTTCCTTGTCACTAACCGAACCAGCATACAGATTAGAGATGAATGTCACTGGACCATGTGGAGCTATGCCAACCAGGGCTTTCATCGTACAGTGGGATTTGTACGAAGAGTACATTTCACTTTGGAGAAGTGGTGAGGATGGTGTCTGACACCTCAGCTCTGTACAGTCAAGGATCATCTGGGTGTCTGAGAAATCTTTGAATTCCTCAGGGAGGTAAGCTTGCACTCCTTCACGTGTAAGCCAGATGCACTGAGACCCCAGTGCAGTGGCAAGAAAATTTGTCCATGTTGCAATAATGCGGCTCACTGTGGACTGGTGTATGTTAAATCGGTGTGCCAGGTCCCTCTCCTTCAAACCAACTGACAGGAAAACCAGGAAAAGAAAAAACTCATCAATTGGCTGTAGCAGCTGCCTCTGGAAGGTGAAAACAAAAGGGAAAATGTTACTCCTTAAGCTATGAACTAGTAAAATTATTCTTTTCTTGGCTAAATGTTTTGTAATGGTTAGGCATACCATACTGTACCATGGGGTAAACAATGAGGTGCTGTAGTGCACAGGTGTATGAGGTGTATGTATGTAAAGGATACTGAGTCTAGCATACATACACCTGTGTATGTATGCTACTGTACATAATGTAATGTTATTGTACATAAATACAATAACATTACACCTCTAGTTCTAACTACCAACAAACCCATAACCTACCGTTGATGTGCGTGCAGGTGTCAACACTTCTTCGTTCCGATTGGCAGCTGACTTGGCTCTTGAAACCCGGATCATTTTATAGATGCAAGGCTCAATCAAAACCCAGAATGCCATCAAATGATCATAGCTTGGAAATCTATTCACGAGAGAGCCATACATCGTGTCAATCATTAATTAACATTACACACTGACATAAAAATAATGTGAACTGTGACAAATATGCTAATGGTATGCTGTATAAAATAGTCTGATTAAGAGTATTTGGTGTTGTATTTTACCTGTAGCATTAGGATATCGTTTAAATACTAAAGCATCTACATAAAACATACAATCAGCAGAGAAAAAGTAAATTTCTATTTTGTTTTCATTAAGACTGGAAAAACTTTCTAAATTTAACTGATGGTGACCTTGGTATATTTTAAACAGTTAGCTTGAATAGAACTTAGATGTACCTGGTATAGAATCGGATGTCAGTGTCGGAGCCAGCAAAACGCTGTAACCCAAATTCTCGCTGGACACGTAACTCCTGTATTTCCTTCCTCAGAGTCTCCACGTCTTTGAACAGGTCTTCTGCAGCTGATGCTGATATGTCCAATGCAGACGGCTCAGGGACTGAGCAGTAGTCATGATCTCTTGTAAGACTGTGCTCTTCTTGATCGTCAGGAGGAACTAGTTCAGGGCGTCGCTCCCTTCTCTCCCAAACACTACGCCGCGGTGGTTCAACTTTATAGCCATTCCACTCAAAAAGTGTTGGTACAGCACCTTTAATAAGCCGCCTTCGACCATCGAGGGTTGTTGGCTCTATGAGTTGATCACTGGCAAAGTGTCTGCAGCAGACCCTGGTGTGAGAGGTGATCGTGAAATGATCCCGGCGTATATTTACCAGCCATTGTCTTCTCAAGTCGGAATGGGTCGGAAAGGCATGAAAACTTAGTATGCCGTTACATTTGGCTGAAGCTGAACAAAGTGGGACACAGCAATGCTCGGAGTATTTCTTCTCCTGTTTTTGAAAATGTTCTGTTTTAAATACTTTCCTTTTTATACTCATTCTGAAGCGACATTAGCATAGCTACCGATAGATAAGCAAACGTACCGGAAACGCACAAGCGGTACTATTTGGAAACGGAAATACGTCACATGCCCTAGTGCAAGTAGTCTATTGTAAGCGTAAGCGAATCACTCAGGACCCACTAACCCCCTCCCTCCTGTGCTAAATCAAAGAGCGAACGAATCACTCAGGACTCACTAACCCCCTCCTATGGCGTTATTTTTGTGCCACTATTCTGAGCGCACGTAAAAAAGGTTTGCAGGTGCAAGTGTTGCATTTTGAGGAGAAATTTATTTTGAGCGAAGAAAAGCTGAATTTGAGTGAACAAAATTCATTGCTGCATGCAAAAAATGTATATCCGTGTTTGCTATTATCCATATACACACGCACAATAGCAGCCCCTCTCGCTCAGTTTTTGTATTTGCGCTCGCAATGTGTCGCTCACGCTCTCAACATTTCTGCCCGTGCACGCTCAACTCTTTCTGTACACCGTTATATTTGTGCCACAAAACCAGCCAATCACAGACTTGGATGCAAAAAAATCTGATTGGCTGTTTTTGTCTCCAATCAGCTCGAAAGGACGAAATGCAATATCCCAGAATCCATTTCGTCCAAAGCTCAAACGAGGCAGTGGCGGAGGAACACAGAGTGGCGGAGTTTGAAATATTACTCTTTCTGGGACACAAAATAAACTTTTAAGATATTTTCATGTTAGAATGTAGCTGTGTGAACTTCAAATATCTGCTCGATTTATCAAGACATCACATATTTGCATAAGTGCTCCAACGTTTTCGGAGATGCCTGTTACCCACCAGCTGACCGGGTGGGAACTCGGGTTAAACATAATATATAAGGCTGAACTGACAAAAAAAATCACCGACTACACCACCAGGTATTATTGGAAAAACCATAAAGCCTTTGAACGAAAACAAACGCTGTTGTGACAGTGATGTACACTGTCTTGTTGGTATATATGTATGATTTGTATCACCTTCATGTTTCCAGCTTTACAGCTGTGGCTCCAGCAAACATCAGCTGATACTAGAAATTAATTTTAAATAAATTCTAACAACAGCTGATCAATTTTGAACGTGCTGCTGTTGTTGTTTAGCGCAACATCCGCTGGTTTCCTGTTTCTGGCGCAAAGTGGGAGATAAACAAACAAGAGAGACGATCAGCTGATCATTGATCAGTTTCATGATTGAAGTAGCAACAGGAGAGGGAGGGAGAATGAGGAGAGAAGAGGCAGCTAAGACAGAATAACTCCAGCTTTGTGTCTTTTTTATTCTCGCTGAAGTCTTTTCCCCTCAATACGGATGTATTGTAATTGGTCCAGCCCAGAGTTGATTATTACCAGCTGGCTAATCCACCACCTTTCATTGTTTATATCATTACAAAAACAAACAAACTAACATAAAAATGAAAAATCACCATTGGCCCACCGGGCAAATGCCGGGTAAATGCCCAATGGCCAGTCCAGGTATTCGGTCAGCTGGTGGGTAACAGGCATCTCCAAAAACGTTAGAGCACTTATGCAAATATGTGATGTCTTGATAAATCGAGCAGATATTAGAAGTTTACACAGCACCATTCTCGCATGAAAATATCTTAAAAGTTTATTTTGTGACCCACAAAGAGTAATATTTCAAACTTTGCCACTCTGTGTTCCTCCGCCACTGCCTCGTTTGAGTTTTGGGCGAAATGGATTCTGGGATATTGCATTTCGTCATTTCGAGCTGGTTGGAGACGAAAACAGCCAATCAGATTTTTTTTGCATCCAAGTCTGTGATTGGCTGGTTTTGTGGCACAAATATAACGGTGTACAGAACGAGTTGAGCGCGCACGGGCTGAAATGTTGAGAGCGCGAGCGACACATTGCGAGCGAGCGCAAGTGCAAAAACTGAGCGAGAGGGGCTGCTATTGTGTGTGTGGATAATAGCAAACACTGAAATACATTTTTTGCACGCAGCAATGAATTTTGTTCACTCAAATTCAGCTTTTCTTCGCTCAAAATAAATTTCTCCTCAAAATGCAACACTTGCACCTGCAAATTTTTTTTACGTGCGCTCAGAATAGTGGCACAAAAATAACGCCATACCCTCCCTCCTGTGCTGAATCATAAGCGTAAGCGAATCACTCAGGACTCACTAACCCCCTCCCTCCTGTGCTGAATCGTAAGCGTAAACGAATCACTCAGGACTCACTAACCCCCTCCCTCCTGTGCTGAATCGTAAGCGTAAGCGAATCACTCAGGACTCACTAACCCCCTCCCTCCTGTGCTGAATCCTAAGCGTAAGCGAATCACTCAGGACTCACTAACCCCCTCCCTCCTGTGCTGAATCCTAAGCGTAAGTGAATCACTCAGGAGTCACTCACCCCCTCCCTCCTGGCTCACAGCTTCTTCTTCTTCTTGGTTGGCAACCAATGTTAAGGCGCATTACCGCCCCCTGGCTCACAGCTCAGTGGACATTTAGATGAGAAAATATATATTTGACACATTTAAGGAAAATACTAATAAAATAAAAATAAACAAAATAAATGTTTATTAAGCAATTTTGATAGGAAATTGCTTAATTTTTAGAAATGTTTTTACTCTTTTTTGCTCTATAAAATAGTTGTTTTCTTTTAGAATCATTCATCTTAGCAGTAGGATTTACATGAAAAGAGAAACAAATTAAGTTTGAGTGAAAATGTACATTTTTTGCACTCTCTGGTCAACTGACTCAGTGAATCAAATGACTCAAAAAAACAGATTCACTTTGGTGAGTGACTCATTAAAACTCGATTCAGTAAAAAGAATCAAATTTATCATCACTATTGTGGATGATTACTATACCTTTCTAATGTGACGTTGTTGTCCCTGGCTCTTTCTCTCTCTCTCCCTCCCGCTCTGTTCCTGTGCTACTGAGTTTAACTACCGCCCCTCCCCCCTCTTCCCAGCGTAAAGCACAAGGCTCGCATGCGGAGTGAAGCGGAAAAAAGTGCGAGAGAGAGGGTGAGAGAAAGAAAAAAAAACAACCCACGGCTCGCGATAAGGAGCCGGCTCGCGCCGTTCACGTCAAAGATCCGGCTCTAAGAGCCATTTCGTTCGCGACCGACCCATCACTACTATTTTAGTACCTGTTACCAGTTACTATGACCTAATGTATAACCCTGAAAACCATAGCAAACCTTGGCGAGTGGATCCGAGTAGGTACTAATGGAAAGAGGGCTTAAATGACCTTATAGTATCACCCAATAAGAGATCTTTGCGCTGAGACTACTGTTTTTTTTTTTTGATAAAGCACACAGTTAGGACTGGATCAGGTGACCCTGAATCCTCCCTTAGTTATGCTGCAATAGGTCTAGGCAGCTGGGAGATTCCCATGATGCAATGAGTGCTTCTTCTTCAGTCACCTTTTTCACTCACTATGTGTTTATACATCTCTCTGCATTTAATTATTTGTTATTATTAATATCGGTCTCTCTTCCACACAGGGATGGACTGGGACAAAAAATCGGCCCGGGCATCGGCCCACCGGGTATTATAGAAAAAGCCATAAAGCCTTTGAATGAAAACAAACACTGTTGTGACACTGATGTATACTGTCTTGTTGATATATATGTATGTATTTCTATACATTTTACATCAGATGACAACTTTGGTTGTAAGATTCAGATAATTATTTTTTAAAAGCTAGACATTTTAAATGACAATAAGAAAGAAAAAGTATTTCTTTGTGCCCCCCTTTCCCTGTTAATGCCCTACCTGCCCCCTGGCAAAACTTTGCTAGACCCGCCCCTGCACAGTTACCAGTTGTCAGCTACGTTGAAAAGCATCCTGGTGTTATTTGTCTCTCAGAAGCAGTTCATAACTTCCCTTCAACTCATCCATGTCACCTAAAAGATAAACCTGTTTCTCCATCACCTGTTCAGCCCTGATGATTCAGCAAGGACATCTCTCAGCGTGCTGCTGCTGTTTAGCGCGACATCTGTTGGTTTCCTCTTTCTGGCACAAAGTGGGCAATAAACAAACAAAAAGAGAAAAGCCAATCAGCTGATCATGGATCAATTTCATGACTGAAGTAGCAACAGGAGAGGGAGGGGGAGAGGATGAGCGAAGAAGAGGCAGCTGACAGCGTAAAGACACAGAATAACTCCAGCTTTGTGTCTTTTTTTTATTCTAGCTGAAGTACAGAACAAATTGTGTTCCTTTTCACCTCAATGCGGCTACCTCTTCTGTTTGTCTGTGATATGGTTGCTTTCAGAGCTGTTGCCCAAGCAAGAGGGAGGGTGCATCTGACCTCCTCGGCTGTAATTGGTCCAGCCCAGAGTTGATCATGACCAATTGGCCAATCCACCACCTTTCATTGTTTATACCGTTACAAAAAAACCAAAAAAAACCCCATCGGCCTATAAAAAGAAAAGAAATCACCATCCGCCCAAGGCCAGTCCAGCTGTGCTTCCACAGGATGTCTCTGTGTTGTCATTATCCACTCATCCCCAACCCGTCGTGGCTGTCATGTTTAGAGGCATAAGAGTTCAAGAGACACTTTGTTGAGCAACTCAAACTCGTACTTTATTGTCAAAATCCCTGTAAGTCATTTCTTTTCAGAAAGTTGCTGGTTCACAGTCAACCTTCACTTCCTGTTAAGTTTTTCACAATAAAAAAGGTTACACTAAAACAGAATAAACCACATCCTCCATCCTTTGATAACACCACAGTCTTAAGAGAATATATACTTTACATTTAAACCTTTTTTCTCCCTTTCATAAATCCAGTCTTTGTGGCTTTATGACAAGCCTGCCAAACCTAGTTCTGACAGGACATGGGTCAGCTGTCTTTGGAGTCAGAGCTGCAGGTGCTAATTGGTTTGATGCGGGCAAGGCGCCCTCTGTTGGTCTGATATTTTTGTCATCCAGTAATTCAGCTGTAGCCTTAGAATCTAGGGCTCTGTCCCAATTCAGGGTCTGCACGCTTGAAGTACGCATTTCAAGTGCGGTTACGTCACCGCCACGCGACGACGGCTGTCCCAATTCGAAGTGTACTTCAAATGCATACTCTAAATGCGCCGTTGATTTCCCCAAATATCAAGCGTGGTCCGGTGCACACTTCGTGGTCCCATATATCCCACAATTCATAGCGCGGCGGGGGGTGTGGATAATGTTGCCGCAAAATACGGCAGAAGGGAGCAGCCGAAGAGGGTTTTTTTTTCTTCCAAACTTTATTGAACTTATAAAGCAAACAGTCAGTCATTCCAGTTCAGTTTGTACAGTAGACATACAAGGCAAATAAGAGTAACAATATACAGTACAATGAAATACGAAGGATAAATAAATAAAGGATAGAAAAGAAAAAAAGGGGGGAAATATGACAGACTTCATAACAACTTTGTACTTGAAAGTTGTGACGGCTCATTCGTTAAACATTTCTGAATGAATTTCAATCAATGATAAACCTTTTTTATTGGAAGTTAATTTAAGAGAGTTTAAGTAATATTCAATTTCAATCAAAAACAAATTAAATGATGGGGTTGAGTTTTGAAATTTACATTTATGTATATGGAATTTCCCTAATAAGATGGAGTGGCCGAAGAGTGAACTGTCAAAAGTACTGAATATGACGTCACTTATTTATGTGCGAATGTTTAATAATTAAAGTCAGTCATATATCCACAAACACAACAAGCTGAAAGTCAGTGATATATATATATATATATATATATATATATAAAAACACCCAGCACGCCCCTGCGGGCTACGGATACCGACTACGGAACGGAGCAGTTGTCAGCCACCTCCTGTACATGGATGACATCAAGCTGTATGCCAAGAGTGAACGAGACATCGATTCACTGATCCACACTACCAGGCTATACAGCAATGAAATTGGAATGTCGTTCGGACTGGAGAAGTGTAGTCGGATGGTAACAAAGAGAGGGAAGGTAGTCAGAACTGAGGGGATTGAACTACCAGAAGGCAACATTGCAGACATAGAGGACAGTTACAAGTACCTGGGGATCCCGCAGGCGAATGGGAACCATGAAGAGGCCGCTAGAAAAGCTGCAACCACCAAGTACCTGCAGAGGGTCAGGCAAGTCCTGAGGAGTCAGCTGAATGGTAAGAACAAGATTCGGGCCATCAACACGTACGCCCTGCCCGTGATCAGGTACCCTGCTGGGGTAATAGGCTGGCCAAAGGAGGAGATAGAAGCCACTGACATAAAGACAAGAAAGCTCCTTACCATGCATGGAGGGTTTCACCCCAAGTCCAGCACCCTGAGGCTGTACGCTAAGCGGAAGGAAGGGGGCCGGGGACTGGTGAGTGTCAGCACCACAGTCCAGGATGAGACAACGAACATCCAAGAATACATTGGGAAGATGGCCCCAACTGACCGAGTGCTCAGTGAATACCTCAGGCAGCAGAAACCCAAGAAAGAGGAGGGAGACGAGGAACCATCATGGAAGGACAGGCCCCTGCACGGTATGTACCACCGGCAGATAGAGGAGGTGGCTGATATCCAGAAATCCTACCAGTGGCTGGACAAAGCTGGACTGAAAGACAGCACAGAGGCACTAATCATGGCAGCACAAGAACAAGCTCTGAGCACAAGATCCATAGAGGCTGGGGTCTATCACACCAGGCAAGACCCCAGGTGCAGGCTGTGTAAAGATGCCCCAGAGACAATCCAGCACATAACAGCAGGGTGCAAGATGCTAGCAGGCAAGGCATACATGGAACGCCATAACCAAGTGGCCGGCATAGTGTACAGGAACATCTGTGCCGAGTATAACCTGGAAGTCCCGAGGTCAAAATGGGAGATGCCCCCAAGGGTGGTGGAGAATGACCGAGCTAAGATCCTGTGGGACTTCCAGATACAGACGGACAAAATGGTGGTGGCTAACCAACCGGACATAGTGGTGGTAGACAAACAGAAGAAGACGGCCGTAGTGATCGATGTAGCGGTTCCGAATGACAGCAATATCAGGAAGAAGGAACACGAGAAGCTGGAGAAATACCAAGGGCTCAGAGAAGAGCTCGAGAGGATGTGGAGGGTGAAGGTAACGGTGGTCCCCGTGGTAATCGGAGCACTAGGTGCGGTGACTCCCAAGCTAGGCGAGTGGCTCCAGCAGATCCCGGGAATAACATCGGAGATCTCTGTCCAGAAGAGCGCAGTCCTGGGAACAGCTAAGATACTGCGCAGGACCCTCAAGCTCCCAGGCCTCTGGTAGAGGACCCGAGCTTGAAGGATAAACCGCCCGCAGGGGCGTGCTGGGTGTTGTTTTATATATATATCATAATAATCTGACAATGCTATAATATTGGCCATATTATATTTACATTACCACAGTGAGATGACTTTAGTCTCATGAACAACATTAACTAATTCTTATTTACTAACTAATCTTAAATGACTGTTCAGCACAGAAATGAAGCCCAACAATCATGTTTTACAGTCCTCTGGTCTCAGCCTCAGATACTCAACTAATCAAAGTGATGTCATGACAAAAATGAATGACTAACAAAACATTTTTCTCCTTCATCTCTGTCAAACAAAGCTGTATGTAATGTGTCTCGCGGTTAGTATGGTTGCTAGGCAACCTGAACAGCGCGACGAAGCGTATACTGTCCCATTTCACAAGCCTCTCACTTCCGCACTTCTCGTACTTATAGTACGCACCGTACGTAGTACGCGTAGTGCGCGTACTTCAAGCGTGCAGACGCTGAATTGGGACACAGCTTAGGTCTTGATTGACTGGTGCGTGTGACAGTGTGTCCGCTGTGAGGAGAGCTCGGTTAGGGCTTGATTTCCTAGCAGGCTGACGAGTGGTTTGTGGTCATTCTCTAAGGAGAAGTGTCTCCCGATTAGAAATCTTTAAATCTTTCATACATTCCCACGTTAATCCAAGCGCCTCCTTCTCCACTTGTGCATGCCTCTGCTCCATTTCCGTTAAAGAGCAAGATGCGTATGCCACAGGTCTCCATTTGTCACCCAGTCCATAGAATGAGGCATCTGCAGACAGTTTTAACTCTTTGTTGCAATTTGTTGAGCACTGTGTGCAGTCTGGCATTGTGCTCCTGCTGATCCTATTTCCAAATGAGGATGTCATCCATGTGACAAACCACTCCCAGCAGCCCATAGAGGATCACTGACAATCCTCTGGGGCTGAGGCTATTCCAAAAGGTAGCGCCCAAAGAGGGTAATAAACGTTGTGTAGTGTGCTGACTCTGGTGACAATGGAACCTGCCAGAAGCCTCTATTTGCATCCAACTTACTGAAGACTTTTGCTCCAGCCACGGATCCAAGTGCCTGTTCAACCAAAGGCAGGACTTTTTTCTGCACACTGCTTCATTGAGGTGAGTAACGTCAACATAAAATGCAAACTGAGTCATTTTTTGTTGGCACAGTGACCTGTTGGTTCTTCGACTCTGCTGATTACTTCCATGGAATCCATTCTTTCCAGTTCCTGTTTCACTTTTTCTAACAAAGGGATGGGGACCCATCTTGGCTAGGGAAAAAGGCACAGCATTGGGTTTCAACTTAGTAGTATAAGGTTGCTGCATTAAACCCAGTCCCTGACCCAGCTTTGGGTAGTTCTCATTCAACACATTCATGTCTATGCTGTCTGCTCTACACACAAGGTGCACACCCTTGACAATTACTGGCCTGCTTAACAACGCTATGTGAAAATCTTTCATAATAAACACATTTTCTTGTATTTCTTGTTCACCTTTGCATAATGTTTCTCTTCACATACCCAACACATCAAGTGGAGTACCACCTGGTCTATCTGCTTTACATAACTCTGTCACATATTAGTTTATGCAGTAATACATCTGGGCTGGGATAACAGAGACATCTAACTTTGTGGTTTCTGATAGTAAGGACTGACCAAGGATCTGAACCTGTATCTACAGAACCAAGGAACACGGGTGCATCGTTACCTTTCTCTGTTTCTATCACATGCACAGATTTAACAGATTTACACAGAACAAATGAAAACAGTCCAAAACAAAGAACCAAAATTTCAGGAGGCAGACCGCATGGAAGGGGGCTGTGCCAAAACAGTTCCAGAGGCCGATCACATGGAAGAAGGCAGTGCCGAAACAGATCCAGAGGCCGACTGCGTGGGAAGCGGCGGCGGCGCAGGTGAAGCAGGTCCTGAGGCCGATCACATGGAAGGGGGCTGTGCCGAAACAGATCCAGAGGCCGACTGCGTGGGAAGCAGCGGTGGCGCAGGTGAAGCAGGTCCTGAGGTCGACCACATGACTTGGTGGATGGATGTGGCCTTGCAGGCCGTGCAGGACCTGGAGGAGCCAGCAGGTGTGCTGACGTCTGGTGGAGATGGAGCTGGACCAGATGGCACGACGACCTCCAGCAGAGACAAATCAGATGGTGTGGAAAACGCTGGCGGAGACAAACCAGACAGTGTGGAACCTCTGGCTGAAGCCAAATTAAACAAAATTGAATTGTAAAGCTATTATATTATACTTATATGCAAGACCCACCCAAAATGTGCAATACTCATCATTTTCTTTTAACCAGGGGTGTCAAACACATGGCCAGCGAGCCAGATGACACAATTATATCCGCCTGTGAGACAATTTCATATGCCAGTTATTAATGGCCCGTTGGTATGCGGGAGCTGAATGTTCAGCCCTGCAGAGAATCCATGCAGGCAAGGCTGGGACTTTATTTTCATGGTCACACCATGCAGCCAATCACATGCAAAGACAGACTGTGATCATTATGTGAAAGAAGGAAGGGGGAAAGACACTACGAAGACATCAAGTGTAATAGTACAGGCCAGGTACACAGAGAGGCAGGGAAATTATTTTCAGCCATTTTCCATTGTGGAGGACAAAAGGTTTAAAACTTTAACAGGCCTTCAACCTCATAGTAAATGCATAAATATAAGGCTTTTAAGAGAACACTGAATGAAAATTGCAGCCTTAAAAAAAGCCTAAAATCACAGTCCACTATTGAATATTTCATAAAATAAAAGTTTCTTTGAATGGCAGAGATGCAGAAATGTCTGCATGTACCACAGAGCCATGGTTCAGTGTCTGAGTGTCTAGTTGAGTCTCACAGGCCTGAATGTGCACTTGCAGCAGTTTTCCCTCTCCCAAAAATGCCCTCTGACAAGAAAGCCTATTTTGTGTCATTCAGTACTGAAGAAATTTCAACTTTCACAGATTCAGCCAAATTAGAAAAAGGCTTAGCTATGTTTATAATAAAACCCCTGTAACCTTCTGAAGAAAAGAAAAGTTTATGGTTACTATAGAAATTTCTTAGTAACTGTACTGTCAATCTGTAATTATGCATACCTACTAATGATGTATTTTTAACCTTAAATGTGCTGTGAAGTGTTATTAATGTGCAGTTAATTAGTTTAAACTGCAGCTAAAATATAATCAGTTGGTCTATAAACTGTTCAAACATCAGTCTAAAACCTAAAATGGTCATAGCTGCATGAAAATCTAGACGTGAACAGGTTTGTCGTTTTATATTAACGGGTTTTGAGTTTTCTGTTGGTAAAATAATGTGCTAAGGATGAAAAACACAGCACTCCTTAATTGTTGCTGCTGTTGTTATTACAGACAGGTGATGGCAAGAAAATTAATAAATCTCATTAATTGATGTGAATGTAAACTGTGTTCCAAATTATTATGCAAATTGTATTTAAGTGTTATGAAGATTAAAAATGTTATTTTTCAATTACACTCATGGATGGCATTGTGTCTCAGGGCTCTTTGGATTACTAAAATCAATCTCGGACACCTGTGATAATTAGCTTGGCAGGTGAGCCCAATGAAATGAAAAACTACTAAAGGAGGATGTTCCACATTATTGTACTGTTAAGAGATTTGTGGCTGAGCCACAGCAGACATGGGCTCGTGCAGATAAAGGCACAATGAGGAAGGTTTCTGCCAGACAAATACATTGGATTAAGAGAGCAGCTGCTAAAAGGCCATTACAAAGCAGCAAACAGATATTTGAAGCTGCTGGTGCCTCTGGAGTCCCACGAACGTCAAGGTGTAGGACCCTCCAGAGGCTTGCAGTTATGCATAAACCTTCTACTCGGCCACCCCTAACCAGTGCTCACAAGCAGAAACGGCTGCAGTGGGCCCAGAACTACATGAAGAATAGTTTTCAAACAGTCTTGTTCACTGATGAGTGCTGTGCAACCCTGGATGGTCCAGATGGAAGAGTAGTGGATGGTTGTTGGATGGCCACCATGTCCCAACAAGGCTGTGATGTCAGTAATTACGTGGTGGAGTCATGTTTTCGGCCCGAATCATGTGGATTCCAAGCTGGTCAGCCCCTTTAGGCTCCCTGAAGGTGTGAAATTGACCTCTGCAAAGTATGTGGACTTTCTGACCGACCACTTTCTTCCATGGTACAATATAAAAGACCGTTCTTTCTGCAACAAAATCATCATGCATGAGGATGCTGCAAGGAATACTATCTCATGCTGCAAGGAATACCTCTGCATCATTGGCTGCTATTGGCATAAAAGGAGAAAAACTCATGGTGTGGCCCCCATCCTCCCCTGACCTCAATCCTATTGAGAACCTTTGGAGCATTCTCAAGCAAAAGATCTATGAGGGTGGGAGGCAGTTCACATCCAAACAAGAGCTCTGGGAAGCTATTCTGACATCCTGCAAAGACATTCAAGCAGAAACTCTCCAAAAAACGTACAAGTTCCATGGATGCAAGAATTGCGAAACTGCTATCAAATAAAGGGTCCTATGTTAATATGTAACTTGACCTCTTAAGATGTTTTTGATTGAAAAGGCTTTTGATTTCAGTAAATATGATATCCTAATGCTGCAAATTTAACAAATTACCATTTTCAGTTCTTTACAACCTATGAAATGTTTTGAAACATCTGCTGTGCATCATAATTTGGGATAGTGCATTTTGTTAGTGTGTTAGTTTTGAAAAACATACCGTTTTCACTGGGATGTTTGTTCAGTAACATTCCAATTATACTCTAATGCTTGATGACTCGAAAATTATGCTGACTGTCACTTGGATCGACTATTTAGGAAAATCAGAGAAAAATGTCATTTGCATAATAATTTGGAACCGCGGTGTAAATGTGCGCCAGAGCTTTGCTTCTTTTGTACATGGTCATTGCAGTCAGGCGAAAGGCTGAGGCACTCAGCCTCATTGGAAGGGGTGGTTTCAGGCGTGTTGCTGTCAGTGGTACAGGCGCAATGGAGGGGGAGAGAGCGCGAGAGAGAAAGCGGGAGGGGGGACGGAGCACGGGTTGCGGCGACATACGTGTGGATGTTGCAGCAGGGTAACGCAGCAATCTACCGAGTAGGGAGGAGGAGGAAAAAAATCTAAAGATTCTGACCAATAAGGAGCAGCTTTGCCTTTTGCACATGTTCGATGTCGTCACTGAGAAACCACTATCACACTCCCTCGTGTCACGTCCCTAACAGAAAATGGATAAGCACAAGCTGGGAATCCGAACTGATGCGGTAAGATGCAGCTTTTGATTTACGGTATCGCGCTGTCCACTATTATGCACGCAGGAACGTTTGGATCGTCTCCCCCTCGCAAATCTCTGCTTAATTTCACAACACTGCGACGGTAATACGGGCCGAACAACATGCAGACCGTACACCTTGTTCTCGGATCTATGGTCTAATAATTAAACTGCTTGTAATCACTCGAAGCTCGCAGAGCATTGCATGTTCTGAGCATAGATGGGGTATTGGTTCTTTGTATTATTCATTTGGCTACTTTTTTTTGTGCTTTCTGCTGGCTGACGATAGGCTAATGTGTTCCCATCATCGAACACTGACATCATCCTCTTAAGGATTCAGGCTCCAGGCAGCAGCAGGAGCTGCAGGATGTGCTGCAGCAATCAGGATAGTAGCCTGCGCAGTATTAGCTACCCCAGCGATCCCATGCGACGTTTATTCACGGCTCTGAGACGAGAGTTCATTTTATTTAAAAAAAAATGCTAGTGCTAGCCCTGAGCACTATGTATGCCCTCATACACAGATGTCAAAAATACTGGCAAATGCCTATCATTGCACCCATCAATACCCATCATTGCTTTATTGCCTCCCATATTAATTGGTCCATTATCAAATGGTCAATACAAACTAATAATTTTACCACTGTAGACCAGTAAAGTCAGATTTCTGCTGTAATGCAATAGGGTCGGCATGTGGCCACAGAGAGGCCACATACAGAGGTGTCTAAGAAGAACAATAGATATATTGTGAGGAAACTGCAGCAAAAAACATTGATCCAGCACACTGTCAATCATCTACACACATCATTTGTCTGCCAATGGATGCAGGAAAGTGAGAAGAAAAGGGCATTTGTAGAGGTGAGGAATCAGCTTGCTTGTAATAGTTCAGTTATGGGGCTGACACACAAGATACCAGAGACTGCTCCACCTGGATTGAGAACAAGTAAAGAGATGGAGCCTTCAAGTCTGCTGTACAGTGTGTCTTGGGTTGAACTTTGGTCTTGAAATTTCATATGTTCGTCAAAACAAAACACTTTATACACAATCCAAACAGAGAATGAATGAACCACACATCCAGCTGTCATATAAGTTTGTCCTAGTTACTTTTATTTTGTTTCAGTTTGGGAGGGGATTAAGTTAGATTTTTGCTTTTCATTAGGGCTATGCCATATCATGTTGTCCGTGGACTAAAATTTTACTTGATATAAAAATGTTATATTAGGATGTCATTGCTATTGCCTTTCCCTCGTACATGCAACAACAAGACAAGCTGAGATATGTCTTTTTGTGTGATGATTTAGTATCTAAAAGAGAATCATAACTGAACATGCATATGGTGAAAGCCCTGAAATCTTCTACTATGAATTTTACATGTAATTGATATAGTATTTGGTTTAGCATTATCTTGCTGAAACACACAATTCCTTCCCTGCAAAAGATGTTGTCTGGATACGAGCATACACTAACAGTCAAAAATTTGGACACACCTTTTCATTTAATGTTTTTTCTTTAATTAAATGACTATTTACATTTTAGATTCTCACTGAAGGCATCAAAACTGTGAAGAAGCACATATGGAATTATGTAGTAAACAAAAAAGTGTGAAATAACTTAAAACATGTTTTGTATTTTATATTATTCAAAACAGCCACTCGTTGCATTGATTACTGCTTTGCACACTAACATTCTGTCAATGTCCTTCATGAAATGGTTTTCCAAGATCTTGTTGGCTGTTTTCTGTGGTCCATCACCTCCCAAACCTTCTCGATTAGGTTTAGGTCAGATGACTGTGGAGGTCAGGCCATCTGATGCAGCATTCCATCACTCTCCCTCATGGTCAAATAGCCCTTACACAGGCTGGAGGTGTGTTTGGGATGGGATGGCACGCTGCTGCAGGATGCTGTGGTAGCCATTAGGGCTGCCACGATTTGTCGACTAGTCACGATTACGTCGACTATCAAAATCGTCGACGACTGATTTAATAGTCGACGCGTCGTTTGAAACTTTGTACGATCACAAAAGACGCAGGAATAAGTGGCAGGATTTAAGAGTGTAATAACGGACTGAAACAGAAGATGGCAGCATTGCATGTACAAGGATGTCAGCTACCGTTAAACCCCGAAGAAGAAGAAGAAGAAGCAGCTGTGTCCCAGAATTCATAGCGCGGCCCAGCGCAGTTTCCAACAATGGCGGCAGCTAGTTAGTTTTAATGTTACTCTTATTATTCTTTCTGGGTCACAAAATAAACGTTTAACATATTTTCAGGCGAGAATGTAGCTGTGTAAACCTCAAATATCTGCTCAGTTTATCAGGACACCACATATTTTCAAAAGCGCTCCGACGTTTTCGGAGACATCTGTTACCCACTAGCTCGTTAGCGAGCCGGGGGCTAGGCTCACTAGCGCCGTGAGAACACCGGACTCCCCGCAAATCGTTTTCAAACCCACCGCCGTCTTTCGCTACTCAGGTTAAATATATATGAGTCACTTAGATAACTTAAAATGTTATTGTTTGGCTTTTTTTTTTAGTATTTTATTTGTTCCTGAGTAAATCAGTTTGTCTGAGATTAAAGTTATAGTTTTTACACAGCTGAATAAACGTCAAGCAGACAGCTGATTATCAGAAGTGTGAGATGCTCCAGAATATACTCCAGTGTCCTGTTATATTTTAGATAGCAAGGAGTTTATTAATCTTCACCGAAACAATCTGCAAATTTCATTAAAATTCAATAAACTATCATCTTGTCTTTATTTTTAGTTAGCACAGACCTTAAACACTTAAAGCTGTAAGCTAATGATAGTTATATAAGAGCAGATGCTGCTGGTGCAATAAGCTGTAGTTTTACGTCTAATGGATGATGATCTGATTAGTCGACTAATCGCAAAAATAATCGGTGACTAGTCGACTATCAAAATAATCGTTTGTGGCAGCCCTAGTAGCCATGCTGGTTCAGTGTCCCTTCGGTGTTGAATAAATTCCCCAACAGTGTCACCACCAAAGCACCCCTACACCATCACACCTCATCCTTCATACTTAATGACAGGAACTATGCATGTAGAGACCAAAGACACAAAGACACTGCGGGTAGAACCAAAGATCTCAAATTTGGACTCATCAGACCAAAGCACAGATTTTCACTGGTCTAATGTCCATTCCTTGTGTTTCTTGGCCCAAACAAATCCCTTCTGCTTGTTGCTTTTCCTTGGTATTGGTTCTTTAGCAAGCATTAAATTATCATGATAAGTGTGTTATTTTAAAAAGATCACTGGGAGATGTTTTCAAAAGATCAAATTTTCCCAGGAACAACGGGCTTATATTTTGAAGCCTGTTACAGTATATAATTTTTTGCTGTTGCTGTAATTTCTTACTGCTGTATAAAGTATATGCCATATTCTCACTGTTATGTTTCCATCTTATTTTTTACCATGAAATATTTCATCTGTTCCCAATGTCATCTTTTGGTCAGATCTGTCCATTTGAATATTTAATATGAAAGTAGTAGTTTTTACTGAACCAAAAACTGTGTTAGGCGTGTTGGCACAACTGAAAAGCTTTGATGAAGGAGTTTCACACACAGCCTCCCATATACTGCTCCTGAACAGAATTCCTGTATCAGTTTAAAAGTCTTCTTACCTTCTTCTGTAGTTATAAGTATTTTGGTATATGTGATATATTTTTTAATACCGCAATAAAAAAAAAATCAAGTACACATGTATAACAACTTCAGTTTTTAATACTGTATTATAATTTAGATTTTCAAGGCTTCCATGCCTCAAACATTTGACAGTACAGAACAAAAAATGTCTAGGTAGTCTAAGTAGCTTGGAAAGAAAAACATCTGGACTTCTTTTAGTTTCTTGAAGATGTTTCACCTCTCATCTGAGAAGCTTCTTCAGTTCTAAGATTGGTGTGGTGGAGTGAGTAGTGGATGTAGAACTGGAACTATGGAAAATGTAGAGATTTAAATCCTACCGTTCATTAGCTCAATCATCATTGAGCTAATGAACGGTAGTTCAATGATGATAGCTCATTGCTTTAAAAGCATCAATATCAGCTCCTCTCTAACAGCATGGTGGGAGTTTCTAAAAATGACTGAGTCTTCATTGATCCCATGGTCTTCGAACACCCATTTGGAACAACCCTGACATACTACAGAACAATGATATGATAAACTTTGCAGATTTGAGTTGTAAACGAATTAAATACTTTGAACAGTTATGAATAATCGAAAAAACAGACTTTATACCGTTTGACAGATTAGCTAAACAATATGGAATTATCAAGAATAGATTTTTAGAATATTAACAAATTAAATCTATAGTAAAAAATAAATTTAAGCCTAATCAAGTCAAATTATAAACACCACCAAGTGTGGTATAATTCCTTAATCTCAAAACCCCTCAAATTACTATCTAAAATATACAGGACACTCCTAAATAAATGAATCAATATCACTTCCTATTGCGAAATAGGAGGCGGATCTATCAGTCAGCTTGGACAACAGCTTCTGACATGTTCTTCTTCAGACATGTTTAAAAACATTTAATTTGATTAGAAATCACAGTCTACAATATAAAATACTACACAGGGTGCACTATACAGGTCAGCGGATGTTCAGGATGGGTTTTACATCTTCTGCGCACACTGTCAAGACAATACACCTGACAATTATATCCCCGCTCTCTGCTTCTGTCCACTTTTTCAGACATTTTAGCGCAGGATATGCGAAGACTATCAATGTCTGAAATGTAACATTTCAGCCTCCCCTTTGCTTGCTGAGTGACTTAAATGATTTCACTATGGAGATGAACACAGTCCACATGGCTCTCACTGCCTTCTGCAAATCCTAAGCAGACTGTCTGGGGGTTCTCTAGGAGTGGGTTTTTTGGGGGTCTTGACCTGGGGGCTGTAGTGCTGGCTGGGATGGGGCTCTGGTGGCTCTTGGGTGGTGTCTTTATGGTGGCTGCATGCAGCAGGGCTCGGGGAGGTCTATGCTGGCAGACATTGCAGTGTGGGTCCGGGCCAGGCTTGGGGACTTGGGGTTCTGTGGGTGCTTTGTTTCCAAGCTGGTGTTCTGGCTAGCCTGGGGGCCTGGTTCCTGGTTGGTGTATCACCGGAGTTGTGTGTGGGTGCATGCAATGGGGCCTGGCACTGACGCGGGGCCTTTGGTGCATTTGTAGAGCTAGGGCCTCTTTAGATGGCGGGGAGGTTGTTACCATCTTTTGCAGGTGGTTTCTGCTCTTGTGGAATACACTCTGCAGGTGTAGTCTGTGAGTTGACTGAATGTTGGGGTGGGTGTAGTTTTCCTCTGCAGTAGGGTCGAATGGGCTATGTGGGCTCTGTGGGCCATGGTAGTGCTGTTGCTGTGAGCCCCGGTCTCGATGGACCTGAGCTCTCTGCCCTTGGTGGATTTGGGGGAACAGGTGTGCCCATGGGGGTCAACGAGAAGGCTGGCTGCAGGGCGGGGGGTACTTTCCCCCCCACCCCTTTCCTCGCCTCCTCATCGCTAATTTCTTCCCTCTTCTCACACCCCCATTCGCTGTTTGCTCTCTGGGGCAGGGGGCCAGGAGGAGGTCTGGTTGGTGTCTGGGCTGGTGGACTTCCCTGCTGCTGCGGGACCGGGGCAGTCTGCTAGTCTCCACCCCAGAGTAAAGGGAACCATATCCTTGGTCTGGGGTCAGATTGCCCCTCTGGGCATGTTGGTGCCTGGACCTGGGAGCAGAGTGTGTATACTGCGTTCTGTGTGTCTCAATGTTGGGTGAGTATGTGAGTATGTATTTTTACTAGTGCTGTCAAAATTAACGCGTTAACGCAAATTAATCTGCCATCACGGTAAACGCAATTAAAATTTTTAACACAATTGACACATCTAGAGTGCAGAATTACTCAAAATACCTGAACGGTTTCTGTCAATGCATTTCGAGCAGTTTGTTGACTGATTCTGATTCTTATATAGCGCTTTTCTAATCTCCTGGAGTACTCAAAGCGCTCTATACAACACGCCACATTCATCCGTACACACCCGTTCACACAAGCACTGTTGTCTATGCTTTGTCGGTGCTTTCTAACTAACATACATTCATACGCATTCATACTCCAATGGATGCATTGGAGAGCAGGTGGGGGTTAGTGTCTTGTCCGAGGATTTTTGGTATGGAGGAACAAGGAATCGAACCACCAAGGAACTTTACTATAAAAGGAGTCCAAAATGACCCAGACTGGTGTGGCAGTTCCTGAGGTTTTTCCAGGTGGAGCTTTTAGCAACTCCATTGATGATTTTTTTTAAAGTAATGTGGTAGCAATATACACAACAGATAGATTAAAGACACTGCAGTGTGCTGAAAGTTCACAGGCTCTCTGTGACAGTGCCTGTTGAGGTGGTAACCAACAAACCAGAGGTGAATGGAGCCATCTACCTCCTTAAGGCCTTACTTGTTGTAGGGCTGTCTTGGTTGATATCACGTGGAAATCTGGAGCAGAACCTTTTGTTTGGGAAACCAGGGTGGTGATTCCTGTCTTTAAGAAGGGGGATCACCAACAGTGTTCCAACTATAGGGGCATCACACTACTCAGCCTCCCTAAGAAGGTCAATGCCAAGGTACTAGAAAGGAGACTTTGTCCTATTGGAACATCAGCTTCAGTGGTCTTTTTCCTGGTAGTAGAACACTGGACCAGCTCTTTTTCCTCTTGAGGATATTTGAGTCTGCAGAGAGTTCTCCCAACCAGTCTACATGTGCTTTGTGAACCTGAAGGCATAAAACACATCCTTCAGGGTACAGAGTATTTACTACAAGCCATTGTCGTGAGAGCTTGGTCCACATTGCTGGCAATAAGTTGTACTTGTTCCCAACTGGTCTCAGCAGCATTAGTAGTTCAAAACCATGTAATGTTATGCCTGTCTGTTTCAACAGTTGTTTATTCTTTCTGCTTATGACTTGACTGGGTGTTCCTGGAAAACCTCCTGATTACTAGGTGACCTGTTCTACCTACTGAGCTACAGCAGCCCCAATTAAATGATGATTAAATGATGGCTATCCGCTCCCCTAGCACTGTCCCAGGTGAGGATGCTGCCCCATCCTCTTCTGCAGCCGAGGTACAAGTCACCTCCACCTCACCTCTAAGTTTAACCAGCTTAAGTTTAAGAACCCTACCATCATTAGTCTACTTCTTAAACCATGCAAAGATAGATGACTAATGACTACCATCCAGCTACTGCCCAATGTCACACATAAATCTAGACCACAGAATACTTTGCAAAGCCCTTGCAAGAAGATTAAGAAAAAAATCACTCCATTTATAATACACCCTGACTAAACAGGTTTTATCAGGAGCAGATACTCAGCCACTAACACATGCAAACTAATAAATGTAATAGATTATTGCTTACTTTGGAGCTTTGGAAAGTAAGATCAATCTACAAATGGGCACCAGACAGGGCTATCCACTCTGCCACTTCCTTTTTTGTCATTTTCATTGAGTCATTATCAGCAGCAGTCCGACACAAATGTAAATATTAAAAGAAAATACAAACCGTAAGATAAGCTTATATGCTGATGATGTATTATTTGTCCTTGGTAACACACAAACCTATCTTCTGAGGACAATCACATTAATAGAAAAGTATTCATCTATATCAAACTACTCCATCAAATGGAGCAAATCAACAGTTGCCTCTGAATTTTAATTTTTAGAACACCTCCACTGTGTCACTATAGTCAGGTAACATTTAGATATTTAGGTATAATTATTTTTCTCCCAGGGTCTCAGATATGGTACAGTTGAACCATATTCCTCTACTATAAATGGTCTTACATGTTGGAAAACTTTACCTATATTTCTCATGGGAAGAATTTCCACAAATAAGTCTTAAAACTCTACAAAAGCCAAAACACAATGGTGGTGTAGAAATACCAAATTTCCGTTGCATGTTATTCAAGATAGAAACTCTGTTTCATTTCAGAAATTCATCAGCAAAAGTAAGTTTCTTGAATATCAGGAATTGAAATCCATCAAACAGGAAAGATTTAATCCCAATGAACTGAACTTGATTATGAATTATTACATTCCTGTACCTAGGATGGGGCGATATATCAAGTTTTTAAATATATCAATATATTTTTATATGAGATAAGAGATGTGACAATATCGTTTATATCAATATAGTGGAACCGCAAGTTTGCCTCTCTTTCATCCACTTTTGTCTCTGCGCTGCGTTACTCGGCCTCGCCTCTCTCCTTCACTGAACACAACTCCCCCTCCCCCATCGCTTCACCTGCAGGTAACGACAAGATGGACACAGCAGCTATCAAAGAGCAGCTGGTCGGTAAAAAGAAAACATTTGGAGATTACTATTTTAGTGCTGCAGCGTTACTCTCGTTAAAATGACGTTAACTCCATAACTGTATTAACGCGGCAAATCTCCGTTAATGAGTTACCGTGGATCGCCCCGTGCATGGGGCTGCACAGTGTCAACGCGTTAGCGTTGCGGTTAGTGGTTACGTCATTAACATGTTGACGCCGTGCAGCTAGCACTACTAGTATTTTCACTATTTACAACAGCGCCATAAAGTGCAAAATGAAGAAGGTGTGAAGAGTGCTGTATCCCAGACCGCGAAGTCTCCCAGCCTCCTGCCCCGAAACAAACTACCTTACAAAACTCGTGTACCGTATTTTTTGAACTATAACCTTACACTAAAATCCTTTCATTTTCTCAAAAATCGACAGTGTGCCTTATGTATGAATTCTGGTTGTGCTTACTGACTGCAAACCGATTTTATGTGGTAGCAATCTGTCAAAAATGCTTTAGTACGACTTTGGTAAGATACGAAGCCGCACCGCTTGATGGATTGTTGGAGCATTATGGCTACCATAGTCTGGAGCCTCACATAGTAATGCATACCTTCTTCAACGTAATATTACCGTATTGTGTGCGTATAAGGACCACAAATGGCACCTGTAAGAGACACGGTTACGAAGCGGATTTAAAACTCAAGGCTGTCAGTCACGCAGTAGAACTTGGGAACAGAGCAGCTGCGAAATCTGTCTGGCTTTGTTATTATGCTCAGCGTCTGTTAGCTTACATTTTGACTGCACAATTGTGAGCGTTTTGTTATGCACAAAAACAACATCTGGGACACAGCTTTGACTAAGAACTCTCTTTTTGTTCTTACTTTATGGGTTTAAAAAAATTTCGAGATATATATCGTATATCGCCATCCAGCTAAAGAATATCGAGATATGAATTTTAGGCCATATCGCCCAGCCCTACCTGTACCCCCAAATTGTTATCAAAAATATTATTATTAAAATGATGATTCAATTTCCTTTCCAACCACAAAGTGGGAGCGAAGTCTTTCCATCAATCCAGACCAAAACTTCAAGACACAAATATGCTTACACACCTTCAAAATGACTAAAAGCACCAATTTACAACTTATACAATACAAAAGTATACATAGAACACACTACACAGGACAAAGGATGCTCCAACTGTGCCTTACAGACTATGCACACACTGAACAGTGAACACAACAGATAACTATATGCACACAACAGATAACTATATGCATGCTATATGATCTTGTGTTCCTGGTCATATAGGTTCTGGCAGAGAACCGCTGAACAGGACCCATCCATATGAGGACCTATCCATATGAATTAGTGTCTATATCCCAACCCCACGTAGTTGTGTAGCTTAGGTGACGTAAGTGAATTTGCTAGGAAAGTAAATACGTCACATATACATCTTACTTCCTTACACATCACTAATTAAAACTATAATCATGAAAGGATAATTAAAAAAAACAGATTCTGTATAACTCAATATAGAATTTTACGTATAGATCTACTGTTATCATCTTGTTTCTTTTATTTATCTCTGGTCCCCACTGATCAAGTACATTACTTTGTTGGTGATAGTTGTCGACTGTAGTGCCCTCTCCCTGCCTGCATTGCAGGTGGCTGGGGGTGGTCTCTAGGGCTATGGGTGTCTAGCGGATTCCTGGGGCCTGGAGGGGCCTGGAGATGGGTGCTGGCCCCAGGCCGGGTGGCTTGCCTCTTCTTTGCAGGTCCAGGAGCTCAACCTGGGGCTCTGATGCGGGGGTCGCAGATTTTCTGGTTAGGCCCCTGGTTCCATAGGGGTGGTCTGCATTCAATTCAATTCAATTCAATTTTATTTATATAGCGCCAAATCACAACATAAGTCGCCTCAAGGTGCTTCATAGATACAGAGAAAAACCCAACAATCATATGACCCCCTATGAGCAAGCACTTTGGCAACAGTGGGAAGGAAAAACTCCCTTTTAACAGGAAGAAACCTCCGGCAGAACCAGGCACAGGGAGGGGCGGCCATCTGCTGTGACCGGTTGGGGTGAGAGAAGGAAGACAGGATAAAAGACATGCTGTGGAAGAGAGACATAGGTTAATAACAGATATGATTCAATGCAGAGAGGTCTGTTAATACATAGTGAGAAAGGTGACTGGAAAGGAAAAACTCAATGCATCATGGGAATCCCCCGGCAGCCTATGTCTATTGCAGCATAGCTAAGGGAGGATTCAGGGTCACCTGGTCCAGCCCTAACTATATGCTTTAGCAAAAAGGAAAGTTTTAAGCCTAATCTTAAAAGTAGAGATAGTGTCTGTCTCCCGAATCCAAACTGGAAGCTGGTTCCACAGAAGAGGGGCCTGAAAACTGAAGCAGCGGTGCTCTGGTGTACAGAAGAAGAGAGAATAAGAAAAGTGGGCCCAGGACCCATGCAAGCTGTTTGCATGGGTCCCGGGTTCTTCGTGTTATGGGCAGTGGGTGACCTGCTCATCTTGCATCTGTCCCCTCAGTTTTAATAGCACTCTAGTTCTCATACAGTCATACTCACTATTTAGACCCCATACTGGTTGGCTGGTGATCTGGGGCCAGGCTGGCTGCATTCCAGTGTTGGCTCTGGGAGGGCATGTGTTCATATGCATTTTGGAGGGTCGGGTCGATGTGGATAGATATGTGTCTTTGTGCATTGTGTGTGTGTGTGTGTGTGTGTGTGTGTGTACAGCTAGGCATTGGGTCTGGGGATTGCTAAGTTTTAGTCAATGTGGGAAATTCGATTGAAGATAACGGGGGCCCCCTCCCTGCTGCCCCCAACTGATTGTTGCCACCCTCAATATCTTATTAGTTAAGTAGTTGCCTAAGTGGCATCTCACTAGCTGCATCAGTGTCAGCAGCAACTCTATTCCAAGTTGTTCACAAGGAAAGTTAATCTTGAAATGGAGAAAAAATTTGACGACCTTTTTCAATTCCATGATTTAGAGCGGTACAATTTTGCTCGACTAAATTTGTAGTACTGATCTTGTTTTGATCTACAACAGTCCTAGAAGGCTGAATAGTTTGCAGAATTTAATATAAATTTTCGTTATTAATGTTTGTACAAAATGTGACTGAAATTCTTTGTTTTTCTCCAGGCAACATCAACATTAAAGCAACTTGATGGAGAAAACTAGAGGAATCCCTTTAAGATGACACGCACAGACCCACCTGACATACTGGTATCAACGGTGCATCAAGACATAAAAGTGATCCCCATTTCTTCACTCTATAAGTCCTTACAATCTTCCAAACAATGTGATAGTATAAATTCCAACACACTGGAGGACGGTAAAAGCAAAGACAATAAGAGACACTGCCGTACCTTTGACTATAAGTCACTGGAGTACCCCAAATCACACAAATATCCTATGGATTCTCCATACAGGAAAGGAGATAGGCAGGCATCCAACCAAGATGTTGCCTGGAATGTGTTGGGCCACCGGCAGAGGTACCGTTTTTCTGCTCCTGACATTTTTAGTCACAGGTTGACTCCTCAGCCAGTGACAACAGATATGGCCAGTGAGGTAATTGTCCCTGAACAAAAACGAAGGACCAGGTCAAAAAGTGCACCTCGAGTCCAGACAACTTTCACTGCCGTGTCTCTTGAAGGATCATCATCTTCAGGAAGGAAGGGCAGAGAGTTCCAAAGGGATTATAGAGACTCCCGTCGGAGACCAGAAGTATCACCACATAGGGAACCCTCCTATGCAGCAACCAGGGCTCATATGCAAGAAGTACATCCCATTAAGTTGCAGCCACAAATGGGTGACAGTAGTCGATATTCTCCTCACTACACTGCTGATAATTTTGAGGATGAAGGTCTGGATAAACCAGCAACTAGCCCTCATGTCAGGTGTCGGGTTGACATCAAGCCTGATGATGCAACATTACATCATTCAGGACGGAAAAATGCCACACCTCAAATGGACATACCCTGGCAGAGACACCACAGTGCAGGGACTAGGAGCCTGACTGTGCCACGTCATTTCTCATATTCTAGAACGCCTACTCCCACTGACTCATTTGTTACAGAAAGTCGACAAAGTTATCAATATTCCCGTAGCATGCCAAGTAGTTATGTACAACCTATGGAGATTTCCTTGCAGAGGATGCCTTCATCAGGTGATTTCTATGGCAGAGAACGCAGAGCTCACTCTAGTCCTAATGTGCCAACTAAGTTCTTTTATGCAGATGACCCAGGGGGATATGTTACTACTGCTCCTCCTCAACCAAGTTCTTACTTTCATGATGAACGTTACACACCTGGACAAGCATATACTCCAAAAGTCCAATTTGTGCAAGATCCAAGAACTCGAATAGTGCATGCTGTAGCTACAAGACCATATTATTCTGAAATGGAGCCCTATTCATACTCTATGAAGACAGGGTATCCCAAACCCTATGCAGCAAATGAACCATGGCCATATATCATACAGACACCTCCAACAAGAATATTTTATGGGGATGATCCAAGGTCTTATCAAATTCAGACTGCTCCACCTAGGTTTTATTATTCCAGTGAGATGTATGCAATGCCACCAGAGCACCATGTCCCAGCTAGGGCATATTACACTGAAGGCAGAAGACATGCTAGAGTAATGCATTCACAAACAGATGACTGGTATGGTTCAGATGCATCTGGTTACACCACCAATCCTCCCTCTCATGCATCTCAAGTCACTCCAACAAGAGTACAACAAGAGCCTGCACTGACTCCGTGGTATACCAACCCATGTGTTGAACCTCAAAGATTTGGTACAGATTCCAAATCTTACTCAAGGTCTTGGGACAATATTCTGAACTCACGTGTGGAAAGAGAACAGCCTCTTCCTGTACAGCGAGGTCAGAGTTATGATGATCTTCTTGACTCCAGAAAGCCCGAGAGATCTGCTGGTGAAAAACCACAACCAGTGGTTGTTAATCTCTCTAGTTCACCAAGACGCTATGCAGCCTTGTCAATGTCTGACAACTCACTGATTGACAAAAGCCCAACAGAGATATCAAAGAGCAGCTCCAGTAAACTCTGGTTTGTCACCCCTGAAATAACAATCACAGATAATGACATTCGATCAAGTAGCCTTAATAAGGCTGAAGGACGATCTGCCAGTTGGGACATTCTTGATACCAGAAGCACAGAGAGTCCAGAAATGATTCATCGGGACTTTGAAAGCTCAGCCAAAGAGAAGACACATGACAATGCTTCACTTCAGCAAAGTCTTGAACAACTTGATGAACTTCTGGCTGATCTTGTGACTGACTATAAGCCACCCAGCAGAAGGGCAAGTGAAGACATTCTGGACCAACTAAAGAAGTTAATTGATGAGGAAGAAGCAGTGTCTTTGTCCAGAAAGAGTTCAAAGACAGGCACAGAAGAAGCAGCTCCTCTGGACAAACAACCCACCTCGATCCGAATGAATCCTGATGCTTTTCGAGATATAGATGGGGCAAGTGATGTAATGAAGAGTGCAGACGAGTGTTCCCCTGATCAGAGCCCAGATGAGGATGATACAATGATGTGCTCTAACAACAAATGCCGGAGGACAGAAACCCTATTCAATGCCTGCCTTTATTTTAAATCCTGCCATAGCTGTTACACCTATTACTGCTCTCGAAATTGTCGCAGGGAGGACTGGGATATTCATAAAGAAAGCTGCCTGTATGGAAGAATTGGTAGCACTTGCCGTCATATCATCAAACACTGTCGGGAGACTGTTGAAGTCCACAAAGCCTTCTCCCGTATTGCCAAAGTTGGCTACCTTTCTCGAGGTAGAGGAGTTCTCTTCCTTGGTTTTCCTAACCCTTTGTCATCTAGTAACTTCTTGCAGTATGGTCTGGATAGTTTACTTATGTCTCCTACATATTTGTCCCTTCGAGAGCTTGAAAGCTTCAAAGACAACCTAGGGGAGTACTGTAAAGAACTGCAGGAAGCTGGTAAAGAGTATGACCCAAACGAATGTTTCATCTTAAATGTATCCATTGCTGTAGGTGAGCAGTTGCCTGAAGGGCCATCACCAAGGAACCAAGCTCCAACTGTCAGAAAATATGCAAAAGTAGCATTGGCTTCGTTTAGCCCAGAGAGAAAGGTTCACAAGCAAGAGAGTGACATGGAAACACTGATCCTTACTCCACCCCCAGGAACAGCAGATCTCGACAAAGAGGGAGAAGAAGGCCGGAAGGCCAGAGAAATTTGTTTCATTAATATACAACGAGAGTTAAGGATTCGAGGGGTTTTCTTACGCCACGAATACCCACAAGTGTATCAGCAGCTCTGTGAGTTTGTGGAAAGTAACAGAAGATTCACTCCTACTACAATCTATCCTATTGATAAGAGGACTGGTAAACAGTTTATGTGCATGATTATGGCTGCTTCAGAGCCCAGGACGTTGGATTGGATAGGCACCCCACATCTCCTTGATGACATTATTTAAGTGCACCTTTAGTTGTAAATATATATGTATAGAAATACATATATATTGTTATACATATTTATATATCCACTCAATAACAAAACATTTGTAGATAACTATTTTGTTATCAAAATAATATATATATTCATGTTTACTTCGTCAGTATTAATCTTTATCAGAATACTTCCTGTCAGGTGCAGAATGAGTAAAATACATTTTTTACATTTTTTTAACATACCTTTTATCAGCCACACTTAATTTAAATAAAATTTAATTATTAGTACGCTGATCATTTATGATACATTTTCTTTTGCTAAGGTGTGCACAAAGGAAAATTCTGGTGTTTTCATTTTATTTAAATTAACAAGTTCTGTATATTCTTTGAATTATAGCCTCTTTAAATGATTGTCCGTTTCTGTGAGTGAATACCATGCTGAAAAAATGAAATTTATTTATAATTTTCGTAACTATATAACTTTCCTATGCAAGGTTATTTCACGAATTAACTACAGAAATTGTAGTTTCTCTTATTATATTATATTATATTATATTATATTATATTATATTATATGTAAAAAAAAATAGCTGCAACTGAGCTAAAATATAAAAAATTTTAATGGAAGCATAAATACTCATAATAAGACAACTCTGAAGTGAGATTTAAAACAAAAACTGATGTATGTATGCTGCTTTGGTAGGAATACTACACTTACAAAAACACTATTTTCCTCTTTCCCGAGACAGTACTTTGGAGAGTGGCTCAATTCAGTAGTTGTTCATGGGTGCTTTGCAAAATCAGCTGAGCAGTATTGGGCTTGAGTTACATTTTAATGGATATTGGAATGGTGCCAGCTATCAGCCACACTGTGTGTTGGCCTGTACTGTTTAGTTTTAAGCACTGTGAATAGTGAGTGTTATCTACTACAACAAAAATAAGCAAACAAAACCATGCACATACAAAATGGTCTGATATCGATAAATTATGTATTTTTTAGATATATTAATAAATGAAACTATATGAGTAAACAGCAGGAGCAGGTTATTGTTCTTAGAGCAAGGTGAGCCAGAGTAGTAGCTATATGGTACATACATGTTTAAAGGAGACATTAGCTGTGTATTTGTGCTGCACTAGTTTTAATTCATCTGTGTCTTACACCCTCCTATTTTGGTTTTAGCAAACTGGAATCATTACATATTACTCATTGTTTTCAGAAGTTTTAGAAATATTTCTTAATGAAACCATTTCACATAGAAAGTGGCTTGTGCACTGATTGCTAGGTTGAGCGAATGGCTCAAAATTTGTGCTGTGCTGTGCTTGGGTCTGTACTACAAAATTATTATTTTGCAACCACTTGTGATCTTTATGTGTAATGTGTAACCTTTCCCCATCATTCTGTGTTTTCTTTTGGTTGTACAAATTTCCATTACACCGCATGCAGAAGTGCTCCACAGCTGCCACGCTTGCACTGCATTTTTCTTGACGCAATGGTAATCTGTTCTTGCACGATGCAAGCTATAGAAAAGAATGCGTTCCAGAGCGCAAAGGTGCTACTGTCACCTGGTGTGTGAAAGACACTTCAACCATGTTGGTTCATTATTTGTAAGCGTAGAACATTTCTCGACTTTGCTTTTGTAGTATCTAAATCTCAAATGCCTGCCAGCACAGTGATTACATTTTTAAATCAGTTTTAAAGAATCAGTCATGTGTTGCAGCAATTTGAAAATTGTTCAGCCAAGCCCTTTTTTGACCTGTGTATTTGAAAAAGTCATGACTCTGTCAGTTAGCTAGTGCTCAAAAGTCAGCCCAACCTTTAATCATTCCTTGACATTTCAGTTTTTCCCTTGTGATATCACCTTTCCTTACATTTTGTAATACAAAGTACAATGAAACTTGAAGCACATATATTCGAAAGTCAATTTTATTTATAGGATGTGCTGTATAGATTCAGTAAAAAGTTGCTGGCTGCATGTGATTCTGTTTTCTATGCCCTGATATCATTTTAAAATGACATAAATGATAGTAACTTGCTTGATGAATGGATTTGTCAAAACTATCCTAAGAAAAATAGGAATTTCCCATTTTTGTCATTTAAGTTAAAATAATATATTAAAGCAATGAAGAAGAGACCTCACTAAAAAGTCTAGAAAACTCTGTAGTCTTGTATTTTTTATACTTTCAATGTGAGTGTCTGAGTGTGTCAATTTATAAATCATATATAATAAATGGAATGGGAACTGCTGTCTAGCTGTTCATGTGATTATTATAATATTGTTTTAGATTCCCAGTAAAGCACCTTGTAACAGATTTGTGTCTTAAAAAGTGCTATATAAATAAATTTCACTTACTTACCTGCTATGTTTAGCAAGGTCAGACTGTCAAGTTCTTAATTTTTCTTCAAAAGAGGGATACATATACATACACAATACTGTGCAAAAGTCTTGACCCCTTGTCACTTCATATTTTTCTTCCAAGAAGGCGTCAAAAAAAATCTACTAGTTGATCAATCTGAATGGTCTCAGTGGGAAAGGTGGCTGCCAAGAAGCCATTCTTAAAGAAGGGAAACACGGAGAAATTTCTGGTGTAAGAACTGAACTGAAAATCAGAGGCAACAGGTCTGATTAGAGTGATGCATCCAAATTTGATATCTTTTGCTCCAATCATCCTCAGAGTGGACGTCCCAGCAACTCCACCCTGTCAGATCATGCAAAACTCAGAAAAAAACAGGATGTCTAATTAGCAATTAGCTTTCTTTCTTTTTTTTAAGAGTTAATCTACGTTCCTCCCTACAATACAGCAGTGCAAAATTCTGAAACCAAGCCCCATTTTTTATATTTAGCTGGGAAAATAGGAAATGGGTGCAGTAATTTTTTGAAACCGGCAAACATACATGTAAATACAATATAAAAGCCAAACTCTTTATTCTTCAACAAAGCCTGGAGTGTCTTAGGTGAGCTCTTGTAATGTCTTTCATTTTTTTTTCAGGATTCTTTCTCCAGACTTCTTGAAGGCACTCCAAAGCGCTTCTTTGGCTTCTGGCTCTCTGGCGTTTTTTATTTTTTTATTTTTAATAATATCCTGTCCTGTCTGACAGCTTTTGCAATCAGAATATAGAAACAAATACAAATGCACACACTTTTTCGTTGTTATGTTTCAACGTTATGTTAACCTTAACGCATTAACGCTGATTAATCTGTCATCACCATTGACACAGTTAAAATTTTTAACTAAATTAACCCATCTGGAGTGCAGAATGACTCAAAATCTCTGAAATGTCTCTGTCAACGGGCAGTTTGTCCAAAGTTTGTCCATTCTGCACTGCAGATTGGTTAAATACGTTAAAAATTTTAATTGACTTAATTGTGATGATGCATTAGCGCGTTAACGTTGATAGCTCTAGTTTCAATATGGTCTATTTCTCTACCCAGGTATGCTTCTAGTGCATTCACACTGTGGTTGGGATCACTGTCATGCTGAAAAATGTCAATCAAATACTTTCCAGATCATATTGCATGGTGGATTAAAATCTAACAGGACCTTTCTATGTTCATAATTGATTACCTTTGATAAGACCCCCAACACCACTGGCTAAAAATGCAGACCAACTATGACAGAGCTTTCATCTACTGTGTTCTACAGATCATTGTGTATCCTCATTATTGTCATACATACCAACAATGATTTGGAACAAAAGATCAAATGTGAAATCCTAACTCCATACAATCTGTTGCCACTGGTCTTCAGTCTATTTCTTGTGTAATTTGGCATAACACAGCCTTTTCTCTCCCCATTTCCCTTCTGGACAGCTACTCCTTCACTGAGACGATTTCAAGTTTTATCAAGCAGTAGATGCATCAACTAGCCCCATCTCAGGTCTTTATTGGGTTATTTTCTCTTTCTTAAGGAGATGATTTTCATACTCTGTTCATCTGCTGTAGATCATAGGCCTGCCACTTCTTTTGTGCCCAAAATAATGAGATTATAAAAGAGATCTCGACTGGCTTGGAAATGCATTGACGGCACAGCTGAAGCCAAATGGTGAATATCACAGGTGGGGAGAGGGAGCTCTGGATATTGCTGCTTAAACTGCTGCCACTGGATAAGTGGCAGAAAATGGATGGATGAATAGACTTCTGAAGTTTTTTCTCCATTTTCATTTTTAAGTAAAGAGAATTTCTGAAATCTCCACAACAAAAAACGAAGCAATACATTGCGTTACTTATACTTGTTAGCTTAGTGCTTTCCCCTCCTCTTTCTGATTTCTTTTCTTTGTTTTGTATTGTCTTTCGGAACCTCTCCCTGATGAAACCTCAGATGATAAAGAAAAGATGACCTTCATCAGTCCATGCATGCCCAGCAATCAATAAATCGTTGAATATCTTTACATGTGGACTTGTGTGTCTCCTGTGCATGTGTTTAAACTGTCCAATGCCATTGTAAGATTGTAATGCAGTGGTGTAAAATTGTTTAGGCTTTCTTCTTTTGGCTGGGCATTAAGCTGCTAGGCACAGCACCTTCTGTGACTAGTGGCAGTCTGACAAGTCTGCAGAGCTTCAGATTAGTGCCACACACCAGTGCACTGTGGGCACAGTCAATGCAAGTACTCTAGAAAACCCACCAGAGAGTGTGAATGAGTCCACACTGAATTTAGGCCAAGTGTTAGAGAATGAATAACAAGAGCATAAGAGCACTGACTCAGAGAGCACATCATCCTGTGCTTTAAGAAAACAGGAATCAGGTAAAACATTGCAAAGTTTAAACATTTTCATCCACTGCTGGTGTTTATCAGCAGATATCTAAAATAGTCATATAAACCATTAAACAAAATAAATTTCATTTCAGCTCATTTTACCAAACCTCTCTTGACTTCATCAGCAACATGAGTCACCATGGCAACAACAAGCAAGTCCCAGCAGGGTTCAAGTTGTAAGTTTCACACAAATGTGACAAAAATGGTCACACTTTCAGGTTTTCCTCATTTCAGCTTAATATTTTTTATTCTTGGACACTACTAAAGTAGCATTGCATTATTCCATATCAAAATAATCAAGTGGTATAAATTAGCAAAACAGGGAATCTGATGAAACACAAGATGGGATAAAATAAAATAATTCAAATAAAAGGAGGTATTAAACAATATGACATGGACTAAAACTCATAACTGGAATAACAAAAACGTCCCAATAGGAACCAGCACAAAACCAAAACCCTTGTTAGAGCTAAAGCTTAAGATTACTAAAATGATAATAAAATCAAGCAATTTTCCAATACTAAACATTACAACACAAACCCCGGACTGGAAATTCATACAACCTATTTTCTGTTTGCATACGTAAGTGGTAAATAGACTGGTTCCTATATAACGTGTTTACCCGAGCATTCATTTCTACTGAATATTTACACTCCAGTGAATGCATCGGGGTTAGTATCTTGCCCAAGGATATTTGGCATGCAGAATGGAGCAGCCAGGAATTGAACTACTACCCTTTTGATTAGCCAGACAACCTGCGCTACCTCCTGAGCTACAGCCACCCCAACAATGCACCTTCCTGATTTGCCCGTTAGTGTTGTTATTAAATAATTTAAACATACTATAAGAGACAAAGTACACTTGAAATCTATTTTAAATAAATGGACGAGTAGTCTTTTGAAGTTTTACTGAACTGAGATAAAGATAAATTCATCCATTCACACACAAATTCATACGGTATTTTAGTCTTTACACTTTAAGGCTTCTTTTTTTTTTCTAATTCATCACCTGCACCTTCAAACTCTGACGTATACACAGGGGGGTAAATTGGTGTTCTGTCTTTCCCCATGAACACTTCAATATATACTGGAGAAGCAGAGGATCAAACCGCTGACCTTATGTTTGGTAGATGGCCGACTTATTCACAGTAATTCACAGCTGTTCCAGAAATTCTAGCAGGGTAAAATCTCCTGATGTGCAACACAATTTTAGTGAGCTGCTGCCAGCTTTACAGTAACTGCTGCATTCTTACTATTGTTGTTAATCGCTGATAAAATGTAAATGTTAAGAAACATTTCTATGTCAGTGTGTGGTTTTTAGCTCTGCGGAGGAGGAGGGTCAGGGCAGTGGGTTCAGGGGGAGGCTGCCCGACAGTCAACACTCTAATCATGTCTTCCCTATTTAAGCAGCACCTTGAGTCCCAGAGGAGAAGGAAGGAGAGCTGTGTGTGGTGTGCTGGGCAGCAGAAGGCAGTTGGCCCTGCTGAGAATGTATGCAGGCAGGAGTTTGGCTTTATTTTGATGGGCACGCCATGCAGCCAATCAAATGCAAACTTGCAAAGTCACACTCTACCATTATGTGAAAAAAGGAAGGGGGCAGACGTCACACCACGTAAACGGAGGAGCGCTGGATTTAAATGCAAGCTAAAAGAGTGGGTAAACAGATACCGCAAAGGGATGTAAACAGAAAACGCGGGTCCGGACATGCCGTCACGTGTTAAAGTCGACATCTCACCGAAAATGGGGATTCCGTCACTCTGACCAAAATTCTATGAACCAGCAGCAAAAGAAGACCTAAACTACACTTCACTTTTGAAAAAAATGTGATGAATTCCTTCTTACTTTTAATCGAAACTTCCTGGACAGCTCTATCTCTCAGTGTGCTTCGGGACCGCCTTCCCATCAAAAATCTCTGCTTTCTTTCGCTTGCTTGTCACGCACCGTTGTGTAGTGTTGTCGACCGCTGCTTTTTCAACTTTCACAAAACCTGACAAATTATAAAACGCTTAGCTATATCTCTAATAAAACCTCTGTAACTTTGTGAAAAACAGAAAAGTTTATTTATTTTTACTTTCTACTATAAAAATCTAAGTTAATCTTGAAAAAAAGTTGAGCAACCAGAACTTTTTCTGTAATTTATTAACACATTTAATTCTTACATTTTAAGTCCAAATAGTTGTGCTGACAGCAGCTTTTTTCATACAGAAAAACAGTTAAATATGCAACTTCTTTACACTGACAGAAACGGGATCCCGAGTGTCCTTGGTCCGGTCCGCTTAAGATCAAAGTGGGCTATGTGGCGCACGATGCAAAATCAGTTTGACACCCCTGGTTTAAAGCCACATATTGTATTACGCCATACCAAAATTATCTGTGATATAATGACGCACTACAACATTATAAAGAATAATGATAATATTAATTAATATCTAATATTGTCAATTGTAATCACTTAAAATGGTGTATATCGTAATTTTAGTTTTTACTGAGAAGTTATTTTTATATACCCATTTCTTTAAAAAATGACATTACATGGCTACACACCTTAATTAAACATGATTGAATGTGAACTCTGTGCATAATGGTAGAGAATATGAGTTATAATCAAAGATTTGACAACTGCAAAAAATAAATAAAAATATACTTAAATTCAAGATCTCATCTATCAGCAGGTTCCAGGGAAAACTGGAGTTTTAATGTTCTGGTGTCTTTATAACCTGAGAATAACGGCAAGCCATTGTCTACCACTATACAGGAAATTGAAAAGATGGGTTTTTGACTACACCAACTCAATCTTCTTCACCACCTGCCCTACTTCTGAAAATTTGTCTCCATGCAAATTTGTTAATTTCTCCAAATTGAAAATCAAGTTTAAAGGTTGCTGAGATCATTGCAGAGGCAAAAAAAAGAAAGAAAGAAAAAAAAAAAAACACCCCAAAATGTAACCATGCTGGAAAGCAAAAGTGACAGTCTTGAAGGGGATACTGATCAATTTTGAACCAGATTATCTTTGGGTTAATTCCAGTAACTTTCTGATCATATAGCTTGTTCCCTCGGTATGTACCAGCAGAATGTCAATGTCACGGTGTACAAGGTGGACTCACGCGCTGGACTCCGGGGATTGATGCACACAAGAGAATTTATTAATGAACAATATCCAATGAATGCATATACAAAAGGTGCGGGGCAGTGCTATCTACAAAAGGTGAGAGGGGCAGGGCTCCGGGGGAAATCCAGGTGAACACTCTCATCTCTCTCCAAACACGAATCCACGCAAACACTTGTCACTCAGGGAACACCAGGGAAAACAGTCCAGAGGGTCTGCACACAAAGAAACGCTCGTTTCGCTCATTTACCATTTACCTCAATCACATAGACTCCGGAGAACACAGCTGAATTTTATTATAGGATCTACCTTACAATATAAAGCAACTGTTGTTGTGATTTGGCGCTGTATAAATAAAAGTGAATTAAATTGAATTGAGCTAATCAACTCTATCATTTAGGAAGTGAGTTCAGCTGTGAAGATGACAACCTACCAGAACTTCAAAGTGTTTAAACTGGACGTCTCTGCTCAAAGGCTCACAAATTCAGCTAAACTACAGCTATTCCAGGTATCTCCATTTTTCTGCTGATACTGCTGTCCTGATGTGGAATTTTACTCATGTTCATATTTCCATTTTGAACAATTAATCAAATGATCATTTTACACTGCTGTCAAAAACTCAAACTCAATTGTGAAGAACATTCTTCTTGCACTTGACTCTCACCATCAGCTAAGTAACACTGTTACTAAATTGATTTCCCTTCATCCTTCAGTATTAAATATCAAAATTTTAGGAAATTGCTCTGGCATTTCATTAAGTGCTGCAGTGGTTGTGGCAACGGGGCTGGCAGCTGTCTTCCGGGGTCCTCCCTGAGGCGGAGTCAGGCAATCTCCCGCACCTGGGACTAATCAGCTGCAATGTGGAGGCTGCATTTAAACCCGGCCTGGTCTACTCTCCTTCACCAATCCGTCAGCTACTCACGGTGATAACAGGCTGCTTATCTCTGTGTCTCAACGTTGGCCTTACCTGTGTTCTCCTTGTGCTCACAGCTTGCTTCAATACTCACTCCATTGGCAGCCTGCAGCTGGGAACCCTCATCATTTGCCACCGATCCCGCTCAGTCTTGACTGATTACCTTCACTCTCTCTGCCTGCCGTCTGCTTCAATGTACTGGACTCACAGGTCGGACTTCTTTCCCTGTCACAAAACCACTCACTCGGATCAGCACGAGTAAGCAGCAACACCTACTAATTAACTCTTCGGTCTCCCTGCCTTTGTTTCCTTCACTTACTCTGCTCTCCCTGTATCCTAGAGACTCTGTGCTCCCCGCCTTGGAAAAACCTGTCCTTTGTGCTTTCCCCACATCCCCAGTGTTTCCAGAGAAACTTCCTGGAGCCCTGCACATTCCCCTTTGAACATAGATTCTTGTAAATAGTTGTCACCAGATTAGGTTGAGGGTTTAGGTGTCGTTATTCACTGCCATCAATAAATAAATCACTTGTGTAATCATTGCTGAGTTCACTCTGTCTGCTTCTAGGACCTCCCGTTTTGTGCCAGCAACTGGGCCGATTGTAACACATTATATAACTACTATATATACTGATCAGCTATTCTGTTATCAGTTATCCTGTTTTTGTTAATGAACCTAGTTAAGGAAGAATTAACTGCCACTTTTTGTAAGGTAGACCTCACAATAATACAAATGTTGGAAAAACCCAACATTCATATGACCCCATATGAGCATGCACTTTGTGACAGTGGGGAAAAAAACTCCCTTTTAACAGGAAGAAACCTCCAGCAGAACCAGGCTCAGGGAGGGACAGCCAGCTGCTGCAACCAGCTGGGGTGAGAGAAGGAAGACAGGACAAAAGACACGCTGTGGAAGAGAGCCAAAGATTACAATTTATCACCTAATCGACAAATCCAGATATTTCAGCCACAATAAACGAAAAAGAGAATTTAAGGCTTAAGCTGCAAGATGTGCAGACACCAAACTGCCTTTAACAGGTTATCAACTTGACTTGGCAAAATGGAATCCAAGATTGTTTGATTTTTTTTTTTCAAATCAAACAATTACAAAAAATGATTAAGCTTACCATTTTCCAGCTCACCTTGTACACATACAGTGCCATCTGCATTATATTTTACCACACTGTTGCTAATATTTGCAGGGAATATGGTAACTTGGTTGGAATGCGTATGTAGGTGTTGCAGGTTCAACTCTTCTGGGAAGACTTTACAAAAGTTTCAACCATGTATTTATGGGAACTGTTGACAGTTTTTCCTGAAGTATATTTGCGATGTCAGACACTAATGAAGATCTGGCTTACAGTCTCCACTTTAACTCATCCCAAAGGTGTTCTGTTGGGTTGAGGTCAGTCAAAAGTCCTTCCACATCTAACTTGTTGAACCATGTCTTATGGGCGTTGCTTTGTGCACTGGTGCACAGGCATGTTGGAACAGGAAGTGGCCATTTCCAAACGGTTCTCACAAAGTTCTAACAAAGTGTCTTAGCATGTTGAATCATTAAGAGTTCCTTTCAGTGGAACCACTGAAAAGGAAAGGGGGAAAAAAACACTAAATAATCCCCCCTCCACCAAACTTTACATTTGGCACTATGCAGCAGACAAGTACTGTTCTCCTGGCGACTGCCAAACCCAGACTCAGATCAGATTGACAGACTTAGAAGCATGATTTTTCACTCCAGGGATAATGTCTCTCACTGATCTAGAGTCCAGTCGTGGTATGCTTTACACTTTGGGGTGGCTGTAGCTCAGGAGATAGAGCAGGTCATCAACTGATTGGTTGTTCGATCCCTGTCTCCCCCTATTTTGCATGCCAAATATCCTTGGGCAAGATATTAACCCCAAGTTGCTCTCCGATGCATCTATCAGAGTGTGAATGATAGTCAGTAAGCACTTAACAGCACAGAAGACAGTACTGGTGTATGTGGCATGTTGTATAGAGTGCTTTGAGTACGCCGGGAATAGCAATATATAAGAATCAGTCCATTTACTGCATCCGACACTTGTTTGCAATGTTTGGTGACGTATGGCTTGGATTCAGCTACTTGTTCATGGAAACCATTTAATAAAGCACTTTATGAACTGTTCTCGAGTTCATCTGTAGTGACTATGGAAAGTTGGTTACCTCTGCACACTATGCACTTCAGCATCTGCTGACCCCATTTTTAAAGGGTCTACCACTTTGTGGCTGATTTCTGTTGTTCCTAATCCCTTCAGCTTTGTAGTCTTACCACTAATAATCACTTCTAATTCTCTGCTTCTAAATTCAGATGGTACCTGGTCCTAAAAATCCTAGAAACATGGTGTCTAACTAGATACTTACCCTGGATGGCCTTCAGTAGCACTGTGAGGAATCCTGGAAGTCAGTTTTGAACAGGATGTGTCCTTTGATACACATATTACAAATACAAATACAACAGGTAAAAGAAGTATTGAACGCATCAAAACACGTCTACACATGCAAAGTAATCACACCAAAAATGTCCATAAATTATGTCTAATAATGACAAATTACACAGGGAAAAGTATTGAACACGCTTACTGAAATGTAATTAATACTTGATAAAGAGCCTTTGTTGGTGAGAACTGTCATAATGAAAATTGGTGACGTGTTCAATACTCCTTTTACTGTATGTAACACTGCTTGTTTTGTACGTTCACAGTATCTCTAAAATTAGAAACATTGAGTCTTAAGTGATTCTGAAAAAAAAATTCCTGCATTTATTACATCTATCCTGGACTATTGTAATTTGTTATTATCAGGATGTCCTAAAAACTCCCTGAAAAGCCTTCAGTTGATCCAAAATACTATAGTAAAAACACTGAAAGGAGCATGTTTCTCCCATATCGACTTCTCTTCAGTGGCTCCCTGTTAAATCCAGAATCAAATTTAAAATCGGTCCTGAGTAACCAGGCTCCATCTTAAAACCTCACAGTACAGAATTTTGTGATTCCTAGGATACTGGAAGGCTGAAGTCTTCTGTAAGACCAGCTTCCAAGTTTGGATTCAGGTGACAGACGACTTCTATACTTTTAAGATTAAGCTTAAAAATGTTCTTTCTGATAAACCATATATTTAGGGCTGGATTATGTAAGCCTGAATCATCTCTTAGTTGTGCTGCTAGGCTACTGGCCGTTTCCCATGATTCATCTTTTTACTTCACTCACCTTTTTTTCTACAATGCGTTTATACACCACACATTTAATGATTAATCATTATTAATCTCTGGATTTCTTCAATGTGACTTTTGCTTCGTCTCCCTCCCCTCACCCATTTGCAGCAGATGGCTGCCCCACCCCAAGCCTGGTTCTGCCTTTTCCTGTTAACAGTGTTGAAATTGGGCTGCATGGCCGGAATTTTTATGGAGAGAATTTCTAGGCGTAGTCAAGTGCTGGAAGGCTCTCACTTGGGTGGTCATCTCTGCTTTTCGCAGATGACACAGCTCTGTTGCCTTCATCGGGTGATCGCCTCTAGCTCGCACTAAAACGGTTCACGGCAAAATGTGAAGCGGTCAGAATAAGAATCAGCGCCTCCAAACCTGAGGCCATGGTCCTTCACTGGAAAAGGGTGGACTTCCCGCTCCAGGTTTGGGATGAATTCCTGCCCCCAGTGCAGGAGAATCTCGGGGTCTTGTTCATGAGTTAATGGGAGGGGGGATCAACAGACGGGTTGGTGCTGCGGCTGTAGTGATGTGGACGCTGTACCAGCTGTACTAGGGATTTGTGTTGGTGTGTGGGGCTGTAGTTTGTAGGTTTATATTCTTAATTGGTAATTATGAGACAGTGTGTTTAAGATCATTATACAGAGTAAGATTGAAGTAATGTAACGAGTAGTTATAAAGGTAGTTTAACGAATGTCTTTTTCCTGGGAGTAATTAATCAACGTGCTGCATTACTTTTAAGAGAAATGTTCTTTGTATATGTGTAACAACTTTTTTACTTTAGTAATGAACACTGATCACAACAAAGAGGGGAAATACCTCCAACATAAACAAACACCTGAATTCAGCAAGAATGTAATGTCTTTGATATCCTGCTTAGAGACGGTGGTGGTTCTCAAAGTGGAGCAATGAGAATTGATAAGGAATTTCATTTTTTTATCCTGGCAAGTTGTTGCTTTGTTTTACAGTCCGTGTTAATTGAGCAGGGATAAAGAGTTAACCCAGCAATCAAAAGTTTGACATTCAAATGTCATATCTTTATATATGGAGGTGGCTGTGGCTTAGGAGGTAGAGCGGGCGATCCACTAAACGGAAGGTTGGTGGTTTGATCCTTGTCTGCTCCAGCCTGCATGCCAAGTAGCCTTGGGCAAAATACTAACCCTGAGTTGCTCTCTGATGCATCCATCAAAGTATGAATGTATCTGAATGTTAGATAAAAAGCACTTCAGCAGAAAAATCAGAGGGAAAAAAGTGCTTGTACAGATGAATGAGGCAAGTTGTATGAAGCGCTTTGAGTGCACAGATAAGAACCAGTCCATTTATCCCTTTAAAACTTTCAAATTAACAATTTTTTTTTTATTTCTAAAAGTGTTTGATCTTCTAAAAGCATGAAGAATATTTGCTATTAAAACTTTTTTTTTTTTTTAAATATATGCCTGAATGAAATGCTTTAATGTTAGACTGATAAACCCAACAACACAGTCCAGAGACACCTTTTCATTTCCTAAATAAAAAATATCTCTGTACAATACATTAAAAATGTGAAACCTTTATTTTCACATCGTGTTAAATCTGTTAGACGAGGAGGGCAAAAGCTATAATACAGTCTGTAGCTTTGATTTTTTTTTGGTGCACATTGCCAACTTGTTGAAGCTCTACATATCCATCCTGGAGGACAGAGCTTAGATTCAGAGGCAATGAATGAACAAAAAGTTAAAAAAAAAAAAAAAAAAAAACCTGACAAAAACACAACAGCCAAAACAAGTCTTTTTTTCAATGTTAGAAAAAGAATGACTTGACACTGTTGAAGTTTCAGAAACTTCCACCTTGCTCTGCTGAAGCAGACATACATCCTACAGGACCATTTTCTAACCATTGCTCTCTTCCTCTCATTTTCATCTTTGTCGCATTTCTGCCAGTCTTCTTTATAGGGATTGTAGATTTAGGTTGATGCTCTCCATATACAAGGCTATATAGAGAGAATGAACTGACAGGTGGCAGAGGAGCCCGTCTATTGCCCAGTCTTCTTCTCCTTCTGGAAACTGAAGCTGGTCCGGCGGCTCAGTTTTCGTTGTTTCTGGGCAAAGTAATCAGCACGGGAGGTGCTAGCCCGGGACTCCAAGATGTAGTTTATCTGAAAAAAAATTGGGAAAAACTGGCATTAATTATGAATTGACTTAAAAGATTTGTGTGATGCATTCATTTGCATTTCAAACACTGCACTACAGTACTGTGAAAAATTATTGAGCCACCCCTTTTTTCTTTACATCTTCTTTCCAAGGATCCAGACTTTCTGCTGTTTCTTTCTTTCTTTAATAACTGGTCTTCAGTATTAGCTGAAGGTGTTTCAAACTCAGGGGATTAAACAGTGTCACAAAACAACTTAGCAAAGAATCCATTTTAAAATTGTATCTTAACGCACTTTGTTTCTAGCGGCATAAAACAAAAGCGCATAATTTGCTCTCATTTCTTTAAATCCCAACAATCACACAGTTAGTCACAAAAAAGCATTTTTTGGCACGAACAAGATGGAAAGAATACAGGCAGTCATAGTAAACATTTACTTTCAAGGACAGATCTGCTGGACAGGTTCAGCTATTTCCCCCTTGCTTCAGCAGCTCTAGGCTGGAAGCAGAGGACTGACCCTTTGCCTATGCTAAAAGGCTGAAGGTTGCAGGAATCAGCGCCAGCACCAAAGAGAAAACTACCTGCTGCCCCATCAACCCAACCCAAGCTACCAAACGGCACTCTCGTTAACCCTTCATGCATTTCACTCCTCAAAACCTACAGGTTACAAGCACTTCTTCCAGCTCTTAGGAAGCCACGCACACATCAGTCCAGGAGTGTTGGAAATGCAGACAGCCACCTGAGGAGGTTGGGTGATCCATGTGGTCAGCCGTATAACACAACTGGCATTGACTGACTCGAGCTGTACACAGACGCTGATTTAACAGAACCTGGTTTGCCCTGGGGCTTTGGCGGAAGCAGAGTGGGTTGAAGCGTACGTGGTGACGTTTACAAATATCCCATGGTGATGTGGACATAAAACACGGGCAAAATTAACAGAAATAGCTCCTAGTCGACTGACCCAGGTTTAATAGGTTGGTAGAGCAATGTTTGGAGGTGTACTAACAAGAGCTATGAATATGTAGTGTCCATAGCACAAAAGATACAGGAGAGACAAGGGACAGACTTTATCAACTGAGTCCTGACACTCGCACTGAAAAGGAACAGTTTTTGATGGGAAATAATTGTGGTATGCTAAAACTTTGGACCAAATTATGACCCAATTCTAGTGGCTGGGTATCTGAAGAGATGTGCACTGCTTGTGTGCATCCTGCTCAGAATGTTAAATAGCACCAACTAGCCTTTCCTATTAATGGATGTTCCATTCGAGCGCACTGGCAAGGACCTCATTGAGCCATTTCACCGACTGCACGAGGATATAAGTTTTGGTTTTGTCCTGTTGGATCATGAAACATGATATTTCGAAGCACTGCCTGTGTGCAGCATCTCTGCAAAGAGTGTCACACATCAGCAACTACAGACATGCGAGTCTCTTTGTACTCATGGTGTACATTCACATTTGATGGTGACACATTGGAACAGAGCTACTTTCCATCGTTCTGATCTAAAAATAAAAACGACGCAGTTGTTTTAACGAGTTGAAGGGTACTGCAATCTAATCAAAGCTGACCAACAAAAGGAAAATCATCAAGGGAAATGCGTACATTAAACTGTACTTGCGTGAACACTCGTTCTTTTAACATAACAGAGATTGTTCTGATCTGCTTAGTCTCTTTTGCCACTCCTGCTTTGCCATATTTAGCAGGTATTAAATCAAAACTGTTAAATCTTTGTCCTCACAGAAATGTGTTCCAGCACAGACATTCAGCTCAAACTCACCTTCAGCACTATTTCATTGACAGTAGCAGCATCAGACTCAAAGTAGAGAGGCTTGTAGTCATGATTGCTGAGATAAGTGAGTTTAAATATTGCATGACCTGTAAAGGAAAAACATGTTTCATTAGACCAAAATGATACAACAAACTTGTCCAACAACCATTCTGGGCTGACTGCAGGATAGGAGCAGGAGATGAAACTATTTGAATGTCACCAAGAATGTCAGTATGGTTTGGCCTTCTAGTGCACCTTTCATTAATTTCATTAACACCAAAACAGCTGAAATGCATCAATAACCCCGTAAGCTACTTAAATTGACCGGATCAATATGCCAGAAGTTTAACTGACTTCTGGGATAAGGAACTCAGTGTTCCTTTAATTTTTGAGTAGTGTAGATGTAGATAAATGGATAAAAGCAAAATAAACCTTAAAGGTAACGAAAGTTTAAGTACATGAATAGTGTGTTGACATGTGCAGGGTGACCTAATGTTTCTGTGCTCCACTCACTAGGGCTTCTTTCCTCCACAAGGTCACAAGCACAAAGGTGGTCCGAGTCAATGGAAATGGGTTTCTGCCGAATCCAGAACTTAGTACTGGCTTTCTGATTGGTGACAGGATCAATCTCCAGTTTTTCTCCTGAAATCCCTGATGAGATACCCATATGTAAAACATGATGGTCAATGTATTTCATACATGATACACATTCACTGTTGGCGCTGCAGAATGCTGCGGTAGCCACGCATTGCATAATTGCAATAAATTCTTGCAATCCATTTGTTTGTTTTTTATTTGTTACCTCTAGTTGTTTCGACTGTTCTTTAAAAACTGTTTTAATATTAAGGTTTAAACAATGAATTAAAAAAAAACAAAAAACTTTTTTTTTTAAATTCATTGTTTAAAAAAAAAAATACAGCTGCTATTCAAAAATCACTAAAAATGAGATGCATCATTCTTTGTGGAGAAATGGGGATCCATTGTATTTCAAGTATAAATAATCATAAAAAATCCATTAAAAAAAAAAATCTTTGTAAGCTGCACACAATGAATTTAATTAAAAAAATACTGACTACAACTTGTAAGCGGATAACGTGCATCATGCAGTTTGTACCTAGCTGGACATCTGTGGTGAAACGCAGTTTGTGGATCATGCTGATCTTGAAGGACTTGTAGTGATGACTGCTCAACATGTCTTGGACTGTGGTGATGTCAATAGGAGGGTCTTCCTCTGAACTCTCCTCACCTCTGGAGCCTGAAGACAGAAAGAAAACAAGAGCACTCAGAGAGTGCAACTACCCCTGAAGGGCAAGGGCTATACTTAAAGTTTGATGTTGCTCTTCCAGAAGGAAGGAAATATGTAATCAGTTTGTTTGTTTGCAGTCTAGCGTCCACATTTTTCAAAATATCATTTTTTTTATTCTGTGGGACGGTAGATACCAATAATAGCTCCAGCTGATTTCATTTTGATAATAACTGGGTCAAGGTCACACCAACTCCAGGTATTTTAATTTAGGTGAAAATTGGGTCAACATCAAGATCACACCAAATCAGAAAATCAGTTTACATTTTGTATTTTTTCATGAATTGACTTTAAAATTCACAGTATAGTATGACTTGGGGGATAATGAGTACCTAGGTTGGCTAAGCGTCTGACCTCGACCTTCCTGTTAGTGCCCAAGGTCAAAGTTGGCCGTGTAATTATTTTTAAAGAAACCACATAGAGTACTATATCATATGAAAGGACAAAGCAAGCTGTACAACACACCTGACATATTCTGGCATCAAGAATATGCGTCAGGACTTCTTTAAGTTTCCTGAAGAGGTCTTCTCATCCGAGAAGCTTCTTCAGTTCTAAGAGCAATTGGTGGAGAGTCCCAGATTTTAAGCCCTATTTGGAAATGTCCCCAAAAGGGTTATGGACCCTCTTGGGGTCCTCTGCCTAATCACACAAGCCAAGGTGTGTAGAAGCCAGCTGAAGAAGCTTCTCAGACAAGAGGTGAAATGTCGTCAAGAAACTTAAAGAAGTCCAGACACTTATCTTTCCAAACATAATAACTTTTTTATGTACCTTACTTAGTCCATGCAAGAGGTTTGCTGTCTAGAGGTCTCATGACAACAGTCATTGTAAGATCACTTACTGTTTTCTCTGACCAGGCAAAATTCCAGGGTACTCTGGCTCTCCAGTGAGGAGTCCAGGTCTACTGCTACATTTGGCTCGGTCTGCTTCTCGAGACGATACAAGGGCCCTGTTTGAGAATGAGAGTATTTACATCAACACAGCACTGACAACTTTTATTGATATTGCAAAACTCTTATGAGAAAGTTATTTTTCAACAACTTGGGTCTTGTTTTTAGTTGTTACTTTCAAACTAGTGCCAGACTAATTGTTTGACTGTGCTGCAGTTGTTCAAGTAGAATGAAATGTTAACTAATAGGAAAGCTACTGGTAACAACTGGAACTGTAGATATGTAAATATATATTTTTAAAAAAAAGAAGCATATCCAAAATAATCTGGGATTCTCCTTTGCCCGTGACTTTCGGACTAATCAGATACTGTAACTCCTCCTGAAGTCTGCGTGTCTCATGTGTCAAATTGTCAAATGCATATTCATTCATGTGTCAAAAGTGAAACGTTTTAGGCTCTACAACCACTGGTTGCTGTCACTAATTAGAGACCAGTGTCATTAGGGTCACTGCAGCTCTACTCCACCAAACTTCCCTCTTAAGAGCCAAGATATTCTATGTATTATTAAATTTCTAGCCATTCCCTTTGTCTCCTCTGAATTCCTGTAATGTGAACCTTCTTTGGTTTGACTTCTTTAGATCAAACACAGTTAATAAAATTACTGTCTCTCAGAAACAAAACTCTTGCTGATGAAAAGAGATAGTTATTTCCATCACTGACATGCTATCCTCACATACACACACTTGGTAACATTCTGCAACTTAATGAAAAGTGTGTTCATAGTAGAAAGCAGAGATGTCCCAGGAGAAGGAGGGAGGACTCCCAGCATCTGGGAAGTGCCTGGAAAATGGCTGACACTCAGCTCTCATAACTGCCACTGCTTGCTAAGGGCCTGTATCTGTACAAGGCACTCGGAGTGGAAAGTCAAGTTACAATCTAGGCAGTCTGTAGGTTAATCACTCCTTATCTAGCAATGTGAGGTATATAGTAAAACATGCCAAAAACTATTTTCAGACACAAAATACAAAGATGTAGAATTATGCCCAATGTATCCAAAAGAGATTATATTTATGGATTATATTTATGGATAATTCAAGGAAAACAGCACACTTTTATGATTAACAGATCATAAAAAGACAGCACACCGTCTTCCTTGCATTAAAGAGAGAAGGGAATAAATGGTGCAAACATCATTACCCGAGCCTTTCTGTGAACCTTTCCTCTTCTTGAGAGCTTTCTGGAGAATTTCCTTCATAGTCACCTTCAAATTGTCCACCGGAATTAGAGAAAAACCATGAGCAGCATTTCTAAAATAGAAAAATAGAAAATAATTAAGAATGCGTTAAGCAACATTTAATGGTTCTGATTGTTTCATAGCAATAAGATGCGAGTATCAGAGTACTGCTTTTTGTGCTAGCACAAACTGCTAAGCTGAAGACACGAAGACAAGATTGTAATCTGAATAAATAATCTACTGTGTTCTGCTTTCAATTTGCAAACAGCAGGAAGTTTCAATATGTTGTTTGTTTTGAATAGCCACCTCATGTATTTTTAATCTCAACTACCTTATTTGGAACATTTTACTTTAAATAGTTTTTGGAGAAATTATTATCATAGACCTTACTTTTAGCAATTAAACAGTATTACTGTTGTATACAAATGCCTTCCTGTTGCCAAATATTCAAATATTTATTTAAATGCAGCACAAAATAATCAGCCTGTAAAAATTTACTTGTCCACACCCTAACATCGTTTAATACTGGAAATATTTATATAGCGCCAAATCAGGCAGGGCGTCCATCTCCTAAATACAAACTTGAAGCTGATTCCACAGAAAAGGGGCCTGGAAGTTAATACTCTACGTCCCATTCGTCTTTTAAATACTCTAGGAACAACAAGTTTGCAGTCTGAGAGCAAAGGGCTTAATTGGTGTGATTAGAATATTAGGTTAAGATGGGGTCTGTTTACTCAGGACCTTGTATGAGGTGAAGGATTTTAAATTTGATTCTGGATTTAACAGGGAGCCAATGAAGGGAAGCCCACACAGGAAAAAATATGTTCTCTCTTTTTAGTCCCCGCCAGTATTCCTACTGCAGCATTTTGGATTAGCTGATTTTTACATCAGTTTATAGGACATCCTGATAATAAGAAATTACAGTAGTCCAGCTTAGAATTCAAAGAAGTCAACATCACTCTGAGACATGATTAATATAAGCATTGAATGACATGCTCATATTTAAAAAAAAAAAAAAAAAAAAAAAAAAAAAAAAAGGGTCTAAGATTCCTCGCAGTATTACTCGAGGCCGAGGTAATGCCATCCAGAGTCGGCATCTGGTTAGATACCATATTTCAAAGACTTTTAGGGCCAAGTACAATAACCTCAGTCTTATATAAATTTGTGAACAGAAAATTAGTGGTTATCCTCATAGTTTAATGATACTTATTGTTGTTTCTGTTGTTAACAACCGGAGGAAATCAGGATGAAGCTTTCAGCTATCCTCTCCAGTGCAAGACCATCTCCATCCAACATCACAATTGAAGAAAAGGTCATTAAATCTCTAAATAAAAAACAAAACATCACCATGACAACAGCTAAAAAGGGGATGCTAACCGTTGTTCTAAACTCAAGTTGCGTTAGGTGACCTTGATAGGTCACATGACAGGACAAGGCAAGGTCTCACAGTGGTTTTACCCAAAATCCTGATGCTAATGACCCATGCCTTTTTTCACAACTTATGTGATTATGCACATGATTAATAGTGGGTCAATAATCACCTCCTATGGGACAACCCAACTACTGTTTAAATATATTGGCTGTCAACTTTTAAAACTGAAGAAGCCTCTTGTTTGAGAGGTGAATCGTCTTCACAAAAACCAAACCAAAACAAACAAACAAACAAAAAAAAAAACCTAAGTTGCCTTCCTGTTTAGCTCTTAAGGCTACCATTACCTGGATGACTGTGAACCTACAGAGCCAAACTGGTTGTTTATGTCATTTTGTGCTGTCCCAACAATGTAGTTTTATTCATAGATGGAAATCATTATCTTAGTCCTAGCAAGACTTATGTAAGTATCTATAATTAGACAACTCTATCAGCTTTCCACCATTTGTTGTTATAAGTGATATATCACTCATTTCATACTTACATTCTAACAAACAGTGACTGCCTGGAAGCGATGCCAGGGGAGGAGTATTTCTCCACCAAGGCCAGAGTGCTGAAACCAAACTTGTGTATTGGCTCATTGGAGTCTAGCGGAGGGAAGTCAGTGTCTACCTCGCCATCATCTTCAGCAATGTGAAGGCAATAAGCATTCACATTTTCACTGTTGGATATGCGGTGGAAGGATTTGGATATAGAGAGACAGAAAAAGTGTGTTACAAAGAAAAAGACATCCTGTGAAATGTAGCAGTTTTATTTTTTTAGCCATTTTGTGCTCACTTGAGTTTGGGTTCTCGTCCCTCGCTTGTGTATTGCCAACAGATAAGTCCAATGAGGTCATGGACACGGGCATTGGCGATGGTCACCACTGTCATTGGATGTACTTTCTCCTGAGTCATTTGCATTGATAGGTAGACGTCTATCTTTTTTGTAGCTGTGGTGCCGATGTGGCCCTAAAAGTGAAGAGAGGATTGTGCAGTAAAAACAAAACAAAACATTACATCGAACAAACAGACAAAACGTAGACAAATATTAACTTATTGTTTTTCAAATAAACACTAACAGGCAAGTTATAGTTTCCACATCCACAAGGCTGCTAGAGTCAGCATGGGTCAAAGTGATGTACATTTTGTCATCAGATTAGATCATTAGCACAAGCACGTTCGTATGTCTGTCAATTTTGTGGCTGCGCAGATTCACCTGCTGCGAATGCTTGATAGCACCATATGCCTTTGAGGCAGACTTCAAAACACAAAGCTGATCCTATAAGTCCTACCAGACAAATGAAATTATTTATTTCTACTGTGGCATTCTACCATCAAATGCCAAAGGAGAAATAAATACACAATTAGATTGAAACTGTGCTGTGATTATTTGGGTAATAACTTCAATAAAATTTATAACTGCTTATTTAGTTAGAAACAAAATTTTCAACCTGAATTGAGTGAAAATTGAGTACTGTCCTGACTATCATGATATATGGAAAAACCTATACAAAGAAAAAGCTTATCAATTCTTGAAGAAAATCAAATTGAAGACAAAGGTTTTCCCCACTCTACAAAACTGGATTCAAATCCTATTATTTAATGTCCAAATAAACCTAAATAAAATGTTGAATAATTCACCTTGCCATCAAATTTAGAGTATTCATTGAAGGGATTATTGAGCTGCTGGGGACACTGCTCAAGCCTCAGTGACAAAGTGGATTTTGTTCCAGTTGTCTGCGGCCTGTCTTTAAAGTTGCGCTTTTCAAACAGAGACCCCAGATCTTCCACTGGACAGAACACACAGAAACAGGAAGAAAGAAAAAAAAAGAGTTAACGTATACTGATGGAGTTTTGTCAACTAAAGAGCTTTTGTGTCTGAATCTAAACACATTATCTTAGAGGTTTTGCTGAGAATTTAAGGAGATTTTATCAAACAGCTCGTGTTGATACAGTGTGAAAAAACATCTGACCATTTCCCGATTTCCTATTTTTTGTATGTTTGTCACACTTAAATGTTTCAGCTCAGCAAACAAATATCAATCTTAGACAAAGATAACCAAACTAAACACAAAATGCAGTTTTTAAATGAAGGTTTTTATTATTAAGCGGGGAACAATTCCAAACATACATGGCCCTGTGTGAAAAAGTTATTGCACCCTAAACCTAATAAGTGGTTGGGCCACACAACAACAGCATTTGCAGCAACAACTGCAATCAAATGTTTGCAATAACTGACAATGATTTTTTTTCCAGCAATGTGGAGGAACTTTGGCTTACTCATTTTTGCAGAGTGGTTGTAATTAAGCCACACTGGAGGGTTTTCGAGCATGAACCGCCTTTTTATGGCCACCGAATCTCAGTTGGAATCAGGCCACTCCAAAGTCTCACAACAGCAAGGTGGACTTACTGTTGTGTTTTAGATCATAGTCCTGCTGCAGAACCTAATTGTGCTTCAGCCTGAGTTCAGGAACAATTAGCCAGACATTCTCCTTCAGGATGTTTTGGTAGAGAGCAGAATTCATGGTTCATTTACCACAGCAAGTTTTATGGGTCCTGAAGCAGCAAGACAGTCCAAGACCATCACATCACCATGATATTTTACTGTTGGTAAGATGTTCCTTTTCTGAAACTGTGTATGACTTTTTGATCCACCACCCTGTAATAGGACACACACCTTCCAAAAAGTTCAACTTTTGTCTAGTCAGTCCACAGAGCACTTAGCCAAAGGTCTTGGGGATTGTCACGATGTTTTCTGGCAAAACTGAAACGAGTCTTTATGTTCCTTTTGCTCAGCAGTGGTTTTCGTCTTAGAACTCTGCCATAAACACATTCATTTAGAAACTGTATTTTGTTTACTTGTGTTATCTGTGTTGTGTTATTTGTTTGATGATCTGAAACATTTAAGTGTGACATACAAAAAAAAATGGAAATCAGGAAAGAGGTAAACACTTTTTCACACCACTGTATAGAAGTGCCATTCACTTCACTGGTTCAGTTACTGATTCAGGTTCAATAAAGACAGATTTTTGTCTTTGATTACTTAAAATGTTAAGATACTCTTCTATAAATGCTTCAGTATATATTACTAATGAAGTGGTCTGTGCCCTGTGGCAACAGAATATTTGATGTCATATTTTAGACAAAATCATTTGAACATGCAGATCCTCAGCAAACTACGTAATCAGAATGACATTAAGGGATATAAATGACAAGCAAAAACAACGTTTGTAAAACATGGTGTTACAAAGTTTGTAAAATGTGAAATTTAAAAAAGTAAAGGTATTTAGAAATGACTAGGAACAGTACCTGACTGGGAGGACGCCCTCTCTTTCCACTGAATGTTTTTGCATTTGATTTGGTTCTGTCGTTCTTTTCTTAGTCTTTCAAGTCTTTGGGCTACAAAGAAAGGACAGCTGGTCATTAACTTCATTGCATACAAAAACAGAGTCACTAAAACTTAGTTAAACAGACAACAGATCATCATTTACGACACATCATGAAAATTATTGTAAATTCCTGTAAACAACTGATTCTATAGAATGTAGATCATTGAACAGTCATTATTTCCAACCACAGAGGATGTCATTGCTCTCCAAAAGTTTGATTCAGTTGACTTTACCATTTTATTACACATGTAACAAGCATAGCCGGTATAATGAAATTTGCAATATGTTGTTGTATGTTACTGTGCAGAAAGCAAAGTAAGATAAAACACAGAATAAGATAAAAGATTTAAAAAGGAGGGAAATTCAAATGCATTACAATATCATACAATAAAATACAGAATAAGATGTATATAAAATATAGGATTAGTAACTTATTGCTAGTCTGTTATTGCTGAAGTGGCGGCATATCACAGTTTCAGATTCAGTCATTGTGTATAATATAGTGTATGAATGTGTGTTTAATAGAGTCCATTTGATAAAATACTTACGAAATATGGTCAGAGACAGAGTTACACTCATGTCGGATGCAACACTTTTAGATGTCTTTGATGACAAGTTGCTGACAGTTACACTATTAACACTGCTCAGCTGCTTTTACTACCCACTGCAGGGCCCTTTGACCAACGGTCGCCTAGTTACCATACAACACTGTTATACAAGATGTTATAATGCTTTGTACAGTGCAGTAGGAGATGCTACCAAGGTATTTTTCAACCTCCTCAGAAAGTGTAGGGATTATTGACATTTTTGTATTAGACAGAAGGTGTATCTATAGAAAATGACATAGATTAAGGAATTTAAAGCTTGTTGCCTGTTCAGTTTCTGCAGTTGACGAAAACCGGGTTCTCTCTGCATTTGCTGGACAAGGTGAAATAATTTCATTACCAGCTTAGAAAGGAAAGAGGTAGTAATGGTACGGAGCTATAATCATTAAGTAGTGTTTAAGGGCAAAGTGAAGTAAATTTACTTCTACTTCTATAGCACGTTTTTACTCTGAGCTTTTTACCACAAGTCTCTCACACATTGATAGAACCTTTAACTCTTATTGATATAGCTTTAGATGTAAAGCAATAACTGGATTGCTGCCTTCTATATACATGTTCCCTCCTTGCAATGAAACATGCTGGTCGTTATTCTCTTCGTCCATAAGATTACTTGTTGCTTTCTGTTCCATTTGCACAAACTGAACTTGGCAAAAGAGCTTTTGTCCATTTAGCACCCTTGGCTTGGAACGAGCTGCAGAATGACTGGAAAATGACAAAATTATTTTCATTAAGTGTTTTTAATCCATAACATGCAACTGTTTCAATTAGATTGCTTGTCATTTTAATTAAATTTCATTTGCATTTTTGTGTATGTGTGTTTTGTTGTTGTTGTGTGTGTTTAATTGTGTCATTTTTGTAACTGCGTGATACTTGCTGCTGCCCATCTTGGCCAGGTCTCCCTTGAAAGGTTTCAAGGGTTTTTAATCAAAATGGGATCTTCCTAGTTAAACAGAGGTTAAATAAAAAAACAACAACCAAAAAACAAACAAACACCTTTATATCTACAAATGTTTAACTTTCTAACAGTCGCACTCTGATGACTGCATCGGGGACAACTTGGGGATTCAGGATCTTTCCCAAGACTGGACTAGCTGGAGAACTGATCCACCACCCTTCTAACCTTCATCGACTTGTAAGCATTTGAGGACAAGTTAAAGATGTTAATAAACACCTCAGCCAGCTTACTGCCACATGCTCTGATCACGGGTTCTGGTATACCGTCAGGGCCAGCAGCTTTGTGTTAATTCACTCTGTTTAGGGAGGACCTGACCTCAGAGGGCAGAGGTACATGGCCATCTGGTGGTGGCAGGGTTTTGATGGGAGTCTCTGTATTGAGTCTGTCAAAATTGGCATAGAAATGGTTTAATACATCAGGGAGTGAAGCATTATGGACAATACGGGAACTGTCTGTGCTCATGTGATCAGTTATTGCACATATTCTTTGCCACGGGCTCCGTAGGTGATTGTGTTATAGGAGGGCATTATCAATTTGTCATGTATAGTTTTTCTTTGCAGTGCTCTTTTGTACCTGCATCTGTGGGCTAGAGTGCCGCCAAATCTAAATGCAAGGTACGTCTATCAGCAAGAGACAAACGTCATCCTTTATCCAAACTTTATTCAAAGTTTTCTTATTTTGGTATACGTCTATTAAGTTCTATATTGTGACAGACTATGCAACTTTTTATACTGAAGAGGGATATACTTCTATTTCTGTGTGGGAACCCTGGGTAGCTTTGTGATGATACGGATTCTAATCAGTACGGGCAAAACAGCACTTAAGGGTAGACTCAGCCACTTTTGGCCAGACTGTAACCATCTTAGTTACAGTTTGTCCCTTTCTGTAAGTGGTCTGTTTCTGAGTAGTAAGAACAAGGAGTGGTAGTCTAACATGAGTGCAGGGCAAGCTCCTTTGTTGTTAGTACAGTAGAGATCAATTTATGTCCAAGGTAAGCCAAGGCAGCTCAACAGTCCACAATAATAGTGGTAATAAATGTTGGAAGGGTGATATATCAGTACCATGTTGAGAACCAATTAAGTGAGCTCTTTAGAATAAACATTTTTGAGAGAAATGGGTCAAAGGCTTTCAGAATGACTAGGTGCTTAATTTTATACCCCTGAATTAAAAAATTAAGAGATGTGACTCACTTCTTTTGTCCATATAGAGTACCACTAATTGAGCCTTTAAAGAAAAAGACCAGTTTTCATGAAGCTACACTGACTATCTGGCATGTAAATCTTTTTAATAATATGACCAACCCTTTAAATACAGTCGTGTACACAAAAAAGTATAGCAGTTCAAAAAGGGCTAGCATAAAATAAAACTTGCATGGTTGTTAATCCGTGTCTTACCAGCAGCCACTGGTTTGTCACAGCTATCTTGGTGAAGTCCTGATGAGAGCCACAAGAGGTCAGTATCCAGTGTCAAGGCTGAAAGTCTCAGAGGATTGCAGCTTTCGACCCACAACCCAAAACCATCCCCGTCACTCTACAAAACCTAATACAAAAGTCAAGGGAGCCAAAAGGAGACAATGTCTACCTTTGGACTCTCTCTTTCACCAAAACCAACTTTTCCTTCCAAATAAAATTTCTGAAAGTAGTTGCAAACTCACTTTAACCTCACTACAAAACAAACAATATAGTACACCAACACCCTCAATTGATGACTGATTAGATTAGATTATAACACCAAACTTTAGGATTATAGGGATAATAGAAGAACATGACACAACCAAGTCTGTATTCTGGTGGGTGGCAAGACTCGTGGGTTAGAGAGGTCTGTTAAGCCAGATAGTCTTTTTCCATGGCATATAGTCTCAGCTGAGGATATCCCTGATGACCCAATCAGCAACAAAATGAATACCACTGTCAAATGAAGTTAATTACATCGATTATTTTAACAATTTTGGATTCTGATGTCCCCGCATAGACAACACTGGAGACCAAGTACCCTTCGCAGCATTATTTCGAGTCATTCTACCCTCCAAAACTCCTGAGGTCCTCATCTCATATCCCATTAAGATTAACTAAGACATTCAGCAACAAGCCCAACCATTCACCCATGGGATGCAGAAGATCTACTGCCTGCATCCCATTACTGGACTCAGCAGAACAGCCCCAGCCCCGAAGTCCCTTTTTTCTGTTGGGTCAAAGTTGTTTTGGAAGCACAAGTAGAGATGCTTTCTATACGTTAGGAGGGCACCATCATCGTTTTGCATTAAGAGTGTAAAATACTGATGGGTGCTTGCCATTTAATTGCTTAACAGTAATTAAATGGCAAGCAAAAACAGAGCATGTGCTTTAAGATAATCAAATCTAAATGGTGAATTATTCTATTAAATTCTGGTCTTGTTTATAGTGCTGAATGTAATTTCCAACAGTAGAAATACAGCAATTTTGAAACTGAGAGTGAAAACTTTTTTATTGGGTTGTTTTTTTGTGTTACTCATCCATTTGAATAATTAACAAAATATAAAAAAGGACAAATGAACTTAAGCATGGTTCGGAAGAATTGTTGTCCCATCAGTTTCTCAGTGCTTGGTAGCACACTAAATTTCACACATGATATGAAATTTATCTATTCATTTATTTATTTATTTATTTTTTATTCAGCTTATACCACAACACTAGCTGTGGCTTTTCAAATTATATAATACATTGCTTTTATACTGGCTAGCAGGAGCACTAAAGAGCACATTTAGACAGGACCTGTATTAAATTAGCACAATTTTTACTGTGATTCTAACCACATAAGGACAACACAACAAACTTCTTACACAGGGCAAAATATCCGGACACACAATTTGTGAAACTACGGGTAGGCAATATAGCCTCAAAATTATATCACACTATTTCAATGAAATTTACTGCAATTGTGTTTCTGAGACTATTGAGTCAAAAAAACAAACAAACAAAAAAAAAGAAAGAACTTCATCTGTGAGAGCAGTTTCGAGGCAGCAGTATTTATTACTGCAAACAAAGTTAAGGATAGCTTAGTCATTTTTTTCCAATGAGCTATTGTCATTGATGGCAGCCATGTAATTCGCAGTGTGAATATATTGCCACAAGATGCCAGGAGTAGCAGTATTATAGTGGAATATTCTTGCATTACAGCAATACGATGACACACCATTAGTCAAACATAAGCACAAAAACAGCCTATGTAATGTTTTCCCTGCTCAGCCCACTCTTGCACAGGAATAAATTACCACCCCAAGTGGAGGGCTTCAAATATCTCACAATCTTGTTCATGAATCATGGCAGAGCAGAGCTTCAGCCTTCATATAGACTGAAGAGCTTGGCCACTTGAGAGGGGCTTGCAGTGGAGCCGCTGCTCTTCCACATTGAAAGGTGACACTTGAGCTTGTTCAGGCATTCAGGTCTCTTGGAAGGCTCTGAGAGGAGGTGTCCAAAGCATGTCTGGCCCCAAGGGAGACGTATGACCCAGAGATTAGCTGGCTTGGCAGCGTCTTGGTATACTCCTTCCAGAAGAGTTAGAGGAGGTGGTCAGGTAAAGGGAGGCCTTGGTTGCAGGGGTAGCCTAGACCTAGCAGAAAATAGATCAGTCCAAATGGATGGACTGTTCTTTTTCCACTGTGGACTGATTGTACAGTTTATATTTTTAATGACTTTTAAAAAAAAACAAGTATTGTTGGAACAGTGCTCTTGGGTCTAAAAGCCTCATCTTTTCTCCTCAAAACACACATCCTTTTACTTTCAAATACACACCTTAAAGCATAACTCATAAGCTGGAGAGGAAATTGCAACTCACTCGTTTAGAAGATCATCCTTTAGCCTGGAAGATTAGTTTTTTGCTCTATAAAAAGCCCTCTGTAAAGCTGGAAGATCTTACTATTCTATACTGAGTGAAGAAGAACCATCCTAGGTTTCTCTTCAGCACTGCAGCCAAAATTGTGCTTTTTAGACCCCATTCCTACAAGACTACTCAAAGAAGCATTATTTACCATTAATTAATGCTTTAAGCTTAAACATAATCAACCTATCTCTATGACTTGAGTACGTAAGACAGGCCTTTAAGCGGTCAGTAACCCAGAAACAGCTTCAGTGAAGGTTACAAATGTGGACAAACAGTGGACTCATCTCTGTGCTTGTCCTCCTAGGCCTCAGTGCAGCATTCCATACTGTTGACCATAATATAATATTACAGCAATTTGAGCGTGCTGTAGGTATTAAAGGTACTGCAGTGCAGTGGCTTAAATCATAGCTAACAGACTCCAATTTGTTAATGCAAATGGAGTCTTCTTTACACACTAAAGTTACCTAGGGAGTTCCACAGGGATACCCAACTTTATTTATCCATGAAGCCAGATAATATACATAAATTATTTAAACTGCAGGAATTTCTTACAGACATAAAGACCTGGATGACCTGATTTTCTGCTTCCAAATTCACATAAAAACTGAGGTTATTGTAGTCTGACCTAAAACTCTAAGTTATTATTGGGATGGTCTTTACCTTACAATATTAAGCGCCTTGAGACAACTGTTGTTGCGATCTGGTGCTACATAAATAAAATTGAGCTGAATTGCTTGCAAGCCAAATAGTTCAAGCTTTGTCTTGTCTGACCATAGCGATATTTTCCACATTTGACCTGGGCATGTGGGCAGCTACAAATTTCAGTTGAGCTTCTTTATTGGTCAACATCCTCTCAGTCCATGACAATGTAAAACTCGCTACAAGTCTTTAGGTAAGTCATTAAAAACGTATGCTGAATCACCATTCCATCCTGAAAAATGAAGTTTAAAGACATTATTAAAAGTGCCAAATTACTATTACATTCATGCCCATGATCCACTGGAGCCACAGTAGTAATGGTAATAACACCAACAAAGAACAACAATATGAAAACTGAAAATGTAAAAATAAATTCCACATTTGCTGAAGTAGTGGGTTTCCCTCACTTTTTGTCATCATGGTTTTGTCATCAAATGTTTGCAGAAATTTGGTTTTATATAGAGTAGGCACTTGATTTTGGAGCACACGGAAGCTGGGTGACACATAGTCAATGATTATTCATTTTGCTGTGTCATTTGTCATCTCCATAACCATATTTAATGCAATATGTCACATCATATAAATTACTTAAATGCACAATGAACCACAGTGTAATCCCAAGCTTTTCACATGCGCTGCACACAATTTAACTCAGTGAAACCACTAGCCCTGATTAGCCACACAAAACCCCTTCAAACAGCAGCAGAACAGGCTTTCTGGCTGCCTCCCACCATAATGACAGGAGGGAGGTCTGACAGAAAGCTGGCCCAACTAACAAGCTAAAGTCTGAAGATGAGTTTACCTGTGTTGGAGCGCCGACGAATGCCAAAGTCCCAGCTGGAGGTGATGTCCATAGACTGAGAGAGGTCACAGGGATGACTGTCTGTCACACTACTGCCCCCCTCATTCAGGAGGCCTGACCCAGTTGACCCAAAGCTGCTACCAGGCACAAGAGAAAGCTGGCACTTCTCAAGATCAACATCCTGATCTATTAGCACCATTTCACACATTCCAGTATCATCACTGGTCACATGAGATTGTCTGATGTGAGCCAGGATAATGGCCGGATTGTCCAAGAATGCCATTTCCTCTGTTTGGCTAAGTGTGTCTTTTCGCTTTGGAAATCTTCTCACCCTCTTGCCTGTATGCCAAAGGGTTCCTTTTCTTTTCTTATCAGTCTCTGTTTGAGAGTGTTACAGCTCTGACTGATGACAAGAGAGGTGTCACCTTTTCCATCTTTTGATGACTATTTTTTCAGGTCCAAGGTAGGCAAAGTAGTCCCTAAGGAGAGCAAAGAAATTGTTATTACATGTTGCAGTCTAGAAGTAGGATTTCAGCTCAATCTTTTAAAACTGATATATTTAAAAACTAAGCTCAATTCACACATCCCAAAGCCCACTTTAACTTCCAACTTTCACAGTTTAAATAAATAAATACAATAAACTAAAACAAGAAGCAAACCTCTGCCAAGGCAGCATTTGCTTTTAAGGGACTAATATTGTATTTTATACAATCTTTTGTTTTTGTTCTTTATGCAGTCCAGATCAAAAGTTTAACCACTTGAAAAATGGGCAAAAAAAAGTAGGGTTTTTTTTTTTCATATTTTGCATGGTTGGATCTTAACAAGGTTCCAAGTAGAGCTTCAACATGCAACAAGAAGGGATGGGAGTGAGACAAAACATTTCTTTTGAGCATGCATTTTATTGAAAACAACACTTAAACTGAAACAGGCTGTTTTACACCCAATCAAAGGTTGAGGACACAGCTAGCTGTTTGATGTGGGACAGTAAACTTTAATGTTTAAATGGATCTATTTTAAAGATGTAGAGCTCTAATGTGCAGCTGCTGCCTTAAAAATCATCAATGGCAGCAAAATCCCACTCAGTGATAAAACTGTTAAGTAGAATTAAAATTATTATTGCTTGCGCCAAATCACCAGATTAAGTAAAGAGTTTTCTCGTCATTTTTAAAAACAGTGATGCATTTTACTGGTATATTTTTATGATAAAGATTTTTAATGCAATTTGATAACATATCTAAAGTATAGGTATCACTCAGAGGGATAATCTTCTATGGAAGAAGAGTCACAAGATTCCTGAAACGCCTATTTTGTGATTGGTCAGATGTCTGCCAGTGCCACACATTTCGTGTGAATGCACAGGGGAGACCCTTCGTTAACACAGTGACTTGATAACCAGCTTTGTGTGATCGGTTATCCTGATCATCAATTTTAGGATATGTGAATCCAGACAATGGAGAGATACCCTAAATATACTGAACACACATAGTTTACCCAACTCCTGCTTCACAGTATAGCCCTCAGCTTGGCTGAAGAGGCTTTAAAAGTCTCAACAGTTAAAACAAAGATTGTCATTTTGCCAATAATCTCTTTAAATGGGTTTGAACTTTGATACCAACAAACAAAAACTGAAGTTTGAATGTCCGTGATATTAACACTGAACATAAAGATGTTGATAATTTCAACATGTAAATAAGAGCTGTAAGCCAGGCCAAAACAACCCCACACTCAAACTAGGTTGAATGAGATACCAACGTTAACACGTCCAATAAAGGATCAGGACCAGAGCACCAAGATTTTTTGTAACTTTAGTAAACAAACGTCAAACTATTAATAACATATTGTTAGGTTTTGAATAGTTCAAATTGTATGCGGCGGGCCTAATCTTACATTAGAAGATCCAGTAATTGCAAAGAGCTTCTAGACGACGCTAACTGCAACTAATGAAAAACTGTAGTGTATTGTCAGGTTTGTCCTTGCTGACAGCTTAAGGGTCTTCTTCTCTAAAGCGAAATGTGTTATGGCGTGTAATGCCAAGTGATACTGTTTGATACCTGCAACAAGCACCTCACGTAATGATTCATCGTAGCTGTTTTTAATGATAGGTGATGTAGCTATTGTCTTTTTTGCTAACCATCGTAGCCGGCTGACTTCAAAGTAATACTTTTTTAAATCGCAGTCCGCCTGCTTAGAGTGGCAAAAAGGTTTATTTTTAGTATCAGGATTGGAAAAATATTTCACCAGAAGCGGTTCAATCTAGTAGCTTGCAAGCTCATTTAAGCTAACGCGACCAGCATTTGGTTGCACCTCCCTTGTTTAAGACGACGTCTTACCTTTAGATGTATCCACCAAGGGAAAGAAACATCCACCATTCTCCATATTATACATGCATAATCATAATAGAGTCAGAAACTCTGTTCATCACGACTAATGTTCCACATTAAAGTCATAATACAAACCAACTCAACCTGGTATGCTCTGCCTAACAACCAACCCACAACCAACCCGGCTATACTTCCGGTTCCGTTACTTCGTGATAAAAGAAAAAAAAGACTGATTTCGTTTTCACAGAAAGCCTCAGTCATCGACATATTTTGCAACATTTTTATCCTTATTACGCTTTTATTAAAATATAACTGTTTATGAAAATATCATGTGACTTCATTTGATTAAGTCTAACATTATTATTATTATTATTATTATTATTATTTAGTTATAATTATAATTGTAAAAAATATACCCGACAGTCAGGGAGGGCATTTTATGTGCTTCGACCTAAAATGAGGTCCATATATATTTGGAAACTGTGTTTTTTTTACCTGTTTACTGAAACATATTCCAATTATTGTTATATAATTGACATGGACATAATATGTAGAATCTCACCTTTCGTCTGAGGGTATCCACTTTTAAACTGGAATGAAGAGTTCAGAAGATTCAGGTCCTTAAAATGTGCCACCCTTTTTTTAAAGACACCAAAAGTAATTGGACAATTGGCTCAAAGGCTGGGGGAGCCTATGGTGAAAGAGTTCATTTCGTTTTGTTCTGCACTGAAATCGATTGGACAGTGTTAACTGCACAGTATTGCAGGCAGCATTTAGTGGAGATGGACAAGCCGCAAGGAAATGCTCCAACGAGCCACGATATAAACATGCCATTATTTGCATCTGTCGCTTTTCCATTGTGTTAATCAGACCCTTCCCAGCTACATCAGCTCAGCAGTGTTGTTGCTGGAATAGTTTAATAAGCATTTGGCTGCATCCTCCTTTGTGTAAGGATGATTGAAGGTATGTTTAAATTCTTCCAAAAAGTCATTAAAGAGATGTGAGTACATTTATCGATTTCGTCAAGCCTGCTAAAGAAAATAAAGTGCTTAATTTATTAATACATGCATAATTTTAAGAGAATGCCGTATAAGCTGTATAATATGTGTATTTGTCACGTTACATGAGAGTGTCTGTTGGTGTGCCCCAGGGTCCGCCCTCTGGGGCGGAGGTTTTGGTGTTGCATCAGATAGCATCACCTCAAGGGTTGTCAGGTCCTGCGCAGATCAACTGTGTGGGGTGATGGAGCACATCTTCGAACTGAGCCTGAGGCTGGGGAGAGTTCAACAGCTCTGGAAAAACCTCTTGTGTTGTACCAGTGCTAAAGACTCCACGTCCCAAGAACTTCAAAGGCTACAGGCCAGTAGCTCTGACATCCTACCTGATGAAGACCCTGGATCAGTTGGTCCTGGCTCAGCTTCAGCCCCTGGTGAGCTCATCACTGAACCAACTTCAGTTTGCCTGCCAACTTGGCATTGGAGTGGATGATGCTGTCACTCTCCTCCTACATCGTTCCCTCTCTCACCTGGAGACTGCTGGGAGCACTGTGAGAATCATGTTCTTTTATTTCTCCAGTGCCTTTAACACTATTATTCCCACAGTCCTTAAGGACAAACTGGAGAATTCAGAAGTGGACCATCATCTCACAACATGGATACTGGACTACCTCAAGAAAGGACAGAGCAGGCTGTACCTGCTGCAGGGGCTCAGGTCTTTTGGATTGATGGGCCCACTCCTGAAGACCTTCTATGGCTCTATGCTCCGGACAACATCCTGGGTTCCTTGGGACACAAAAACCTGTTCTAAACTGCAGCAATTACCCCACTTTGTTTTCCATAACTGGGTGTACTAATTGAAGCTTCTCCTGTGTCTAAAAAATAATAATAGTTATCTGAATACCTAAACAGTTATCAAAATACAATAGCTATAATAACATGCTCAATCATCCAGGTAAGTAAGTTGGACTACAGACGAAAGTTTGAGCCTGTTTCAGCAATGCTAAGCCCCCAGCATCCAACATCAACATGGAGGGGAGGAAGGCACTCACATCACTTATAATGACAATAACATTATCTGGCAGACAAGGGTAGGTGCACGGTTGTGCACCAGAAAGATTATCATGAGAAAATGTTGTCACTGCTCAGTGACAAAAATACTTATGAGCCCCTGAAACGAGACCCAGGAAGTGGTTACAGGAAGAAGGTGATAGATTGTCTCAAGCAGTTAGAACAAGAAACTGCTATTGACTGGATCTCATACCACATCTCATACCAGGGGAATCTACACTAAGTCTGTATATGGTTTACCTGGTGTACCAATTGTCTGTATGATCAACTCAGTCACCTATAACATTCCAAGGTTTCTGATTTGAAAACACTATGCCCAGATGAAAAGAATCAACCTTTTGGGATTTGTTGCATGGTGGACACAAAAATGTACATTAGCAGTTAAACAACAGAATAAGGCTTTCAAAAGATTTTAAAAAATGTTCCCAAAATCTAATAAACTACAAAAAGAAACAAAGAGACTTTCAAAGAGACTCAGGGCATATAGTTTTTGCTGATATTTTTACATTTTTGAAGGAGACGGGAATTTTAAAAAGAAATGTATTTGGCGGTACTATAGATTCTGTGCTATACTCCAATCTAAAAGGTGGCGGTATTGCACCTAGAAGTTATTTGCCAACCGCCAAAAAAACAGGGGAAGAAGAAGAAGAAGAATTTCGCTACTTGCCAACCAATAAATATTAAGAAGAAGAAGAAGACCGCGACGACTCCTCCGAATCCGAACGAGTTCTTTCCGCTTTTCGAACAATGATATCTTCCTGAAACCGCTAGCTGGAAAACTGTTGTGCAGATATGCACAGAATAGGTTGTGTTTAGCACTGGTTTGATGAATAAGGCAATTTTCTAACAATGCGAGCTTTTCCAAAGCTGTGAAACGACCTAACCAAACAGAACACTGAGGAAAATTTTCGGGAACCTCTCACATCCAACTGTTAGCCTGTTTCGGTAAGTGGTTAACCCAGTTAGATTGCTAACATTATCATTTATTGCAAATCCTGTGTCTTCTCAAGAATGTGATACGTGAAGCTGCCTTTGGTGGTGTAATTGACTGAGGTATGTGATATAAGCGCTTAAACGATCCAAGGGATAACAGACCGTTGGCTGGCCAGTAAAACCATAGCTGACGTCTGTGGTCGGTTGCAGCTGGCGTGTGGAAGATGCACTATGTTACCCGACTAGCTTGTTAGCTTGATCGCTTATTTATTATTTCACAGTTAGAGTTGACAAACGAAGTCGAGTTATTGTCGCACAATAAATAATTTAGTTATGGCTGTTGTTAGTAATTTGTGTTAAACCTACGAATCAATGCGTAACTTGTCCTGTATGAGGAGAACTTTTGAGTGACATCTTTTTATCTCATTGCACCACTGGAATTTTGAGTGTTAGGACGTAGAAGAGAAATCCAGTCCTTTGCAGAGGAGCTCACTGGAGACCAAAAAAAGCAAATTTATGTCCTTATTACGTAAGCCGTTTGTTTATACCCCAGATTATTTTGTGACTTATGTAAAATAAGTTGCATCAAGATTTAAAAAATATGGCAATAGAAGTTTTTTCTCACAAGCCAATAAAAATGTACATGGGCCATTAAAACTCTGAGCCATTGTCCTGAGGGTTGTTTGGTTGGACACAGTTCAGTTCAGTTCAATTCAATTTTATTTATATATCACAACAAAAGTCGCCTCAAGGCGCTTCATAGATACAGAGAAAAACCCAACAATCATATGACCCCCTATGAGCAAGCACTTTGGCGACAGTGGGAAGGAAAAACTCCCTTTTAACAGGAAGAAACCTCTGGCAGAACCAGGCTCAGGGAGGGGCGGGGCCATCTGCTGCAACCGGTTGGGGTGAGAGAAGGAAGACAGGATAAAAGACATGCTGTGGAATAGAGCAGGGCGATATGGCCAAAAATATTTATCACGATATATATTTGAAAATTTGCGATAACAATATAACTGACGATATAATTGATGCGAGACAAAATACAACTCCACAACATTACTAGCACAAAAAGACAACCTTCCATTTATTTTCACTTAAACAAGAAGCTGGTTTTTATGTACATTAAAGCTTTATAAAAATGTAACAGTGCAAATGCAAATTCCTTGCTGAAAGTTTAACCAAAAGGCATTTCCAGTAGAAATGGGCTGACATATCCTGAGCATAACCATGTATAATATCCACTGAAGTTAAAAAGAGGTGATTTGCAACATTAAACTGCAGTGTGCAGTACGTATTTTTCGGACCATAAGGTGCACGGGATTATAAGGCACATTAAGCGAAACAAAGCAGTCAGATAAATCAAACTTTATTAAACTCATTCTTCTTGCTTCCTCCACTTCTGTACCATTGATTCATTAATGTTGAATTCTCTGGCAGCTGCTCTATTCCCATGTTGTTGCAGTATATTAATGACTAACCTCGTATTGTGGATGGATTATCTCAGTTGTTCTCCTGACTGAAGTTTGGTCCGTTTACAGCATCCTGCCATGCGATTGCATTTGTCTCTAACCATGAGGAACCTTTACGTTAACTTTTATAAGTGGAAAAGTGTTAGTGTTCGTCCTCCAGCTTCACTGTTTATGTTATGCTAACATAGCTGTGTCGCTAGCGATCACGTAGCACATCATTATATACCAGCTAGCCCAACTTCAGTAACCCTACAAACGTCACTGCTGTTTAGTTTCCTGTCTTCATTTATGTTGGAAGTGATAGCAGAGCTGTACGTTTGATTTTTTTTCAGAAATCTCTCAGTCAGAACATGCTATATCATGCTTAGGTAACTAGCGAAACTAGCGAGCTAACTTCCGCTAGCTTCCTGCTAACTTCTAACTCTGTTAAATGTAATAAATTTTGTTTTCATGGATGCCTGGAAGTTAAACTTCATAGTTACACCTGGTAAAGCAGCAATGCTGATTGTTTTTATTAAAGATGAAAGAATTTAGACAGTTTTTAACTCGCAGTGATGCTGCAGTGTTGTTTGACATGAAAAAGACGGAGTTTAGGACCCAGATTACTCCCAGCTTTAAGAGCATCTTAGTCCGACAAATACGACAATAACGACGGCCGCTTGCACGTTCTGCAAAAAAATGTGCTTTGTCTGTATCTGACGGACAAACACCAAATCAGTTCCACATCACTGAAGTTGCACCATTTTTACAAACCAATTCTGGTTCATCTGTTTCACTCAACAATCGGCCATGTGCGTATGAAAACAAAGGCACTGCGCATGCGCGTTTTACTCATATTCTATCGCGATATTTCATTTTCCTATCGTTGCCTAACATTATACCGGTATTACCGTGAATGGTATAATATGGCCCAGCCCTACTGTGGAAGAGAGACAGAGGTTAATAACAGATATGATTCAATGCAGAGAGGTCTATCAACACATAGTGCGTGATAAAGGTGACAAGAAAGGAAAAACTCCAATGCATCATGGGAATCCCCGGCAGCCTACGTCTATTGCAGCATAACTAAGAGAGGATTCAGGGTCACCTGGTCCAGCCCTAACTATATGCTTTAGCAAAAAGGAAAGTTTTAAGCCTAATCTTAAAAGTTGAGATAGTGTCTGTCTCCCGAATCCAAACTGGAAGCTGGTTCCACAGAAGAGGGGCCTGAAAACTGAAGGCTCTCCCTCCCATTCTACTTTTAAATACTCTAGGAACAACAAGTAGGCCTGCAGTGCGAGAGCGAAGTGCTCTAATAGGGTGATATGGTACTACAAGGTCATTAAGATAAGATGGGGCCTGATTATTTAAGACCTTGTATGTGAGGAGCAGGATTTTGAATTCAATTCTGGATTTAACAGGAAGCCAATGAAGGGAAGCCAAAACAAGAGAAATATGCTCTCTCTTTCTAGTCCCTGTCAGGACTCTTGCTGCAGCATTTTGGATTAGCTGAAGGCTTTCCAGCAAGTTTTTTGGACGTCCTGATAATAATGAATTGCAGTAGTCCAGCCTGGAAGTAATAAATGCATGAACTAGTTTTTCAGCGTCACTCTGAGACAGGATATTTCTAACTTTAGAGACACTGAATTACTATTTATAATTATTATTATTGACATCTACTGGGGATGGATCAGTTTACAAAATCTGTGGTTCTGTTCATAGCACAGTTTTGGGGTCACAGTTTTTGATTCAATTTGGTATATCTTGGCTCTTGTAAGTTAGTGCTCTAATACAGTGATACCATACTTTAAGATCATTAAGATACGCATCTGGTTATATACAATATTTTGGAGATATTTAAGGTCTTATGAGGAGGTGAACTATTTAAACATTTTAAAAGACCTGTTTTTTGTCTTTTGAATATTTATTACTGCTCATTAATAAGACAAAAGTATTTCTTATTCGATTTTTGATGCAATAATAGATACTCAATTACTAAAATGATCTAAGCCCCAGTACAGTCTCTACTTATCTGAAAAAAAGAAATGCTCTTATATAACTATCATTAGCTTACAGCTTTAAGTGTTTAAGGTATGTGCTAACTAAAAATAAAGACAAGATGATAGTTTATTAAATTTTAATGAAATTTGCAGATTGTTTCGGTGGAGTTTAATAAACTCCTTGCTATCTAAAATATAACAGGACACCGGAGTATATTCTTGAGCATCTCACACTTCTGATAATCAGTTGTCTGTTTGACGTTTACTCAGCTGTGTAAAAACTTTAACCTCAGCCAAACTGATTTACTCAGGAACAAATGAAATACTGAAAAAAGCCAAACAATAACATTTTTAAGTTATCTAAGTGACTTATATATCATGTTTAACCTGAGTAGCGAAAGACGGCAGTGGGTTTGAAAACGATTTGCCGTGAGTCCAGTGTTCTCACGGGCTCTAGTGAGCTATCGAGCTAGTGGGTAACAGACGTCTCCGAAAACGTCGGAGCGCTTTTGAAAATATGTGGTGTCTTGATAAACTGAGCAGATATTTGAGGTTTACACAGCTACATTCTTGCCTGAAAATATGTTAAACGTTTATTTTGTGACCCAGAAAGAATAATAAGAGTAATATTAAAACTAATTAGCTGCCGCCATTGTTGACAACTGAGCAGGGCTGCGCTATGAATTGTGGGACACAGCTTCTTCTTCTTCGGGGTTTAACGGCAGCTGGCATCCTTGTACATGCAGTGCTGCCATCTTCTGTTTCAGTCCGTTATTACACTCTTAAATCCTACTACTTATTCCTGCATCTTTCAGGATCTTACAAAGCTTCAAACGACGCGTCAACTATTAAATTAGTCGTCAATGATTTTGATAGTCGACGTAATCGTGACTAGTCGACTAATCGTGGCAGCCCTAATTAGGATGGATAAGAACAACTACATAGATGGACTTAGAAGCTGACACTGAACAGACAGCATACAATGATAACATGAAGCAGCTCTACGACACAAGCAAGAAATTGTGTGGGAAGCACAGCAAGCCAGAACAAGGACAAGGAGGGAAAGGCCATCACAGGACTAGTGCAGCAGATGAAAAGATGGTCTGAACACTTTGAGGATCTCCTGAAGAGACCTGCACCACCAAATCCACCAGACATCAATCCAGCCAACGAATATCTCCCCATTAACTGCAGCAGACCAACCAGAGAAGAGATCAGGAAGTCCATCACCCTAATGAAGAACAGGAAGGCTGCTGAACCTGGCGATATACCAAAGCAGATTTGGAAGCACCAGTGGAGTTGCTGTATACACTCGTCTAGAAGCTCTGGGGGAAAAAGAGGAGTAACCACCCCAAGAAGGGTGACCTCAGCAGCTGTAACAACTACAGGGCCATCGCACTCCTGTCAGTAACAGACAAGGTCTTCTTTTTTTTTCTTTTTTTTTTTTTGCCTGTCCTGTTTGGCTCTTTTGCCATCAGAATTGTTGTCTAAAGGCAAAGAAAGATGCCCAACGGGTTTACTTTACCAAATTGACCATCCCGGCCTTGCCGTAATGGTCCATTTGATTCACCTTTTATTGTTTATTTTATTTTCACTTCAACGTGGGGACAGACACCCCCCTGGTGACATACCCCTACTCCAAGGTCCTGCATGTGTGGGTGGTTGTGGTGGAGCGGGAAGAGGGAGGCAGCTGGAGATGGGGAGGAAGGAAGGGGGGGCAAGTGACCCCTCCCTGGGGCCAGCTCCCCCGCTGACCCCAGTAGGCACCCCCATACTCCGCGACCCGCCAGGGAAAGGGGGCCCAGGCCCATCCAGACCGGGGCCCAGCGCAGCAGCGCCTCCCGGCCCCACAGAGCCCGGGACAGTCCACCCAACCCCACCACAGAGAAAACCGCACCCACCCCACCATCCACTCATCTTCCAGACTACATAAGACAATAAACACCCAGGCTGAGATCTTCCTCCACCTCTCCTGTATCTCCCCCTCCTGCAGAGAGAGCCCCTGAGGAGAGGAAAGCTCCTGCAAGATGTGACGATCTTCCCCACCAGTTGAAGAGCCCCCCAGGTGGCTCGATGCACCGGCGGCACCCTGCTCCAGGGCTGGTCCCCCATGCACCCACCCACCCACAACCCCGGCAACACACCAACCAGGACCCAAGCCCCCGAGGCCTGGCCCGGGCCCCAGCCCAGAGACGGAGCGCCCCCAGAACCTCACGCCCATCCCGGACCCACCCAGGGGCAGCCAGGCTACCAGGTCAGTAACCCACGTCCGTCAGCACAGACCCTCCCCTAGCCCCGCTGCACGCAGCCGCGAGGAAACAGTCACCTGAGAGCCAACAGAGCCCCTAACCGGACATGACCGCTACCCCGGGTTGAGCCCCCCAAGGAAGATGCCTCCGGGGAACCCCCCGACGCCCTAAGCCTGTCCCTACCCCCACACCAATCACAACAGTGAAGGCGGGACCAAACTATGACCCCCCCACCCCCACTAGGTGATGGAGCTGATCAAAGGAGCCCAGAGCAATTGATCTGATGTGGTGGCAGAGGCTGTATCAAGACTAATGTAATCTAATAGATAATTTCTATATTGGTTAGAATTAAGATTATTTTTATTTTTCCAGTTCATGAGGACTGTTTTCTTGGCTATGCATAGGGCAGTGAAAACCATATGGGCGATATTCTTTTCTGAAGTGACATTATCTAAGCTGCCCAACAAACACACTAAGGGGGAAGTTGGAATGTTACATTTCAGACACTTCGATAAGTCTTCACATATCTCGCGCCAAAACTTCTGAACTGGTGGACAGAACCAAAGAGCGTGGATATAATTGTCCGGTGAATTGGTTTGGCAGTGTGAGCAGTTGTTGGTAGACGTAAAGCCCATCTTGAACATCCGATGACCTGTATAGTGCACTCTATGTAATATTTTGTATTGAATTAATTGAAGACTGGGATTTCTAATTAGATGAAAGGTTTTTAAGCAAATCTGAGACCAGAAGTTTAGGTCTAAGTTAACTGATAAATCCGCTTCCCATTTTGCAATAGGAAGTGATATTGATTCATCTGTTTTAGAAAGCATTCTGTATATTTTGGATAGTAATTTGGGGGTTTTAAGAGTAAGAAATTGAACCACACTTGGTGGTGTTTGTAGTTCAACTTGACCCGGTTTAAATTTCTTTTTTACTATGGATTTAATTTGTTGATATTCTAAAAATCTTTTCTTGTTGATCCCATATTGTGTAACTAGTCCGTCAAATGAAATAAATTCTGTTCCTTCTAGTATATGTTCTAAATATTTGATTCCTTTACCACTCCAATCTGAAAAGTTGATCATATTATTGTTTTGTAATATGTCAGGGTTGTTCCAGATAGGTGTACGTTTGCATGGGATTAATGAAGACGCCGTCAATTTTAGAAACTCCCACCATGCTGTCAGAGAAGAGCTGATGTTGATGCTTTTAAAGCATTCATGTCGTTGGATGTTTGAGCTGATAAATGGTAGGTCTGAGATCTCTAGATTATTGCAAAGTGCTTGTTCTACATCTAGCCAAGGTTCATCTAAGAGGGTATGTTTTAGCCATCCTGAGATAAACTGAAGCCTGTTGGCTAAGAAGTAGTACTGAAAGTTAGGCAGTTCTAGTCCTCCTTTATCCTTGGTCTTTTGTAGTGTTTTTAAGCTTATACGTGGGGGTTTATTTTTCCAAAGGAATTTGGACATACATGAATCTAGAGATCTGAACCAATCTTGTGGCGGTTTAGTTGGGATCATTGAGAATAAATAATTTATTTTTGGTAAGACCATCATTTTTATAGCGGCAACCCTTCCCATGAGTGATATGGGTAGACATTTCCATCTAGCCAGATCATCTTCTACCTTCTTTAAAACTGGGATATGGTTTAATTTAGTTAGATCTGCAAGCTTGGGAGAAACATTAATACCTAAATATTTTATATTTCCCGATTGCAGTGGTGTAGAAGAGGAATTATGGAGGGAGCAATTAATCGGTAGAACTGTAGATTTTGACCAGTTAATTGAGTAATCTGATATTCTTGCAAAAGAGTTTATCAATTCAGTCACCCCAGAGACATTGGTTTGTGAATTTTGGAGAAAGAGTAACACATCATCCGCATAAAGGCTGATTTTATGTTCCACGTTCTTGCATTTTATGCCCTTAATTACTGAATTCTGTCTAATTGCTGCTGCTAGGGGTTCAATAAAAATTGCAAACAGTGAAGGGGAGAGTGGGCATCCCTGCCTGGTGCCCCTCAAGAGACAGAAGCTGGAGGATGTCTGGTCATTTGTTCTAACACAAGCTGTTGGGGAATTATATAATATTTTTAACCAGTTTATGAAAGAGGATCCAAAACCAAATTTGTGTAAAGTTGCAAATAGAAATTTCCAGTTAACTCTGTCAAATGCTTTTTCTGCGTCTAAAGAGAATATTGTAGTTTCTAGGTTTTTACTGTATGAGTAGTCTATCAAATTAAGTAATCTACGTGTATTTGTTGATGAGTGCCTACCTTTTATGAAACCAGTTTGGTCAGGATGAATTAAGAGGGGGGTTATTTTCTCCAGTCTCTTTGAGAGAGCTTTGCAGATTATTTTAAGGTCTACATTTATAAGGGATATTGGACGATAGCTTGAGGGATATACAGGGTCTTTGCCTGGTTTAAGCAGGAGATTAATGTTTGCAGAATTCATATTTGATGGAAGTCTGCCCTTTTCTTTAATTTCCAACAACGTTCTGTAGAAAACTGGTGCTAGAATCGACCAGAATTCTTTGTAGAATTCTGCAGGAAAGCCGTCTGGACCTGGAGCCTTATTATTGGGCATACTTATCAGGGCTTCCTGGAGTTCACCTGGTGTCAGTGGTGAATCCAGTGCCATTGCTTGAGTGTCCAATAATTTTGGAAGAGTTATGTTGTCCAAAAACTGATCAATTTCTTTTTTAGATGGTTTATTTGTGGTGAATAGAACGTTTTATAGAAATCCCTGAAAATGTTGTTTATTTGTATCGGATCATATATTGTGTTCCCAGATGAATCTTGAACAGCACATATAGTTGTTTTTTCTTTATTTATTTTTAGCTGGTTTGCTAGAAATTGACCGGATTTATTACCATGTTCATAATTTTGTAGGCGTAGTCTCTGTACTAAGAATTTTGTTTTTTTTTATCAATTATCTCATTTAATTCTAGTTTTGTTTTGCGTATTTTGTTCAATGTTTCCTGATCTTGGTGGGACGCGTAGGCTTCTTCTAGTGATTTGATGTTTTTTTCTAATTCCTGAATATTTTTGTTTTCTTTTTTCTTTTTATGTGATGAGAAAGAAATTATTTTACCTCTCATCACAGCTTTCCCTGCTTCCCATAGAACAGAAGCTGATGTTTCGGGAGTGTCATTATAGTCCAAATATGAAGTCCACTCTTTTTTAAAATATTTAATAAAGTGTTCATCTTTAAGTAGTGATATATTAAATCTCCAGTTTTTTCTTGGCGTAGTATTATTCTTGTGCATTAGTGTTAAAGATACAGGACCATGATCGCTGACAGCTATAGGGTGAATCTCAGTGTCTGAAATGTCGTTCAGCAGTGAGCTGCTGAACCTTGAACGACAAGGTCTTCTATCGGGTCGCTACTGTGGGATGAGCAAGCAGGCTTCCGACAGAATTGATCAAGCACAGATTAGACCGCAGTGCTACGCGTCATAGTTGTGTTTGACAGTGTGGACCGAGAAACTCCTCTGATACTATAGCATCCCAGCCAACATGGTCAACAGTCTGTCAGTCTGCCCCAAGGCAGCTGTGGCTACAACTATAGCTTGCCTCCACCAGTGTGTGAATGTGAGAGTGAATGAATAGTGGAATTGTAATGCGCTTTTAGGGTCTCGAAAAGCCCTATATAAATTCAATCTATTATTATTTATTATTATTATTATTATTATTATTATTATTATTATTATGATCAAGGGTTCATATGAGGGCATGACCTGCAGAGTGATCCATGGAGGGCAGCTCGTCAACAGCTTCCAAGACCAGAATCCAACAGAAGGTCAAAAGCTAGCAAATGTGTCCTCCTGATTGAATTGAATTTTTTAATTACTGACTCTGTCTCTTTTCCTTCAACAGAGCTTGAACTACTTCATTTAAATAGTCTTTAAGTACCGGTACATGTGTATTAGAAAGAGGTTTTTTATTTTTTTCCTAGCATGCAGAACCATTCCTGTAATCACCATTAAAACCTTTACTGGGAAAAAGTGGGAGTGAGATGTGTCTATTACACATTTCTCTGTGATACTGGGTTGAGGCGGAGATTGGTCTGCTGCAGTTAATGGGGAGATATTTGTTGGCTGGATTCATCAAACCACCTAATCAACAAACTCCAACATCAAGAAAAGTGAACTTTGTAGTTGCTCCATCCACAATTGTTTGTTTTATACAGGAAACCTCCTTGGTAAAGCTGCAGAAGTTGCATTAAAAAATGCAGCTGAACTGTTAACTTGATATTCTATTCAATTCAATTCAATTTTATTTATATAGCGCCAAATCACAACATAAGTCGCCTCAAGGCGCTTCATAGATACAGAGAAAAACCCAACAATCATATGACCCCCTATGAGCAAGCACTTTGGCAACAGTGGGAAGGAAAAACTCCCTTGATACCATGTTTAAAATGCGCAGCTTGTTGACGGCTGACATTCCACTTTCTGTCGCCGTGATACCTGCAGCAAGCAGAGGGGACTTTAAAGAGGGGCAGGGGGTGTGCTAGACCAGTCTTTTAATAATTATTTTTCAAAATTAAAGTGAAGTGAAATAAAATGTTAATATTTAAAAATATAAAGGATTTGTTTGTTTTGTTTTTGTTTTTTGCAGGCCAATAAAAATGTACAGGGGATAGTAAAACTCAGTCACTGACCTGGGGCTGTTATATTAGACACTGTGAATTATTAGCATTCATTATTAAAATCTACGCCATTGTAATATCCTGTTTTCAGCCCACCAAATTTTGCATCAAAGCTCAGGGTAAATGTCCAAATGCTCACTATTCTTCATTGGAGCCCCCACATACTCTTAAAGCCTTATTCATTCACTAACACACACAGATGCAGAAAAATGTACACATGAACACACATCTACCTCATCCAGAAGATACAATACTACAGTAATACGAGGGTTTATATGGGCTCAAAATGTGGTCATAAATATTTTGTACTTGTAAAAAAGATTTGTGTGTGCGTAAAAAAGATTTGTATGTGTAAAAAGAATTTGTGTGTGGACTTAGAATAAAAAACCCCTGCAAGTTACAAGTACAGATTTTTGACCCTATTTTTCTTCCCTTCATCTGATTGGTCAATGTCATGTCAATCACAAATGTAACAATCCAATCAGAGAACAGATGGGTTTGGCTGTCGGAGGGGCGCTTTTTTGAACTGCAGGTCCTTGAAGGGTGATACCGTTTGAAGCTGGAGGATCGCTATATAAATATCCGATAGCAGCTAGGTCCCCTAACTTTCAGTAGCTGTTGAAAGGAAAAAGTTGTGGTATATCAGTGGTTAGAAATAACATTATTACTTTAGGATTAGTTTAACACAAAGTCAGGGCTGACCCAGGACCATTGCTGTGAGTCACAGTGCGCAGCATAAAAGTCCTTTCACATCGGATGCAGGATACGCTGCTAACTAAAAGCAAAGGATCCAGAATTTGTTATGCTGGCTGCTGGGCTCTGTGGGTTTTTGCAGCAGCTCTACCTGTACTAGATGCACCTGCTCCTTGTCTTTTCTATCTCTGACTTTATGTCCTCTACAAGAGTTTGTTTTTTTTGCTGGTTCTTCAAATGTTCAATAAAAACATGTATGCTAATTCATAACGAAGAAAGCTTTGTAATGAAGACTGTCATTTCCAAAACACTGCCCGCCCCCACCCCGCGGTCCGCAGCGCTGTTGAAAAGGCTGTGGAAGTCCCTGTATTAAACACGTAGACCTGTGACATAAAAATCACCAAACTTGGACGACCACAGACTGTTTTCCTTCGTGGTGATGAAGGAAAACGCTGGGTTGGCATGTAAAAGGGCATTTATTCCCTTCAAAGACCTGCAGTTCAAAAAAAGCGCCCCTCGACAGCCAAACCCATCTGTTCTCTGATTGGATTGTTACATTTGTGATTGACATGACATTGACCAATCAGATGAAGGGAAGAAAAATAGGGTCAAAAATCTGTACTTGTAACTTGCAGGGGTTTTTTTTCTAAGTACAGATTTTTGACCCTATTTTTCTTCCCTTCATCTGATTGGTCAATGTCATGTCAATCACAAATGTAACAATCCAATCAGAGAACAGATGGGTTTGGCTGTCGAGGGGCGCTTTTTTTGAACTGCAGGTCTTTGAAGGGAATAAATGCCCTTTTACATGCCAACCCAGCGTTTTCCTTCATCACCACGAAGGAAAACAGTCTGTGGTCGTCCAAGTTTGGTGATTTTTATGTCACAGGTCTACGTGTTTAATACAGGGACTTCCACAGCCTTTTCAACAGCGCTGCGGACCGCGGGGTGGGGGCGGGCAGTGTTTTGGAAATGACAGTCTTCATTACAAAGCTTTCTTCGTTATGAATTAGCATACATGTTTTTATTGAACATTTGAAGAACCAGCAAAAAAAACAAACTCTTGTAGAGGACATAAAGTCAGAGATAGAAAAGACAAGGAGCAGGTGCATCTAGTACAGGTAGAGCTGCTGCAAAAACCCACAGAGCCCAGCAGCCAGCATAACAAATTCTGGATCCTTTGCTTTTAGTTAGCAGCGTATCCTGCATCCGATGTGAAAGGACTTTTATGCTGCGCACTGTGACTCACAGCAATGGTCCTGGGTCAGCCCTGACTTTGTGTTAAACTAATCCTAAAGTAATAATGTTATTTCTAACCACTGATATACCACAACTTTTTCCTTTCAACAGCTACTGAAAGTTAGGGGACCTAGCTGCTATCGGATATTTATATAGCGATCCTCCAGCTTCAAACGGTATCACCCTTCAAGGACCTGCAGTTCAAAAAAGCGCCCCTCCGACAGCCAAACCCATCTGTTCTCTGATTGGATTGTTACATTTGTGATTGACATGACATTGACCAATCAGATGAAGGGAAGAAAAATAGGGTCAAAAATCCGTACTTGTAACTTGCAGGGTTTTTTTTTTTCTAAGTCCACACACAAATCTTTTTTATGCATACAAATCTTTTTTTATGCACACACAAATCTTTTTTATGCACACACAAATCTTTTTTATGCACACACAAATCTTTTTTACGCACACACAAATTCTTTTTTACGCACACACAAATTCTTTTTTACGCACACACAAATCTTTTTTTACGCACACACAAATTCTTTTTACACATACAAATCTTTTTTATGCACACACAAATCTTTTTTACACATACAAATCTTTTTTACAAGTGCAAAATATTTATGACCACATTTTGAGCCCATAGGTTTAGATTTTTGTGAAAGTGTTCAGTTAAACTGCACCATCACAAAAACTTCTGTGAATATATTCTATTAGCCTCATCTTATTGTATATATGTGTGTTTTTATCTCTCACTGAAATTGACTTTTGTTATCGCTTGATGTTATCATTTTCCGTATAATTTTTTGGCACTATCCTATGGATACTTAAGAATCTGGATTTTTTTTTTTCCTTTTTTTTTCTTTATTGGAAAACTTTATTTTCCAAGCAAATATGATTTAAAACAGTGGGGTTTTTTGGGGGACGGATGCTGCAACAATGTAACTCCACTTAATGCAGTAACCTGAGCTGTCCATGAAAGTGACCAGTCACATTAGGACACTTTCTTTGCTTTCTTTGGGCTTCCCCTCCAAACAGTCACAAATCTAATGATTTAAGCAAGCAGGATTCACATCAGAGTTGTGCCCAAGAAATTAAATTATTTGCTCGGATTATATTTTTTCCCTTTGTGACTTATGGTACAAAAAATTATTCCATACTATAAGTTCAAAACGGTTAGATCGGAGCTCAGTAAGTAGAGTAAAAAAATTTCCCCTGTATGAACAGCAGAGAAAAGTACATGTCTTATCTTACCAATCAATCCTGATGTTTATTCCCGTTCTCCCATTGTCCTACTTTCTGTTTTCCAATAATGTCATCTGTGGGGATTTTTATTGCAGATCTCTATAAAGATGCCTGAGGTTCGGGACCTTTCTGAAGCTTTGCCAGAGATGCCAATGGACCCAATCACTGGAGTCGGAGTAGTAGCCTCTAGAAATAGAGCACCCACTGGATATGATGTGGTAAGCAACATAACATAACTCAAGAATGATTGGTCAGAATTGCCAAATACCAGAATTTTTCCCACACTATTAGATTTTATTTTTTGCAGTAACAGAAATATCTAATTTGCACATTTATGTACTTGTGTGTGCGCATGAAAGGAGGCACTTACATGCTTTCTTAAATTAATTAAATTTCTTAAATATTCTATTGTGACAAAAATAATTGAGCAACAATCGCATGTGTTCCCAGTGAGGGCTTCTCTCGTGGATAAACTCCAACATCTGACATACAAACCTGTTTTTGATTTGGTGCACATTCTGGTTAGCAAAATGGTTAGCTGGTTGTTAGGAAAATATAAGCAGTGACTGAACTTCAGTGATGCACAAATTCCTTTTTTTTTTTTTTTTTTTTTTTTTTTAAACTTGCCAATAGTGATTCTGGGTTGTTTTTTATTTTTATTTTTATTTTTTATTTTTCTGTTCACCCAATTCCAAATGTCTATGGAAAAACACATGTATTATTCTCTGTGTATATGATGATAGCCCAGACTTAAGAGTGTTTTGCTGTGAATTAGTCTTCATGTATTAGGTGGATGACAGCGTGTGTTTGCCAACAGTAGCAGCTGCTTTAGCATTTGTAGCAACTTTTTACCTGGTAGTTTACAGTTAAAGAGGAGCAGAATCACTATCCTTCTTTCCTGTGAAATAAGGGATGTGCATGACTTGTTAACCAAGCAACTAATCGTTGCTATTGTCACTAGTCAGTACAAGACGTAGTAATCATTTAACCTAATTGCTATCATTTTAATTGATGCGAAGTGATGGTAAATTGTTGTGCCTAAATGTTATACAGCCATGTGCTGCCATTTGTGGCATCATTGTTGAGAAACTCCATTAATCTGTTAATTTTGGGCTAATGTATTGTTGTTAGTTCTTTCATAAGCGAAAGGAAAAGATTGAGGATACGAATAACGAAAATGGGCTTTCCGTTAGAATAAGATTAATAGTTCAATTATTTGTGTGGGGTTCAGAGTAGGGCTGCCACGATTAGTCGACTAGTCACGATTACGTCGACTATCAAAATCATCGACGACTAATTTAATAGTCGAGAATTCATAGCGCGGCCTTGCTCAGTTTCCAACAATAGCAGTAGCTAGTTAGTTTTAACATTACTCTTATTATTCTATGTGGGCCACAAAATAAACGTTTAAAATATTTTCAGGCGAGAATGTAACTGTGTAAACCTCAAATATCTGCTCGGTTTATCAAGACACCACATATTTTCAAAAGCGCTCCGACGTTTTCGGAGACGTCTGTTACCCACTAGCTCGATAGCTAGCCGGGGGCAAGGCTCACTAGAGCCCGTGAGAACACCAGACTCACGGCAAATCGTTTTCAAACCCACTGCCGTCTTTCGCTACTCATGTTAAACATATATAAGTCACTTAGATAACTTAAAAGTGTTATTGTTTGGCTTTTTTCAGTATTTTATTTGTTCCTGAGTAAATCTGTTTGGCTGAGGTTAAAGTTTTTACACAGCTGAGTAAACATCAAACAGACAACTGATTATCAGAAGTGTGAGATGCTCGAGAATTTACTCCGGTGTCCTGTTATATTTTAGATAGCAAGGAGTTTATTAAACTTCACCGAAACAATCTGCAAATTTCATTAAAATTTAATAAACTATCATCTTGTCTTTATTTTTAGTTAGCACAGACCTTAAACACTTAAAGCTGTAAGCTAATGATAGTTATATAAGAGCAGATGCTGCTGGTGCAATAAGCTGTACGTTTTACGTCCAATGGATGATGATCTGATTAGTGGACTAATCGCAAAAATAATCGGTGACTAGTCGACTATCAAAATAATCGTTTGTGGCAGCCCTAGTTCAGAGTAGAGCTGCTGCTCCTTGATGAAAGGAGCCAGTGTAGGTGTAAGATAAAGGTGTTTCCTCTCTTACCGGGAGATGGTCCAGGGTAAAGATAAGATAAGATAAGATAACCTTTATTAGTCCCACACGTGGGAAATTTGTTTTGTCACAGCAGGAAGTGGACAGTGCAAAAGTTATGAGGCAAAAATTAGAATACAATAAGAATAAATACAGTACACAACTGTACAGAATAGAATAAAATAAAATACTATATACAGTAGAATAAAATAAAAATAAATATACAATAAGATAAAAATAGAATACAAATACAAATACTATATACAACTGAGTAAAAATACAACGATGACAGAAAGGATTATTGCACTTAGTATTATTGCATATGTATGGATGTGTGTGCTTGATCAGTTAAAGTCTTTATTATGGAGTCTGACAGCAGTGGGGAGGAAAGACCTGCGAAATCTCTCCGTCCCACACCGTGGGTGCCGCAGTCTCCCACTGAAGGAGCTGCTTAGTGCTGTCACAGTCTGCTGCATGGGGTGGGAGATGTTGTCCATCAGGGATGACAGCTTAGCCGCCGTTCTCCTGTCACTCACCACCTCCACTGGGTCCAGAGGGCATCCTAGAACAGAGCTGGCCCTTCGGATCACCCTGTTCAGTCTCTTCCTGTCCCCAGCAGAGATGCTGCCGCCCCAGCAGACCACGCCATAAAAGATAGCAGAAGCCACAACAGAGTCATAGAATTTCTTCAGGAGGGGGCCCTCCACTCCAAACGACCTGAGTCTCCGCAGCAGGTACAGCCTGCTCTGCCCTTTCCTGTAGAGGGCGTCTGAGTTATGAGTCCAGTCCAGTCTATTGTTCAGATGAACACCAAGGTACCTGTAGCTGTCCACAGCCTCAATGTCCATACCTTGGATGTTCAGTGGTTGCAGTGGAGAATGCTTGTGCCTGCGGAAGTCTACCACCAGTTCCTTGGTTTTACTGGCGTTGATCTGGCGGTAGTTCAGCTGGCACCAGTCCACAAAGTCTTGGGTCAGACCTCTGTACTCCTTGTCGTCCCCATCAGTGATGAGGCCGACTATTGCAGAGTCATCAGAGAACTTCTGCAGGAAGCACTGGGTGGAATTGTGGGAGAAGTCTGCAGTGTAGATGGTGAAGAGGAACGGAGCCAGAACCGTTCCCTGTGGGGCCCCCGTACTGCAGACGACCCTGTCCGACACACAGCCCTGAGTCCTCACATACTGTGGTCGGTCGGTGAGGTAGTCCAGGATCCAGGTAGTGAGGTGATGGTCCACTCCAGAGTTCACCAGCTTGTCCTTTAGAACCGAGGGAAGAATGGTGTTGAAGGCACTGGAGAAATCAAAGAACATGATTCTCACAGTGCTTCCAGCGGTCTCCAGGTGAGCGAGGGAACGATGTAGGAGGTGAATGACGGCATCATCCGCTCCAATGCCAGGCTGGTAGGCAAACTGAAGTGGGTCCAGTGATGAGCTTATTAGGCGCCGAAGCTGAGCCAGGACCAACCGCTCCAGGGTCTTCATCAGGTGGGATGTCAGAGCCACCGGCCTGTAGCTGTTGAGGTCCTTGGGGCGTGAAGTCTTTGGCACTGGTATAACACAGGAGGTTTTCCAGAGCTGTGGGACTCTTCCCAACCTCAGGCTCAGGTTGAAGAGGTGCTCCATCACCCCACACAGTTGGTCCGCGCAGGACCTGACGACCCTCGAGCTGATGCCATCTGGACCCGCTGCCTTCTTGCCATTAATCCTCCTCAGTTCCCTCCTAACCCAGAACACTCTCAAGAGATTACATCTATTGGCTGACCTGGGAACGACTCGATATTTCTCAGTATAGGCTGGAGGAGGTGGCTGCAGAGAGGGATGTCTGGGCTTCCCTGCTTAGACTCCTGCCCCTGCAACTTCAGATAGGCGGAATAAAATTGCTGGATGATTTATTGATTTACTATTTTAGATATTCATTTTTTTTCTTAATATCTTGTCCTGTCTTATTCCTGTGTTATTTCACATATTACGTTATATATGGTATAGCATGACGATGTCTAAGGCAAGACTGGCAAGAGAGGAAAAAAGAGGAGAAAGTGGTGTGGGGCAAGAAGAGACAAAAAACTCAAAAACAAAGTGGGTGAGTGAGTGGGTGTGGGGATGCCTGCGTCTTTGTAACAAATGCTGCACCAAACAAGCAGAACGGAGTCAAAATGCACTACAAGCCGCCTCTTGACTCCCGTTTTTCTTGTTTCTTGTTTTGTTATTTAAGGGATACAGGAAGATGTCCCTCCTCCTCACTTAGTGTTAAGGTGCTATGTTGTTAGATTTTAACTTTTATTGAAGTAGTTGTTATGCATTTCTGAACAGCTCGCATCGTCCAGAATAGACGGGAACACTGTGCCACAGTTTTCAGTTGCAATTCATTAGATTCTCAAATGTTAATTTGTCATATTTTAATAATACGTGAACATCTTTTATAGCAAGTTTATATTATAACATTTAATATTTATTTATTTAACATCGGTTTATTTTCGTCTTCGTTTTCTGTTTGGAGTGTAATGTGGTCAGTATGCACAATGTGAGGTCCTGCACGGTTAAGCAGCATGATTCATAATTGAAGAATGTGATTAATGTTTTCAAATGCCTTTGTTTGCAGAGTTTTTGTCATTGGCCGTTAAACGGTTCTCAAATTTAACTTGATATTTGAGTGTCTTAAATTTACAGTTTTTGTTTTTTTGTTTTTTTGTTTCTCAAGTGATTTAGTGATTTTTTTTTTTTTTTTCTCCCTCGTTTAGCTGACTAAAAAATTGGCCATGAGGAAAATCTTTTCAACTATTACCTTCACAACTGCAATCAACCAAATTTGAATTTCTGTTACCTACCAGGAATTTAGCTTGTTAATACAATACAGTTTTATTTATATAACACATTTAAAAACCCAAAGGCACACCAAAGTGCTTCCTGATTATACAGAGAATCAACGTAAATCAATTAACAAAGTACAGATTGGGCACTAGCACAGATAGAAGGCATGCACTAATAGACCAGAAGAGTTAAGTAAAATAGGTATCGAACCTCAAATCGGGAGGAAGGTCAGTTCATGAATACAAAATATCAACTAAGAAGTTAAAAACCAGCAATAAAATTATTTATAAGTTTAATAAGGGTATTAAATGGTCGGGAAAGCCAGGTTAAATAAGTAAGCTTTCAATCTTGATTTGAAGGATTGAATAGAGTCTGTGGCACGAATAGAAGCAGGGAGGCTATTCCAAAGTTTAGGTACAACTGAAGCAAAGGCACGATCACCTCTGGTCTTCAGCCTAAACTTAGGTTGGGCCACGAGTAATTGACCTGATGGTCTTAAAGCTCAGCAAGGAGTGTACAGATTGAGGAGATCATCCACGGATATTGTTATTCTTGTCTCAGAATAATGAAAATCTATCCCCCTCTGCTTATAGATCTCAACAACAACAGATGGCCTGGATGCTGACCTGTGGAAAGACGGACTTTTCAAATCCAAGGTGACCCGATACCTTTGCTTCACCAGAGTTTTCTCTAAAGAAAATGTAAGTTTACTTACCTCCTCAACAGTTAAATAAGTGTCCCACCCCCTCTCCAATAAACATCTCCTTTCTCAATACCATATTCTTGTACTCTATTCTTTCCTCTGCAGAGCCATTTAGGTAATGTTCTTGTGGACATGAAGCTGATTGATATAAAGGACACTTTGCCTGTGGGTTTCATCCCAATCCAGGAAACTGTTGATACTCGTAAGTTATTATCTCAAGTGGAAAGACACTTAGAGCCTCAATGTGTGGTAAGAATATGTGAAAATAATTAATCTTTTTAACCTCTGAAATAAGAATTGTTTGTTATTCATGAACCACCTTGTTGTGGAATGACCGTCAGTTTGTCTTTTCTGCAACAGAGGAGCAGGCCTTCAGGAAGAGGCGACTCTGCATCAAATTTATTCCACGGGACTCCACAGAGGCAGCCATCTGTGATATCCGCATCCTGGGACGCTCCAAGCAGGCACCTCCTCAGTATACCTTTATAGGGTGAGCATTGCAACTTCCAGTCAAATTTAACTTTTTGTTTTCTTTTTTTTTTTCTTTTTTTAAACAGAAGAAAATAGTTTATAAATAAAAAAGTTGTTTGTACTGTAATGGAATCACTCCATTTGGCATAACAGTTTCCACTTACTCCAGAAATCAAGTCACATTAATCTTTTTTACGTTTTTAATGTATGATGGAATGTTCAGGGCATTTCTATCAGAAAGTTTTCTACATGAAAAGACACTTCCAGTATGTCAGATGTGTTCCACATTAGAGCTAAAGAATCCAAATCATTTCTGGCAAAGTGTTTATTAAAAAAAAAAACCTTTGTCCCCAAAACATTTCTAGGATAATTGCTTAGAGAATGTATGAAGGGGAAAGGAGGGCATGGATTTAATACACACACGTTTTGACTAGCAGGTTTACATTAACCTTGGAACTAGTGTCAGCGCTTTCTGCTTAATAATGCTTCTAACATTGTTTGACAGAGAGCTCAACAACATGGGAATCTGGTATCGCATGGGAAATGTGCCTCGGGCCCAGGACTCCACACACACACAAACCATCAACAACACCCAGAATGTGAATTCCTCCAGCTCAGGATCAGCCCCACCAGCTCCCATGCTTAAGTAAATTCACTCTAATGATGTGCTAGTACTTGTATGTAATTGTCTTCACATGTATCTCTTATTAGTTCTTGTAACCTTAAAAGAGAAATACAACACAAAACAAAGCAAGTGCACTGTAATAATACAGGTTGCACAGATTAGCACTTTATCTTGGTATTGCCTAGAGGTTATGGATTGTACATGCAAGTAGTGATTCATTCGCTTGTGAGTGCCCCAACATAGAGAAGATGTATCTTCAGATGTCACAAAAATTGTTATGATGATATGTTTAAATTGACAATGGATATTTATTTTTACACCTTTGAATGAATCAGTGGAGGAACTTCCTTAACTTTCTTGTCATCTTCCTATTTCAATTGTTCCAGATCGTATGCCTCCATGTCCATATTACCAAATCCAGTAAACATCTGTGGTCTTTCTCTTTTTCTCCTCCCTGGCAGCTCCATACTCAGCATCCTTTTTACCACTATACTCATCTGCACATCTCCAAACCAACTTAGCCTTGCCTCTTTTATTTTGTCTCAAACTCCTTCAACCCAAGTTGTCCATTTGGAGCGATTTAATTAAACTTTTATAGAAAATGTGCTTAAGAGTTCAAATAATAAAATAATGAGTAACATAATTTCTTTTAATATTAATGGAACAATTGAGAATTGAGCAGAGCACGTTACAGATTTAAAAAGGATTTTTTTTTTCTCTCTCAGATCTTGCACAACATTATATATTAAAAAGATCCCCTCTCGCCCCTGCGGGCGGTCTGTCCTTTAAGCTCAGGTCCTCTACCAGAGGCTTGAGGGTCCTGCGCAATATCTTTGCTGTTCGTAGGACTGCGCTCTTCTGGACAGAGATCTTGTTCCTAGGATCTACTGGAGCCACTCGGCTAGGCTTTGGGTCACTGCACGGAGTGCTTCGATTACCACTGGGACCACTGTTACCTTTGCCCCCCCAAATCTTTTCAAGCGCTTCTCTGAGTCCTTGGTGCTTCTCGTGTTCCTTCTTCCTGATGTAGCTGTCATTCGGTATCGCTGCATCTATCACTACGGCTGTTTTCCTCTGCTGGTCCAACACTACTATGTCTGATTGGTTACCCACCACTATTTTGTTCGCCTGTATCTGGAATTCCAGGATCTTGGCTCGGTCATTCCTGACCATCCTAGGGGGCGTCTCCCATTTATACCTCGAGACTTCCAGGTACTCTGCTCAGATCTTTCTGTATACTAATGCCGGCCACTTGGTTATGGCGTTCCATTAATGCCCTGCCTGCCAGCATCTTGCACCCTGCTGTTATATGCTGGATTTCTCCGAGGCATCTTTACACAGCCTGCTCCTGGGATCTTGCCTGATGTGATAGACCGCAGCCTCCATGGATCTTGTCCTCAGAGCTTGTTCCTGTGTTTCCATGATTACTGCCTCTGTGGCGTGTTTTTGTCCAGCCACTAGTAGGATTTGTGGACATCAGCCACTTCATCTATCGATTGATTGATCACAGCAGAAACCCGTGAAAGAGGAGGAGCCACCATCAAAAATATATATATTTCAGCTACTGTAGCAAAGATAATTTTCAAATTAAGTACATTATAACAATGTATGAATAAGTACTCTAGGATGAAGAGAAATTACCCAACAAGCCATAGTCAAAAATTTGGATACAGCTCTAATGTACAACCCAACTTCCTTTGCTTAGCTGTGCAATTTGACAGTCCAGGATTAGTTCTAGCTGACACAGCAGTAGTGGATAGTGATAGTTTCTTTAAACTCTTAGCTATTTGGCTCACTTTCACATATATATTGAACTACTGAGGTGCTTAATGTTTTTCTTTTTGTTTCAAGGCATATTTCCATGACCCTCCCTGCCAGCTTCAGAGGAAAAAATACTACCAGACCAGACTATGAGCACCAGAACTCCAACCTGTATGCTATTACAGGTCAGGTCTTTACAGTTTCAGTCGCCCTTGTTGATTTAAAGATGAATACACACACATATACACACAACCCCGTTCAACTATCTTAGTGAGGACCTTCATTGACATAATGGTTTCCCTAGCCCTTTACCCTAACCCTAATGACACATCAACAGCTTCACTTTTGTGTGCTTTCAAGCTCTCTCTTCATAATAGACTGCATGTTGAAGGTGACCGTGTCCACATCTCTGTATATGTGGACACTGTCATTTGTTTAACAGTCTCAAGTCGTTGCTGTTATTCAGTTTATGGTTTGTATGGGTTACTACTTGATCTCTTTTACGAGATGAAATTATGTAACGTTTTTTTGACCTTTCTCTTTCAGCAATGGACGGGGTGCCTTTTATGATCTCTGAGAAGTTTGCCTGTGCCTCATCTGATGTAAGTTTTAAGTTTTAATCCTAGTGACTTTGCCAACATGTCCCCCTGTATCAATTTCCAGTGTTTTGCTTTAACATCTCTGCTCAAAAAGAGTACAACAACCACAGTATTTGCCCAAAAGCTGTAAGTAGCCTTACATTCATACACTAAGCTTCATTACATTGTCTGATGTGTATTTGGTACGTGAATATCAGATTACATATATTTCTTAGTTGAGATTGCTGTACCCTGCAAGAAAGGGATACAGTGCTTAACAAATTTATTACACCCACATGTCATAAAAGCAAGAAAATACCCACAATTTAGAAATCTGTGAAAAGCTTGTTTAAAACTAAAAAGTACAGAATTAACTTAAATGAATTCATATTTTTATTCCCCAAACTTAAGCCAGGACACTGAGAAGTCAGAAATTAATCAAGCATAACAACAAACCAAAAAAACAATTTTTTTTCTGTTCAGGAATGTAACTGAGTAACAGTAAAAATAGGCATAAACTTTATTTAATCCCAAACTCTTGGGAAATAACTTGTTACAGCAGCACAAGTAATAAAAAGAAAATTAGAGATGAAAAAGTAAGAGTAGTGTACAAAAAAGCAAAAATACTATACTATTTATAGATGGTTACTGTATACAGTAAAATACATCAAGATTTTCATATGTACTTAAAGTGCAGTGAGAGTGGTAATAATACACATTTGTTTTTAAACAGTATTTATCCTGTGTTGTTAGGATGAAAGACCTACAATAGAGCTCCGCCCTACATTGTGGCTGAAACGGTCTACTGCTGAAAGAGCTGCTCAGGACCTCTATAATCTTATTTAGGGGGTCAGAGATGTTGTTCATAATGCCCATTAGATCCTTTTCTCACCCACCTCTTCTATGCGGTCAAGGGGACTGGCCAGGAAAGAGCTGGCCCACGTTTTCAGACTGTTAACCTGTTTCCCGTCCCACTCCGTGCGGCCACCTCCCCATCAGACAACCGCTTTTAAAAAAAAATTGCCCGATAGCCATAAAGTAAGGTTATGGTCGACTCCTGCTCCTTTTCAGCTTTTCAATCTTAGCAGTGCCTGTTGAATTGTATTGAAAGTGCTAGAGAAGTCAAAAAACATGACCCTCACAGTGCTTCCAGTATTCTTAGGCATGACAGTAATCTATTGAGGTAGATGCTTGCATCATCCACCTCAATTCCAGGACGTAGAGCTGGGCGATATAAGATTTTTGCATATCACGATATCGTTATCGCCTGAAATGAAAAAAACATATCTATCACGATATAAGCCAAATAACTATATTTGTAAGATTTAAATGTGCTGTTGCTCACAAGTAAAATGTGAAATAATCAGCAGCTTGTTTTTATTTAAATATTTATTTCCCATAATAAGTTCAACAGGGTAGATGTACTTAAGGAACATGAGACTTTTTCAGATAAATAAAGGCAAATATTGCAAACTACACAAAAGGCAGCCGCTAAAGCGTTTAAGTTTCAAAATAGAACAAACGAAACAGACTAAATTGTCAATTCCACTTAGAAACAAAATATTAATTCTAAAAATAAATCTTAGTTTGTTTTACAGAAGAACAGACAAAACTGACTAACTTTTGTCAATATCAAATAAACTGAGAACTAAAAGGAAATTCTCAATCTCTCCTTGTTGTATAGCTTAGCTTTTCAAACAGTTTTAACAGTTACTTTAGTCTGACAAAAGCCGAATGACGAATTAGCGCTTCCAGTCAGAGACTGAGGCTACGTCCACACGTACACGGGTATTTTTGAAAACTGAGATTTTCCGTTTTCGTTTTAAAAAAATAATCCCGTCCACACATAAAGGCAGAAATGAAGGAAAACGCTGCTATGAACATGCCAAAGCAGCAGGTAGCGCTAGATTCCTAACCGTGCAGAAATGTTGACCAATCAGAAGTCTAGAAGCCTCGGTGGGAAAAAGTAAACAAAGCTGGGGCACAGAAGCAGAACCGAGTCGTATGTGTGGACGGACAGTAACTGTGTGTATATGTAAGCATTTAAACATTGCAGAGAGTACAATTAACAGTAACAGTATCGTGCGCTGCGTTTTCTACGTTTTTCTAATCCACACGTAAATGCAAAAACTGAGTTCTTAAAAATCTTCGTTTTCAGTGACCAAAAACGCTGTTTACGTGTGGACGAAAGGTGCAAACGCATAGAAAAATCTGCGTTTTCAAAAATACCCGGGTACGTGTGGACGTAGCGCATGCACCAGTTTATTGTATTTCCAGACTTGCTTTCGGCACAATTTACAGTGCACACTACTCTGTTTTTTGTCAGACTTGAAATAGCCGAAATACCTTCACACTACGGAACTTCTATGGCTCTTCCATTCGACAATCTCTCCGGCACTGTTTTCCCTTCGGTCACGCTCGGTTGATTTTTCTAGTCGGCACACTCATTTCCTTCATTACCCGGGCGGTACGGTGGCTGGCTGCTTCCCAAACAAATACACATGTGCGGCTTGGCACTTGTGCTGTACGTGACGTGACGCTGCGGCTGTGATTGGTTCGGCTCTGCGCTACTTAATTTGGATTGGCTGTTCTTTTTTTTCTTTTTTCTTTTTTTTTAAGAGGACAAGAGTGGCGAGGTCTATCGCGATAGTTTAATTTTTCTATCGAGAAAAAGTTATATCGCGATACATATCGTTATCGTTCTATCGCCCAGCTCTACCAAAAGTAGAGTAAAGTGAACTACAGGGGTCTGGCAGCAGCATGCTTACTAGAGTTTCGAGGTGGTTGAGGACAATCCTCCCTAATTGTCTTCATCAGGTGGGAAGTTAAGATTACAAGTGTGAAATGGTTAGTACTGGAACAACACAGGATGTCTCCCACGGATAAACATGCGCATGATCACAGAGCTGGTCTGCACAGTCCCTGAGCAGTGGGGAGCTTTTCTGGTCTTGAGCTTTTTTTTTTTTTTTTTTTTTTTTTTTTGTAGTTTCTTCCTCATTCAATCAGCACTCAGGAAGTGTTGTCCAGTGTTATTTCACTTCTCATTCACAAACATCGCTATTCCTCCTCCCTTTCTCATTCATCACTCTCTGGTGATATCCTGTGGCCGTTGCAAGCCATCCAGAGTGATGAGTGAGCCTCTTCAAAGTTCACTCAGCCAAATCTCAGTGAAGCACTAAAGGGTACACTGTCAATACCACTATTGCTTAGCTAGCACAAATTAACTCTTGCATCTTGTTGGGAAGAGATTAGTATTAAGTAACATTTTCCATAATGACAGATGGTATTCAAATTAAAAGTAATTAAATTTTTCTTAGTATGTAACATGCTTTAATATATTTAATGCTTATTTATGAAATGGTAAATTTGAAAATGACTGGATAGTAGCAATAAATATATATTTTAGCATTCAAAATATTTTAAAGGCCTTCGGCATACTGGTAGATCAATTATTACAGAAACATAAAAACGGATTTTGCTAATAGCAGTGTTACCAGTATTGCTCTAAATTACCAATTCTGTTCATTGAAGGCGGCTGTGGCATAAACCTTTTATTGGGTGATGAGCTGATAAATTTGTTGAGCCTCTATCACAATGTTCAGACTGCACCTAGAAAAATGGCAAACTTTTATTCGACTTAACCCTTCAAATAAGTCACGTTGTAGTAATACAAGTCTCCCAACACTACTCTCACACAATTGCAACATGCTTGAAGTTGAGCTTGTTCACACATCTCAGCATTCCTGTTCTCCATGTACAGCTGCAGCAGGTGGATCTGATGGGTATTACAATTAAATCACTGGCTGAGATTGAAAAGGAGGTGAGTAGACATAAGACTTTGTTACATTTCTCATAGTATAATTTATGGTCTCCAGAGATGAATAATGAAGTAGTATTTGCTTAAGTACAGATTGTCCACTAGAGGATTAATAAATTACTGTATATGATTGTTAATCAACACTGTATTTTGCGGATAGGTAAATGAAATTATGATTTTAGTGAACAATAAGAAAATTTGTTAGACCATACTAATTAATAATAATATGCAACTCTCCCTATGTAAGTATGATTACAGTTTCCGCACAGAGCATAGTGCAGCGGCTCGCCTCCCTCCAAGTCCAACACGGACCTCTCTGAGTTCTGAGGCCTAAGCATCTCTTATATGAACAACAGTCATCGCCACACTATAGACAGCAGCCGGAGAGAAGTGCACACAACTACTGAGAACATACCTACAACGGGGATATTCAATCTGTAAATGAAAAGAAAGATTCCCAACGAAAATTGTGGATTTTCTAACTTCTGGGACATGTTGTAGGCCCTCTGTGTGCTGTTGAAATGGAAAACAATGGAATTCAGTCAGACTCGAACTACTACACTGCAGAGCTGGGACAAGAAAACACGTTTTATGCTCATCGAGATACTTCAGTATCTCACTCGAATGACTTCAAAAATACATTTTTGTTAAGTGAAAAATGGTCAAGTGTCGTATTGTGGTGGAAAAAAAATAACCTTGTCCCATCAAAAGATCTTGTTAGAAATAAGATAAAAGGATCACACGGTACTTTTTTCATGGAGGACTTCTGTTGGATCTCACACCAGTCATGTTGCCTTTTTCGTTTATGACATGGACTGTTCTGAATCAAAGCGCACCATAAAGGCACCTTAGGGTGTCAGAAATTTAAAAGAAAACTGTGACTTTAAGTTTTGTTGTTGAGCTTGTCTTCTTGATGGGGAAATGCTTTTCATTGTTTTCTAGATGTATTGCCATTTACTGGTGTGACTGTGAGTGCACTTTTGTGTTTTGAGGTTGTTATTGTGCTTCCTAATTGCTGTAGATATTCTGTAAACCACTTCTTCTCTTTCTGTGAGGTAGCAGCTTGCCCGACAGAACCATGACTACAGCTAATATTCACTGTGTGGAGTATTCACATCAAGATTTTCTATTTATACCATACTCTAATACCTTACTTTGCATGCATATAGATGTTTTATTGATACATCTTTTCACTGAATGAGTAACATTGAGCAAACCTCACACATTTTAGCTAAAAAGCACTGATAGTTAGTCCTTATATCTCAACAATATCATAGCTATATTCATCGTTTCCTTCATCTTCATTGGTGTTATATCAGAAATGGATGCTCCAGTAAAAGTATAATATTGCAAAGAGTTTTATTTTAGTACATTGGTTATGGAACGTGTGTACAGAATTTTACTCTCCTGGTCAAAAGTTTTAGAATACCCCAATTTTTCCAGTTTTTGTTGAAAATGATTCAGTTTAATGTCTCATTGCACTCTGAAATGAAAGCCTTGTACAAATAAGGACTTATTCTAAATTTTTCACTCATCAAAGTAGAAACCTTTGGCAGATATAACAGCTGAACATACCCATGGCTTTCTTTCTACATTAGAAATCAAATATTCTTCATAAAGTTCTTCCCATATGTGTTAAATAAGTTCCCATAAATGTGTGGTACCCAAACCAGCTCGATGGGGTTTAAGTCTGGAGATTGTGCTAACCCCTGACCAACTAGGCACATACCAGAGGCTATTGCATGGCGCTACAGAATGTTGTGGTAGCCGCGGCCCAGGCAAGCCTCTTATTCTGACGTCTTAGCAGTGTCTTTCTTGCTGCAACTCGTCCTGTCAAACCTGCAGCCTGAAGTCTTCAGTTGAAACTGAGACTTGCCTGCTACGATCACTATTAAGCTGTGCTCGAAAGGGTTGGGTTGTCCTGTGAGCCGTCTATCATGCAAGCTTGTTAACTCTCAGAAACTTGTCCTCTGATTCATTTGTGGCTTTGGGTCTGCCAGACCTCTTCATGTCAGAGTTTACCCCAGTTTCTGAGTGACTTTTGATGGTGGAGAAAACTGTACTCATTGACGCCTTTCTTTGCAGTTTCTCTGTAGGAAGACATACATTTTGATGGTCCGTCTCTCTTCCATTGCGATGCCTTTTTCAACTGATGCTCACGAGAATATGGTAACACAATGTGTTCCAACACTGCTTTTATGCAGACAGAGGGGTTGGAAGTAATCCAGAAAAGTTGGAACACCTGTAGGAATTAGTAGCACCAGCTTTCAAGGCTCCATAAACCACCATTGCTGTAGAACAGCTTTAAATTGTTAACACATTTTTGTTTTCCTGAAAAAAGGCCTCTTGTATAACTCTGAAATGTACCTTATTTTTCAGTTTGGAGTAGGGGTGGTGTTGGTGTTGTTTTTGTAAACCTCTGGCGGTTCACCATTTACCTTTGTTCCATTTCAAGTTATTCATTGGACTTAAGCAACTTGAATTCCAATAAATAACTGAAATAATTGGGGTGTTCCAAAACTTTTGACCATTAATATTAAAATCACCTATTTCACATGTGATGACAATAAAGACCAACTCAGAACCATGTGACTTTATGGAATTTTGACCCTGATTAGAGTCACCACTGGTTATATGCAAATAACTATTTTTATTTTTTAATTGTCTATAGCACTAACCACTATTATTAAAACCACCAGATAAAATAAGTATCAGTTAGTTACTTTGTTTGTTTTTCTTTACTACCTACATTATACATTGAGCCTTTGAGATGTTTAGAGAAAAGCAGGAGAATAAGTAGGATATGTGTCATGTAGATGAGGTATTCTCTGGCGTATTGTATTCTTATGAACTGCTACAAAAAGGTCATATTGGAAACTTTTATTTGTAGACTATTGCTGTTTGATACTTTGAATCTGTAATACACTAAAAAGGCCTATTATAATTTTTTTTTTAAAGGGAAAATAAGTGGTTCACTTAATTCTCAACTTTGATGTGAACAAAATGGATTTGAAACTAATTGTGTGATAATTTATCTCATGTTAATTAAGCTTAATTATCTCCATGTCTGTCCTGTAATAGGAAAAAGTTTCATGTTTCCTCATATCGAACAAAATGTACACTAATAGAAACATGTGATAGGCCAGTATAAGTTGGGCTCTTATTATTGACCTTATGTTCAGCCTGAACAGGTGTCTGTGAAGGTCAGTCTGTCCACCATCTTCTTAAAACACATGATGTAGCATCACCGATTATGTAAAGAAAATTAAATCAGTTTTAATTTTGCTGATTTTTATTTTTTTCCACAGGTCATATGTGACAAGAAAAAATGTTTGCAATATATCAAGTCATTAAATAGAGTAACTCCTTTTGCTGTTTGTTTACTTTGTCAGTATTTCAGTATAGCACCTACTTGGTCTTAAATAAATTCTTTTTTCCAGTGTGTCCTATGAAACTTAATTATACTGCTGAAATTAATAGGGTTAGACAAATGGCTATGTGAAGCTCTGTGTATTTCAGCTGTGCGTAACTGCCTGCTGTGTGATAAGCTACACGTGTATATTTCTCAACTTTGTTTACTTCCAGCCAGGTGGGCTGCAGTATTCATTTGCTAAGTAATGTAACTATTAACTACAAATAATCTCTTTAATGTATTAATAGTATGCATGGTGACATGTTGGGTTCAGTGGTTTCAGTATTGCAGTTAATGTTAATATTTTTAGTGATCAATTTGTCTCAAAATCGTTTCATTTAGTAAGCTTTGAACAAAACAACATTAGATTAATTTGTGTTTGATTAACTTTTAATAAAGTGTGATGAACTGAAGTCCTTATAAAAATTCCCCTCACCCCTCAGAGTGATCGGTCCTTCAAGGTCAGGTCCTCTACCAGTATCCTCTACAG